>NC_064930.1:34244248-34902581 GCF_023897955.1 Schistocerca gregaria
CTTTCATCAAAACTCTGAACGTCCACAGATTACAGGAAGCCTCCAGATGTGCTTCGGAAACTACTACTGGTGTTCCAGGAATCGGTCAAGAGTAGACAGTTTGAGACATTACTCCCATGGAGAAAAGTCCGCATGGTGCCCGTTATATTCAACCCCGATGCAATTTCTGTCTTTCATCAAATCACTGAACGTCCACAGATTACAGGAAGCCTCCAGATGTGCTTCGGAAACTACTACTGGTGTTCCAGGAATCGATCAAAGAGTACTCAGTTTGAGACATTACTCCCATGGAGAAAAGTCCGCATGGTGCCCGTTATATTCAACCCCGATGCAATTTCTGTCTTTCAACAAAACTCTGAACGTCCACAGATTACAGGAAGCCTCCAGATGTGCTTCGGAAACTACTACCGGTGTTATAGGAATCGATCAAAGAGTAGACAGTTTGAGACATTACTCCCATGGAGAAAAGTCCGCATGGTGCCCGTTATATTCAATCCCGATGCAATTTCTGTCTTTCATCAAAACTCTGAACGTCCACAGATTACAGGAAGCCTCCAGATGTGCTTCGGAAACTACTACTGGTGTTCCAGGAATCGATCAAAGAGTAGACAGTTTGAGACATTACTCCCAGGGAGAAAAGTCCGCATGGTGCCCGTTATATTCAATCCCGATGCAATTTCTGTCTTTCATCAAAACTCTGAACGTCCACAGATTACAGGAAGCCTCCAGATGTGCTTCGGAAACTACTACTGGTGTTCCAGGAATCGATCACAGAGTAGACAGTTTGAGACATTACTCGAATGGAGAAAACTCCGCATGGTGCCCGTTATATTCAACCCCGATGCAATTTCTGTCTTTCATCAAAACTCTGAACGTCCACAGATTACAGGAAGCCTCCAGATGTGCTTCGCAAACAACTACTGGTGTTCCAGGAATCGAGCAAAGGGTAGACAGTTTGAGACATTACTCCAATGGAGAAAAGTCCGCATGGTGCCCGTTATATTCAATCCCGATGCAATTTCTCTCTTTCATCAATACTCTGAATGTGCACAGATTACAGGAAGCCTCCAGATGTGCTTCGGAAACTACTACTGGTGTCCCAGGACGTGATCAAAGAGTAGACAGTTTGAGACATTACTCCCATGGAGAAAAGTCCGCATGGTGCCCGTTATATTCAACCCCGATGCAATTTCTGTCTTTAATCAAAACTCTGAACGTCCACAGATTACAGGAAGCCTCCAGATGTGCTTCGGAAACTACTACTGGTGTTCCAGAAATCGATCAAAGAGTACACAGTTTGAGACATTACTCCCATGGAGAAAACTCCGCATGGTGCACGTTATATTCAATCCCGATGCAATTTCTGTCTTTCATCAAAACTCTGAACGCCCACAGATTACACGAAGCTTCCAGATGTGCTTCGGAAACTACTATTGGTGTCCCAGGAATCGATCAAAGAGTAGACAGTTTGAGACATTACTTCCATGGAGAAAAATCCGCATGGTGCCCGTTATATTCAATCCCGAAGCAATTTATGTCTTTCATCAAAACTCTGAACGTCCACAGATTACAGGAAGCCCCCAGATGTGCTTTGGAAACTACTACTGGTGTTCCAGGAATCGATCAAAGAGTAGACAGTTTAACCCATTACTCCCATGGAGAAAAGTCTGCATGGTGCCCGTTATATTCAATCCCGACGCAATTTCTGTCTTTCATCAAAACTCTGAACGTCCACAGATTACAGGAAGCCTCCAGATGTGCTTCGGACACTACTACTGGTGTTCCAGGAATCGATCAAAAAGTAGACAATTTGAGACATTACTCCCATGGAGAAAAGTCCGCATGGTGCCCGTTATATTCAATCCCGATGCAATTTCTGTCTTTAATCAAAACTCTGAACGTCCACAGATTACAGGAAGCCCCCAGATGTGCTTTGGAAACTACTACTGGTGTTCCAGGAATCGATCAAAGGGTAGACAGTTTGAGACATTACTCCAATGGAGAAAAGTCCGCATGGTGCCCGTTATATTCAATCCCGATGCAATTTCTCTCTTTCATCAATACTCTGAATGTGCACAGATTACAGGAAGCCTCCAGATGTGCTTCGGAAACTACTACTGGTGTCCCAGGACGTGATCAAAGAGTAGACAGTTTGAGACATTACTCCCATGGAGAAAAGTCCGCATGGTGCCCGTTATATTCAACCCCGATGCAATTTCTGTCTTTAATCAAAACTCTGAACGTCCACAGATTACAGGAAGCCCCCAGATGTGCTTTGGAAACTACTACTGGTGTTCCAGGAATCGATCAAAGAGTAGACAGTTTAACCCATTACTCCCATGGAGAAAAGTCTGCATGGTGCCCGTTATATTCAATCCCGACGCAATTTCTGTCTTTCATCAAAACTCTGAACGTCCACAGATTACACGAAGCTTCCAGATGTGCTTCGGAAACTGCTACTGGTGTCCCAGGAATCGATCAAAGAGTAGACAGTTTGAGACATTAGTTCCATGGAGAAAAGTCCGCATGGTGCCCGTTATATTCAATCCCGATGCAATTTATGTCTTTCATCAAAACTCTGAACGTCCACAGATAACAGGAAGCCTCCAGATGTGCTTCGGAAACTACTACTGGTGTTCCAGGAAACGATCAAAGCGTAGACAGTTTGAGACATTACTCCCATGGAGAAAAGTCTGCATGGTGCCCGTTACATTCAATCCCGATGCAATTTATGTCTTTCATCTAAACTCTGAACGTCCACAGATTACAGGAAGCCTCCAGATGTGCTTCGGACACTACTACTGGTGTTCCAGGAATCGATCAAAAAGTAGACAATTTGAGACATTACTCCCATGGAGAAAAGTCCGCATGGTGCCCGTTATATTCAATCCCGATGCAATTTCTGTCTTTCATCAAAACTCTGAACGTCCACAGATTACAGGAAGCCTCCAGATGTGCTTCGTAAACTACTACTGGTGTTCCAGGAATCGATCAAAGAGTAGACAGTTTGAGACATTACTCCCATGGAGAAAAGTCCGCATGGTGCCCGTTATATTCAACCCCGATGCAATTTCTGTCTTTCATCAAATCACTGAACGTCCACAGATTACAGGAAGCCTCCAGATGTGCTTCGGAAACTACTACTGGTTTTCCAGAAATCGATCAAAGAATAGACAGTTTGAGACGTTACACCTATGGAGAATAGTCTGCATGGTGCCCGTTATATTCAATCCCGATGCAATTTCTGTCTGTCGTCAAAACTCTGAACGTCCACAGATTACAGGAAGCCTCCAGATGTGCTTCGGAAACTACTACTGGTGTTCCAGGAATCGATCAAAGAGTACTCAGTTTGAGACATTACTCCCATGGAGAAAAGTCCGCATGGTGCCCGTTATATTCAACCCCGATGCAATTTCTGTCTTTCAACAAAACTCTGAACGTCCACAGATTACAGGAAGCCTCCAGATGTGCTTCGGAAACTACTACCGGTGTTATAGGAATCGATCAAAGAGTAGACAGTTTGAGACATTACTCCCATGGAGAAAAGTCCGCATGGTGCCCGTTATATTCAATCCCGATGCAATTTCTGTCTTTCATCAAAACTCTGAACGTCCACAGATTACAGGAAGCCTCCAGATGTGCTTCGGAAACTACTACTGGTGTTCCAGGAATCGATCAAAGAGTAGACAGTTTGAGACATTACTCCCAGGGAGAAAAGTCCGCATGGTGCCCGTTATATTCAATCCCGATGCAATTTCTGTCTTTCATCAAAACTCTGAACGTCCACAGATTACAGGAAGCCTCCAGATGTGCTTCGGAAACTACTACTGGTGTTCCAGGAATCGATCACAGAGTAGACAGTTTGAGACATTACTCGAATGGAGAAAACTCCGCATGGTGCCCGTTATATTCAACCCCGATGCAATTTATGTCTTTCATCAAAACTCTGAACGTCCACAGATAACAGGAAGCCTCCAGATGTGCTTCGGAAACTACTACTGGTGTTCCAGGAATCGATCAAAGCGTAGACAGTTTGAGACATTACTCCCATGGAGAAAAGTCCGCATGGTGCCCGTTATATTCAATCCCGATGCAATTTATGTCTTTCATCTAAACTCTGAACGTCCACAGATTACAGGAAGCCTCCAGATGTGCTTCGGACACTACTACTGGTGTTCCAGGAATCGATCAAAAAGTAGACAATTTGAGACATTACTCCCATGGAGAAAAGTCCGCATGGTGCCCGTTATATTCAATCCCGATGCAATTTATGTCTTTCATCAAAACTCTGAACGTCCACAGATAACAGGAAGCCTCCAGATGTGCTTCGGAAACTACTACTGGTGTTCCAGGAATCGATCAAAGCGTAGACAGTTTGAGACATTACTCCCATGGAGAAAAGTCCGCATGGTGCCCGTTATATTCAATCCCGATGCAATTTATGTCTTTCATCTAAACTCTGAACGTCCACAGATTACAGGAAGCCTCCAGATGTGCTTCGGAAACTACTACTGGTGTTCCAGGAATCGATCAAAGAGTACTCAGTTTGAGACATTACTCCCATGGAGAAAAGTCCGCATGGTGCCCGTTATATTCAACCCCGATGCAATTTCTGTCTTTCAACAAAACTCTGAACGTCCACAGATTACAGGAAGCCTCCAGATGTGCTTCGGAAACTACTACCGGTGTTATAGGAATCGATCAAAGAGTAGACAGTTTGAGACATTACTCCCATGGAGAAAAGTCCGCATGGTGCCCGTTATATTCAATCCCGATGCAATTTCTGTCTTTCATCAAAACTCTGAACGTCCACAGATTACAGGAAGCCTCCAGATGTGCTTCGGAAACTACTACTGGTGTTCCAGGAATCGATCAAAGAGTAGACAGTTTGAGACATTACTCCCAGGGAGAAAAGTCCGCATGGTGCCCGTTATATTCAATCCCGATGCAATTTCTGTCTTTCATCAAAACTCTGAACGTCCACAGATTACAGGAAGCCTCCAGATGTGCTTCGGAAACTACTACTGGTGTTCCAGGAATCGATCACAGAGTAGACAGTTTGAGACATTACTCGAATGGAGAAAACTCCGCATGGTGCCCGTTATATTCAACCCCGATGCAATTTCTGTCTTTCATCAAAACTCTGAACGTCCACAGATTACAGGAAGCCTCCAGATGTGCTTCGCAAACAACTACTGGTGTTCCAGGAATCGAGCAAAGGGTAGACAGTTTGAGACATTACTCCAATGGAGAAAAGTCCGCATGGTGCCCGTTATATTCAATCCCGATGCAATTTCTCTCTTTCATCAATACTCTGAATGTGCACAGATTACAGGAAGCCTCCAGATGTGCTTCGGAAACTACTACTGGTGTCCCAGGACGTGATCAAAGAGTAGACAGTTTGAGACATTACTCCCATGGAGAAAAGTCCGCATGGTGCCCGTTATATTCAACCCCGATGCAATTTCTGTCTTTAATCAAAACTCTGAACGTCCACAGATTACAGGAAGCCTCCAGATGTGCTTCGGAAACTACTACTGGTGTTCCAGAAATCGATCAAAGAGTACACAGTTTGAGACATTACTCCCATGGAGAAAACTCCGCATGGTGCACGTTATATTCAATCCCGATGCAATTTCTGTCTTTCATCAAAACTCTGAACGAACACAGATTACACGAAGCTTCCAGATGTGCTTCGGAAACTACTATTGGTGTCCCAGGAATCGATCAAAGAGTAGACAGTTTGAGACATTACTTCCATGGAGAAAAATCCGCATGGTGCCCGTTATATTCAATCCCGAAGCAATTTATGTCTTTCATCAAAACTCTGAACGTCCACAGATTACAGGAAGCCTCCAGATGTGCTTCGGAAACTACTACTGGTGTTCCAGGAATCGATCAAAGAGTAGACAGTTTGAGACATTACTCCCAGGGAGAAAAGTCCGCATGGTGCCCGTTATATTCAATCCAGATGCAATTTCTGTCTTTCATCAAAACTCTGAACGTCCACAGATTACAGGAAGCCTCCAGATGTGCTTCGGAAACAACTACTGGTGTTTCAGGAATCGATCAAAGAGTAGACAGTTTGAGACATTACTCCCATGGAGAAAAGTCCGCATGGTGCCCGTTATATTCAACTCCGATGCAATTTCTGTCTTTCATCAAAACTCTGAACGTCCACAGATTACAGGAAGCCTCCAGATGTGCTTCGGAAACTACTACTGGTGTTCCAGGAGTCGATCAAAGAGTAGACAGTTTGAGACATTACTCCCATGGAGAAAAGTCCGCATGGTGCCCGTTATATTCAACCCCGATTCAATTTCTGTCTTTCATCAAATCTCTGAACGTCTACAGATTACAGGAAGCCTACAGATGTGCTTCGGAAACTACTACTGGTGTTCCAGGAATCGATCAAAGAGTAGACAGTTTGAGACATTACTCCCATGGAGAAAAGTCCGCATGGTGCCCGTTATATTCAATCCCGATTCAATTTATGTCTTTCATCTAAACTCTGAACGTCCACAGATTACAGGAAGCCTCCAGATGTGCTTCGGAAACTACTACTGGTGTTCCAGGAGTCGATCAAAGAGTAGACAGTTTGAGACATTACTCCCATGGAGAAAAGTCCGCATGGTGCCCGTTATATTCAACCCCGATTCAATTTCTGTCTTTCATCAAATCTCTGAACGTCTACAGATTACAGGGAGCCTACAGATGTGCTTCGGAAACTACTACTGGTGTTCCAGGAATCGATCAAAGAGTAGACAGTTTGAGACATTACTCCCATGGAGAAAAGTCCGCATGGTGCCCGTTATATTCAATCCCGATGCAATTTCTGTCTTTCATCAAAACTCTGAAGGTCCACAGATTACAGGAAACCTCCAGATGTGCTTCGGAAACTACTACTGGTGTTCCAGGAATCGATCAAAAAGTAGACAGTTTGAGACATTACTCCCATGGAGAAAAGTCCGCATGGTGCCCGTTATATTCAACCCCGATGCAATTTCTGTGTTTCATCAAAACTCTGAACGTCCATAGATTACAGGAAGCCTCCAGATGTGCTTCGGAAACTTCTACTGGTGTTCCAGGAATCGATCAAAGAGTAGACAGTTTGAAACATTACTCCCAGGGAGAAAAGTCCGCATGGTGCCCGTTATATTCAATCCCGATGCAATTTCTGTGTTTCATCAAAACTCTGAACGTCCACAGATTACACGAAGCTTCCAGATGTGCTTCGGAAACTACTGCTGGTGTCCCAGGAATCGATCAAAGAGTATCTAGTTTGAGACATTACTCCCATTTGGAAAAGTCCGCATGGTGCCCGTTATCTTCAATCCCGATGCAATTTATGTCTTTCATCAAAACTCTGAACGTCCACAGATTACAGGAAGCCTACAGATGTGCTTCGGAAACTACTACTGGTGTTCCAGCAATCGATCAAAGTGTAGACAGTTTGAGACATTACTCCCAGGGGGAAAAGTCCGCATGGTGCCCGTTATATTCAATCCCGATGCAATTTCTGTCTTTCATCAAAACTCTGAACGTCCACAGATTACAGGAAGCATCCAGATGTGCTTCGGACACTACTACTGGTGTTCCAGGAATCGATCAAAAAGTAGACAGTTTGAGACATTACTCCCATGGAGAAAAGTCCGCATGGTGCCCGTTATATTCAATCCCGATGCAATTTCTGTCTTTCATCAAAACTCTGAACGTCCACAGATTACAGGAAGCCTCCAGATGTGCTTCGGAAACTACTACTGGTGTTCCAGGAATCGATCAAAGAGTAGACAGTTTGAGACATTACTCCCATGGAGAAAAGTCCGCATGGTGCCCGTTATATTCAACCCCGATGCAATTTCTGTCTTTCATCAAATCACTGAACGTCCACAGATTACAGGAAGCCTCCAGATGTGCTTCGGAAACTACTACTGGTGTTCCAGGAATCGATCAAAGAGTACTCAGTTTGAGACATTACTCCCATGGAGAAAAGTCCGCATGGTGCCCGTTATATTCAACCCCGATGCAATTTCTGTCTTTCAACAAAACTCTGAACGTCCACAGATTACAGGAAGCCTCCAGATGTGCTTCGGAAACTACTACCGGTGTTATAGGAATCGATCAAAGAGTAGACAGTTTGAGACATTACTCCCATGGAGAAAAGTCCGCATGGTGCCCGTTATATTCAATCCCGATGCAATTTCTGTCTTTCATCAAAACTCTGAACGTCCACAGATTACAGGAAGCCTCCAGATGTGCTTCGGAAACTACTACTGGTGTTCCAGGAATCGATCAAAGAGTAGACAGTTTGAGACATTACTCGAATGGAGAAAACTCCGCATGGTGCCCGTTATATTCAACCCCGATGCAATTTCTGTCTTTCATCAAAACTCTGAACGTCCACAGATTACATGAAGCCTCCAGATGTGCTTCGCAAACAACTACTGGTGTTCCAGGAATCGAGCAAAGGGTAGACAGTTTGAGACATTACTCCAATGGAGAAAAGTCCGCATGGTGCCCGTTATATTCAATCCCGATGCAATTTCTCTCTTTCATCAATACTCTGAATGTGCACAGATTACAGGAAGCCTCCAGATGTGCTTCGGAAACTACTACTGGTGTCCCAGGACGTGATCAAAGAGTAGACAGTTTGAGACATTACTCCCATGGAGAAAAGTCCGCATGGTGCCCGTTATATTCAACCCCGATGCAATTTCTGTCTTTAATCAAAACTCTGAACGTCCACAGATTACAGGAAGCCTCCAGATGTGCTTCGGAAACTACTACTGGTGTTCCAGAAATCGATCAAAGAGTACACAGTTTGAGACATTACTCCCATGGAGAAAACTCCGCATGGTGCACGTTATATTCAATCCCGATGCAATTTCTGTCTTTCATCAAAACTCTGAACGCCCACAGATTACACGAAGCTTCCAGATGTGCTTCGGAAACTACTATTGGTGTCCCAGGAATCGAGCAAAGGGTAGACAGTTTGAGACATTACTCCAATGGAGAAAAGTCCGCATGGTGCCCGTTATATTCAATCCCGATGCAATTTCTCTCTTTCATCAATACTCTGAATGTGCACAGATTACAGGAAGCCTCCAGATGTGCTTCGGAAACTACTACTGGTGTCCCAGGACGTGATCAAAGAGTAGACAGTTTGAGACATTACTCCCATGGAGAAAAGTCCGCATGGTGCCCGTTATATTCAACCCCGATGCAATTTCTGTCTTTAATCAAAACTCTGAACGTCCACAGATTACAGGAAGCCTCCAGATGTGCTTCGGAAACTACTACTGGTGTTCCAGAAATCGATCAAAGAGTACACAGTTTGAGACATTACTCCCATGGAGAAAACTCCGCATGGTGCACGTTATATTCAATCCCGATGCAATTTCTGTCTTTCATCAAAACTCTGAACGCCCACAGATTACACGAAGCTTCCAGATGTGCTTCGGAAACTACTATTGGTGTCCCAGGAATCGATCAAAGAGTAGACAGTTTGAGACATTACTTCCATAGAGAAAAATCCGCATGGTGCCCGTTATATTCAATCCCGAAGCAATTTATGTCTTTCATCAAAACTCTGAACGTCCACAGATTACAGGAAGCCTCCAGATGTGCTTCGGAAACTACTACTGGTGTTCCAGGAATCGATCAAAGAGTAGACAGTTTGAGACATTACTCCCAGGGAGAAAAGTCCGCATGGTGCCCGTTATATTCAATCCAGATGCAATTTCTGTCTTTCATCAAAACTCTGAACGTCCACAGATTACAGGAAGCCTCCAGATGTGCTTCGGAAACAACTACTGGTGTTTCAGGAATCGATCAAAGAGTAGACAGTTTGAGACATTACTCCCATGGAGAAAAGTCCGCATGGTGCCCGTTATATTCAACTCCGATGCAATTTCTGTCTTTCATCAAAACTCTGAACGTCCACAGATTACAGGAAGCCTCCAGATGTGCTTCGGAAACTACTACTGGTGTTCCAGGAGTCGATCAAAGAGTAGACAGTTTGAGACATTACTCCCATGGAGAAAAGTCCGCATGGTGCCCGTTATATTCAACCCCGATTCAATTTCTGTCTTTCATCAAATCTCTGAACGTCTACAGATTACAGGAAGCCTACAGATGTGCTTCGGAAACTACTACTGGTGTTCCAGGAATCGATCAAAGAGTAGACAGTTTGAGACATTACTCCCATGGAGAAAAGTCCGCATGGTGCCCGTTATATTCAATCCCGATTCAATTTATGTCTTTCATCTAAACTCTGAACGTCCACAGATTACAGGAAGCCTCCAGATGTGCTTCGGAAACTACTACTGGTGTTCCAGGAGTCGATCAAAGAGTAGACAGTTTGAGACATTACTCCCATGGAGAAAAGTCCGCATGGTGCCCGTTATATTCAACCCCGATTCAATTTCTGTCTTTCATCAAATCTCTGAACGTCTACAGATTACAGGAAGCCTACAGATGTGCTTCGGAAACTACTACTGGTGTTCCAGGAATCGATCAAAGAGTAGACAGTTTGAGACATTACTCCCATGGAGAAAAGTCCGCATGGTGCCCGTTATATTCAACCCCGATGCAATTTCTGTCTTTCATCAAAACTCTGAAGGTCCACAGATTACAGGAAACCTCCAGATGTGCTTCGGAAACTACTACTGGTGTTCCAGGAATCGATCAAAAAGTAGACAGTTTGAGACATTACTCCCATGGAGAAAAGTCCGCATGGTGCCCGTTATATTCAACCCCGATGCAATTTCTGTGTTTCATCAAAACTCTGAACGTCCATAGATTACAGGAAGCCTCCAGATGTGCTTCGGAAACTTCTACTGGTGTTCCAGGAATCGATCAAAGAGTAGACAGTTTGAAACATTACTCCCAGGGAGAAAAGTCCGCATGGTGCCCGTTATATTCAATCCCGATGCAATTTCTGTGTTTCATCAAAACTCTGAACGTCCACAGATTACACGAAGCTTCCAGATGTGCTTCGGAAACTACTGCTGGTGTCCCAGGAATCGATCAAAGAGTATCTAGTTTGAGACATTACTCCCATTTGGAAAAGTCCGCATGGTGCCCGTTATATTCAATCCCGATGCAATTTATGTCTTTCATCAAAACTCTGAACGTCCACAGATTACAGGAAGCCTACAGATGTGCTTCGGAAACTACTACTGGTGTTCCAGCAATCGATCAAAGTGTAGACAGTTTGAGACATTACTCCCAGGGGGAAAAGTCCGCATGGTGCCCGTTATATTCAATCCCGATGCAATTTCTGTCTTTCATCAAAACTCTGAACGTCCACAGATTACAGGAAGCATCCAGATGTGCTTCGGAAACTACTACTGGTGTTCCAGGAAACGATCAAAGAGTAGACAGTTTGAGACATTACTCCCATGGAGAAAAGTCCGAATGGTGGCCGTTATATTCAACTCCGATGCAATTTCTGTCTTTCATCAAAACTCTGAACGTCCACAGATTACAGGAAGCCTCCAGATGTGCTTCGGAAACTACTACTGGTGTTCCAGGAATCGATCAATGAGTAGACAGTTTGAGACATTACTCCCATGGAGAAAAGTCCGCATGGTGCCCGTTATATTCAACCCCGATGCAATTTCTGTCTTTCATCAAAACTCTGATCGTCCACAGATTACAGGAAGCCTCCAGATGTGCTTCGGAAACTACTACAGGTGTTTCAGGAATCGATCGAAGAGTAGACAGTTTGAGACATTACTCCCAGGGAGAAAAGTCCGCATGGTGCCCGTTATATTCAATCCCGATGCAATTTCTCTCTTTCATCAATACTCTGAATGTGCACAGATTACAGGAAGCCTCCAGATGTGCTTCGGAAACTACTACTGGTGTCCCAGGAAGTGATCAAAGAGTAGACAGTTTGACATTACTCCCATGGAGAAAAGTCCGCATGGTGCCCGTTATATTCAACCCCGATGCAATTTCTGTCTTTCATCAAAACTCTGAACGTCCACAGATTACAGGAAGCCTCCAGATGTGCTTTGGAAACTACTACTGGTGTTCCAGGAATCGATCAAAGAGTAGACAGTTTAACCCATTACTCCCATGGAGAAAAGTCTGCATGGTGCCCGTTATATTCAATCCCGACGCAATTTCTGTCTTTCATCAAAACTCTGAACGTCCACAGATTACACGAAGCTTCCAGATGTGCTTCGGAAACTGCTACTGGTGTCCCAGGAATCGATCAAAGAGTAGACAGTTTGAGACATTAGTTCCATGGAGAAAAGTCCGCATGGTGCCCGTTATATTCAATCCCGATGCAATTTATGTCTTTCATCAAAACTCTGAACGTCCACAGATAACAGGAAGCCTCCAGATGTGCTTCGGAAACTACTACTGGTGTTCCAGGAATCGATCAAAGCGTAGACAGTTTGAGACATTACTCCCATGGAGAAAAGTCCGCATGGTGCCCGTTATATTCAATCCCGATGCAATTTATGTCTTTCATCTAAACTCTGAACGTCCACAGATTACAGGAAGCCTCCAGATGTGCTTCGGACACTACTACTGGTGTTCCAGGAATCGATCAAAAAGTAGACAGTTTGAGACATTACTCCCATGGAGAAAAGTCCGCATGGTGCCCGTTATATTCAATCCCGATGCAATTTCTGTCTTTCATCAAAACTCTGAACGTCCACAGATTACAGGAAGCCTCCAGATGTGCTTCGGAAACTACTACTGGTGTTCCAGGAATCGATCAAAGGGTAGACAGTTTGAGACATTACTCCCATGGAGAAAAGTCCGCATGGTGCCCGTTATATTCAACCCCGATGCAATTTCTGTCTTTCATCAAATCACTGAACGTCCACAGATTACAGGAAGCCTCCAGATGTGCTTCGGAAACTACTACTGGTGTTCCAGGAATCGATCAAAGAGTACTCAGTTTGAGACATTACTCGCATGGAGAAAAGTCCGCATGGTGCCCGTTATATTCAACCCCGATGCAATTTCTGTCTTTCATCAAAACTCTGAACGTCCACAGATTACAGGAAGCCTCCAGATGTGCTTCGGAAACTACTACCGGTGTTATAGGAATCGATCAAAGAGTAGACAGTTTGAGACATTACTCCCATGGAGAAAACTCCGCATGGTGCACGTTATATTCAATCCCGATGCAATTTCTGTCTTTCATCAAAACTCTGAACGTCCACAGATTACAGGAAGCCTCCAGATGTGCTTCGTAAACTACTACTGGTGTTCCAGGAATCGATCAAAGAGTAGACAGTTTGAGACATTACTCCCAGGGAGAAAAGTCCGCATGGTGCCCGTTATATTCAATCCCGATGCAATTTCTGTCTTTCATCAAAACTCTGAACGTCCACAGATTACAGGAAGCCTCCAGATGTGCTTCGCAAACAACTACTGGTGTTCCAGGAATCGAGCAAAGGGTAGACAGTTTGAGACATTACTCCAATGGAGAAAAGTCCGCATGGTGCCCGTTATATTCAATCCCGATGCAATTTCTCTCTTTCATCAATACTCTGAATGTGCACAGATTACAGGAAGCCTCCAGATGTGCTTCGGAAACTACTACTGGTGTCCCAGGACGTGATCAAAGAGTAGACAGTTTGAGACATTACTCCCATGGAGAAAAGTCCGCATGGTGCCCGTTATATTCAACCCCGATGCAATTTCTGTCTTTAATCAAAACTCTGAACGTCCACAGATTACAGGAAGCCTCCAGATGTGCTTCGGAAACTACTACTGGTGTTCCAGAAATCGATCAAAGAGTACACAGTTTGAGACATTACTCCCATGGAGAAAACTCCGCATGGTGCACGTTATATTCAATCCCGATGCAATTTCTGTCTTTCACCAAACTCTGAACGCCCACAGATTACACGAAGCTTCCAGATGTGCTTCGGAAACTACTATTGGTGTCCCAGGAATCGATCAAAGAGTAGACAGTTTGAGACATTACTTCCATGGAGAAAAATCCGCATGGTGCCCGTTATATTCAATCCCGAAGCAATTTATGTCTTTCATCAAAACTCTGAACGTCCACAGATTACAGGAAGCCTCCAGATGTGCTTCGGAAACTACTACTGGTGTTCCAGGAATCGATCAAAGAGTAGACAGTTTGAGACATTACTCCCAGGGAGAAAAGTCCGCATGGTGCCCGTTATATTCAATCCAGATGCAATTTCTGTCTTTCATCAAAACTCTGAACGTCCACAGATTACAGGAAGCCTCCAGATGTGCTTCGGAAACTACCACTGGTGTTCCAGGAATCGATCAAAGAGTAGACAGTTTGAGACATTACTCCCAGGGAGAAAAGTCCGCATGGTGCCCGTTATATTCAACCCCGATGCAATTTCTGTCTTTCATCAAATCTCTGAACGTCCACAGATTACAGGAAGCCTCCAGATGTGCTTCGGAAACTACTACTGGTGTTCCAGGAATCGATCAAAGAGTACTCAGTTTGAGACATTACTCCCATGGAGAAAAGTCCACATGGTGCCCGTTATATTCTACCCCGATGCAATTTCTGTCTTTCATCAAAACTCTGAATGTCCACAGATTACAGGAAGCCTCCAGATGTGCTTCGGAAACTACTACTGGTGTTCCAGGAATCGATCAAAGAGTAGACAGTTTGAGACATTACTCCCAGGGAGAAAAGTCCGCATGGTGCACGTTATATTCAATCCCGATGCAATTTCTGTCTTTCATCAAAACTCTGAACGTCCACAGATTACAGGAAGCCTCCAGATGTGCTTCGGAAACTACTACTGGTGTTCCAGGAATCGATCACAGAGTAGACAGTTTGAGACATTACTCGAATGGAGAAAACTCCGCATGGTGCCCGTTATATTCAACCCCGATGCAATTTCTGTCTTTCATCAAAACTCTGAACGTCCACAGATTACAGGAAGCCTCCAGATGTGCTTCGGAAACAACTACTGGTGTTCCAGCAATCGAGCAAAGGGTAGACAGTTTGAGACATTACTCCCATGGAGAAAAGTCCGCATGGTGCCCGTTATATTCAATCCCGATGCAATTTCTCTCTTTCATCAATACTCTGAATGTGCACAGATTACAGGAAGCCTCCAGATGTGCTTCGGAAACTACTACTGGTGTCCCAGGACGTGATCAAAGAGTAGACAGTTTGAGACATTACTCCCATGGAGAAAAGTCCGCATGGTGCCCGTTATATTCAACCCCGATGCAATTTCTGTCTTTCATCAAAACTCTGAACGTCCACAGATTACAGGAAGCCTCCAGATGTGCTTCGGAAACTACTACTGGTGTTCCAGGAATCGATCAAAGAGTAGACAGTTTGAGACATTACTCCCATGGAGAAAAGTCCGCATGGTGCCCGTTATATTCAACCCCGATGCAATTTCTGTCTTTCATCAAAACTCTGAACGTCCACAGATTACAGGAAGCCTCCAGATGTGCATCGGAAACTACTACTGGTGTTCCAGGAATCGATCAAAGAGTAGACAGTTTGAGACATTACTCCCAGGGAGAAAAGTCCGCATGGTGCCCGTTATTTTCAATCCCGATGCAATTTCTGTCTTTCATCAAAACTCTGAACGTCCACAGATTACAGGAAGCCTCCAGATGTGCTTCGGAAACTACTACTGGTGTTCCAGGAATCGATCACAGAGTAGACAGTTTGAGACATTACTCGAATGGAGAAAACTCCGCATGTTGCCTGTTATATTCAACCCCGATGCAATTTCTGTCTTTCATCAAAACTCTGAACGTCCACAGATTACAGGAAGCCTCCAGATGTGCTTCGCAAACAACTACTGGTGTTCCAGGAATCGAGCAAAGGGTAGACAGTTTGAGACATTACTCCAATGGAGAAAAGTCCGCATGGTGCCCGTTATATTCAATCCCGATGCAATTTCTCTCTTTCATCAATACTCTGAATGTGCACAGATTACAGGAAGCCTCCAGATGTGCTTCGAAAACTACTACTGGTGTCCCAGGACGTGATCAAAGAGTAGACAGTTTGAGACATTACTCCCATGGAGAAAAGTCCGCATGGTGCCCGTTATATTCAACCCCGATGCAATTTCTGTCTTTAATCAAAACTCTGAACGTCCACAGATTACAGGAAGCCTCCAGATGTGCTTCGGAAACTACTACTGGTGTTCCAGAAATCGATCAAAGAGTACACAGTTTGAGACATTACTCCCATGGAGAAAACTCCGCATGGTGCACGTTATATTCAATCCCGATGCAATTTCTGTCTTTCATCAAAACTCTGAACGCCCACAGATTACACGAAGCTTCCAGATGTGCTTCGGAAACTACTATTGGTGTCCCAGGAATCGATCAAAGAGTAGACAGTTTGAGACATTACTTCCATGGAGAAAAATCCGCATGGTGCCCGTTATATTCAATCCCGAAGCAATTTATGTCTTTCATCAAAACTCTGAACGTCCACAGATTACAGGAAGCCTCCAGATGTGCTTCGGAAACTACTACTGGTGTTCCAGGAATCGATCAAAGAGTAGACAGTTTGAGACATTACTCCCAGGGAGAAAAGTCCGCATGGTGCCCGTTATATTCAATCCAGATGCAATTTCTGTCTTTCATCAAAACTCTGAACGTCCACAGATTACAGGAAGCCTCCAGATGTGCTTCGGAAACTACTACTGGTGTTCCAGGAATCGATCAAAGAGTAGACAGTTTGAGACATTACTCCCATGGAGAAAAGTCCGCATGGTGCCCGTTATATTCAACCCCGATGCAATTTCTGTCTTTCATCAAAACTCTGAACTTCCACAGATTACAGGAAGCCTCCAGATGTGCTTCGGAAACAGCTACTGGTTTTCCAGGAATCGAGCAAAGGGTAGACAGTTTGAGACATTACTCCCATGGAGAAAAGTCCGCATGGTGCCCGTTATATTCAATCCCGATGCAATTTCTCTCTTTCATCAATACTCTGAATGTGCACAGATTACAGGAAGCCTCCAGATGTGCTTCGGAAACTACTACTGGTGTTCCAGGAATCGATCAAAGAGTAGACAGTTTGAGACATTACTCCCATGGAGAAAAGTCCGCATGGTGCCCGTTATATTCAACCCCGATGCAATATCTGTCTTTCATCAAATCTCTGAACGTCCACAGATTACAGGAAGCCTCCAGATGTGCTTCGGAAACTACTACTGGTGTTCCAGGAATCGATCAAAGAGTACTCAGTTTGAGACATTACTCCCATGGAGAAAAGTCCACATGGTGCCCGTTATATTCTACCCCGATGCAATTTCTGTCTTTCATCAAAACTCTGAACGTCCACAGATTACAGGAAGCCTCCAGATGTGCTTCGGAAACTACTACTGGTGTTCCAGGAATCGATCAAAGAGTAGACAGTTTGAGACATTACTCCCAGGGAGAAAAGTCCGCATGGTGCACGTTATATTCAATCCCGATGCAATTTCTGTCTTTCATCAAAACTCTGAACGTCCACAGATTACAGGAAGCCTCCAGATGTGCATCGGAAACTACTACTGGTGTTCCAGGAATCGATCACAGAGTAGACAGTTTGAGACATTATTCGAATGGAGAAAACTCCGCATGGTGCCCGTTATATTCAACCCCGATGCAATTTCTGTCTTTCATCAAAACTCTGAACGTCCACAGATTACAGGAAGCCTCCAGATGTGCTTCGGAAACAACTACTGGTGTTCCAGCAATCGAGCAAAGGGTAGACAGTTTGAGACATTACTCCCATGGAGAAAAGTCCGCATGGTGCCCGTTATATTCAATCCCGATGCAATTTCTCTCTTTCATCAATACTCTGAATGTGCACAGATTACAGGAAGCCTCCAGATGTGCTTCGGAAACTACTACTGGTGTCCCAGGACGTGATCAAAGAGTAGACAGTTTGAGACATTACTCCCATGGAGAAAAGTCCGCATGGTGCCCGTTATATTCAACCCCGATGCAATTTCTGTCTTTCATCAAAACTCTGAACGTCCACAGATTACAGGAAGCCTCCAGATGTGCTTCGGAAACTACTACTGGTGTTCCAGGAATCGATCAAAGAGTAGACAGTTTGAGACATTACTCCCATGGAGAAAAGTCCGCATGGTGCCCGTTATATTCAACCCCGATGCAATTTCTGTCTTTCATCAAATCTCTGAACGTCCACAGATTACAGGAAGCCTCCAGATGTGCTTCGGAAACTACTACTGGTGTTCCAGGAATCGATCAAAGAGTAGACAGTTTGAGACATTACTCCCAGGGAGAAATGTCCGCATGGTGCCCGTTATATTCAACCCCTATGCACTTTCTGTCTTTCATCAAATCTCTGAACGTCCACAGATTACAGGAAGCCTCCACATGTGCTTCGGAAACTACTACTGGTGTTCCAGGAATCGATCAAAGAGTACTCAGTTTGAGACATTACTCCCATGGAGAAAAGTCCACATGGTGCCCGTTATATTCAACCCCGATGCAATTTCTGTCTTTCATCAAAACTCTGAACGTCCACAGATTACAGGAAGCCTCCAGATGTGCTTCGGAAACTACTACAGGTGTTCCAGGAATCGATCAAATAGTAGACAGTTTGAGACATTACTCCCATGGAGAAAACTCCGCATGGTGCACGTTATATTCAATCCCAATGCAATTTCTGTCTTTCATCAAAACTCTGAACTTCCACAGATTACACGAAGCTTCCAGATGTGCTTCGGAAACTACTATTGGTGTCCCAGGAATCGATCAAAGAGTAGACAGTTTGAGACATTACTTCCATGGAGAAAAGTCCGCATGGTGCCCGTTATATTCAATCCCGAAGCAATTTATGTCTTTCATCAAAACTCTAAACGTCCACAGATTACAGGAAGCCTCCAGATGTGCTTCGGAAACTACTACTGGTGTTCCAGGAATCGATCAAAGAGTAGACAGTCTGAGACATTACTCCCAGGGAGAAAAGTCCGCATGGTGCCCGTTATATTCAATCCAGATGCAATTTCTGTCTTTCATCAAAACTCTGAACGTCCACAGATTACGGGAAGCCTCCAGATGTGCTTCGGAAACTACTACTGGTGTTCCAGGAATCGATCAAAGAGTAGACAGTTTGAGACATTACTCCCATGGAGAAAAGTCCGCATGGTGCCCGTTATATTCAACCCCGATGCAATTTCTGTCTTTCATCAAAACTCTGAACGTCCACAGATTACAGGAAGCCTCCAGATGTGCTTCGGAAACTACTACTGGTTTTCCAGGAATCGAGCAAAGGGTAGACAGTTTGAGACATTACTCCCATGGAGAAAAGTCCGCATGGTGCCCGTTATATTCAATCCCGATGCAATTTCTGTCTTTCATCAAAACTCTGAACGTCCACAGATTACAGGAAGCCTCCAGCTGTGCTTCGGAAACTACTACTGGTGTTCCAGAAATCGATCAAAGAGTAGACAGTTTGATACATTTCTCCCATGGAGAAAAGTCCGCATGGTGCCCGTTATATTCAACCCCGATTCAATTTCTGTCTTTCATCAAATCTCTGAACGTCTAAAGATTACAGGAAGCCTACAGATGTGCTTCGGAAACTACTACTGGTGTTCCAGGAATCGATCAAAGAGTAGACAGTTTGAGACATTACTCCCATGGAGAAAAGTCCGCATGGTGCCCGTTATATTCAACCCCGATGCAATTTCTGTCTTTCATCAAAACTCTGAACGTCCACAGATTACAGGAAACCTCCAGATGTGCTTTGGAAACTACTACTGGTGTTCCAGGAATCGATCAAAGAGTAGACAGTTTGAGACATTACTCCCATGGAGAAAAGTCCGCATGGTGCCCGTTATATTCAACCCCGATGCAATTTCTGTCTTTCATCAAAACTCTGTACGTCAATAGACTACAGGAAGCCTCCAGATGTGCTTCGGAAACTTCTACTGGTGTTCCAGGAATCGATCAAAGAGTAGACAGTTTGAAACATTACTCCCAGGGAGAAAAGTCCGCATGGTGCCCGTTATATTCAATCCCGATGCAATTTCTGTCTTTCATCAAAACTCTGAACGTCCACAGATTACACGAAGCTTCCAGAGGTGCTTCGGAAACTACTGCTGGTATCCCAGGAATCGATCAAAGAGTATCTAATTTGAGACATTACTTCCATGGAGAAAAGTCCGCATGGTGCCCGTTATATTCAATCCCGATGCAATTTATGTCTTTCATCAAAACTCTGAACGTCCACAGATTACAGGAAGCATCCAGATGTGCTTCGGAAACTACTACTGGTGTTCCAGGAAACGATCAAAGAGTAGACAGTATGAGACATTACTCCCATGGAGAAAAGTCCGAATGGTGCCCGTTATATTCAACCCCGATGCAATTTCTGTCTTTCAACAAAACTCTGAACCTCCACAGATTACAGGAAGCCTCGAGATGTGCTTTGGAAACTACTACTGGTGTTCCAAGAATCGATCAAAGAGTAGACAGTTTGAGACATTACTCCCATGGAGAAAACTCCGCATGGTGCCCGTTATATTCAACCCCGATGCAATTTCTGTCTTTCATGAAAACTTTGAACGTCTACAGATTACAGGAAGCCTCCAGATGTGCTTCGGAAACTACTACAGGTGTTTCAGGAATCGATCAAAGAGTAGACAGTTTGAGACATTACTCCCAGGGAGAAAAGTCCGCATGGTGCCCGTTATATTCAATCCCGATGCAATTTCTCTCTTTCATCAATACTCTGAATGTGCACAGATTACAGGAAGCCTCCAGATGTGCTTCGGAAACTACTACTGGTGTCCCAGGAAGTGATCAAAGAGTAGACAGTTTGAGACATTACTCCCATGGAGAAAAGTCCGCATGGTGCCCGTTATATTCAACCCCGACGCAATTTCTGTCTTTCATCAAAACTCTGAACGTCCACAGATTACAGGAATCCTCCAGATGTGCTTCGGAAACTACTACTGGTGTTCCAGAAATCGATCAAATAGTAGACAGTTTGAGACATTACTCCCATGGAGAAAACTCCGCATGGTGCCCGTTATATTCAACCCCGATGCAATTTCTGTCTTTCATCAAAACTCTGAACGTCCACAGATTACAGGAAGCCTCCAGATGTGCTTCGGAAACTACTACTGGTGTTCCAGGAATCGAGCAAAGGGTAGACAGTTTGAGACATTACTCCCATGGAGAAAAGTCCGCATGGTGCCCGTTATAATCAATCCCGATGCAATATCTCTCTTTCATCAATACTCTGAATGTGCACAGATTACAGGAAGCCTCCAGATGTGCTTCGAAAACTACTACTGGTGTCCCAGGAAGTGATCAAAGAGTAGACAGTTTGAGACATTACTCCCATGGAGAAAAGTCCGCATGGTGCCCGTTATATTCAACCCCGATGCTATTTCTGTCTTTCACCAAAACTCTGAACGTCCACAGATTACAGGAAGCCTCCAGATGTGCTTTGGAAACTACTACTGGTGTTCCAGGAATCGATCAAAGAGTAGACAGTTTGAGACATTAGTCCCATGGAGAAAAGTCTGCATGGTGTCCGTTATATTCAATCCCGATGCAATTTCTGTCTTTCATCAAAACTCTGAACGTCCACAGATTACAGGAAGCCTCCAGATGTGCTTCGGAAACTACTACTGGTGTTCCAGGAATCGAGCAAAGGGTAGACAGTTTGAGACATTACTCCCATGGAGAAAAGTCCGCATGGTGCCCGTTATAATCAATCCCGATGCAATATCTCTCTTTCATCAATACTCTGAATGTGCACAGATTACAGGAAGCCTCCAGATGTGCTTCGAAAACTACTACTGGTGTCCCAGGAAGTGATCAAAGAGTAGACAGTTTGAGACATTACTCCCATGGAGAAAAGTCCGCATGGTGCCCGTTATATTCAACCCCGATGCTATTTCTGTCTTTCACCAAAACTCTGAACGTCCACAGATTACAGGAAGCCTCCAGATGTGCTTTGGAAACTACTACTGGTGTTCCAGGAATCGATCAAAGAGTAGACAGTTTGAGACATTAGTCCCATGGAGAAAAGTCTGCATGGTGTCCGTTATATTCAATCCCGATGCAATTTCTGTCTTTCATCAAAACTCTGAACGTCCACAGATTACACGAAGCTTCCAGATGAGCTTCGGAAACTGCTACTGGTGTCCCAGGAATCGATCAAAGAGTAGACAGTTTGAGACTTTAGTTCCATGGAGAAAAGTCCGCATGGTGCCCGTTATATTCAATCCCGATGCAATTTATGTCTTTTATCAAAACTCTGAACGTCCACAGATAACAGGAAGCCTCCAGATGTGCTTCGGAAACTACTACTGGTGTTCCAGGAATCGATCAAAGAGTAGACAGTTTGAGACATTACTCCCATGTAGAAAAGTCCGCATGGTGCCCGTTATATTCAATCCCGATGCAGTTTATGTCTTTCATCTAAACTCTGAACGTCCACAGATTACAGGAAGCCTCCAGATGTGCTTCGGACACTACTACTGGTGTTCCAGGAATCGATCAAAGAGTAGACAGTTTGAGACATTACTCCCATGGAGAAAAGTCCGCATGGTGCCCGTTATATTCAACCCCGATGCAATTTCTGTCTTTCATCAAATCTCTGAACGTCCACAGATTACAGGAAGCCTCCATATGTGCTTCGGAAACTACTACTGGTGTTCCAGGAATCGATCAAAGAGTAGACAGTTTGAGACATTACTCCCATGGAGAAAAGTCCGCATGGTGCCCGTTATATTCAACCCCGATGCAATTTCTGTCTTTCATCAAAACTCTGAACGTCCACAGATTACAGGAAGCCTCCAGATGTGCTTCGGAAACTACTACCGGTGTTCCAGGAATCGATCAAAGAGTAGACAGTTTGAGACATTACTCCCATGGAGAAAAGTCCGCATGGTGCCCGTTATATTCAACCCCGATGCAATTTCTGTCTTTCATCAAAACTCTGAACGTCCACAGATTACAGGAAGCCTCCAGATGTGCTTCGGAAACTACTACTGGTGTTCCAGGAATCGATCAAAGAGTAGACAGTTTGAGACATTACTCCCAGGGAGAAAAGTCCGCATGGTGCCCTTTATATTCAATCCCGATGCAATTTCTGTCTTTCATCAAAACTCTGAACGTCCACAGATTACAGGATGCCTCCAGATGTGCTTCGGAAACTACTACTGGTGTTCCAGGAATCGAACACAGAGTAGACAGTTTGAGACATTACTCGAATGGAGAAAACTCCGCATGGTGCCCGTTATATTCAACCCCGATGCAATTTCTGTCTTTCATCAAAACTCTGAACGTCCACAGATTACAGGAAGCCTCCAGATGTGCTTCGGAAACAACTACTGGTGTTCCAGGAATCGATCAAATAGTAGACAGTTTGAGACATTACTCCCATGGAGAAAAGTCCGCATGGTGCCCGTTATATTCAATCCCGATGCAATTTCTCTCTTTCATCAATACTCTGAATGTGCACAGATTACAGGAAGCCTCCAGATGTGCTTCGGAAACTACTACTGGTGTCCCAGGACGTGATCAAAGGGTAGACAGTTTGAGACATTACTCCCATGGAGAAAAGTCCGCATGGTACCCGTTATATTCAACCCCGATGCAATTTCTGTCTTTCATCAAAACTCTGAACGTCCACAGATTACAGGAAGCCTCCAGATGTGCTTCGGAAACTACTACTGATGTTCCAGAAATCGATCAAAGAGTACACAGTTTGAGACATTACTCCCATGGAGAAAACCCCGCATGGTGCACGTTATATTCAATCCCGATGCAATATCTGTCTTTCATCAAAACTCTGAACGTCCACAGATTACAGGAAGCCTCCAGATGTGCTTCGGAAACTACTACTGGTGTTCCAGGAATCGATCAAAGAGTAGACAGTTTGAGACATTACCCCCATGGAGAAAAGTCCGCATGGTGCCCGTTATATTCAATCCCGAAGCAATTTATGTCTTTCATCAAAACTCTGAACGTCCACAGATTACAGGAAGCCTCCAGATGTGCTTCGGAAACTACTACTGGTGTTCCAGGAATCGATCAAAGAGTAGACAGTTTGAGACATTACTCCCATGGAGAAAAGTCCGCATGGTGCCCGTTATATTCAACCCCGATGCAATTTCTGTCTTTCATCAAAACTCTGAACGTCCACAGATTACAGGAAGCCTCCAGATGTGCTTCGGAAACTACTACTGGTTTTCTTTCTTTCATCAATACTTTGAATGTGCACATATTACAGGAAGCCTCCAGATGTGCTTCTGAAACTACTACTGGTGTCCCAGGAATCGATCAAAGAGTAGACAGTTTGAGACATTACTCCCATGGAGAAAAGTCCGCATGGTGCCCGTTATATTCAACCCCGATGCAATTTCTGTCTTTCATCAAATCTCTGAACGTCCACAGATTACAGGAAGCCTCCAGATGTGCTTCGGAAACTACTACTGGTGTTCCAGGAATCGATCAAAGAGTACTCAGTTTGAGAAATTACTCTCATGGAGAAAAGTCCGCATGGTGCCCGTTATATTCAACCCCGATGCAATTTCTGTCTTTCATCAAAACTCTGAACGTCCACAGATTACAGGAAGCCTCCAGATGTGCTTCGGAACCTACTACTGGTGTTCCAGGAATCGATCAAAGAGTAGGCAGTTTGAGACATTACTCCCATGGAGAAAAGTCCTCATGGTGCCCGTTATATTCAACCCCGATGCAATTTCTGTCTTTCACCAAAACTCTGAACGTCCACAGATTACAGGAAGCCTCCAGATGTGCTTCGGAAACTACTACTGGTGTCCCAGGAATCGATCAAAGAGTAGACAGTTTGAGACATTACTTCCATGGAGAAAAGTCCGCATGGTGCCCGTTATATTCAATCCCGATGCAATTTATGTCTTTCATCAAAACTCTGAACGTCCACAGATTACAGGAAGCCTCCAGATGTGCTTCGGAAACTACTACTGGTGTCCCAGGACGTGATCAAAGAGTAGACAGTTTGAGACATTACTCCCATGGAGAAAAGTCCGCATGGTGCCCGTTATATTCAACCCCGTTGCAATTTCTGTCTTTCATCAAAACTCTGAACGTCCACAGATTACAGGAAGCCTCCAGATGTGCTTCGGAAACTACTACTGGTGTTCCAGAAATCGATCAAAGAGTACACAGTTTGAGACATTACTCCCATGGAGAAAACTCCGCATGGTGCACGTTATATTCAATCCCGATGCAATTTCTGTCTTTCATCAAAACTCTGAACGTCCACAGATTACACGAAGCTTCCAGATGTGCTTAGGAAACTACTATTGGTGTCCCAGGAATCGATCAAAGAGTAGACAGTTTGAGACATTACTTCCATGGAGAAAAGTCCGCATGTTGCCCGTTATATTCAATCCCGAAGCAATTTATGTCTTTCATCAAAAGCCTGAACGTCCACAGATTACAGGAAGCCTCCAGATGTGCTTCGGAAACTACTACTGGTGTTCCAGGAATCGATCAAAGAGTAGACAGTTTGAGACATTACTCCCAGGGAAAAAGTCCGCATGGTGCCCGTTATATTCAATCCCGATGCAATTTCTGTCTTTCATCAAAACTCTGAACGTCCACAGATTACAGGAAGCCTCCAGATGTGCTTCGGAAACTACTACTGGTGTTCCAGGAATCGATCACAGAGTAGACAGTTTGAGACATTACTCCAATGGAGAAAACACCGCATGGTGCCCGTTATATTCAACCCCGATGCAATTTCTGTCTTTCATCAAAACCCTGAACGTTTACAGATTACAGGAAGCCTCCAGATGTGCTTCGGAAGCTACTACTGGTGTTCCAGGAATCGATCACAGAGTAGACAGTTTGAGACACTACTCCCATGGAGAAAGTCCGCATGGTGAACGTTATATTCAATCCCGATGCAATTTCTGTCTTTCATGAAAACTCTGAACGTCCACAGATTACAGGAAGAATCCAAATGTGCTTCAGAAACTACTACTTGTGTTCCAGAAATCGATCAAAGAGTAGACAGTTTGAGACATTACTCAAATGAAGAAAAGTCCGCATGGTGACCGTTATATTCAACCTCAATGCGATTTCTGTCTTTCATCAAAACTCTGAACGTCCACAGATTACAGGACGCCTCCAGATGTGCTTCAGAAACTACTACTGGTGTTCCAGGAATCGAGCAAAGAGTAGACAGTTTGAGACATTACTCCCATGGAGAAAAGTCCGCATGGTGCCCGTTATATTCAATCCCGATGCAATTTCTGTCTTTCATCAAGACTCTGAACGTCCACAGATTACAGGAAGCCTCCAGATGTGCTTCGGAACCTACTACTGGTGTTCCAGGAATCGATCAAAGAGTAGGCAGTTTGAGACATTACTCCCATGGAGAAAAGTCCTCATGGTGCCCGTTATATTCAACCCCGATGCAATTTCTGTCTTTCACCAAAACTCTGAACGTCCACAGATTACAGGAAGCCTCCAGATGTGCTTCGGAAACTACTACTGGTGTCCCAGGAATCGATCAAATAGTAGACAGTTTGAGACATTACTTCCATGGAGAAAAGTCCGCATGGTGCCCGTTATATTCAATCCCGATGCAATTTATGTCTTTCATCAAAACTCTGAACGTCCACAGATTACAGGAAGCCTCCAGATGTGCTTCGGAAACTACTACTGGTGTCCCAGGACGTGATCAAAGAGTAGACAGTTTGAGACATTACTCCCATGGAGAAAAGTCCGCATGGTGCCCATTATATTCAACCCCGTTGCAATTTCTGTCTTTCATCAAAACTCTGAATGTCCACAGATTACAGGAAGCCTCCAGATGTGCTTCGGAAACTACTACTGGTGTTCCAGAAATCGATCAAAGAGTACACAGTTTGAGACATTACTCCCATGGAGAAAACTCCGCATGGTGCACGTTATATTCAATCCCGATGCAATTTCTGTCTTTCATCAAAACTCTGAACGTCCACAGATTACACGAAGCTTCCAGATGTGCTTAGGAAACTACTATTGGTGTCCCAGGAATCGATCAAAGAGTAGACAGTTTGAGACATTACTTCCATGGAGAAAAGTCCGCATGTTGCCTGTTATATTCAATCCCGAAGCAATTTATGTCTTTCATCAAAACTCTGAACGTCCACAGATTACAGGAAGCCTCCAGATGTGCTTCGGAAACTACTACTGGTGTTCCAGGAATCGATCAAAGAGTAGGCAGTTTGAGACATTACTCCCATGGAGAAAAGTCCTCATGGTGCCCATAATCCCGATGCAATTTCTGTCTATCATCAAAAGCCTGAACGTCCACAGATTACAGGAAGCCTCCAGATGTGCTTCGGAAACTACTACTGGTGTCCCAGGAATCGATCAAAGAGTAGACAGTTTGAGACACTACTCCCATGGAGAAAGTCCGCATGGTGAACGTTATATTCAATCCCGATGCAATTTCTGTCTTTCATGAAAACTCTGAACGTCCACAGATTACAGGAAGAATCCAGATGTGCTTCAGAAACTACTACTTGTGTTCCAGAAATCGATCAAAGAGTAGACAGTTTGAGACATTACTCCCATGGAGAAAAGTCCGCATGGTGACCGTTATATTCAACCTCAATGCAATTTCTGTCTGTCATCAAAACTCTGAACGTCCACAGATTACAGGACGCCTCCAGATGTTCTTCAGAAACTACTACTGGTGTTCCAGGAATCGAGCAAAGAGTAGACAGTTTGAGACATTACTCCCACGGAGAAAAGTCCGCATGGTGCCCGTTATATTCAATCCCGATGCAATTTCTGTCTTTCATCAAGACTCTGAACGTCCACAGATTACAGGAAGCCTCCAGATGTGCTTCGGAACCTACTACTGGTGTTCCAGGAATCGATCAAAGAGTAGGCAGTTTGAGACATTACTCCCATGGAGAAAAGTCCTCATGGTGCCCATTATATTCAATCCCGATGCAATTTCTGTCTTTCATCAAAACTCTGAACGTCCACAGATTACAGGAAGCCTCCAGATGTGCGTCGGAAACTACTACTGGTGTCCCAGGAATCGATCAAAGAGTAGACAGTTTGAGACATTACTTCCATGGAGAAAAGTCCGCATGGTGCCCGTTATATTTAATCCCGATGCAATTTATGTCTTTCATCAAAACTCTGAACGTCCACAGATTACAGGAAGCCTCCAGATGTGCTTCGGAAACTACTACTGGTGTTCCAGGAATCGATCAAAGGGTAGACAGTTTGAGACATTACTCCCATGGAGAAAAGTCCGCATGGTGCCCGTTATATTCAATACCGATGCAATGTCTCTCTTTCATCAATACTCTGAATGTGCACAGATTACAGGAAGTCTCCAGATGTGCTTCGGAAACTACTACTGGTGTCCCAGGACGTGATCAAAGAGTAGACAGTTTAAAACATTACTCCCATGGAGAAAAGTCCGCATGGTGCCCGTTATATTCAACCCCGATGCAATTTCTGTCTTTCATCAAAGCTCTGAACGTCCACAGATTACAGGAAGCCTCCAGATGTGCTTCGGAAACTACTACTGGTGTTCCAGAAATCGATCAAAGAGTACACAGTTTGAGACATTACTCCCATGGAGAAAACTCCGCATGGTGCACGTTATATTCAATCCCGATGCAATTTCTGTCTTTCATCAAAACTCTGAACGTCCACAGATTACACGAAGCTTCCAGATGTGCTTCGGAAACTACTATTGGTGTCCCAGGAATCGATCAAAGAGTAGACAGTTTGAGACATTACTTCCATGGAGAAAAGTCCGCATGGTGCCCGTTATATTCAATCCCGAAGCAATTTATGTCTTTCATCAAAACTCTGAACGTCCACAGATTACAGGAAGCCTCCAGATGTGCTTCGGAAACTACTACTGGTGTTCCAGGAATCGATCAAAGAGTAGACAGTTTGAGACATTACTCCCAGGGAGAAAAGTCCGCATGGTGCCCGTTATATTCAATCCAGATGCAATTTCTGTCTTTCATCAAAACTCTGAACGTCCACAGATTACAGGAAGCCTCCAGATGTGCTTCGGAAACTACTATTGGTTTTCCAGGAATCGAGCAAAGGGTAGACAGTTTGAGACATTACTCCCATGGAGAAAAGTCCGCATGGTGCCCGTCATATTCAATCCCGATGCAATTTCTTTCTTTCATCAATACTCTGAATGTGCACATATTACAGGAAGCCTCCAGATGTGCTTCGGAAACTACTACTGGTGTCCCAGGAATCGATCAAAGAGTAGACAGTTTGAGACATTACTCCCATGGAGAAAAGTCCGCATGGTGCCCGTTATATTCAACCCCGATGCAATTTCTATCTTTCGTCAGATCTCTGAACGTCCACAGATTACAGGAAGCCTCCAGATGTGCTTCGGAAACTACTACTGGTGTTCCAGGAATCGATCAAAGAGTACTTAGGTTGAGAAATTACTCCCATGGAGAAAAGTCCGCATGGTGCCCGTTATATTCAACCCCGATGCAATTTCTGTCTTTCATCAAAACTCTGAACGTCCACAGATTACAGGAAGCCTCCAGATGTGCTTCGGAAACTACTACTGGTGTCCCAGGAATCGATCAAAGAGTAGACAGTTTGAGACATTACTTCCATGGAGAAAAGTCCGCATGGTGCCCGTTATATTCAATCCCGATGCAATTTATGTCTTTCATCAAAACTCTGAACGTCCACAGATTACAGGAGGCCTCCAGATGTGCTTCGGAAACTACTACTGGTGTCCCAGGACGTGATCAAAGAGAAGACAGTTTGAGACATTACTCCCAAGGAGAAAAGTCCGCATGGTGCCCGTTATATTCAACCCCGTTGCAATTTCTGTCTTTCATCAAAACACTGAACGTCCACAGATTACAGGAAGCCTCCAGATGTGCTTCGGAAACTACTACTGGTGTTCCAGAAATCGATCAAAGAGTACACAGTTTGAGACATTACTCCCATGGAGAAAACTCCGCATGGTGCACGTTTTATTCAATCCCGATGCAATTTCTGCCTTTCATCAAAACTCTGAACGTCCACAGATTACACGAAGCTTCCAGATGTGCTTAGGAAACTACTATTGGTGTCCCAGGAATCGATCAAAGAGTAGACAGTTTGAGACATTACTTCCATGGAGAAAAGTCCGCATGTTGCCCGTTATATTCAATCCCGAAGCAATTTATGTCTTTCATCAAAACTCTGAACGTCCACAGATTACAGGAAGCCTCCAGATGTGCTTCGGAAACTACTACTGGTGTTCCAGGAATCGATCAAAGAGTAGACAGTTTGAGACACTACTCCCATGGAGAAAGTCCGCATGGTGAACGTTATATTCAATCCCGATGCAATTTCTGTCTTTCATGAAAACTCTGAACGTCCACAGATTACAGGAAGAATCCAGATGTGCTTCAGAAACTACTACTTGTGTTCCAGAAATCGATCAAAGAGTAGACAGTTTGAGACATTACACAAATGAAGAAAAGTCCGCATGGTGACCGTTATATTCAACCTCAATGCAATTACTGTCTTTCATCAAAACTCTGAACGTCCACAGATTACAGGACGCCTCCAGATGTGCTTCAGAATCTACTACTGGTGTTCCAGGAATCGAGCAAAGAGTAGACAGTTTGAGACATTACTCCCATGGAGAAAAGTCCGCATGGTGCCCGTTATATTCAATCCCGATGCAATTTCTGTCTTTCATCAAGACTCTGAACGTCCACAGATTACAGGAAGCCTCCAGATGTGCTTCGGAACCTACTACTGGTGTTCCAGGAATCGATCAAAGAGTAGGCAGTTTGAGACATTACTCCCATGGAGAAAAGTCCTCATGGTGCCCATTATATTCAATCCCGATGCAATTTCTGTCTTTCATCAAAACTCTGAACGTCCACAGATTACAGGAAGCCTCCAGATGTGCGTCGGAAACTACTACTGGTGTCCCAGGAATCGATCAAAGAGTAGACAGTTTGAGACATTACTTCCATGGAGAAAAGTCCGCATGGTGCCCGTTATATTTAATCCCGATGCAATTTATGTCTTTCATCAAAACTCTGAACGTCCACAGATAACAGGAAGCCTCCAGATGTGCTTCGGAAACTACTACTGGTGTTCCAGGAATCGATCAAAGTGTAGACAGTTTGAGACATTACTCCCAGGGAGAAATGTCCGCATGGTGCCCGTTATATTCAATCCCGATGCAATTTCTGTCTTTCATCAAAACTCTGAACGTCCACAGATTACAGGAAGCCTCCAGATGTGCTTCGGAAACTACTACTGGTGTTCCAGGAATCGAACACAGAGTAGACAGTTTGAGACATTACTCGAATGGAGAAAACTCCGCATGGTGCCCGTTATATTCAACCCCGATGCAATTTCTGTCTTTCATCAAAACTCTGAACGTCCACAGATTACAGGAAGCCTCCAGATGTGCTTCGGAAACAACTACTGGTGTTCCAGGAATCGAGCAAAGGGTAGACAGTTTGAGACATTACTCCCATGGAGAAAAGTCCGCATGGTGCCCGTTATATTCAATACCGATGCAATGTCTCTCTTTCATCAATACTCTGAATGTGCACAGATTACAGGAAGCCTCCAGATGTGCTTCGGAAACTACTACTGGTGTCCCAGTACGTGATCAAAGGGTAGACAGTTTGAGACATTACTCCCATGGAGAAAAGTCCGCATGGTGCCCGTTATATTCAACCCCGATGCAATTTCTGTCTTTCATCAAAACTCTGAACGTCCACAGATTACAGGAAGCCTCCAGATGTGCTTCGGAAACTACTACTGGTGTTCCAGAAATCGATCAAAGAGTACACAGTTTGAGACATTACTCCCATGGAGAAAACTCCGCATGGTGCACGTTATATTCAATCCCGATGCAATTTCTGTCTTTCATCAAAACTCTGAACGTCCAGAGATTACACGAAGCTTCCAGATGTGCTTCGGAAACTACTATTGGTGTCCCAGGAATCGATCAAAGAGTAGACAGTTTGAGACATTACTTCCATGGAGAAAAGTCCGCATGGTTCCCGTTATATTCAATCCCGAAGCAATTTATGTCTTTCATCAAAACTCTGAACGTCCACAGATTACAGGAAGCCTCCAGATGTGCTTTGGAAACTACTACTGGTGTTCCAGGAATCGATCAAAGAGTAGACAGTTTGAGACATTACTCCCAGGGAGAAAAGTCCGCATGGTGCCCGTTATATTCAATCCAGATGCAATTTCTGTCTTTCATGAAAACTATGAACGTCCACAGATTACAGGAAGCCTCCAGATGTGCTTCGGAAACTACTACTGGTGTTCCAGGAATCGATCAAAGAGTAGGCAGTTTGAGACATTACTCCCATGGAGAAAAGTCCTCATGGTGCCCATTATATTCAATCCCGATGCAATTTCTGTCTTTCATCAAAACTCTGAACGTCCACAGATTACAGGAAGCCTCCAGATGTGCGTCGGAAACTACTACTGGTGTCCCAGGAATCGATCAAAGAGTAGACAGTTTGAGACATTACTTCCATGGAGAAAAGTCCGCATGGTGCCCGTTATATTTAATCCCGATGCAATTTATGTCTTTCATCAAAACTCTGAACGTCCACAGATAACAGGAAGCCTCCAGATGTGCTTCGGAAACTACTACTGGTGTTCCAGGAATCGATCAAAGGGTAGACAGTTTGAGACATTACTCCCATGGAGAAAAGTCCGCATGGTGCCCGTTATATTCAATACCGATGCAATGTCTCTCTTTCATCAATACTCTGAATGTGCACAGATTACAGGAAGCCTCCAGATGTGCTTCGGAAACTACTACTGGTGTCCCAGGACGTGATCAAAGAGTAGACAGTTTAAAACATTACTCCCATGGAGAAAAGTCCGCATGGTGCCCGTTATATTCAACCCCGATGCAATTTCTGTCTTTCATCAAAACTCTGAACGTCCACAGATTACAGGAAGCCTCCAGATGTGCTTCGGAAACTACTACTGGTGTTCCAGAAATCGATCAAAGAGTACACAGTTTGAGACATTACTCCCATGGAGAAAACTCCGCATGGTGCACGTTATATTCAATCCCGATGCAATTTCTGTCTTTCATCAAAACTCTGAACGTCCACAGATTACACGAAGCTTCCAGATGTGCTTCGGAAACTACTATTGGTGTCCCAGGAATCGATCAAAGAGTAGACAGTTTGAGACATTACTTCCATGGAGAAAAGTCCGCATGGTGCCCGTTATATTCAATCCCGAAGCAATTTATGTCTTTCATCAAAACTCTGAACGTCCACAGATTACAGGAAGCCTCCAGATGTGCTTCGGAAACTACTACTGGTGTTCCAGGAATCGATCAAAGAGTAGACAGTTTGAGACATTACTCCCAGGGAGAAAAGTCCGCATGGTGCCCGTTATATTCAATCCAGATGCAATTTCTGTCTTTCATCAAAACTCTGAACGTCCACAGATTACAGGAAGCCTCCAGATGTGCTTCGGAAACTACTATTGGTTTTCCAGGAATCGAGCAAAGGGTAGACAGTTTGAGACATTACTCCCATGGAGAAAAGTCCGCATGGTGCCCGTCATATTCAATCCCGATGCAATTTCTTTCTTTCATCAATACTCTGAATGTGCACATATTACAGGAAGCCTCCAGATGTGCTTCGGAAACTACTACTGGTGTCCCAGGAATCGATCAAAGAGTAGACAGTTTGAGACATTACTCCCATGGAGAAAAGTCCGCATGGTGCCCGTTATATTCAACCCCGATGCAATTTCTGTCTTTCGTCAGATCTCTGAACGTCCACAGATTACAGGAAGCCTCCAGATGTGCTTCGGAAACTACTACTGGTGTTCCAGGAATCGATCAAAGAGTACTTAGGTTGAGAAATTACTCCCATGGAGAAAAGTCCGCATGGTGCCCGTTATATTCAACCCCGATGCAATTTCTGTCTTTCATCAAAACTCTGAACGTCCACAGATTACAGGAAGCCTCCAGATGTGCTTCGGAAACTACTACTGGTGTCCCAGGAATCGATCAAAGAGTAGACAGTTTGAGACATTACTTCCATGGAGAAAAGTCCGCATGGTGCCCGTTATATTCAATCCCGATGCAATTTATGTCTTTCATCAAAACTCTGAACGTCCACAGATTACAGGAGGCCTCCAGATGTGCTTCGGAAACTACTACTGGTGTCCCAGGACGTGATCAAAGAGTAGACAGTTTGAGACATTACTCCCATGGAGAAAAGTCCGCATGGTGCCCGTTATATTCAACCCCGTTGCAATTTCTGTCTTTCATCAAAACTCTGAACGTCCACAGATTACAGGAAGCCTCCAGATGTGCTTCGGAAACTACTACTGGTGTTCCAGAAATCGATCAAAGAGTACACAGTTTGAGACATTACTCCCATGGAGAAAACTCCGCATGGTGCACGTTATATTCAATCCCGATGCAATTTCTGCCTTTCATCAAAACTCTGAACGTCCACAGATTACACGAAGCTTCCAGATGTGCTTAGGAAACTACTATTGGTGTCCCAGGAATCGATCAAAGAGTAGACAGTTTGAGACATTACTTCCATGGAGAAAAGTCCGCATGTTGCCCGTTATATTCAATCCCGAAGCAATTTATGTCTTTCATCAAAACTCTGAACGTCCACAGATTACAGGAAGCCTCCAGATGTGCTTCGGAAACTACTACTGGTGTTCCAGGAATCGATCAAAGAGTAGACAGTTTGAGACACTACTCCCATGGAGAAAGTCCGCATGGTGAACGTTATATTCAATCCCGATGCAATTTCTGTCTTTCATGAAAACTCTGAACGTCCACAGATTACAGGAAGAATCCAGATGTGCTTCAGAAACTACTACTTGTGTTCCAGAAATCGATCAAAGAGTAGACAGTTTGAGACATTACACAAATGAAGAAAAGTCCGCATGGTGACCGTTATATTCAACCTCAATGCAATTACTGTCTTCCATCAAAACTCTGAACGTCCACAGATTACAGGACGCCTCCAGATGTGCTTCAGAATCTACTACTGGTGTTCCAGGAATCGAGCAAAGAGTAGACAGTTTGAGACATTACTCCCATGGAGAAAAGTCCGCATGGTGCCCGTTATATTCAATCCCGATGCAATTTCTGTCTTTCATCAAGACTCTGAACGTCCACAGATTACAGGAAGCCTCCAGATGTGCTTCGGAACCTACTACTGGTGTTCCAGGAATCGATCAAAGAGTAGGCAGTTTGAGACATTACTCCCATGGAGAAAAGTCCTCATGGTGCCCATTATATTCAATCCCGATGCAATTTCTGTCTTTCATCAAAACTCTGAACGTCCACAGATTACAGGAAGCCTCCAGATGTGCGTCGGAAACTACTACTGGTGTCCCAGGAATCGATCAAAGAGTAGACAGTTTGAGACATTACTTCCATGGAGAAAAGTCCGCATGGTGCCCGTTATATTTAATCCCGATGCAATTTATGTCTTTCATCAAAACTCTGAACGTCCACAGATAACAGGAAGCCTCCAGATGTGCTTCGGAAACTACTACTGGTGTTCCAGGAATCGATCAAAGAGTAGACAGTTTGAGACATTACTCCCAGGGAGAAATGTCCGCATGGTGCCCGTTATATTCAATCCCGATGCAATTTCTGTCTTTCATCAAAACTCTGAACGTCCACAGATTACAGGAAGCCTCCAGATGTGCTTCGGAAACTACTACTGGTGTTCCAGGAATCGAACACAGAGTAGACAGTTTGAGACATTACTCGAATGGAGAAAACTCCGCATGGTGCCCGTTATATTCAACCCCGATGCAATTTCTGTCTTTCATCAAAACTCTGAACGTCCACAGATTACAGGAAGCCTCCAGATGTGCTTCGGAAACAACTACTGGTGTTCCAGGAATCGAGCAAAGGGTAGACAGTTTGAGACATTACTCCCATGGAGAAAAGTCCGCATGGTGCCCGTTATATTCAATACCGATGCAATGTCTCTCTTTCATCAATACTCTGAATGTGCACAGATTACAGGAAGCCTCCAGATGTGCTTCGGAAACTACTACTGGTGTCCCAGGACGTGATCAAAGGGTAGACAGTTTGAGACATTACTCCCATGGAGAAAAGTCCGCATGGTGCCCGTTATATTCAACCCCGATGCAATTTCTGTCTTTCATCAAAACTCTGAACGTCCACAGATTACAGGAAGCCTCCAGATGTGCTTCGGAAACTACTACTGGTGTTCCAGAAATCGATCAAAGAGTACACAGTTTGAGACATTACTCCCATGGAGAAAACTCCGCATGGTGCACGTTATATTCAATCCCGATGCAATTTCTGTCTTTCATCAAAACTCTGAACGTCCACAGATTACACGAAGCTTCCAGATGTGCTTCGGAAACTACTATTGGTGTCCCAGGAATCGATCAAAGAGTAGACAGTTTGAGACATTACTTCCATGGAGAAAAGTCCGCATGGTTCCCGTTATATTCAATCCCGAAGCAATTTATGTCTTTCATCAAAACTCTGAACGTCCACAGATTACAGGAAGCCTCCAGATGTGCTTCGGAAACTACTACTGGTGTTCCAGGAATCGATCAAAGAGTAGACAGTTTGAGACATTACTCCCAGGGAGAAAAGTCCGCATGGTGCCCGTTATATTCAATCCAGATGCAATTTCTGTCTTTCATGAAAACTATGAACGTCCACAGATTACAGGAAGCCCCCAGATGTGCTTCGGAAACTACTACTGGTGTTCCAGGAATCGATCAAAGAGTAGACAGTTTGAGACATTACTCCCATGGAGAAAAGTCCGCATGGTGCCCGTTATATTCAACCCCGATGCAATTTCTGTCTTTCATCAAAACTCTGAACGTCCACAGATTACAGGAAGCCTCCAGATGTGCTTCGGAAACTACTACTGGTTTTCCAGGAATCGAGCAAAGGGTAGACAGTTTGAGACATTACTCCCATGGAGAAAAGTCCGCATGGTGCCCGTCATATTCAATCCCGATGCAATTTCTTTCTTTCATCAATACTCTGAATGTGCACATATTACAGGAAGCCTCCAGATGTGCTTCGGAAACTACTACTGGTGTCCCAGGAATCGATCAAAGAGTAGACAGTTTGAGACATTACTCCCATGGAGAAAAGTCCGCATGGTGCCCGTTATATTCAACCCCGATGCAATTTCTGTCTTTCATCAAATCTCTGAACGTCCACAGATTACAGGAAGCCTCCAGATGTGCTTCGGAAACTACTACTGGTGTTCCAGGAATCGATCAAAGAGTACTTAGTTTGAGAAATTACTCCCATGGAGAAAAGTCCGCATGGTGCCCGTTATATTCAACCCCGATGCAATTTCTGTCTTTCATCAAAACTCTGAACGTCCACAGATTACAGGAAGCCTCCAGATGTGCTTCGGAAACTACTACTGGTGTTCCAGGAATCGATCAAAGAGTAGACAGTTTGAGACATTACTCCCATGGAGAAAAGTCCGCATGGTGCCCGTTATATTCAACCCCGATGCAATTTCTGTCTTTCATCAAAACTCTGAACGTCCACAGATTACAGGAAGCCTCCAGATGTGCTTCGGAAACTACTACTGGTGTTCCAGGAATCGATCAAAGAGTAGACAGTTTGAGACATTACTCCCAGGGAGAAAAGTCCGCATGGTGCCCGTTATATTCAATCCCGATGCAATTTCTGTCTTTCATCAAAACTCTGAACGTCCACAGATTACAGGAAGCCTCCAGATGTGCTTCGGAACCTACTACTGGTGTTCCAGGAATCGATCACAGAGTAGACAGTTTGAGACATTACTCCAATGGAGAAAACACCGCATGGTGCCCGTTATATTCAACCCCGATGCAATTTCTGTCTTTCATCAAAACCCTGAACGTCCACAGATTACAGGAAGCCTCCAGATGTGCTTCGGAAATAACTACTGGTGTTCCAGGAATCGAGCAAAGGGTAGACAGTTTGAGACATTACTGCCATGGAGAAAAGTCCGCATGGTGCCCGTTATATTCAATCCCGATGCAATTTCTCTCTTTCATCAATACTCTGAATGTGCACAGATTACAGGAAGCCTCCAGATGTGCTTCGGAAACTACTACTGGTTTTCCAGGAATCGAGCAAAGTGTAGACAGTTTGAGACATTACTCCCATGGAGAAAAGTCCGTATGGTGCCCGTCATATTCAATCCCGATGCAATTTCTTTCTTTCATCAATACTCTGAATGTGCACATATTACAGGAAGCCTCCAGATGTGCTTCGGAAACTACTACTGGTGTCCCAGGAATCGATCAAAGAGTAGACAGTTTGAGACATTACTCCCATGGAGAAAAGTCCGCATGGTGCCCGTTATATTCAACCCCGATGCAATCTCTGTCTTTCATCAAATCTCTGAACGTCCACAGATTACAGGAAGCCTCCAGATGTGCTTCGGAAACTACTACTGGTGTTCCAGGAATCTATCAAAGAGTACTCAGTTTGAGAAATTACTCCCATGGAGAAAAGTCCGCATGGTGCCCGTTATATTCAACCCCGATGCAATTTCTGTCTTTCATCAAAACTCTGAACGTCCACAGATTACAGGAAGCCTCCAGATGTGCTTCGGAAACTACTACTGGTGTTCCAGGAATCGATCAAAGAGTAGACAGTTTGAGACATTACTTCCATGGAGAAAAGTCCGCATGGTGCCCGTTATATTCAACCCCGATGCAATTTCTGTCTTTCATCAAAACTCTGAACGTCCACAGATTACAGGAAGCCTCCAGATGTGCTTCGGAAACTACTACTGGTGTTCCAGGAATCGATCAAAGAGTAGACAGTTTGAGACATTACTCCCAGGGAGAAAAGTCCGCATGGTGCCCGTTATATTCAATCCCGATGCAATTTCTGTCTTTCATCAAAACTCTGAACGTCCACAGATTACAGGAAGCCTCCAGATGTGCTTCGGAAACTACTACTGGTGTTCCAGGAATCGATCACAGAGTAGACAGTTTGAGACATTACTCCAATGGAGAAAACACCGCATGGTGCCCGTTATATTCAACCCCGATGCAATTTCTGTCTTTCATCAAAACCCTGAACGTTTACAGATTACAGGAAGCCTCCAGATGTGCTTCGGAAGCTACTACTGGTGTTCCAGGAATCGATCACAGAGTAGACAGTTTGAGACATTACTCCCAGAAAGAAAAGTCCGCATGGTGCCCGTTATATTCAATCACGATGCAATATCTCTCTTTCATCAATACTCTGAATGTGCACAGATTACAGGAAGCCTCCAGATGTGCTTCGGAAACTACTACTGGTGTCCCAGGAATCGATCAAAGAGTAGACAGTTTGAGACACTACTCCCATGGAGGAAGTCCGCATGGTGAACGTTATATTCAATCCCGATGCAATTTCTGTCTTTCATGAAAACTCTGAACGTCCACAGATTACAGGAAGAATCCAAATGTGCTTCAGAAACTACTACTTGTGTTCCAGAAATCGATCAAAGAGTAGACAGTTTGAGACATTACTCAAATGAAGAAAAGTCCGCATGGTGACCGTTATATTCAACCTCAATGCCATTTCTGTCTTTCATCAAAACTCTGAACGTCCACAGATTACAGGACGCCTCCAGATGTGCTTCAGAAACTACTACTGGTGTTCCAGGAATCGAGCAAAGAGTAGACAGTTTGAGACATTACTCCCATGGAGAAAAGTCCGCATGGTGCCCGTTATATTCAATCCCGATGCAATTTCTGTCTTTCATCAAGACTCTGAACGTCCACAGATTACAGGAAGCCTCCAGATGTGCTTCGGAACCTACTACTGGTGTTCCAGGAATCGATCAAAGAGTAGGCAGTTTGAGACATTACTCCCATGGAGAAAAGTCCGCATATTGCCCGTTATATTCAATCCCAATGCAATTTATGTCTTTCATCAAAACTCTGAACGTCCACAGATTACAGGAAGCCTCCAGATGTGCTTCGGAAACTACTACTGGTGTCCCAGGAATCGATCAAAGAGTAGACAGTTTGAGACATTACTTCCATGGAGAAAAGTCCGCATGTTGCCCGTTATATTCAATCCCGAAGCAATTTATGTCTTTCATCAAAACTCTGAACGTCCACAGATTACAGGACGCCTCCAGATGTGCTTCAGAATCTACTACTGGTGTTACAGGAATCGAGCAAAGAGTAGACAGTTTGAGACATTACTCCCATGGAGAAAAGTCCGCACGGTGCCCGTTATATTCAATCCCGATGCAATTTCTGTCTTTCATCAAGACTCTGAACGTCCACAGATTACAGGAAGCCTCCAGATGTGCTTCGGAACCTACTACTGGTGTTCCAGGAATCGATCAAAGAGTAGGCAGTTTGAGACATTACTCCCATGGAGAAAAGTCCTCATGGTGCCCATTATATTCAATCCCGATGCAATTTCTGTCTTTCATCAAAACTCTGAACGTCCACAGATTACAGGAAGCCTCCAGATGTGCGTCGGAAACTACTACTGGTGTCCCAGGAATCGATCAAAGAGTAGACAGTTTGAGACATTACTTCCATGGAGAAAAGTCCGCATGGTGCCCGTTATATTTAATCCCGATGCAATTTATGTCTTTCATCAAAACTCTGAACGTCCACAGATAACAGGAAGCCTCCAGATGTGCTTCGGAAACTACTACTGGTGTTCCAGGAATCGATCAAAGAGTAGACAGTTTGAGACATTACTCCCAGGGAGAAATGTCCGCATGGTGCCCGTTATATTCAATCCCGATGCAATTTCTGTCTTTCATCAAAACTCTGAACGTCCACAGATTACAGGAAGCCTCCAGATGTGCTTCGGAAACTACTACTGGTGTTCCAGGAATCGAACACAGAGTAGACAGTTTGAGACATTACTCGAATGGAGAAAACTCCGCATGGTGCCCGTTATATTCAACCCCGATGCAATTTCTGTCTTTCATCAAAACTCTGAACGTCCACAGATTACAGGAAGCCTCCAGATGTGCATCGGAAACAACTACTGGTGTTCCAGGAATCGAGCAAAGGGTAGACAGTTTGAGACATTACTCCCATGGAGAAAAGTCCGCATGGTGCCCGTTATATTCAATACCGATGCAATGTCTCTCTTTCATCAATACTCTGAATGTGCACAGATTACAGGAAGCCTCCAGATGTGCTTCGGAAACTACTACTGGTGTCCCAGGACGTGATCAAAGAGTAGACAGTTTGAGACATTACTCCCATGGAGAAAAGTCCGCATGGAGCCCGTTATATTCAACCCCGATGCAATTTCTGTCTTTCATCAAAACTCGGAACGTCCACAGATTACAGGAGCCCTCCAGATGTGCTTCGGAAACTACTACTGGTGTTCCAGAAATCGATCAAAGAGTACACAGTTTGAGACATTACTCCCATGGAGAAAACTCCGCATGGTGCACGTTATATTCAATCCCGATGCAATTTCTGTCTTTCATCAAAACTCTGAACGTCCACAGATTACACGAAGCTTCCAGATGTGCTTAGGAAACTACTATTGGTGTCCCAGGAATCGATCACAGAGTAGACAGTTTGAGACATTACTTCCATGGAGAAAAGTCCGCATGTTGCCCGTTATATTCAATCCCGAAGCAATTTATGTCTTTCATCAAAACTCTGAACGTCCACAGATTACAGGACGCCTCCAGATGTGCTTCAGAATCTACTACTGGTGTTACAGGAATCGAGCAAAGAGTAGACAGTTTGAGACATTACTCCCATGGAGAAAAGTCCGCATGGTGCCCGTTATATTCAATCCCGATGCAATTTCTGTCTTTCATCAAGACTCTGAACGTCCACAGATTACAGGAAGCCTCCAGATGTGCTTCGGAACCTACTACTGGTGTTCCAGGAATCGATCAAAGAGTAGGCAGTTTGAGACATTACTCCCATGGAGAAAAGTCCTCATGGTGCCCATTATATTCAATCCCGATGCAATTTCTGTCTTTCATCAAAACTCTGAACGTCCACAGATTACAGGAAGCCTCCAGATGTGCGTCGGAAACTACTACTGGTGTCCCAGGAATCGATCAAAGAGTAGACAGTTTGAGACATTACTTCCATGGAGAAAAGTCCGCATGGTGCCCGTTATATTTAATCCCGATGCAATTTATGTCTTTCTTCAAAACTCTGAACGTCCACAGATAACAGGAAGCCTCCAGATGTGCTTCGGAAACTACTACTGGTGTTCCAGGAATCGATCAAAGAGTAGACAGTTTGAGACATTACTCCCAGGGAGAAATGTCCGCATGGTGCCCGTTATATTCAATCCCGATGCAATTTCTGTCTTTCATCAAAACTCTGAACGTCCACAGATTACAGGAAGCCTCCAGATGTGCTTCGGAAACTACTACTGGTGTTCCAGGAATCGAACACAGAGTAGACAGTTTGAGACATTACTCGAATGGAGAAAACTCCGCATGGTGCCCGTTATATTCAACCCCGATGCAATTTCTGTCTTTCATCAAAACTCTGAACGTCCACAGATTACAGGAAGCCTCCAGATGTGCATCGGAAACAACTACTGGTGTTCCAGGAATCGAGCAAAGGGTAGACAGTTTGAGACATTACTCCCATGGAGAAAAGTCCGCATGGTGCCCGTTATATTCAATACCGATGCAATGTCTCTCTTTCATCAATACTCTGAATGTGCACAGATTACAGGAAGCCTCCAGATGTGCTTCGGAAACTACTACTGGTGTCCCAGGACGTGATCAAAGGGTAGACAGTTTGAGACATTACTCCCATGGAGAAAAGTCCGCATGGTGCCCGTTATATTCAACCCCGATGCAATTTCTGTCTTTCATCAAAACTCTGAACGTCCACAGATTACAGGAAGCCTCCAGATGTGCTTCGGAAACTACTACTGGTGTTCCAGAAATCGATCAAAGAGTACACAGTTTGAGACATTACTCCCATGGAGAAAACTCCGTATGGTGCACGTTATATTCAATCCCGATGCAATTTCTGTCTTTCATCAAAACTCTGAACGTCCACAGATTACACGAAGCTTCCAGATGTGCTTCGGAAACTACTATTGGTGTCCCAGGAATCGATCAAAGAGTAGACAGTTTGAGACATTACTTCCATGGAGAAAAGTCCGCATGGTGCCCGTTATATTCAATCCCGAAGCAATTTATGTCTTTCATCAAAACTCTGAACGTCCACAGATTACAGGAAGCCTCCAGATGTGCTTCGGAAACTACTACTGGTGTTCCAGGAATCGATCAAAGAGTAGACAGTTTGAGACATTACTCCCAGGGAGAAAAGTCCGCATGGTGCCCGTTATATTCAATCCAGATGCAATTTCTGTCTTTCATGAAAACTATGAACGTCCACAGATTACAGGAAGCCCCCAGATGTGCTTCGGAAACTACTACTGGTGTTCCAGGAATCGATCAAAGAGTAGACAGTTTGAGACATTACTCCCATGGAGAAAAGTCCGCATGGTGCCCGTTATATTCAACCCCGATGCAATTTCTGTCTTTCATCAAAACTCTGAACGTCCACAGATTACAGGAAGCCTCCAGATGTGCTTCGGAAACTACTACTGGTTTTCCAGGAATCGAGCAAAGGGTAGACAGTTTGAGACATTACTCCCATGGAGAAAAGTCCGCATGGTGCCCGTCATATTCAGTCCCGATGCAATTTCTTTCTTTCATCAATACTCTGAATGTGCACATATTACAGGAAGCCTCCAGATGTGCTTCGGAAACTACTACTGGTGTCCCAGGAATCGATCAAAGAGTAGACAGTTTGAGACATTACTCCCATGGAGAAAAGTCCGCATGGTGTCCGTTATATTCAACCCCGATGCAATTTCTGTCTTTCATCAAATCTCTGAACGTCCACAGATTACAGGAAGCCTCCAGATGTGCTTCGGAAACTACTACTGGTGTTCCAGGAATCGATCAAAGAGTACTTAGTTTGAGAAATTACTCCCATGGAGAAAAGTCCGCATGGTGCCCGTTATATTCAACCCCGATGCAATTTCTGTCTTTCATCAAAACTCTGAACGTCCACAGATTACAGGAAGCCTCCAGATGTGCTTCGGAAACTACTACTGGTGTTCCAGGAATCGATCAAAGAGTAGACAGTTTGAGACATTACTCCCATGGAGAAAAGTCCGCATGGTGCCCGTTATATTCAACCCCGATGCAATTTCTGTCTTTCATCAAAACTCTGAACGTCCACAGATTACAGGAAGCCTCCAGATGTGCTTCGGAAACTACTACTGGTGTCCCAGGAATCGATCAAAGAGTAGACAGTTTGAGACATAACTCCCATGGAGAAAAGTCCGCATGGTGCCCGTTATATTCAACCCCGATGCAATTTCTGTCTTTCACCAAAACTCTGAACGTCCACAGATTACAGGAAGCCTCCAGATGTGCTTCGGAAACTACTACTGGTGTTCCAGGAATCGATCAAAGAGTAGACAGTTTGAGACACTACTCCCATGGAGGAAGTCCGCATGGTGAACGTTATATTCAATCCCGATGCAATTTCTGTCTTTCATGAAAACTCTGAACGTCCACAGATTACAGGAAGAATCCAAATGTGCTTCAGAAACTACTACTTGTGTTCCAGAAATCGATCAAAGAGTAGACAGTTTGAGACATTACTCAAATGAAGAAAAGTCCGCATGGTGACCGTTATATTCAACCTCAATGCCATTTCTGTCTTTCATCAAAACTCTGAACGTCCACAGATTACAGGACGCATCCAGATGTGCTTCAGAAACTACTACTGGTGTTCCAGGAATCGAGCAAAGAGTAGACAGTTTGAGACATTACTCCCATGGAGAGAAGTCCGCATGGTGCCCGTTATATTCAATCCCGATGCAATTTCTGTCTTTCATCAAGACTCTGAACGTCCACAGATTACAGGAAGCCTCCAGATGTGCTTCGGAACCTACTACTGGTGTTCCAGGAATCGATCAAAGAGTAGGCAGTTTGAGACATTACTCCCATGGAGAAAAGTCCTCATGGTGCCCATTATATTCAATCCCGATGCAATTTCTGTCTTTCATCAAAACTCTGAACGTCCACAGATTACAGGAAGCCTCCAGATGTGCGTCGGAAACTACTACTGGTGTCCCAGGAATCGATCAAAGAGTAGACAGTTTGAGACATTACTTCCATGGAGAAAAGTCCGCATGGTGCCCGTTATATTTAATCCCGATGCAATTTATGTCTTTCATCAAAACTCTGAACGTCCACAGATAACAGGAAGCCTCCAGATGTGCTTCGGAAACTACTACTGGTGTTCCAGAAATCGATCAAAGAGTAGACAGTTTGAGACATTACTCCCAGGGAGAAATGTCCGCATGGTGCCCGTTATATTCAATCCCGATGCAATTTCTGTCTTTCATCAAAACTCTGAACGTCCACAGATTACAGGAAGCCTCCAGATGTGCTTCGGAAACTACTACTGGTGTTCCAGGAATCGAACACAGAGTAGACAGTTTGAGACATTACTCGAATGGAGAAAACTCCGCATGGTGCCCGTTATATTCAACCCCGATGCAATTTCTGTCTTTCATCAAAACTCTGAACGTCCACAGATTACAGGAAGCCTCCAGATGTGCTTCGGAAACAACTACTGGTGTTCCAGGAATCGAGCAAAGGGTAGACAGTTTGAGACATTACTCCCATGGAGAAAAGTCCGCATGGTGCCCGTTATATTCAATACCGATGCAATGTCTCTCTTTCATCAATACTCTGAATGTGCACAGATTACAGGAAGCCTCCAGATGTGCTTCGGAAACTACTACTGGTGTCCCAGGACGTGATCAAAGAGTAGACAGTTTGAGACATTACTCCCATGGAGAAAAGTCCGCATGGTGCCCGTTATATTCAACCCCGATGCAATTTCTGTCTTTCATCAAAACTCTGAACGTCCACAGATTACAGGAAGCCTCCAGATGTGCTTCGGAAACTACTACTGGTGTTCCAGAAATCGATCAAAGAGTACACAGTTTGAGACATTACTCCCATGGAGAAAACTCCGCATGGTGCACGTTATATTCAATCCCGATGCAATTTCTGTCTTTCATCAAAACTCTGAACGTCCACAGATTACACGAAGCTTCCAGATGTGCTTCGGAAACTACTATTGGTGTCCCAGGAATCGATCAAAGAGTAGACAGTTTGAGACATTACTTCCATGGAGAAAAGTCCGCATGGTGCCCGTTATATTCAATCCCGAAGCAATTTATGTCTTTCATCAAAACTCTGAACGTCCACAGATTACAGGAAGCCTCCAGATGTGCTTCGGAAACTACTACTGGTGTTCCAGGAATCGATCAAAGAGTAGACAGTTTGAGACATTACTCCCAGGGAGTAAAAGTCCGCATGGTGCCCGTTATATTCAATCCAGATGCAATTTCTGTCTTTCATGAAAACTATGAACGTCCACAGATTACAGGAAGCCCCCAGATGTGCTTCGGAAACTACTACTGGTGTTCCAGGAATCGATCAAAGAGTAGACAGTTTGAGACATTACTCCCATGGAGAAAAGTCCGCATGGTGCCCGTTATATTCAACCCCGATGCAATTTCTGTCTTTCATCAAATCTCTGAACGTCCACAGATTACAGGAAGCCTCCAGATGTGCTTCGGAAACTACTACTGGTTTTCCAGGAATCGAGCAAAGGGTAGACAGTTTGAGACATTACTCCCATGGAGAAAAGTCCGCATGGTGCCCGTCATATTCAATCCCGATGCAATTTCTTTCTTTCATCAATACTCTGAATGTGCACATATTACAGGAAGCCTCCAGATGTGCTTCGGAAACTACTACTGGTGTCCCAGGAATCGATCAAAGAGTAGACAGTTTGAGACATTACTCCCATGGAGAAAAGTCCGCATGGTGTCCGTTATATTCAACCCCGATGCAATTTCTGTCTTTCATCAAATCTCTGAACGTCCACAGATTACAGGAAGCCTCCAGATGTGCTTCGGAAACTACTACTGGTGTTCTAGGAATCGATCAAAGAGTACTTAGTTTGAGAAATTACTCCCATGGAGAAAAGTCCGCATGGTGCCCGTTATATTCAACCCCGATGCAATTTCTGTCTTTCATCAAAACTCTGAACGTCCACAGATTACAGGAAGCCTCCAGATGTGCTTCGGAAACTACTACTGGTGTTCCAGGAATCGATCAAAGAGTAGACAGTTTGAGACATTACTCCCATGGAGAAAAGTCCGCATGGTGCCCGTTATATTCAACCCCGATGCAATTTCTGTCTTTCATCAAAACTCTGAACGTCCACAGATTACAGGAAGCCTCCAGATGTGCTTCGGAAACTACTACTGGTGTTCCAGGAATCGATCAAAGAGTAGACAGTTTGAGACATTACTCCCAGGGAGAAAAGTCCGCATGGTGCCCGTTATATTCAATCCCGATGCAATTTCTGTCTTTCATCAAAACTCTGAACGTCCACAGATTACAGGAAGCCTCCAGATGTGCTTCGGAAACTACTACTGGTGTTCCAGGAATCGATCACAGAGTAGACAGTTTGAGACATTACTCCAATGGAGAAAACACCGCATGGTGCCCGTTATATTCAACCCCGATGCAATTTCTGTCTTTCATCAAAACCCTGAACGTCCACAGATTACAGGAAGCCTCCAGATGTGCTTCGGAAATAACTACTGGTGTTCCAGGAATCGAGCAAAGGGTAGACAGTTTGAGACATTACTGCCATGGAGAAAAGTCCGCATGGTGCCCGTTATATTCAATCCCGATGCAATTTCTGTCTTTCATCAAAACTCTGAACGTCCACAGATTACAGGAAGCCTCCAGATGTGCGTCGGAAACTACTACTGGTGTTCCAGGAATCGATCAAAGAGTAGGCAGTTTGAGACATTACTCCCATGGAGAAAAGTCCTCATGGTGCCCATTATATTCAATCCCGATGCAATTTCTGTCTTTCATCAAAACTCTGAACGTCCACAGATTACAGGAAGCCTCCAGATGTGCGTCGGAAACTACTACTGGTGTCCCAGGAATCGATCAAAGAGTAGACAGTTTGAGACATTACTTCCATGGAGAAAAGTCCGCATGGTGCCCGTTATATTTAATCCCGATGCAATTTATGTCTTTCATCAAAACTCTGAACGTCCACAGATAACAGGAAGCCTCCAGATGTGCTTCGGAAACTACTACTGGTGTTCCAGGAATCGATCAAAGAGTAGACAGTTTGAGACATTACTCCCAGGGAGAAATGTCCGCATGGTGCCCGTTATATTCAATCCCGATGCAATTTCTGTCTTTCATCAAAACTCTGAACGTCCACAGATTACAGGAAGCCTCCAGATGTGCTTCGGAAACTACTACTGGTGTTCCAGGAATCGAACACAGAGTAGACAGTTTGAGACATTACTCGAATGGAGAAAACTCCGCATGGTGCCCGTTATATTCAACCCCGATGCAATTTCTGTCTTTCATCAAAACTCTGAACGTCCACAGATTACAGGAAGCCTCCAGATGTGCTTCGGAAACAACTACTGGTGTTCCAGGAATCGAGCAAAGGGTAGACAGTTTGAGACATTACTCCCATGGAGAAAAGTCCGCATGGTGCCCGTTATATTCAATACCGATGCAATGTCTCTCTTTCATCAATACTCTGAATGTGCACAGATTACAGGAAGCCTCCAGATGTGCTTCGGAAACTACTACTGGTGTCCCAGGACGTGATCAAAGGGTAGACAGTTTGAGACATTACTCCCATGGAGAAAAGTCCGCATGGTGCCCGTTATATTCAACCCCGATGCAATTTCTGTCTTTCATCAAAACTCTGAACGTCCACAGATTACAGGAAGCCTCCAGATGTGCTTCGGAAACTACTACTGGTGTTCCAGAAATCGATCAAAGAGTAGACAGTTTGAGACATTACTCCCAGGGAGAAATGTCCGCATGGTGCCCGTTATATTCAATCCCGATGCAATTTCTGTCTTTCATCAAAACTCTGAACGTCCACAGATTACACGAAGCTTCCAGATGTGCTTCGGAAACTACTATTGGTGTCCCAGGAATCGATCAAAGAGTAGACAGTTTGAGACATTACTTCCATGGAGAAAAGTCCGCATGGTGCCCGTTATATTCAATCCCGAAGCAATTTATGTCTTTCATCAAAACTCTGAACGTCCACAGATTACAGGAAGCCTCCAGATGTGCTTCGGAAACTACTACTGGTGTTCCAGGAATCGATCAAAGAGTAGACAGTTTGAGACATTACTCCCAGGGAGAAAAGTCCGCATGGTGCCCGTTATATTCAATCCAGATGCAATTTCTGTCTTTCATGAAAACTATGAACGTCCACAGATTACAGGAAGCCCCCAGATGTGCTTCGGAAACTACTACTGGTGTTCCAGGAATCGATCAAAGAGTAGACAGTTTGAGACATTACTCCCATGGAGAAAAGTCCGCATGGTGCCCGTTATATTCAACCCCGATGCAATTTCTGTCTTTCATCAAAACTCTGAACGTCCACAGATTACAGGAAGCCTCCAGATGTGCTTCGGAAACTACTACTGGTTTTCCAGGAATCGAGCAAAGGGTAGACAGTTTGAGACATTACTCCCATGGAGAAAAGTCCGCATGGTGCCCGTCATATTCAATCCCGATGCAATTTCTTTCTTTCATCAATACTCTGAATGTGCACATATTACAGGAAGCCTCCAGATGTGCTTCGGAAACTACTACTGGTGTCCCAGGAATCGATCAAAGAGTAGACAGTTTGAGACATTACTCCCATGGAGAAAAGTCCGCATGGTGCCCGTTATATTCAACCCCGATGCAATTTCTGTCTTTCATCAAATCTCTGAACGTCCACAGATTACAGGAAGCCTCCAGATGTGCTTCGGAAACTACTACTGGTGTTCCAGGAATCGATCAAAGAGTACTTAGTTTGAGAAATTACTCCCATGGAGAAAAGTCCGCATGGTGCCCGTTATATTCAACCCCGATGCAATTTCTGTCTTTCATCAAAACTCTGAACGTCCACAGATTACAGGAAGCCTCCAGATGTGCTTCGGAAACTACTACTGGTGTTCCAGGAATCGATCAAAGAGTAGACAGTTTGAGACATTACTCCCATGGAGAAAAGTCCGCATGGTGCCCGTTATATTCAACCCCGATGCAATTTCTGTCTTTCATCAAAACTCTGAACGTCCACAGATTACAGGAAGCCTCCAGATGTGCTTCGGAAACTACTACTGGTGTTCCAGGAATCGATCAAAGAGTAGACAGTTTGAGACATTACTCCCAGGGAGAAAAGTCCGCATGGTGCCCGTTATATTCAATCCCGATGCAATTTCTGTCTTTCATCAAAACTCTGAACGTCCACAGATTACAGGAAGCCTCCAGATGTGCTTCGGAAACTACTACTGGTGTTCCAGGAATCGATCACAGAGTAGACAGTTTGAGACATTACTCCAATGGAGAAAACACCGCATGGTGCCCGTTATATTCAACCCCGATGCAATTTCTGTCTTTCATCAAAACCCTGAACGTCCACAGATTACAGGAAGCCTCCAGATGTGCTTCGGAAATAACTACTGGTGTTCCAGGAATCGAGCAAAGGGTAGACAGTTTGAGACATTACTGCCATGGAGAAAAGTCCGCATGGTGCCCGTTATATTCAATCCCGATGCAATTTCTCTCTTTCATCAATACTCTGAATGTGCACAGATTACAGGAAGCCTCCAGATGTGCTTCGGAAACTACTACTGGTTTTCCAGGAATCGAGCAAAGGGTAGACAGTTTGAGACATTACTCCCATGGAGAAAAGTCCGCATGGTGCCCGTCATATTCAATCCCGATGCAATTTCTTTCTTTCATCAATACTCTGAATGTGCACATATTACAGGAAGCCTCCAGATGTGCTTCGGAAACTACTACTGGTGTCCCAGGAATCGATCAAAGAGTAGACAGTTTGAGACATTACTCCCATGGAGAAAAGTCCGCATGGTGCCCGTTATATTCAACCCCGATGCAATTTCTGTCTTTCATCAAATCTCTGAACGTCCACAGATTACAGGAAGCCTCCAGATGTGCTTCGGAAACTACTACTGGTGTTTCAGGAATCTATCAAAGAGTACTCAGTTTGAGAAATTACTCCCATGGAGAAAAGTCCGCATGGTGCCCGTTATATTCAATCCCGATGCAATTTCTGTCTTTCATCAAAACTCTGAACGTCCACAGATTACAGGAAGCCTCCAGATGTGCTTCGGAAACTACTACTGGTGTTCCAGGAATCGATCACAGAGTAGACAGTTTGAGACATTACTCCAATGGAGAAAACACCGCATGGTGCCCGTTATATTCAACCCCGATGCAATTTCTGTCTTTCATCAAAACCCTGAACGTTTACAGATTACAGGAAGCCTCCAGATGTGCTTCGGAAGCTACTACTGGTGTTCCAGGAATCGATCACAGAGTAGACAGTTTGAGACATTACTCCCAGAAAGAAAAGTCCGCATGGTGCCCGTTATATTCAATCACGATGCAATATCTCTCTTTCATCAATACTCTGAATGTGCACAGATTACAGGAAGCCTCCAGATGTGCTTCGGAAACTACTACTGGTGTCCCAGGAATCGATCAAAGAGTAGACAGTTTGAGACATAACTCCCATGGAGAAAAGTCCGCATGGTGCCCGTTATATTCAACCCCGATGCAATTTCTGTCTTTCACCAAAACTCTGAACGTCCACAGATTACAGGAAGCCTCCAGATGTGCTTCGGAAACTACTACTGGTGTTCCAGGAATCGATCAAAGAGTAGACAGTTTGAGACACTACTCCCATGGAGGAAGTCCGCATGGTGAACGTTATATTCAATCCCGATGCAATTTCTGTCTTTCATGAAAACTCTGAACGTCCACAGATTACAGGAAGAATCCAAATGTGCTTCAGAAACTACTACTTGTGTTCCAGAAATCGATCAAAGAGTAGACAGTTTGAGACATTACTCAAATGAAGAAAAGTCCGCATGGTGACCGTTATATTCAACCTCAATGCCATTTCTGTCTTTCATCAAAACTCTGAACGTCCACAGATTACAGGACGCCTCCAGATGTGCTTCAGAAACTACTACTGGTGTTCCAGGAATCGAGCAAAGAGTAGACAGTTTGAGACATTACTCTCATGGAGAAAAGTCCGCATGGTGCCCGTTATATTCAATCCCGATGCAATTTCTGTCTTTCATCAAGACTCTGAACGTCCACAGATTACAGGAAGCCTCCAGATGTGCTTCGGAACCTACTACTGGTGTTCCAGGAATCGATCAAAGAGTAGGCAGTTTGAGACATTACTCCCATGGAGAAAAGTCCGCATATTGCCCGTTATATTCAATCCCAATGCAATTTATGTCTTTCATCAAAACTCTGAACGTCCACAGATTACAGGAAGCCTCCAGATGTGCTTCGGAAACTACTACTGGTGTCCCAGGAATCGATCAAAGAGTAGACAGTTTGAGACATTACTTCCATGGAGAAAAGTCCGCATGGTGCCCGTTATATTCAATCCCGATGCAATTTATGTCTTTCATCAAAACTCTGAACGTCCACAGATTACAGGAAGCCTCCAGATGTGCTTCGGAAACTACTACTGGTGTCCCAGGAATCGATCAAAGAGTAGACAGTTTGAGACATTACTTCCATGGAGAAAAGTCCGCATGGTGCCCGTTATATTCAACCCCGATGCAATTTCTGTCTTTCATCAAATCTCTGAACGTCCACAGATTACAGGAAGCCTCCAGATGTGCTTCGGAAACTACTACTGGTGTCCCAGGACGTGATCAAAGAGTAGACAGTTTGAGACATTACTCCCATGGAGAAAAGTCCGCATGGAGCCCGTTATATTCAACCCCGATGCAATTTCTGTCTTTCATCAAAACTCTGAACGTCCACAGATTACAGGAAGCCTCCAGATGTGCTTCGGAAACTACTACTGGTGTTCCAGAAATCGATCAAAGAGTACACAGTTTGAGACATTACTCCCATGGAGAAAACTCCGCATGGTGCACGTTATATTCAATCCCGATGCAATTTCTGTCTTTCATCAAAACTCTGAACGTCCACAGATTACACGAAGCTTCCAGATGTGCTTAGGAAGCTACTATTGGTGTCCCAGGAATCGATCAAAGAGTAGACAGTTTGTGACATTACTTCCATGGAGAAAAGACCGCATGTTGCCCGTTATATTCAATCCCGAAGCAATTTATGTCTTTCATCAAAACTCTGAACGTCCACAGATTACAGGAAGCCTCCAGATGTGCTTCGGAACCTACTACTGGTGTCCCAGGAATCGATCAAAGAGTAGACAGTTTGAGACACTACTCCCATGGAGGAAGTCCGCATGGTGAACGTTATATTCAATCCCGATGCAATTTCTGTCTTTCATGAAAACTCTGAACGTCCACAGATTACAGGAAGCCTCCATATGTGCTTCAGAAACTACTACTTGTGTTCCAGAAATCGATCAAAGAGTAGACAGTTTGAGACATTACTCAAATGAAGAAAAGTCCGCATGGTGACCGTTATATTCAACCTCAATGCAATTTCTGTCTTTCATCAAAACTCTGAACGTCCACAGATTACAGGACGCCTCCAGATGTGCTTCAGAAACTATTACTGGTGTTCCAGGAATCGAGCAAAGAGTAGACAGTTTGAGACATTACTCCCATGGAGAAAAGTCCGCATGGTGCATGTTATATTCAATCCCGATGCAATTTCTGTCTTTCATCAAGACTCTGAACGTCCACAGATTACAGGAAGCCTCCAGATGTGCTTCGGAACCTACTACTGGTGTTCCAGGAATCGATCAAAGAGTAGGCAGTTTGAGACATTACTCCCATGGAGAAAAGTCCTCATGGTGCCCATTATATTCAATCCCGATGCAATTTATGTCTTTCATCAAAACTGTGAACGTCCACAGATTACAGGAAGCCTCCAGATGTGCTTCGGAAACTACTACTGGTGTCCCAGGAATCGATCAAAGAGTAGACAGTTTGAGACATTACTTCCATGGAGAAAAGTCCGCATGGTGCCCGTTATACTTAATCCCGATGCAATTTATGTCTTTCATCAAAACTCTGAACGTCCACAGATAACAGGAAGCCTCCAGATGTGCTTCGGAAACTACTACTGGTGTTCCAGGAATCGATCAAAGAGTAGACAGTTTGAGATATTACTGCCATGGAGAAAAGTCCGCATGGTGCCCGTTATATTCAATCCCGATGCAATTTATGTCTTTCATCTAAACTCTGAACGTCCACAGATTACAGGAAGCCTCCAGATGTGCTTCGGAAACTACTACTGGTGTTCCAGGCATCGATCAAAGAGTAGACAGTTTGAGACATTACTCCCATGGAGAAAAGTCCGCATGGTGCACGTTATATTCAATCCCGATGCAATATCTCTCTTTCATCAATACTCTGAATGTGCACAGATTACAGGAAGCCTCCAGATGTGCTTCGGAAACTACTACTGGTGTCCCAGGAAGTGATCAAAGAGTAGACAGTTTGAGACATTACTCCCATGGGGAAAAGTCCGCATGGTGCCCGTTATATTCAACCCCGATGCAATTTCTGTCTTTCACCAAAACTCTGAACGTCCACAGATTACAGGAAGCCTCCAGATGTGCTTCGGAAACTACTACTGGTGTTCCAGGAATCGATCAAAGAGTAGACAGTTTGAGACATTACTTCCATGGAGAAAAGTCCGCATGGTGCCCGTTATATTCAATCCCGATGCAATTTATGACGTTCATCAAAACTCTGAACGTCCACAGATAACAGGAAGCCTCCAGATGTGCTTCGGAAACTACTATTGGTGTTCCAGGAATCGATCAAAGAGTACACAGTTTGAGACATTACTCCCATGGAGAAAAGTCCGCATGGTGCCCGTTATATTCAATCCCGATGCAATTTCTGTCTTTCATCAAAACTCTAAACGTCCACAGATTACAGGAAGCCTCCAGATGTGCTTTGGAAACTACTACTGGTGTTCCAGGAATCGATCAAAGAGTACTCAGTTTGAGACATTACTCACATGGGGAAAAGTCCGCATGGTGCCCGTTATATTCAACCCCGATGCAATTTCTGTCTTTCATCAAAACTCTGAACGTCCACAGATTACAGGAAGCCTCCAGATGTGCTTCGGAAACTACTACTGGTGTTCCAGGAATCGATCAAAGAGTACTCAGTTTGAGACATTACTCACATGGGGAAAAGTCCGCATGGTGCCCGTTATATTCAACCCCGATGCAATTTCTGTCTTTCGTCAAAACTCTGAACGTCCACAGATTACACGAAGCTTCCAGATGTGCTTCGGAAACTACTACTGGTGTTCCAGGAATCGATCATAGAGTAGACAGTTTGAGACATTACTCCAATGGAGAAAACTCCGCATGGTGCCCCTTATATTCAACCCCGATGCAATTTCTGTCTTTCATCAAAACTCTAAACGTCCACAGATTACAGGAAGCCTCCAGATGTGCTTTGGAAACTACTACTGGTGTTCCAGGAATCGATCATAGAGTAGACAGTTTGAGACATTACTCCAATGGAGAAAACTCCGCATGGTGCCCCTTATATTCAACCCCGATGCAATTTCTGTCTTTCATCAAAACTCTGTACGTCCACAGATTACACGAAGCCGCCAGATGTGCTTCGGAAACTACTACTGGTGTTCCAGGAATCGAGCAAAGGGTAGACAGTTTGAGACATTACTCACATGGGGAAAAGTCCGCATGGTGCCCGTTATATTCAACCCCGATGCAATTTCTGTCTTTCATCAAAACTCTGAACGTCCACAGATTACACGAAGCTTCCAGATGTGCTTCGGAAACTACTATTGGTGTTCCAGGAATCGATCAAAGAGTACACAGTTTGAGACATTACTCCCATGGAGAAAAGTCCGCATGGTGCCCTTTATATTCAATCCCGATGCAATTTCTGTCTTTCATCAAAACTCTGAACGTCCACAGATTACACGAAGCTTTTAGATGTGCTTCGGAAACTACTATTGGTGTTCCAGGAATCGATCAAAGAGTACACAGTTTGAGACATTACTCCCATGGAGAAAAGTCCGCATGGTGCCCTTTATATTCAACCCCGATGCAATTTCTGTCTTTCACCAAAACTCTGAACGTCCACAGATTACAGGAAGCCTCCAGATGTGCTTCGGAAACTACTACTGGTGTTCCAGGAATCGATCAAAGTGTAGACAGTTTGAGATATTACTTCCATGGAGAAAAGTCCGCATGGTGCCCGTTATATTCAATCCCGATGCAATTTATGACGTTCATCAAAACTCTGAACGTCCACAGATAACAGGAAGCCTCCAGATGTGCTTCGGAAACTACTATTGGTGTTCCAGGAATCGATCAAAGAGTACACAGTTTGAGACATTACTCCCATGGAGAAAAGTCCGCATGGTGCCCGTTATATTCAATCCCGATGCAATTTCTGTCTTTCATCAAAACTCTAAACGTCCACAGATTACAGGAAGCCTCCAGATGTGCTTTGGAAACTACTACTGGTGTTCCAGGAATCGATCAAAGAGTACTCAGTTTGAGACATTACTCACATGGGGAAAAGTCCGCATGGTGCCCGTTATATTCAACCCCGATGCAATTTCTGTCTTTCATCAAAACTCTAAAAGTCCACAGATTACAGGAAGCCTCCAGATGTGCTTTGGAAACTACTACTGGTGTTCCAGGAATCGATCATAGAGTAGACAGTTTGAGACATTATTCCAATGGAGAAAACTCCGCATGGTGCCCCTTATATTCAACCCCGATGCAATTTCTGTCTTTCATCAAAACTCTGTACGTCCACAGATTACACGAAGCCGCCAGATGTGCTTCGGAAACTACTACTGGTGTTCCAGGAATCGATCAAAGAGTACTCAGTTTGAGACATTACTCACATGGGGAAAAGTCCGCATGGTGCCCGTTATATTCAACCCCGATGCAATTTCTGTCTTTCATCAAAACTCTAAAAGTCCACAGATTACAGGAAGCCTCCAGATGTGCTTTGGAAACTGCTACTGGTGTTCCAGGAATCGATCATAGAGTAGACAGTTTGAGACATTACTCCAATGGAGAAAACTCCGCATGGTGCCCCTTATATTCAACCCCGATGCAATTTCTGTCTTTCATCAAAACTCTGTACGTCCACAGATTACACGAAGCCGCCAGATGTGCTTCGGAAACTACTACTGGTGTTCCAGGAATCGATCAAAGAGTACTCAGTTTGAGACATTACTCACATGGGGAAAAGTCCGCATGGTGCCCGTTATATTCAACCCCGATGCAATTTCTGTCTTTCATCAAAACTCTGAACGTCCACAGATTACAGGAAGCCTCCAGATGTGCTTCGGAAACTACTACTGGTGTTCCAGGAATCGATCAAAGAGTACTCAGTTTGAGACATTACTCACATGGGGAAAAGTCCGCATGGTGCCCGTTATATTCAACCCCGATGCAATTTCTGTCTTTCGTCAAAACTCTGAACGTCCACAGATTACACGAAGCTTCCAGATGTGCTTCGGAAACTACTATTGGTGTTCCAGGAATCGATCAAAGAGTACACAGTTTGAGACATTACTCCCATGGAGAAAAGTCCGCATGGTGCCCGTTATATTCAATCCCGATGCAATTTCTGTCTTTCATCAAAACTCTGTACGTCCACAGATTACACGAAGCCGCCAGATGTGCTTCGGAAACTACTACTGGTGTTCCAGGAATCGATCAAAGAGTACTCAGTTTGAGACATTACTCACATGGGGAAAAGTCCGCATGGTGCCCGTTATATTCAACCCCGATGCAATTTCTGTCTTTCATCAAAACTCTAAAAGTCCACAGATTACAGGAAGCCTCCAGATGTGCTTTGGAAACTACTACTGGTGTTCCAGGAATCGATCATAGAGTAGACAGTTTGAGACATTACTCCAATGGAGAAAACTCCGCATGGTGCCCCTTATATTCAACCCCGATGCAATTTCTGTCTTTCATCAAAACTCTGTACGTCCACAGATTACACGAAGCCGCCAGATGTGCTTCGGAAACTACTACTGGAGTTCCAGGAATCGAGCAAAGGGTAGACAGTTTGAGACATTACTCCCATGGAGAAAGGTCCGCATGGTGCCCGTTATATTCAACCCCGATGCAATTTCTGTCTTTCATCAAAACTCTGAACGTCCACAGATTACACGAAGCTTCCAGATGTGCTTCGGAAACTGCTACTGGTGTCCCAGGAATCGATCAAAGAGTAGACAGTTTAAGACATTACTTCCATGGAGAAAAGTCCGCATGGTGCCCTTTATATTCAATCCCGATGCAATTTATGTCTTTCATCAAAACTCTGAACGTCCACAGATTACAGGAAGCCTCCAGATGTGCTTCGGAAACTACTACTGGTGTTCCAGGAATCGAGCAAAGGGTAGACAGTTTGAGACATTACTCCCATGGAGAAAAGTCCGCATGGTGCCCGTTATATTCAACCCCGATGCAATTTCTGTCATTCATCAAAACTCTGAACGTCCACAGATTACAGGAAACCTCCAGATGTGCTTCGGAATCTACTACTGGTGTTCCAGGAATCGATCAAAGAGTAGACAGTTTGAGACATTACTCCCATGGAGAAAAGTCCGCATGGTGCCCGTTATATTCAAACCCGATGCAATTTCTGTCTTTCATCAAAACTCTGAACGTCCATAGATTACAGGAAGCCTCCAGATGTGCTTCGGAAACTTCTACTGGTGTTCCAGGAATCGATCAAAGAGTAGACAGTTTGAAACATTACTCCCAGGGCGAAAAGTCGCATGGTGCCCGTTATATTCAATCCCGATGCAATTTCTGTCTTTCATCAAAACTCTGAACGTCCACAGATTACACGAAGCTTCCAGATGTGCTTCGGAAACTACTGCTGGTGTCCCAGGAATCGATCAAAGAGTATCTAGTTTGAGACATTACTTTCATGGAGAAAAGACCGCATGGTTCCCGTTATATTCAATCCCGATGCAATTTATGTCTTTTATCAAAACTCTGAACGTCCACAGGTTACAGGAAGCCTACAGATGTGCTTCGGAAACTACAACTGGTGTTCCAGCAATCGATCAAAGTGTAGACAGTTTGAGACATTAATCCCAGGGAGAAAAGTTCGCATGGTGCCCGTTATATTCAATCCCGATGCAATTTATGTCTTTCATCAAAACTCTGAACGTCCACAGATTACAGGAAGTATCCAGATGTGCTTCGGAAACTACTACTGGTGTTCCAGGAAACGATCAAAGAGTAGACAGTTTGAGACATTACTCCCATGGAGAAAAGTCCGAATGGTGCCCGTTATACTCAACCCCGATGCAATTTCTGTCTTTCATCAAAACTCTGAACGACCACAGATTACAGGAAGCCTCCGGATGTGCTTCGGAAACTACTACTGGTGTTCCAGGAATCGATAAAAGAGTAGACAGTTTGAGACATTACTCCCATGGAGAAAACTCCGCATGGTGCCCCTTATATTCAACCCCGATGCAATTTCTGTCTTTCATCAAAACTCTGAACGTCCACAGATTACAGGAAGCCTCCAGATGTGCTTCGGAAACTACTACAGGTGTTTCAGGAATCGATCAAAGAGTAGACAGTTTGAGACATTACTCCCAGGGAGAAAAGTCCGCATGGTGCCCGTTATATTCAATCCCGATGCAATTTCTCTCTTTCATCAATACTCTGAATGTGCACAGATTACAGGAAGCCTCCAGATGTGCTTCGCAAACTACTACTGGTGTCCCAGGAAGTGATCAAAGAGTAGACAGTTTGAGACATTACTCCCATGGAGAAAAGTCCGCATGGTGCCCGTTATATTCAATCCCGATGCAATTTCTGTCTTTCATCAAAACTCTGAACGTCCACAGATTACAGGAAGCCTCCAGATGTGCTTCGGAAACTACTACTCGTGTTCCAGGAATCGATCAAAGAGTAGACAGTTCGAGACATTACTCCCATGGAGAAAAGTCCGCATGGTGCCCGTTATATTCAACCCCGATGCAATTTCTGTCTTTCATCAAAACTCTGAACGTCCACAGATTACAGGAAGCCTCCAGATGTGCTTCGGAAACTACTACTGGTGTTCCAGGAATCGAGCAAAGGGTAGACAGTTTGAGACATTACTCCCATGGAGAAAAGTCCGCATGGTGCCCGTTATATTCAACCCCGATGCTATTTCTGTCTTTCACCAAAACTCTGAACGTCCACAGATTACAGGAAGCCTCCAGATGTGCTTTGGAAACTACTACTGGTGTTCCAGGAATCGATCAAAGAGTAGACAGTTTGAGACATTACTCCCATGGAGAAGAGTCTGCATGGTGCCCATTATATTCAATCCCGATGCAATTTCTGTCTTTCATCAAAACTCTGAACGTCCACAGATTACACGAAGCTTCCAGATGTGCTTCGGAAACTGCTACTGGTGTCCCAGGAATCGATCAAAGAGTAGACAGTTTGAGACATTAGTTCCATGGAGAAAAGTCCGCATGGTGCCCGTTATATTGAACCCCGATGCAATTTATGTCTTTCATCTAAACTCTGAACGTCCACAGATTACAGGAAGCCTCCAGATGTGCTTCGGACACTACTACTGGTGTTCCAGGAATCGATCAAAGAGTAGACAGTTTGAGACATTACTCCCATGGAGAAAAGTCCGCATGGTGCCCGTTATATTCAATCCCGATGCAATTTCTGTCTTTCATCAAAACTCTGAACGTCCACAGATTACAGGAAGCCTCCAGATGTGCTTCGGAAACTACTACTGGTGTTCCAGGAATCGATCAAAGAGTAGACAGTTTAAGACATTACTCCCATGGAGAAAAGTCCGCATGGTGCCCGTTATATTCAACCCCGATGCAATGTCTGTCTTTCATCAAATCTCTGAACGTCCACAGATTACAGGAAGCCTCCAGATGTGCTTCGGAAACTACTACTGGTGTTCCAGGAATCGATCAAAGAGTAGACAGTTTGAGACATTACTCCCAGGGAGAAAAGTCCGCATGTTGCCCGTTATATATTCAATCCCGATGCAATTACTGTCTTTCATCAAAACTCTGAACGTCCACAGATTACAGGAAGCCTCCAGATGTGCTTCGGAAACCACTACTGGTGTTCCAGGATTCGATCACAGAGTAGACAGTTTGAGACATTACTCGAATGGAGAAAACTCCGCATGGTGCCCGTTATATTGAACCCCGATGCAATTTCTGTCTTTCATCAAAACTCTGAACGTCCACAGATTACAGGAAGCCTCCAGATGTGCTTCGGAAACAACTACTGGTGTTCCAGGAATCGAGCAAAGGGTAGACTGTTTGAGACTTTACTCCCATGGAGAAAAGTCCGCATGGTGCCCATTATATTCAATCCCGATGCAATTTCTCTCTTTCTTCAATACTCTGAATGTGCACAGATTACAGGAAGCCTCCAGATGTGCTTCGGAAACTACTACTGGTGTCCCAGGACGAGATCAAAGAGTAGACAGTTTGAGACATTACTCCCATGGAAAAAAGTCCGCATGGTGCCCGTTATATTCAATCCCGGTGCAATTTCTGTCTTTCATCAAAACTCTGAACGTCCACAGATTACGCGAAGCTTCCAGATGTGCTTCGGAAACTACTATTGGTGTCCCAGGAATCGATCAAAGAGTAGACAGTTTGAGACATTACTTCCATGGAGAAAAGTCCGCATGGTGCCCGTTATATTCAATCCCGAAGCAATTTATGTCTTTCATCAAAACTGTGAACGTCCACAGATTACAGGAAGCCTCCAGATGTGCTTCGGAAACTACTACTGGTGTTCCAGGAATCGATCAAAGAGTAGACACTTTGAGACATTACTCCCAGGGAGAAAAGTCCGCATGGTGCCCGTTATATTTAATTCAGATGCAATTTCTGTCTTTCATCAAAACTCTGAACGTCCACAGAATACAGGAAGCATCCAGATGTGCTTCGGAAACTACTACTGGTGTTCCAGGAATCGATCAAAGAGTAGACAGTTTAAGAAATTACTCCCATGGAGAAAAGTCCGCATGGTGCCCGTTATATTCAACCCCGATGCAATTTCTGTCTTTCATCAAAACTCAGAACGTCCACAGATTACAGGAAGCCTCCAGATGTGCTTCGGAAACTACTACTGGTTTTCCCGGAATCGAGCAAAGGGAAGACAGTTTGAGACATTACTCGCATGGAGAGAAGTCCGCATGGTGCCCGTTATATTCAATCCTGATGCAATTTCTCTCCTTCATCAATACTCTGAATGTGCACAGATTACAGGAAGCCTCCAGATGTGCTTCGGAAACTACTACTGGTGTCCCAGGATTCGATCAAAGAGTAGACAGTTTGAGACATTACTCCCATGGAGAAAAGTCCGCATGGTGCCCGTTATATTCAACCCCGATGCAATTTCTGTCTTTCACCAAAACTCTGAACGTCCACAGATTACAGGAAGCCTCCAGATGTGCTTCGGAAACTACTACTGGTGTCCCAGAAATCGATCAAAGAGTAGACAGTTTGAGACATTACTTCCATGGAGAAAAGTCCGCATATTGCCCGTTATATTCAATCCCGATGCAATATCTGTCTTTCATCAAAACACTGAACGTCCACAGACTACAGGAAGCCTCCAGATGTGCTTCGCAAACTACTACTGGTGTCCCAGGAAGTGATCAAAGAGTAGACAGTTTGAGACATTACTCCCATGGAGAAAAGTCCGCATGGTGCCCGTTATATTCAACCCCGATGCTATTTCTGTCTTTCACCAAAACTCTGAACGTCCACAGATTACAGGAAGCCTCCAGATGTGCTTTGGAAACTACTAATGGTGTTCCAGGAATCGATCAAAGAGTAGACAGTTTGAGACATTACTCCCATGGAGTAAAGTCTACATGGTGCCCGTTATATTCAATCTCGATGCAATTTCTGTCTTTCATCAATACTCTGAACGTCCACAGATTACAGGAAGCCTCCAGATGTGCTTCGGAAACTACTACTGGTTTTCCAGGAATCGAGCAAAGGGAAGACAGTTTGAGACATTACTCGCATGGAGAAAAGTCCGCATGGTGCCCGTTATATTCAATCCTGATGCAATTTCTCTCTTTCATCAATACTCTGAATGTGCACAGATTACAGGAAGCCTCCAGATGTGCTTCGGAAACTACTACTGGTGTCCCAGGATTCGATCAAAGAGTAGACAGTTTGAGACATTACTCCCATGGAGAAAAGTCCGCTTGGAGCCCGTTATATTCAACCCCGATGCAATTTCTGTCTTTCACCAAAACTCTGAACGTCCACAGATTACAGGAAGCCTCCAGATGTGCTTCGGAAACTACTACTGGTGTTCCAGAAATCGATCAAAGAGTAGACAGTTTGAGACATTACTCCCATGGAGAAAAGTCTACATGGTGCCCGTTATATTCAATCCCGATGCAATTTCTGTCTTTCATCAAAACTCTGAACGTCCACAGATTACAGGAAGCTTCCAGATGTGCTTCGGAAACTACTACTGGTGTCCCAGAAATCGATCAAAGAGTAGACAGTTTGAGACATTACTTCCATGGAGAAAAGTCCGCATATTGCCCGTTATATTCAATCCCGATGCAATTTATGTCTTTCATCAAAACACTGAACGTCCACAGACTACAGGAAGCCTCCAGATGTGCTTCGCAAACTACTACTGGTGTCCCAGGAAGTGATCAAAGAGTAGACAGTTTGAGACATTACTCCCATGGAGAAAAGTGCGCATGGTGCCCGTTATATTCAATCCCGATGCAATTTCTGTCTTTCATCAAAACTCTGAACGTCCACAGATTACAGGAAGCCTCCAGATGTGCTTCGGAAACTACTACTGGTGTTCCAGGAATCGATCAAAGAGTAGACAGTTTGAGACATTACTCCCATGGAGAAAAGTCCGCATGGTGCCCGTTATATTCAACCCCGATGCAATTTCTGTCTTTCATCAAAACTCAGAACGTCCACAGATTACAGGAAGCCTCCAGATGTGCTTCGGAATCTACTACTGGTGTTCCAGGAATCGATCAAAGAGTAGACACTTTGAGACATTACTCCCAGGGAGAAAAGTCCGCATGGTGCCCGTTATATTTAATTCAGATGCAATTTCTGTCTTTCATCAAAACTCTGAACGTCCACAGAATACAGGAAGCATCCAGATGTGCTTCGGAAACTACTACTGGTGTTCCAGGAATCGATCAAAGAGTAGACAGTTTAAGAAATTACTCCCATGGAGAAAAGTCCGCATGGTGCCCGTTATATTCAACCCCGATGCAATTTCTGTCTTTCATCAAAACTCAGAACGTCCACAGATTACAGGAAGCCTCCAGATGTGCTTCATAAACTACTACTGGTTTTCCAGGAATCGAGCAAAGGGAAGACAGTTTGAGACATTACTCGCATGGAGAGAAGTCCGCATGGTGCCCGTTATATTCAATCCTGATGCAATTTCTCTCCTTCATCAATACTCTGAATGTGCACAGATTACAGGAAGCCTCCAGATGTGCTTCGGAAACTACTACTGGTGTCCCAGGATTCGATCAAAGAGTAGACAGTTTGAGACATTACTCCCATGGAGAAAAGTCCGCATGGTGCCCGTTATATTCAACCCCGATGCAATTTCTGTCTTTCACCAAAACTCTGAACGTCCACAGATTACAGGAAGCCTCCAGATGTGCTTCGGAAACTACTACTGCTGTTCCAGAAATCGATCAAAGGGTAGACAGTTTGAGACATTACTCCCATGGGGAAAAGTCTACATGGTGCCCGTTATATACAATCCCGAAGCAATTTCTGTCTTTCATCAAAACTCTGAACGTCCACAGATTACAGGAAGCCTCCAGATATGCTTCGGAAACTACTACTGGTGTCCCAGAAATCGATCAAAGAGTAGACAGTTTGAGACATTACTTCCATGGAGAAAAGTCCGCATATTGCCCGTTATATTCAATCCCGATGCCATATCTGTCTTTCATCAAAACACTGAACGTCCACAGACTACAGGAAGCCTCCAGATGTGCTTCGCAAACTACTACTGGTGTCCCAGGAAGTGATCAAAGAGTAGACAGTTTGAGACATTACTCCCATGGAGAAAAGTCCGCATGGTGCCCGTTATATTCAACCCCGATGCTATTTCTGTCTTTCACCAAAACTCTGAACGTCCACAGATTACAGGAAGCCTCCAGATGTGCTTTGGAAACTACTACTGGTGTTCCAGGAATCGATCAAAGAGTAGACAGTTTGAGACATTACTCCCATGGAGAAAAGTCTACATGGTGCCCGTTATATTCAATCTCGATGCAATTTCTGTCTTTCATCAATACTCTGAACGTCCACAGATTACTGGAAGCCTCCAGATGTGCTTCGGAAACTACTACTGGTTTTCCAGGAATCGAGCAAAGGGAAGACAGTTTGAGACATTACTCGCATGGAGAAAAGTCCGCATGGTGCCCGTTATATTCAATCCTGATGCAATTTCTCTCTTTCATCAATACTCTGAATGTGCACAGATTACAGGAAGCCTCCAGATGTGCTTCGGAAACTACTACTGGTGTCCCAGGATTCGATCAAAGAGTAGACAGTTTGAGACATTACTCCCATGGAGAAAAGTCCGCTTGGTGCCCGTTATATTCAACCCCGATGCAATTTCTGTCTTTCACCAAAACTCTGAACGTCCACAGATTACAGGAAGCCTCCAGATGTGCTTCGGAAACTACTACTGGTGTTCCAGAAATCGATCAAAGAGTAGACAGTTTGAGACATTACTCCCATGGAGAAAAGTCTACATGGTGCCCGTTATATTCAATCCCGATGCAATTTCTGTCTTTCATCAAAACTCTGAACGTCCACAGATTACAGGAAGCTTCCAGATGTGCTTCGGAAACTACTACTGGTGTCCCAGAAATCGATCAAAGAGTAGACAGTTTGAGACATTACTTCCATGGAGAAAAGTCCGCATATTGCCCGTTATATTCAATCCCGATGCAATTTATGTCTTTCATCAAAACACTGAACGTCCACAGACTACAGGAAGCCTCCAGATGTGCTTCGCAAACTACTACTGGTGTCCCAGGAAGTGATCAAAGAGTAGACAGTTTGAGACATTACTCCCATGGAGAAAAGTGCGCATGGTGCCCGTTATATTCAATCCCGATGCAATTTCTGTCTTTCATCAAAACTCTGAACGTCCACAGATTACAGGAAGCCTCCAGATGTGCTTCGGAAACTACTACTGGTGTTCCAGGAATCGATCAAAGAGTAGACAGTTTGAGACATTACTCCCATGGAGAAAAGTCCGCATGGTGCCCGTTATATTCAACCCCGATGCAATTTCTGTCTTTCATCAAATCTCTGAACGTCCACAGATTACAGGAAGCATCCAGATGTGCTTCGGAAACTACTACTGGTGTTCCAGGAATCGATCAAAGAGTAGACAGTTTAAGAAATTACTCCCATGGAGAAAAGTCCGCATGGTGCCCGTTATATTCAACCCCGATGCAATTTCTGTCTTTCATCAAAACTCAGAACGTCCACAGATTACAGGAAGCCTCCAGATGTGCTTCGGAAACTACTACTGGTTTTCCAGGAATCGAGCAAAGGGAAGACAGTTTGAGACATTACTCGCATGGAGAGAAGTCCGCATGGTGCCCGTTATATTCAATCCTGATGCAATTTCTCGCCTTCATCAATACTCTGAATGTGCACAGATTACAGGAAGCCTCCAGATGTGCTTCGGAAACTACTACTGGTGTCCCAGGATTCGATCAAAGAGTAGACAGTTTGAGACATTACTCCCATGGAGAAAAGTCCGCATGGTGCCCGTTATATTCAACCCCGATGCAATTTCTGTCTTTCACCAAAACTCTGAACGTCCACAGATTACAGGAAGCCTCCAGATGTGCTTCGGAAACTACTACTGCTGTTCCAGAAATCGATCAAAGGGTAGACAGTTTGAGACATTACTCCCATGGAGAAAAGTCTACATGGTGCCCGTTATATACAATCCCGATGCAATTTCTGTCTTTCATCAAAACTCTGAACGTCCACAGATTACAGGAAGCCTCCAGATGTGCTTCGGAAACTACTACTGGTGTCCCAGAAATCGATCAAAGAGTAGACAGTTTGAGACATTACTTCCATGGAGAAAAGTCCGCATATTGCCCGTTATATTCAATCCCGATGCAATATCTGTCTTTCATCAAAACACTGAACGTCCACAGACTACAGGAAGCCTCCAGATGTGCTTCGCAAACTACTACTGGTGTCCCAGGAAGTGATCAAAGAGTAGACAGTTTGAGACATTACTCCCATGGAGAAAAGTCCGCATGGTGCCCGTTATATTCAACCCCGATGCTATTTCTGTCTTTCACCAAAACTCTGAACGTCCACAGATTACAGGAAGCCTCCAGATGTGCTTTGGAAACTACTACTGGTGTTCCAGGAATCGATCAAAGAGTAGACAGTTTGAGACATTACTCCCATGGAGAAAAGTCTACATGGTGCCCGTTATATTCAATCTCGATGAAATTTCTGTCTTTCATCAATACTCTGAACGTCCACAGATTACTGGAAGCCTCCAGATGTGCTTCGGAAACTACTACTGGTTTTCCAGGAATCGAGCAAAGGGAAGACAGTTTGAGACATTACTCGCATGGAGAAAAGTCCGCATGGTGCCCGTTATATTCAATCCTGATGCAATTTCTCTCTTTGATCAATACTCTGAATGTGCACAGATTACAGGAAGCCTCCAGATGTGCTTCGGAAACTACTACTGGTGTCCCAGGATTCGATCAAAGAGTAGACAGTTTGAGACATTACTCCCATGGAGAAAAGTCCGCTTGGTGCCCGTTATATTCAACCCCGATGCAATTTCTGTCTTTCACCAAAACTCTGAACGTCCACAGATTACAGGAAGCCTCCAGATGTGCTTCGGAAACTACTACTGGTGTTCCAGAAATCGATCAAAGAGTAGACAGTTTGAGACATTACTCCCATGGAGAAAAGTCTACATGGTGCCCGTTATATTCAATCCCGTTGCAATTTCTGTCTTTCATCAAAACTCTGAACGTCCACAGATTACAGGAAGCTTCCAGATGTGCTTCGGAAACTACTACTGGTGTCCCAGAAATCGATCAAAGAGTAGACAGTTTGAGACATTACTTCCATGGAGAAAAGTCCGCATATTGCCCGTTATATTCAATCCCGATGCAATTTATGTCTTTCATCAAAACACTGAACGTCCACAGACTACAGGAAGCCTCCAGATGTGCTTCGCAAACTACTACTGGTGTCCCAGGAAGTGATCAAAGAGTAGACAGTTTGAGACATTACTCCCATGGAGAAAAGTGCGCATGGTGCCCGTTATATTCAATCCCGATGCAATTTCTGTCTTTCATCAAAACTCTGAACGTCCACAGATTACAGGAAGCCTCCAGATGTGCTTCGGAAACTACTACTGGTGTTCCAGGAATCGATCAAAGAGTAGACAGTTTGAGACATTACTCCCATGGAGAAAAGTCCGCATGGTGCCCGTTATATTCAACCCCGATGCAATTTCTGTCTTTCATCAAATCTCTGAACGTCCACAGATTACAGGAAGCCTCCAGATGTGCTTCGGAAACTACTACTGGTGTTCCAGGAATCGATGAAAGAGTACTTAGTTTGAGACATTACTCCCAAGGAGAAAAGTCGGCATGGTGCCCGTTATATTCAAAACCGATGCAATTTCTGTCTTTCATCAAAACTCTGAACGTCCACAGATTACAGGAAGGCTCCAGATGTGCTTCGGAAACTACTACTGGTGTTCCAGGAATCGATCAAAGAGTAGACAGTTTGAGACATTACTCCCATGGAGAAAAGTCCGCATGGTGCCCGTTATATTCAACCACGATGCAATTTCTGTCTTTCATCAAAACTCTGAACGTCCACAGATTACAGGAAGCCTCCAGATGTGCTTCGGAAACTACTACTGGTGTTCCAGGAATCGATCAAAGAGTAGACAGTTTGAGACATTACTCCCATGGAGAAAAGTCCGCATGGTGCCCGTTATATTCAATCCCGATGCAATTTATGTCTTTCACCTAAACTCTGAACGTCCACAGATTACAGGAAGCCTCCAGATGTGCTTCGAACACTACTACTGGTGTTCCAGGAATCGATCAAAGAGTAGACATTTTGAGACATTACTCCCATGGAGAAAAGTGCGCATGGTGCCCGTTATATTCAATCCCGATGCAATTTCTGTCTTTCATCAAAACTCTGAACGTCCACAGATTACAGGAAGCCTCTAGATGTGCTTCGGAAACTACTACTGGTGTTCCAGGAATCGATCAAAGAGTAGACAGTTTGAGACATTACTCCCATGGAGAAAAGTCCGCATGGTGCCCGTTATATTCAACCCCGATGCAATTTCTGTCTTTCATCAAAACTCTGAACGTCCACAGATTACAGGAAGCCTCCAGATGTGCTTCGGAAACTACTACTGGTTTTCCAGGAATCGAGCAAATGGAAGACACTTTGAGACATTACTCGCATGGAGAAAAGTCCGCATGGTGCCCGTTATATTCAATCCTGATGCAATTTCTCTCTTTCATCAATACTCTGAATGTGCACAGATTACAGGAAGCCTCCAGATGTGCTTCGGAAACTACTACTGGTGTCCCAGGAATCGATCAAAGGGTAGACAGTTTGAGACATTACTCCCAGGGAGAAAAGTCCGCATGGTGCCCGTTATATTCAACCCCGATGCAATTTCTGTCTTTCACCAAAACTCTGAACGTCCACAGATTACCGGAAGCCTCCAGATGTGCTTCGGAAACTACTACTGGTGTTCCAGAAATCGATCAAAGAGTAGACAGTTTGAGACATTACTGCCATGGAGAAAAGTCTACATGGTGCTCGTTATATTCAATCCCGATGCAATTTCTGTCTTTCATCAAAACTCTGAACGTCCACAGATTACAGGAAGCCTCCAGATGTGCTTCGGAAACTACTACTGGTGTCCCAGAAATCGATCAAAGAGTAGACAGTTTGAGACATTACTTCCATGGAGAAAAGTCCGCATATTGCCCGTTATATTCAATCCCAATGCAATTTATGTCTTTCATCAAAACTCTGAACGTCCACAGACTACAGGAAGCCTCCAGATGTGCTTCGCAAACTACTACTGGTGTCCCAGGAAGTGATCAAAGAGTAGACAGTTTGAGACATTACTCCCATGGAGAAAAGTCCGCATGGTGCCCGTTATATTCAACCCCGATGCTATTTCTGTCTTTCACCAAAACTCTGAACGTCCACAGATTACAGGAAGCCTCCAGATGTGCTTTGGAAACTACTACTGGTGTTCCAGGAATCGATCAAAGAGTAGACAGTTTGAGACATTACTCCCATGGAGAAAAGTCTACATGGTGCCCGTTATATTCAATCCCGATGCAATTTCTGTCTTTCATCAAAACTCTGAACGTCCACAGATTACAGGAAGCTTCCAGATGTGCTTCGGAAACTGCTACTGGTGTCCCAGGAATCGATCAAAGAGTAGACAGTTTGAGACATTAGTTCCATGGAGAAAAGTCCGCATGGTGCCCGTTATATTCAATCCCGATGCAATTTATGTCTTTCATCAAAACTCTGAACGTCCACAGATAACAGGAAGCCTCCAGATGTGCTTCGGAAACTACTACTGGTGTTCCAGGATTCGATCAGAGAATAGACAGTTTGAGACATTACTCCCATGGAGAAAAGTCCGCATGGTGCCCGTTATATTCAATCCCGATGCAATTTATGTCTTTCACCTAAACTCTGAACGTCCACAGATTACAGGAAGCCTCCAGATGTGCTTCGAACACTACTACTGGTGTTCCAGGAATCGATCAAAGAGTAGACATTTTGAGACATTACTCCCATGGAGAAAAGTGCGCATGGTGCCCGTTATATTCAATCCCGATGCAATTTCTGTCTTTCATCAAAACTCTGAACGTCCACAGATTACAGGAAGCCTCTAGATGTGCTTCGGAAACTACTACTGGTGTTCCAGGAATCGATCAAAGAGTAGACAGTTTGAGACATTACTCCCATGGAGAAAAGTCCGCATGGTGCCCGTTATATTCAACCCCGATGCAATTTCTGTCTTTCATCAAATCTCTGAACGTCCACAGATTACAGGAAGCCTCCAGATGTGCTTCGGAAACTACTACTGGTGTTCCAGGAATCGATCACAGATTAGACAGTTTGAGACATTACTCGAATGGAGAAAACTCCGCATGGTGCCCGTTATATTCAACCCCGATGCAATTTCTGTCTTTCATCAATACTCTGAACGTCCACAGATTACAGGAAGCCTCTAGATGTGCTTCGGAAACAACTACTGGTGTTCCAGGAATCGATCAAAGAGTAGACAGTTTGAGACATTTCTCCCATGGAGAAAAGTCCGCATTGTGCCCGTTATATTCAATCCCGATGCAATTTCTGTCTTTCATCAAAACTCTAAACGTCCACAGAATACACGAAGCTTCCAGATGTGCTTCGGAAACTACTATTGGTGTCCCAGGAATCGATCAAAGAGTAGACAGTTTGAGACATTACTTCCATGGAGAAAAGTCCGCATGGGGCCCGTTATATTCAATCCCGAAGCAATTTATGTCTTTCATCAAAACTCTGAACGTCCACAGATTACAGGAAGCCTCCAGATGTGCTTCGGGAACTACTACTGGTGTTCCAGGAATCGATCAAAGAGTAGACAGTTTGAGACATTACTCCCAGGGAGAAAAGTCCGCATGGTGCCCGTTATATTCAATCCAGATGCAATTTCTGTCTTTCATCAAAACTCTGAACGTCCACAGATTACTGGAAGCATCCAGATGTGCTTCGGAAACTACTACTGGTGTTCCAGGAATCGATCAAAGAGTAGACAGTTTGAGAAATTACTCCCAGGGAGAAAAGTCCGCATGGTGCCCGTTATATTCAACCCCGATGCAATTTCTGTCTTTCATCAAAACTCTGAACGTCCACAGATTACAGGAAGCCTCCAGATGTGCTTCGGAAACTACTACTGGTTTTCCAGGAATCGAGCAAAGGGAAGACAGTTTGAGACATTACTCGCATGGAGAAAAGTCCGCATGGTGCCCGTTATATTCAATCCTGATGCAATTTCTCTCTTTCATCAATACTCTGAATGTGCACAGATTACAGGAAGCCTCCAGATGTGCTCCGGAAACTACTACTGGTGTCCCAGGAAGCGATCAAAGAGTAGACAGTTTGAGACATTACTCCCATGGAGAAAAGTCCGCATGGTGCCCGTTATATTCAACCCCGATGCAATTTCTGTCTTTCACCAAAACTCTGAACGTCCACAGATTACAGGAAGCCTCCAGATGTGCTTCGGAAACTACTACTGGTGTTCCAGAAATCGATCAAAGAGTAGACAGTTTGAGACATTACTCCCATGGAGAAAAGTCTACATGGTGCCCGTTATATTCAATCCCGATGCAATTTCTGTCTTTCATCAAAACTCTGAACGTCCACAGATTACAGGAAGCCTCCAGATGTGCTTCGGAAACTACTACTGGTGTCCCAGAAATCGATCAAAGAGTAGACAGTTTGAGACATTACTTCCATGGAGAAAAGTCCGCATATTGCCTGTTATATTCAATCCCGATGCAATTTATGTCTTTCATCAAAACTCTGAACGTCCACAGACTACAGGAATCCTCCAGATGTGCTTCGGAAACTACTACTGGTGTCCCAGGAAGTGACCAAAGAGTAGACGGTTTGAGACATTACTCCCATGGAGAAAAGTCCGCATGGTGCCCGTTATATTCAACCCCGATGCTATTTCTGTCTTTCACCAAAACTCTGAACGTCCACAGATTACAGGAAGCCTCTAGATGTGCTTTGGAAACTACTACTGGTGTTCCAGGAATCGACCAAAGAGTAGACAGATTCAGACATTACTCCCATGGAGAAAAGTCTACATGGTGCCCGTTATATTCAATCCCGATGCAATTTCTGTCTTTCATCAAAACTCTGAACGTCCACAGATTACAGGAAGCTTCCAGATGTGCTTCGGAAACTGCTACTGGTGTCCCAGGAATCGATCAAAGAGTAGACAGTTTGAGACATTAGTTCCATGGAGAAAAGTCCGCATGGTGCCCGTTATATTCAATCCCGATGCAATTTATGTCTTTCATCTAAACTCTGAACGTCCACAGATTACAGGAAGCCTCCAGATGTGCTTCGGACACTACTACTGGTGTTCCAGGAATCGATCAAAGAGTAGACAGTTTGAGACATTACTCCCATGGAGAAAAGTGCGCATGGTGCCCGTTATATTCAATCCCGATGCAATTTCTGTCTTTCATCAAAACTCTGAACGTCCACAGATTACAGGAAGCCTCCAGATGTGCTTCGGAAACTACTACTGGTGTTCCAGGAATCGATCAAAGAGTAGACAGTTTGAGACATTACTCCCATGGAGAAAAGTCCGCATGGTGCACGTTATATTCAATCACGATGCAATATCTCTCTTTCATCAACACTCTGAATGTGCACAGATTACAGGAAGCCTCCAGATGTGCTTCGGAAACTACTACTGGTGTTCCAGGAATCGATCAAAGAGTACTCAGTTTGAGACATTACTCCCAAGGAGAAAAGTCGGCATGGTGCCCGTTATATTCAACCCCGATGCAATTTCTGTCTTTCATCAAAACTCTGAACGTCCACAGATTACAGGAAGCCTCCAGATGTGCTTCGGAAACTACTACTGGTGTTCCAGGAATCGATCAAAGAGTAGACAGTTTGAGACATTACTCCCAGGGAGAAAAGTCCGCATGGTGCCCGTTATATTCAACCCCGATGCAATTTCTGTCTTTCATCAAAACTCTGAACGTCCACAGATTACAGGAAGCCTCCAGATGTGCTTCGGAAACTACAACTAGTGTTCCAGGAATCGATCAAAGAGTAGACAGTTTGAGACATTACTCCCAGGGAGAAAAGTCCGCATGGTGCCCGTTATATTCAATCCCGATGCAATTTCTGTCTTTCATCAATACTCTGAACGTCCACAGATTACAGGAAGCCTCTAGATGTGCTTCGGAAACAACTACTGGTGTTCCAGGAATCGATCAAAGAGTAGACAGTTTGAGACATTTCTCCCATGGAGAAAAGTCCGCATGGTGCCCGTTATATTCAATCCCGATGCAATTTCTCTCTTTCATCAATACTCTGAATGTGCACAGATTACAGGAAGCCTCCAGATGTGCTTCGGAAACTACTACTGGTGTCCCAGGACGTGATCAAAGAGTAGACAGTTTGAGACATTACTCCCATGGAGAAAAGTCCGCATGGTGCCCGTTATATTCAACCCCGATGCTATATCTGTCTTTCATCAAAACTCTGAACGTCCACAGATTACAGGAAGCCTCCAGATGTGCTTCGGATACTACTACTGGTGTTCCAGAAATCGATCAAAGAGTACACAGTTTGAGACATTACTCCCATGGAGAAAACTCCGCATGGTGCTCGTTATATTCAATCCCGATGCAATTTCTGTCTTTCATCAAAACTCTAAACGTTCACAGATTACACGAAGCTTCCAGATGTGCTTCGGAAACTACTATTGGTGTCCCAGGAATCGATCAAAGAGTAGACAGTTTGAGACATTACTTCCATGGAGAAAAGTCCGCATGGTGCCCGTTATATTCAATCCCGAAGCAATTTATGTCTTTCATCAAAACTCTGAACGTCCACAGATTACAGGAAGCCTCCAGATGTGCTTCGGAAACTACTACTGGTGTTCCAGGAATCGATCAAAGAGTAGACAGTTTGAGACATTACTCCCATGGAGAAAAGTCCGCATGGTGACCGTTATATTCAACCTCAATGCAATTTCTGTCTTTCATCAAAACTCTGAACGTCCACAGATTACAGGACGCCTCCAGATGTGCTTCAGAAACTACTACTGGTGTTCCAGGAATCGAGCAAAGAGTAGACACTTTGAGACATTACTCCCATGGAGAAAAGTCCGCATGGTGCCCGTTATATTCAACCTCAATGCAATTTCTGTCTTTCATCAAAACTCTGAACGTCCACAGATTACAGGAAGCCTCCAGATGTGCTTCGGAAACTACTACTGGTGTTCCAGGAATCGATCAAAGAGTAGACAGTTTGAGACATTACTCCCAGGGAGAAAAGTCCGCATGGTGCCCGGTTTATTCAATCCAGATGCAATTTCTCTCTTTCATCAATACTCTGAAAGTGCACAGATTACAGGAAGCCTCCAGATGTGCTTCGGAAACTACTACTGGTGTCCCAGGAATCGAGCAAAGAGTAGACAGTTTGAGACATTACTCCCATGGAGAAAAGTCCGCATGGTGCCCGTTATATTCAACCTCAATGCAATTTCTGTCTTTCATCAAAACTCTGAACGTCCACAGATTACAGGAAGCCTCCAGATGTGCTTCGGAAACTACTACTGGTTTTCCAGGAATCGAGCAAAGGGAAGACAGTTTGAGACATTACTCCCATGGAGAAAAGTCCGCATGGTGCCCGTTATATTCAATCCCGATGCAATTTCTCTCTTTCATCAATACTCTGAATGTGCACAGATTACAGGAAGCCTCCAGATGTGCTTCGGAAACTACTACTGGTGTCCCAGGAATCGATCAAAGAGTAGACAGTTTGAGACATTACTCCCATGGAGAAAACTCCGCATGGTGCCCGTTATATTCAACCCCGATGCAATTTCTGTCTTTCACCAAAACTCTGAACGTCCACAGATTACAGGAAGCCTCCAGATGTGTTTCGGAAACTACTACTGGTGTCCCAGGAATCGATCAAAGAGTAGACAGTTTGAGACACTACTCCCATGGAGAAAGTCCGCATGGTGAACGTTATATTCAATCCCGATGCAATTTCTGTCTTTCATGAAAACTCTGAACGTCCACAGATTACAGGAAGATTCCAGATGTGCTTCAGAAACTACTACTTGTGTTCCAGATATCGATCAAAGAGTAGACAGTTTGAGACATTACTCAAATGGAGAAAAGTCCGCATGGTGACCGTTATATTCAACCTCAATGCAATTTCTGTCTTTCATCAAAACTCTGAACGTCACAGATTACAGGACGCCTCCAGATGTGCTTCAGAAACTACTACTGGTGTTCCAGGAATCGATCAAAGAGTAGACAGTTTGAGACATTACTCCCATGGAGAAAAGTCCGCGTGGTGCCCGTTGTATTCAATCCCGATGCAATTTCTGTCTTTCATCAAGACTCTGAACGTCCACAGATTACAGGAAGCCTCCAGATGTGCTTCGGAACCTACTACTGGTGTTCCAGGAATCGATCAAAGAGTAGGCAGTTTGAGACATTACTCCCATGGAGAAAAGTCCTCATGGTGCCCATTATATTCAATCCCGATGCAATTTCTGTCTTTCATCAAAACTCTGAACGTCCACAGATTACAGGAAGCCTCCAGATGTGCTTCGGAAACTCTTACTGGTGTCCCAGGAATCGATAAAAGAGTAGACAGTTTGAGACATTACTTCCATGGAGAAAAGTCCGCATGGTGCCCGTTATATTCAATCCCGGTGCAATTTATGTCTTTCATCAAAACTCTGAACGTCCACAGATTACAGGAAGCCTCCAGATGTGCTTCGGAAATTACTACTGGTGTTCCAGGAATCGATCAAAGAGTAGACAGTTTGAGACATTACTCCCATGGAGAAAAGTCCGCATGGTGCCCGTTATATTCAATCCTGATGCAATTTATGTCTTTCATCTAAACTCTAAGCGTCCACAGATTACAGGAAGCCTCCAGATGTGCTTCGGAAACTACTACTGGTGTTCCAGGAATCGATCAAAGAGTAGACAGTTTGAGACATTACTCCACATGGAGAAAAGTCCGCATGGTGCCCGTTATATTCAATCCCGATGCAATATTTCTCTTTCATCAATACTCTGAATGTGCACAGATTACAGGAGGCCTCCAGATGTGCTTCGGAAACTACTACTGGTGTCCCAGGAAGTGATCAAAGAGTAGACAGATTGAGACATTACTCGCATGGAGAAAAGTCCGCATGGTGCCCTTATATTCAACCCCGATGCAATTTCTGTCTTTCACCAAAACTCTGAACGTCCACAGATTACTGGAAGCCTCCAGATGTGCTTCGGAAACTACTACTGGTGTTCCAGGAATCCATCAAAGAGTAGACAGTTTGAGACATTACTCCCATGGAGAAAAGTCCGCATGGTGCCCGTGATATTCAATCCCGATGCAATTTCTGTCTTTCATCAAAACTCTGAACGTCCACAGATTACACGAAGCTTCCAGATGTGCTTCGGAAACTGCTACTGGTGTCCCAGGAATCGATCAAAGAGTAGACAGTTTGAGACATTACTTCCATGGAGAAAAGTCCGCATGGTGCCCGTTATATTCAATCCCGATGCAATTTCTCTCTTTCATCAATACTCTGAACGTCCACAGATTACAGGAAGCCTCCAGATGTGCTTCGGAAACTACTACTGTTGTTCCAGGAATCGATCAAAGAGTAGACAGTTTGAGACATTACTCCCATGGAGAAAAGTCCGCATGGTGCCCGTTATATTCAATCCCAATGCAATTTCTGTCTTTCATCAAAACTCTGAACGTCCACAGATTACAGGAAGCCTCCAGATGTGCTTCGGAAACTACTACTGGTGTTCGAGGAATGGATCAAAGAGAAGACAGTTTGAGACATTACTCGCATGGAGAAAAGTCCGCATGGTGCCCGTTATATTCAACCCCGATTCAATTTCTGTCTTTCATCAAATCTCTGAACGTCCACAGATTACAGGAAGCCTCCAGATGTGCTTCGGAAACTACTACTGGTGTTCCAGGAATCGATCAAAGAGTAGACATTTTGAGACATTACTCCCATGGAGAAAAGTCCGCATGGTGCCCGTTATATTCAACCCCGATGCAATTTCTGTCTTTCATCAAAACTCTGAACGTCCACAGATTACAGGAAGTCTCCAGATGTGCTTCGGAAACTACTACTGGTGTTCCAGGAATCGATCACAGAGTAGACAGTTTGAGACATTACTCCAATGGAGGAAACTCCGCATGGTGCCCGTTATATTCAACCCCGATGCAATTTCTGTCTTTCATCAAAACTCTGAACGTCCACAGATTACAGGAAGCCTCCAGATGTGCTTGGGAAACTACTACTGGTGTTCCAGGAATCGATTAAAGAGTAAACAGTTTGAGACATTACTCCCATGGAGAAAAGTCCGCATGGTGCCCGTTATATTCATCCCGATGCAATTTCTGTCTTTCATCAAAACTCTAAACGTCCACAGATTACACGAAGCTTCCAGATGTGCTTCGGAAACTACTGCTGGTGTCCCAGGAATCGATCAAAGAGTATCTAGTTTGAGACATTATTTCCATGGAGAAAAGCCCGCATGGTGCCCGTTATATTCAATCCCGATGCAATTTATGTCTTTCATCAAAACTCTGAACGTCCACAGATTACAGGAAGCCTACAGTTGTGCTTCGGCAACTACTACTGGTGTTCCAGCAATCGATCAAAGTGTAGACAGTTTGAGACATTACTCCCAGGGAGAAAAGTCCGCATGGTGCCCGTTATATTCAATCCCGATGCAATTTCTGTCTTTCATCAAAACTCTGAACGTCCACAGATTACAGGAAGCCTCCAGATGTGCTTCGGAAACTACTACTGGTGTCCCAGGAAGTGATCAAAGAGTAGACAGATTGAGACATTACTCGCATGGAGAAAAGTCCGCATGGTGCCCTTATATTCAACCCCGATGCAATTTCTGTCTTTCACCAAAACTCTGAACGTCCACAGATTACTGGAAGCCTCCAGATGTGCTTCGGAAACTACTACTGGTGTTCCAGGAATCGATCAAAGAGTAGACAGTTTGAGACATTACTCCCATGGAGAAAAGTCCGCATGGTGCCCGTGATATTCAATCCCGATGCAATTTCTGTCTTTCATCAAAACTCTGAACGTCCACAGATTACACGAAGCTTCCAGATGTGCTTCGGAAACTGCTACTGGTGTCCCAGGAATCGATCAAAGAGTAGACAGTTTGAGACATTACTTCCATGGAGAAAAGTCCGCATGGTGCCCGTTATATTCAATCCCGATGCAATTTCTCTCTTTCATCAATACTCTGAACGTCCACAGATTACAGGAAGCCTCCAGATGTGCTTCGGAAACTACTACTGTTGTTCCAGGAATCGATCAAAGAGTAGACAGTTTGAGACATTACTCCCATGGAGAAAAGTCCGCATGGTGCCCGTTATATTCAATCCCAATGCAATTTCTGTCTTTCATCAAAACTCTGAACGTCCACAGATTACAGGAAGCCTCCAGATGTGCTTCGGAAACTACTACTGGTGTTCGAGGAATGGATCAAAGAGAAGACAGTTTGAGACATTACTCGCATGGAGAAAAGTCCGCATGGTGCCCGTTATATTCAACCCCGATTCAATTTCTGCCTTCATCAAATCTCTGAACGTCCACAGATTACAGGAAGCCTCCAGATGTGCTTCGGAAACTACTACTGGTGTTCCAGGAATCGATCAAAGAGTAGACATTTTGAGACATTACTCCCATGGAGAAAAGTCCGCATGGTGCCCGTTATATTCAACCCCGATGCAATTTCTGTCTTTCATCAAAACTCTGAACGTCCACAGATTACAGGAAGTCTCCAGATGTGCTTCGGAAACTACTACTGGTGTTCCAGGAATCGATCACAGAGTAGACAGTTTGAGACATTACTCCAATGGAGGAAACTCCGCATGGTGCCCGTTATATTCAACCCCGATGCAATTTCTGTCTTTCATCAAAACTCTGAACGTCCACAGATTACAGGAAGCCTCCAGATGTGCTTGGGAAACTACTACTGGTGTTCCAGGAATCGATTAAAGAGTACACAGTTTGAGACATTACTCCCATGGAGAAAAGTCCGCATGGTGCCCGTTATATTCATCCCGATGCAATTTCTGTCTTTCATCAAAACTCTAAACGTCCACAGATTACACAAAGCTTCCAGATGTGCTTCGGAAACTACTGCTGGTGTCCCAGGAATCGATCAAAGAGTATCTAGTTTGAGACATTATTTCCATGGAGAAAAGCCCGCATGGTGCCCGTTATATTCAATCCCGATGCAATTTATGTCTTTCATCAAAACTCTGAACGTCCACAGATTACAGGAAGCCTACAGTTGTGCTTCGGCAACTACTACTGGTGTTCCAGCAATCGATCAAAGTGTAGACAGTTTGAGACATTACTCCCAGGGAGAAAAGTCCGCATGGTGCCCGTTATATTCAATCCCGATGCAATTTCTGTCTTTCATCAAAACTCTGAACGTCCACAGATTACAGGAAGCCTCCAGATGTGCTTCGGAAACTACTACTGGTGTTCCAGGAATCGATCAAAGAGTAGACAGTTTGAGACATTACTCCCAGGGAGAAAAGTCCGCATGGTGCCCGGTTTATTCAATCCAGATGCAATTTCTGTCTTTCATCAAAACTCTGAACGTCCACAGATTACAGGAAGCATCCAGATGTGCTTCGGAAACTACTACTGGTGTCCCAGGAATCGATAAAAGAGTAGACAGTTTGAGACATTACTTCCATGGAGAAAAGTCCGCATGGTGCCCTTATATTCAACCCCGATGCAATTTCTGTCTTTCACCAAAACTCTGAACGTCCACAGATTACTGGAAGCCTCCAGATGTGCTTCGGAAACTACTACTGGTGTTCCAGGAATCGATCAAAGAGTAGACAGTTTGAGACATTACTCCCATGGAGAAAAGTCCGCATGGTGCCCGTGATATTCAATCCCGATGCAATTTCTGTCTTTCATCAAAACTCTGAACGTCCACAGATTACACGAAGCTTCCAGATGTGCTTCGGAAACTGCTACTGGTGTCCCAGGAATCGATCAAAGAGTAGACAGTTTGAGACATTACTTCCATGGAGAAAAGTCCGCATGGTGCCCGTTATATTCAATCCCGATGCAATTTCTCTCTTTCATCAATACTCTGAACGTCCACAGATTACAGGAAGCCTCCAGATGTGCTTCGGAAACTACTACTGTTGTTCCAGGAATCGATCAAAGAGTAGACAGTTTGAGACATTACTCCCATGGAGAAAAGTCCGCATGGTGCCCGTTATATTCAATCCCAATGCAATTTCTGTCTTTCATCAAAACTCTGAACGTCCACAGATTACAGGAAGCCTCCAGATGTGCTTCGGAAACTACTACTGGTGTTCGAGGAATGGATCAAAGAGAAGACAGTTTGAGACATTACTCGCATGGAGAAAAGTCCGCATGGTGCCCGTTATATTCAACCCCGATTCAATTTCTGTCTTTCATCAAATCTCTGAACGTCCACAGATTACAGGAAGCCTCCAGATGTGCTTCGGAAACTACTACTGGTGTTCCAGGAATCGATCAAAGAGTAGACATTTTGAGACATTACTCCCATGGAGAAAAGTCCGCATGGTGCCCGTTATATTCAACCCCGATGCAATTTCTGTCTTTCATCAAAACTCTGAACGTCCACAGATTACAGGAAGTCTCCAGATGTGCTTCGGAAACTACTACTGGTGTTCCAGGAATCGATCACAGAGTAGACAGTTTGAGACATTACTCCAATGGAGGAAACTCCGCATGGTGCCCGTTATATTCAACCCCGATGCAATTTCTGTCTTTTATCAAAACTCTGAACGTCCACAGATTACAGGAAGCCTCCAGATGTGCTTGGGAAACTACTACTGGTGTTCCAGGAATCGATTAAAGAGTACACAGTTTGAGACATAACTCCCATGGAGAAAAGTCCGCATGGTGCCCGTTATATTCATCCCGATGCAATTTCTGTCTTTCATCAAAACTCTAAACGTCCACAGATTACACGAAGCTTCCAGATGTGCTTCGGAAACTACTGCTGGTGTCCCAGGAATCGATCAAAGAGTATCTAGTTTGAGACATTATTTCCATGGAGAAAAGCCCGCATGGTGCCCGTTATATTCAATCCCGATGCAATTTATGTCTTTCATCAAAACTCTGAACGTCCACAGATTACAGGAAGCCTACAGTTGTGCTTCGGCAACTACTACTGGTGTTCCAGCAATCGATCAAAGTGTAGACAGTTTGAGACATTACTCCCAGGGAGAAAAGTCCGCATGGTGCCCGTTATATTCAATCCCGATGCAATTTCTGTCTTTCATCAAAACTCTGAACGTCCACAGATTACAGGAAGCCTCCAGATGTGCTTCGGAAACTACTACTGGTGTCCCAGGAAGTGATCAAAGAGTAGACAGATTGAGACATTACTCGCATGGAGAAAAGTCCGCATGGTGCCCTTATATTCAACCCCGATGCAATTTCTGTCTTTCACCAAAACTCTGAACGTCCACAGATTACTGGAAGCCTCCAGATGTGCTTTGGAAACTACTACTGGTGTTCCAGGAATCGATCAAAGAGTAGACAGTTTGAGACATTACTCCCATGGAGAAAAGTCCGCATGGTGCCCGTGATATTCAATCCCGATGCAATTTCTGTCTTTCATCAAAACTCTGAACGTCCACAGATTACACGAAGCTTCCAGATGTGCTTCGGAAACTGCTACTGGTGTCCCAGGAATCGATCAAAGAGTAGACAGTTTGAGACATTACTTCCATGGAGAAAAGTCCGCATGGTGCCCGTTATATTCAATCCCGATGCAATTTCTCTCTTTCATCAATACTCTGAACGTCCACAGATTACAGGAAGCCTCCAGATGTGCTTCGGAAACTACTACTGTTGTTCCAGGAATCGATCAAAGAGTAGACAGTTTGAGACATTACTCCCATGGAGAAAAGTCCGCATGGTGCCCGTTATATTCAATCCCAATGCAATTTCTGTCTTTCATCAAAACTCTGAACGTCCACAGATTACAGGAAGCCTCCAGATGTGCTTCGGAAACTACTACTGGTGTTCGAGGAATGGATCAAAGAGAAGACAGTTTGAGACATTACTCGCATGGAGAAAAGTCCGCATGGTGCCCGTTATATTCAACCCCGATTCAATTTCTGTCTTTCATCAAATCTCTGAACGTCCACAGATTACAGGAAGCCTCCAGATGTGCTTCGGAAACTACTACTGGTGTTCCAGGAATCGATCAAAGAGTAGACATTTTGAGACATTACTCCCATGGAGAAAAGTCCGCATGGTGCCCGTTATATTCAACCCCGATGCAATTTCTGTCTTTCATCAAAACTCTGAACGTCCACAGATTACAGGAAGTCTCCAGATGTGCTTCGGAAACTACTACTGGTGTTCCAGGAATCGATCACAGAGTAGACAGTTTGAGACATTACTCCAATGGAGGAAACTCCGCATGGTGCCCGTTATATTCAACCCCGATGCAATTTCTGTCTTTCATCAAAACTCTGAACGTCCACAGATTACAGGAAGCCTCCAGATGTGCTTGGGAAACTACTACTGGTGTTCCAGGAATCGATTAAAGAGTACACAGTTTGAGACATTACTCCCATGGAGAAAAGTCCGCATGGTGCCCGTTATATTCATCCCGATGCAATTTCTGTCTTTCATCAAAACTCTAAACGTCCACAGATTACACAAAGCTTCCAGATGTGCTTCGGAAACTACTGCTGGTGTCCCAGGAATCGATCAAAGAGTATCTAGTTTGAGACATTATTTCCATGGAGAAAAGCCCGCATGGTGCCCGTTATATTCAATCCCGATGCAATTTATGTCTTTCATCAAATCTCTGAACGTCCACAGATTACAGGAAGCCTACAGTTGTGCTTCGGCAACTACTACTGGTGTTCCAGCAATCGATCAAAGTGTAGACAGTTTGAGACATTACTCCCAGGGAGAAAAGTCCGCATGGTGCCCGTTATATTCAATCCCGATGCAATTTCTGTCTTTCATCAAAACTCTGAACGTCCACAGATTACAGGAAGCCTCCAGATGTGCTTCGGAAACTACTACTGGTGTTCCAGGAATCGATCAAAGAGTAGACAGTTTGAGACATTACTCCCAGGGAGAAAAGTCCGCATGGTGCCCGGTTTATTCAATCCAGATGCAATTTCTGTCTTTCATCAAAACTCTGAACGTCCACAGATTACAGGAAGCATCCAGATGTGCTTCGGAAACTACTACTGGTGTTCCAGGAATCGATCAAAGAGTAGACAGTTTGAGACATTACTCCCATGGAGAAAAGTCCGCATGGTGCCCGTTATATTCAACCCCGATGCAATTTCTGTCTTTCATCAAAACTCTGAACGTCCACAGATTACAGGAAGCCTCCAGATGTGCTTCGGAAACTACTACTGGTTTTCCAGAAATCGAGCAAAGGGAAGACAGTTTGAGACATTACTCCCATGGAGAAAAGTCCGCATGGTGCCCGTTATATTCAATCCCAATGCAATTTCTCTCTTTCATCAAAACTCTGAACGTCCACAGATTACAGGAAGATTCCAGATGTGCTTCAGAAACTACTACTTGTGTTCCAGATATCGATCAAAGAGTAGACAGTTTGAGACATTACTCAAATGGAGAAAAGTCCGCATGGTGACCGTTATATTCAACCTCAATGCAATTTCTGTCTTTCATCAAAACTCTGAACGTCCACAGATTACAGGACGCCTCCAGATGTGCTTCAGAAACTACTACTGGTGTTCCAGGAATCGAGCAAAGAGTTGACAGTTTGAGACATTACTCCCATGGAGAAAAGTCCGCGTGGTGCCCGTTATATTCAATCCCGATGCAATTTCTGTCTTTCATCAAGACTCTGAACGTCCACAGATTACAGGAAGCCTCCAGATGTGCTTCGGAACCTACTACTGGTGTTCCAGGAATCGATCAAAGAGTAGGCAGTTTGAGACATTACTCCCATGGAGAAAAGTCCTCATGGTGCCCATTATATTCAATCCCGATGCAATTTCTGTCTTTCATCAAAACTCTGAACGTCCACAGATTACAGGAAGCCTCCAGATGTGCTTCGGAAACTCTTACTGGTGTCCCAGGAATCGATAAAAGAGTAGACAGTTTGAGACATTACTTCCATGGAGAATAGTCCGCATGGTGCCCGTTATATTCAATCCCGATGCAATTTATGTCTTTCATCAAAACTCTGAACGTCCACAGATTACAGGAAGCCTCCAGATGTGCTTCGGAAATTACTACTGGTGTTCCAGGAATCGATCAAAGAGTAGACAGTTTGAGACATTACTCCCATGGAGAAAAGTCCGCATGGTGCCCGTTATATTCAATCCTGATGCAATTTATGTCTTTCATCTAAACTCTGAACGTCCACAGATTACAGGAAGCCTCCAGATGTGCTTCGGAAACTACTACTGGTGTTCCAGGAATCGATCAAAGAGTAGACAGTTTGAGACATTACTCCACATGGAGAAAAGTCCGCATGGTGCCCGTTATATTCAATCCCGATGCAATATCTCTCTTTCATCAATACTCTGAATGTGCACAGATTACAGGAAGCCTCCAGATGTGCTTCGGAAACTACTACTGGTGTCCCAGGAAGTGATCAAAGAGTAGACAGTTTGAGACATTACTCGCATGGAGAAAAGTCCGCATGGTGCCCTTATATTCAACCCCGATGCAATTTCTGTCTTTCACCAAAACTCTGAACGTCCACAGATTACTGGAAGCCTCCAGATGTGCTTCGGAAACTACTACTGGTGTTCCAGGAATCGATCAAAGAGTAGACAGTTTGAGACATTACTCCCATGGAGAAAAGTCCGCATGGTGCCCGTGATATTCAATCCCGATGCAATTTCTGTCTTTCATCAAAACTCTGAACGTCCACAGATTACACGAAGCTTCCAGATGTGCTTCGGAAACTGCTACTGGTGTCCCAGGAATCGATCAAAGAGTAGACAGTTTGAGACATTACTTCCATGGAGAAAAGTCCGCATGGTGCCCGTTATATTCAATCCCGATGCAATTTCTCTCTTTCACCAATACTCTGAACGTCCACAGATTACAGGAAGCCTCCAGATGTGCTTCGGAAACTACTACTGTTTTTCCAGGAATCGATCAAAGAGTAGAGAGTTTGAGACATTACTCCCATGGAGAAAAGTCCGCATGGTGCCCGTTATATTCAATCCCAATGCAATTTCTGTCTTTCATCAAAACTCTGAACGTCCACAGATTACAGGAAGCCTCCAGATGTGCTTCGGAAACTACTACTGGTGTTCGAGGAATGGATCAAAGAGAAGACAGTTTGAGACATTACTCCCATGGAGAAAAGTCCGCATGGTGCCCGTTATATTCAACCCCGATTCAATTTCTGTCTTTCATCAAATCTCTGAACGTCCACAGATTACAGGAAGCCTCCAGATGTGCTTCGGAAACTTTTATTGGTGTTCCAGGAATCGATCAAAGAGTAGACATTTTGAGACATTACTCCCATGGAGAAAAGTCCGCATGGTGCCCGTTATATTCAACCCCGATGCAATTTCTGTCTTTCATCAAAACTCTGAACGACCACAGATTACAGGAAGCCTCCAGATGTGCTTCGGAAACTACTACTGGTGTTCCAGGAATCGATCAAAGAGTAGACAGTTTGAGACATTACTCCCATGGAGAAAAGTCCGCATGGTGCCCGTTATATTCATCCCGATGCAATTTCTGTCTTTCATCAAAACTCTAAACGTCCACAGATTACACGAAGCTTCCAGATGTGCTTCGGAAACTACTGCTGGTGTCCCAGGAATCGATCAAAGAGTATCTAGTTTGAGACATTACTTCCATGGAGAAAAGCCCGCATGGTGCCCGTTATATTCAATCCCGATGCAATTTATGTCTTTCATCAAAACTCTGAACGTCCACAGATTACAGGAAGCCTACAGTTGTGCTTCGGCAACTACTACTGGTGTTCCAGCAATCGATCAAAGTGTAGACAGTTTGAGACATTACTCCCAGGGAGAAAAGTCCGCATGGTGCCCGTTATATTCAATCCCGATGCAATTTCTGTCTTTCATCAAAACTCTGAACGTCCACAGTTTACAGGAAGCCTCCAGATGTGCTTCGGAAACTACTACTGGTGTTCCAGGAATCGATCAAAGAGTAGACAGTTTGAGACATTACTCCCAGGGAGAAAAGTCCGCATGGTGCCCGGTTTATTCAATCCAGATGCAATTTCTGTCTTTCATCAAAACTCTGAACGTCCACAGATTACAGGAAGCATCCAGATGTGCTTCGGAAACTACTACTGGTGTTCCAGGAATCGATCAAAGAGTAGACAGTTTGAGACATTACTCCCATGGAGAAAAGTCCGCATGGTGCCCGTTATATTCAACCCCGATGCAATTTCTGTCTTTCATCAAAACTCTGAACGTCCACAGATTACAGGAAGCCTCCAGATGTGCTTCGGAAACTACTACTGGTTTTCCAGAAATCGAGCAAAGGGAAGACAGTTTGAGACATTACTCCCATGGAGAAAAGTCCGCATGGTGCCCGTTATATTCAATCCCGATGCAATTTCTCTCTTTCATCAATACTCTGAATGTGCACAGATTACAGGAAGCCTCCAGATGTGCTTCGGAAACTACTACTGGTGTTCCAGGAATCGATCAAAGAGTAGACAGTTTGAGACATTACTCCCATGGAGAAAACTCCGCATGGTGCCCGTTATATTCAACCCCGATGCAATTTCTGTCTTTCACCAAAACTCTGAACGTCCACAGATTACAGGAAGCCTCCAGATGTGTTTCGGAAACTACTACTGGTGTTCCAGGAATCGATCAAAGAGTAGACAGTTTGAGACACTACTCCCATGGAGAAAGTCCGCATGGTGAACGTTATATTCAATCCCGATGCAATTTCTGTCTTTCATGAAAACTCTGAACGTCCACAGATTACAGGAAGATTCCAGATGTGCTTCAGAAACTACTACTTGTGTTCCAGATATCGATCAAAGAGTAGACAGTTTGAGACATTACTCAAATGGAGAAAAGTCCGCATGGTGACCGTTATATTCAACCTCAATGCAATTTCTGTCTTTCATCAAAACTCTGAACGTCCACAGATGACAGGACGCCTCCAGATGTGCTTCAGAAACTACTACTGGTGTTCCAGGAATCGAGCAAAGAGTTGACAGTTTGAGACATTACTCCCATGGAGAAAAGTCCGCGTGGTGCCCGTTGTATTCAATCCCGATGCAATTTCTGTCTTTCATCAAGACTCTGAACGTCCACAGATTACAGGAAGCCTCCAGATGTGCTTCGGAACCTACTACTGGTGTTCCAGGAATCGATCAAAGAGTAGGCAGTTTGAGACATTACTCCCATGGAGAAAAGTCCTCATGGTGCCCATTATATTCAATCCCGATGCAATTTCTGTCTTTCATCAAAACTCTGAACGTCCACAGATTACAGGAAGCCTCCAGATGTGCTTCGGAAACTCTTACTGGTGTCCCAGGAATCGATAAAAGAGTAGACAGTTTGAGACATTACTCCCATGGAGAAAAGTCCGCATGGTGCCCGTTATATTCAATCCCGATGCAATTTATGTCTTTCATCAAAACTCTGAACGTCCACAGATTACAGGAAGCCTCCAGATGTGCTTCGGAAATTACTACTGGTGTTCCAGGAATCGATCAAAGAGTAGACAGTTTGAGACATTACTCCCATGGAGAAAAGTCCGCATGGTGCCCGTTATATTCAATCCTGATGCAATTTATGTCTTTCATCTAAACTCTGAACGTCCACAGATTACAGGAAGCCTCCAGATGTGCTTCGGAAACTACTACTGGTGTTCCAGGAATCGATCAAAGAGTAGACAGTTTGAGACATTACTCCACATGGAGAAAAGTCCGCATGGTGCCCGTTATATTCAATCCCGATGCAATATCTCTCTTTCATCAATACTCTGAATGTGCACAGATTACAGGAAGCCTCCAGATGTGCTTCGGAAACTACTACTGGTGTCCCAGGAAGTGATCAAAGAGTAGACAGTTTGAGACATTACTCGCATGGAGAAAAGTCCGCATGGTGCCCTTATATTCAACCCCGATGCAATTTCTGTCTTTCACCAAAACTCTGAACGTCCACAGATTACTGGAAGCCTCCAGATGTGCTTCGGAAACTACTACTGGTGTTCCAGGAATCGATCAAAGAGTAGACAGTTTGAGACATTACTCCCATGGAGAAAAGTCCGCATGGTGCCCGTGATATTCAATCCCGATGCAATTTCTGTCTTTCATCAAAACTCTGAACGTCCACAGATTACACGAAGCTTCCAGATGTGCTTCGGAAACTGCTACTGGTGTCCCAGGAATCGATCAAAGAGTAGACAGTTTGAGACATTACTTCCATGGAGAAAAGTCCGCATGGTGCCCGTTATATTCAATCCCGATGCAATTTCTCTCTTTTATCAATACTCTGAACGTCCACAGACTACAGGAAGCCTCCAGATGTGCTTCGGAAACTACTACTGTTTTTCCAGGAATCGATCAAAGAGTAGACAGTTTGAGACATTACTCCCATGGAGAAAAGTCCGCATGGTGCCCGTTATATTCAATCCCAATGCAATTTCTGTCTTTCATCAAAACTCTGAACGTCCACAGATTACAGGAAGCCTCCAGATGTGCTTCGGAAACTACTACTGGTGTTCGAGGAATGGATCAAAGAGAAGACAGTTTGAGACATTACTCCCATGGAGAAAAGTCCGCATGGTGCCCGTTATATTCAACCCCGATTCAATTTCTGTCTTTCATCAAATCTCTGAACGTCCACAGATTACAGGAAGCCTCCAGATGTGCTTCGGAAACTACTACTGGTGTTCCAGGAATCGATCAAAGAGTAGACATTTTGAGACATTACTCCCATGGAGAAAAGTCCGCATGGTGCCCGTTATATTCAACCCCGATGCAATTTCTGTCTTTCATCAAAACTCTGAACGACCACAGATTACAGGAAGCCTCCAGATGTGCTTCGGAAACTACTACTGGTGTTCCAGGAATCGATCAAAGAGTAGACAGTTTGAGACATTACTCCCATGGAGAAAAGTCCGCATGGTGCCCGTTATATTCAACCCCGATGCAATTTCTGTCTTTCATCAAAACTCTGAACGTCCACAGATTACAGGAAGCCTCCAGATGTGCTTGGGAAACTACTACTGGTGTTCCAGGAATCGATTAAAGAGTACACAGTTTGAGACATTACTCCCATGGAGAAAAGTCCGCATGGTGCCCGTTATATTCATCCCGATGCAATTTCTGTCTTTCATCAAAACTCTGAACGTCCACAGATTACACGAAGCTTCCAGATGTGCTTCGGAAACTACTGCTGGTGTCCCAGGAATCGATCAAAGAGTATCTAGTTTGAGACATTATTTCCATGGAGAAAAGCCCGCATGGTGCCCGTTATATTCAATCCCGATGCAATTTATGTCTTTCATCAAAACTCTGAACGTCCACAGATTACAGGAAGCCTACAGATGTGCTTCGGCAACTACTACTGGTGTTCCAGCAATCGATCAAAGTGTAGACAGTTTGAGACATTACTCCCAGGGAGAAAAGTCCGCATGGTGCCCGTTATATTCAATCCCGATGCAATTTCTGTCTTTCATCAAAACTCTGAATGTCCACAGATTACAGGAAGCCTCCAGATGTGCTTCGGAAACTACTACAGGTGTTTCAGGAATCGATCAAAGAGTAGACAGTTTGAGACATTACTCCCATGGAGAAAAGTCCGCATGGTGCCCGTTATATTCAACCCCGATGCAATTTCTGTCTTTCACCAAAACTCTGAACGTCCACAGATTACAGGAAGCCTCCAGATGTGCTTCGGAAACTATTACAGGTGTTCCAGGAATCGATCAAAGAGTAGACATTTTGAGACATTACTCCCATGGAGAAAAGTCCGCATGGTGCCCGTTATATTCAACCCCGATGCAATTTCTGTCTTTCATCAAAACTCTGAACGTCCACAGATTACAGGAAGCCTCCAGATGTGCTTCGGAAACTACTACTGGTGTTCCAGGAATCGATCAAAGAATAGACAGTTTGAGACATTACTCCCATGGAGAAAAGTCCGCATGGTGCCCGTTATATTCAACCCCGATGCAATTTCTGTCTTTCATCAAAACTCTGAACGTCCACAGATTACAGGAAGCCTCCAGATGTGCTTCGGAAACTACTACAGGTGTTTCAGGAATCGATCAAAGAGTAGACAGTTTGAGACATTACTCCCATGGAGAAAAGTCTGCATGGTGCCCGTTATATTCAATCCCGATGCAATATCTCTCTTTCATCAATACTCTGAATGTGCACAGATTACAGGAAGCCTCCAGATGTGCTTCGGAAACTACTACTGGTGTCCCAGGAAGTGATCAAAGAGTAGACAGTTTGAGACATTACTCCCATGGAGAAAAGTCCGCATGGTGCCCGTTATATTCAACCCCGATGCAATTTCTGTCTTTCACCAAAACTCTGAATGTCCACAGATTACAGGAAGCCTCCAGATGTGCTTCGGAAACTACTACTGGTGTTCCAGGAATCGATCAAAGAGCAGACAGTTTGAGACATTACTCCCATGGAGAAAAGTCTGCATGGTGCCTGTGATATTCAATCCCGATGCAATTTCTGTCATTCATCAAAACTCTGAACGTCCACAGATTACACGAAGCTTCCAGATGTGCTTCGGAAACTACTGCTGGTGTCCCAGGAATCGATCAAAGAGTATCTAGTTTGAGACATTATTTCCATGGAGAAAAGCCCGCATGGTGCCCGTTATATTCAATCCCGATGCAATTTATGTCTTTCATCAAAACTCTGAACGTCCACAGATTACAGGAAGCCTACAGATGTGCTTCGGCAACTACTACTGGTGTTCCAGCAATCGATCAAAGTGTAGACAGTTTGAGACATTACTCCCAGGGAGAAAAGTCCGCATGGTGCCCGTTATATTCAATCCCGATGCAATTTCTGTCTTTCATCAAAACTCTGAACGTCCACAGATTACAGGAAGCCTCCAGATGTGCTTCGGAAACTACTACTGGTGTTCCAGGAATCGATCACAGAGTAGACAGTTTGAGACATTACTCCAATGGAGAAAACTCCGCATGGTGCCCGTTATATTCAACCCCGATGCAATTTCTGTCTTTCATCAAAACTCTGAACGTCCACAGATTACAGGAAGCCTCCAGATGTGCTTGGGAAACTACTACTGGTGTTCCAGGAATCGATTAAAGAGTACACAGTTTGAGACATTACTCCCATGGAGAAAAGTCCGCATGGTGCCCGTTATATTCATCCCGATGCAATTTCTGTCTTTCATCAAAACTCTGAACGTCCACAGATTACACGAAGCTTCCAGATGTGCTTCGGAAACTACTGCTGGTGTCCCAGGAATCGATCAAAGAGTATCTAGTTTGAGACATTATTTCCATGCAGAAAAGCCCGCATGGTGCCCGTTATATTCAATCCCGATGCAATTTATGTCTTTCATCAAAACTCTGAACGTCCACAGATTACAGGAAGCCTACAGTTGTGCTTCGGTAACTACTACTGGTGTTCCAGCAATCGATCAAAGTGTAGACAGTTTGAGACATTACTCCCAGGGAGAAAAGTCCGCATGGTGCCCGTTATATTCAATCCCGATGCAATTTCTGTCTTTCATCAAAACTCTGAACGTCCACAGATTACAGGAAGCCTCCAGATGTGCTTCGGAAACTACTACTGGTGTTCCAGGAATCGATCTAAGAGTAGACAGTTTGAGACATTACTTCCAGGGAGAAAAGTCCGCATGGTGCCCGGTTTATTCAATCCAGATGCAATTTCTGTCTTTCATCAAAACTCTGAACGTCCACAGATTACAGGAAGCATCCAGATGTGCTTCGGAAACTACTACTGGTGTTCCAGGAATCGATCAAAGAGTAGACAGTTTGAGACATTACTCCCATGGAGAAAAGTCCGCATGGTGCCCGTTATATTCAACCCCGATGCAATTTCTGTCTTTCATCAAAACTCTGAACGTCCACAGATTACAGGAAGCCTCCAGATGTGCTTCGGAAACTACTACTGGTTTTCCAGGAATCGAGCAAAGGGAAGACAGTTTGAGACATTACTCCCATGGAGAAAAGTCCGCATGGTGCCCGTTATATTCAATCCCGATGCAATTTCTCTCTTTCATCAATACTCTGAATGTGCACAGATTACAGGAAGCCTCCAGATGTGCTTCGGAAACTACTACTGGTGTTCCAGGAATCGATCAAAGAGTAGACAGTTTGAGACATTACTCCCATGGAGAAAAGTCCGCATGGTGCCCGTTATATTCAACCCCGATGCAATTTCTGTCTTTCATCAAAACTCTGAACGTCCATAGATTACAGGAAGCCTCCAGATGTGCTTCGGAAACTTCTACTGTTTTTCCAATAATCGATCAAAGAGTAGACAGTTTGAAACATTACTCCCAGGGAGAAAAGTCGGCATGGTGCCCGTTATATTCAATCCCGATGCAATTTCTGTCTTTCATCAAAACTCTGAACTTCCACAGATTACAGGAAGCCTCCAGATGTGCTTCGGAAACTACTACTGGTGTTCCAGGAATCGATCACAGAGTAGACAGTTTGAGACATTACTCCAATGGAGAAAACTCCGCATGGTGCCCGTTATATTCAACCCCGATGCAATTTCTGTCTTTCATCAAAACTCTGAACGTCCACAGATTACAGCAAGCCTCCAGATGTGCTTGGGAAACTACTACTGGTGTTCCAGGAATCGATTAAAGAGTACACAGTTTGAGACATTACTCCCATGAAGAAAAGTCCGCATGGTGCCCGTTATATTCATCCCGATGCAATTTCTGTCTTTCATCAAAACTCTGAACGTCCACAGATTACACGAAGCTTCCAGATGTGCTTCGGAAACTACTGCTGGTGTCCCAGGAATCGATCAAAGAGTATCTAGTTTGAGACATTATTTCCATGGAGAAAAGCCCGCATGGTGCCCGTTATATTCAATCCCGATGCAATTTATGTCTTTCATCAAAACTCTGAACGTCCACAGATTACAGGAAGCCTACAGATGTGCTTCGGCAACTACTACTGGTGTTCCAGCAATCGATCAAAGTGTAGACAGTTTGAGACATTACTCCCAGGGAGAAAAGTCCGCATGGTGCCCGTTATATTCAATTCCGATGCAATTTCTGTCTTTCATCAAAACTTTGAACGTCCACAGATTACAGGAAGCCTCCAGATGTGCTTCGGAAACTACTACTGGTGTCCCAGGAAGTGATCAAAGAGTAGACAGTTTGAGACATTACTCCCATGGAGAAAAGTCCGCATGGTGCCCGTTATATTCAACCCCGATGCAATTTCTGTCTTTCACCAAAACTCTGAACGTCCACAGATTACAGGAAGCCTCCAGATGTGCTTCGGAAACTACTACAGGTTTTCCAGGAATCGATCAAAGAGTAGACATTTTGAGACATTACTCCCATGGAGAAAAGTCCGCATGGTGCCCGTTATATTCAACCCCGATGCAATTTCTGTCTTTCATCAAAACTCTGAACGTCCACAGATTACAGGAAGCCTCCAGATGTGCTTCGGAAACTACTACTGGTGTTCCAGGAATCGATCAAAGAATAGACAGTTTGAGACATTACTCCCATGGAGAAAAGTCCGCATGGTGCCCGTTATATTCAACCCCGATGCAATTTCTGTCTTTCACCAAAACTCTGAATGTCCACAGATTACAGGAAGCCTCCAGATGTGCTTCGGAAACTACTACTGCTGTTCCAGGAATCGATCAAAGAGTAGACAGTTTGAGACATTACTCCCATGGAGAAAAGTCTGCATGGTGCCCGTGATATTCAATCCCGATGCAATTTCTGTCTTTCATCAAAACTCTGAACGTCCACAGATTACACGAAGCTTCCAGATGTGCTTCGGAAACTACTGCTGGTGTCCCAGGAATCGATCAAAAAGTATCTAGTTTGAGACATTATTTCCATGGAGAAAAGCCCGCATTTTGCCCGTTATATTCAATCCCGATGCAATTTATGTCTTTCATCAAAACTCTGAACGTCCACAGATTACAGGAAGCCTACAGATGTGCTTCGGCAACTACTACTGGTGTTCCAGCAATCGATCAAAGTGTAGACAGTTTGAGACATTACTCCCAGGGAGAAAAGTCCGCATGGTGCCCGTTATATTCAATCCCGATGCAATTTCTGTCTTTCATCAAAACTCTGAACGTCCACAGATTACAGGAAGCCTCCAGATGTGCTTCGGAAACTACTACAGGTGTTTCAGGAATCGATCAAAGAGTAGACAGTTTGAGACATTACTCCCATGGAGAAAAGTCCGCATGGTGCCCGTTATATTCAACCCCGATGCAATTTCTGTCTTTCATCAAAACTCTGAACGTCCACAGATTACAGGAAGCCTCCAGATGTGCTTCGGAAACTACTACTGGTGTCCCATGAAGTGATCAAAGAGTAGACAGTTTGAGACATTACTCCCATGGAGAAAAGTCCGCATGGTGCCCGTTATATTCAACCGCGATGCAATTTCTGTCTTTCATCAAAACTCTGAACGTCCACAGATTACAGGAAGCCTCCAGATGTGCTTCGGAAACTACTACTGGTGATCCAGGAATCGATCACAGAGTAGACAGTTTGAGACATTACTCCAATGGAGAAAAGTCCGCATGGTGCCCGTTATATTCAACCCCGATGCAATTTCTGTCTTTCATCAAAACTCTGAACGTCCACAGATTACAGGAAGCCTCCAGATGTGCTTGGGAAACTACTACTGGTGTTCCAGGAATCGATTAAAGAGTACACAGTTTGAGACATTACTCCCATGGAGAAAAGTCCGCATGGTGCCCGTTATATTCATCCCGATTCAATTTCTGTCTTTCATCAAAACTCTGAACGTCCACAGATTACACGAAGCTTCCAGATGTGCTTCGGAAACTACTGCTGGTGTCCCAGGAATCGATCAAAGAGTATCTAGTTTGAGACATTATTTCCATGGAGAAAAGCCCGCATGGTGCCCGTTATATTCAATCCCGATGCAATTTATGTCTTTCATCAAAACTCTGAACGTCCACAGATTACAGGAAGCTTCCAGATGTGCTTCGGAAACTACTATTGGTGTCCCAGGAATCGATCAAAGAGTAGACAGTTTGAGACATTACTTCCATGGAGAAAAATCCGCATGGTGCCCGTTATATTCAATCCCGAAGCAATTTATGTCTTTCATCAAAACTCTGAACGTCCACAGATTACTGGAAGCCTCCAGATGTGCTTCTGAAACTACTACTGGTGTTCCAGGAATCGATCAAAGAGTAGACAGCTTGAGACATTACTCCCATGGAGAAAAGTCCGCATGGTGCCCGTGATATTCAATCCCGATGCAATTTCTGTCTTTCATCAAAACTCTGAACGTCCACAGATTACACGAAGCTTCCAGATGTGCTTCGGAAACTGCTACTGGTGTTCCAGGAATCGATCAAAGAGTAGACAGTTTGAGACATTACTTCCATGGAGAAAAGTCCGCATGGTGCCCGTTATATTCAATCCCGATGCAATTTCTCTCTTTCATCAATACTCTGAACGTCCACAGATTACAGGAAGCCTCCAGATGTGCTTCGGAAACTACTACTGTTTTTCCAGGAATCGATCAAAGAGTAGACAGTTTGAGACATTACTCCCATGGAGAAAAGTCCGCATGGTGCCCGTTATATTCAATCCCAATGCAATTTCTGTCTTTCATCAAAACTCTGAACGTCCACAGATTACAGGAAGCCTCCAGATGTGCTTCGGAAACTACTACTGGTGTTCGAGGAATGGATCAAAGAGAAGACAGTTTGAGACATTACTCCCATGGAGAAAAGTCCGCATGGTGCCCGTTATATTCAACCCCGATTCAATTTCTGTCTTTCATCAAATCTCTGAACGTCCACAGATTACAGGAAGCCTCCAGATGTGCTTCGGAAACTACTACTGGTGTTCCAGGAATCGATCAAAGAGTAGACATTTTGAGACATTACTCCCATGGAGAAAAGTCCGCATGGTGCCCGTTATATTCAACCCCGATGCAATTTCTGTCTTTCATCAAAACTCTGAACGTCCACAGATTACAGGAAGCCTCCAGATGTGCTTCGGAAACTACTACTGGTGTTCCAGGAATCGATCAAAGAGTAGACAGTTTGAGACATTACTCCCATGGAGAGAAGTCCGCATGGTGCCCGTTATATTCAACCCCGATGCAATTTCTGTCTTTCATCAAAACTCTGAACGTCCATAGATTACAGGAAGCCTCCAGATGTGCTTCGGAAACTTCTACTGTTGTTCCAATAATCGATCAAAGAGTAGACAGTTTGAAACATTACTCCCAGGGAGAAAAGTCCGCATGGTGCCCGTTATATTCAATCCAGATGCAATTTCTGTCTTTCATCAAAACTCTGAACTTCCACAGATTACAGGAAGCCTCCAGATGTGCTTCGGAAACTACTACTGGTGTTCCAGGAATCGATCACAGAGTAGACAGTTTGAGACATTACTCCAATGGAGAAAACTCCGCATGGTGCCCGTTATATTCAACCCCGATGCAATTTCTGTCTTTCATCAAAACTCTGAACGTCCACAGATTACAGGAAGCCTCCAGATGTGCTTGGGAAACTACTACTGGTGTTCCAGGAATCGATTAAAGAGTACACAGTTTGAGACATTACTCCCATGGAGAAAAGTCCGCATGGTGCCCGTTATATTCATCCCGATGCAATTTCTGTCTTTCATCAAAACTCTGAACGTCCACAGATTACACGAAGCTTCCAGATGTGCTTCGGAAACTACTGCTGGTGTCCCAGGAATCGATCAAAGAGTATCTAGTTTGAGACATTATTTCCATGGAGAAAAGCCCGCATGGTGCCCGTTATATTCAATCCCGATGCAATTTATGTCTTTCATCAAAACTCTGAACGTCCACAGATTACAGGAAGCCTACAGATGTGCTTCGGCAACTACTACTGGTGTTCCAGCAATCGATCAAAGTGTAGACAGTTTGAGACATTACTCCCAGGGAGAAAAGTCCGCATGGTGCCCGTTATATTCAATTCCGATGCAATTTCTGTCTTTCATCAAAACTTTGAACGTCCACAGATTACAGGAAGCCTCCAGATGTGCTTCGGAAACTGCTACAGGTGTTTCAGGAATCGATCAAAGAGTAGACAGTTTGAGACATTACTCCCATGGAGAAAAGTCCGCATGGTGCCCGTTATATTCAACCCCGATGCAATTTCTGTCTTTCATCAAAACTCTGAACGTCCACAGATTACAGGAAGCCTCCAGATGTGCTTCGGAAACTACTACTGGTGTCCCAGGAAGTGATCAAAGAGTAGACAGTTTGAGACATTACTCCCATGGAGAAAAGTCCGCATGGTGCCCGTTATATTCAACCCCGATGCAATTTCTGTCTTTCACCAAAACTCTGAACGTCCACAGATTACAGGAAGCCTCCAGATGTGCTTCGGAAACTACTACAGGTGTTCCAGGAATCGATCAAAGAGTAGACATTTTGAGACATTACTCCCATGGAGAAAAGTCCGCATGGTGCCCGTTATATTCAAACCCGATGCAATTTCTGTCTTTCATCAAAACTCTGAACGTCCACAGATTACAGGAAGATTACAGGAAGCCTCCAGATGTGCTTCGGAAACTACTACTGGTGTTCCAGGAATCGATCAAAGAATAGACAGTTTGAGACATTACTCCCATGGAGAAAAGTCCGCATGGTGCCCGTTATATTCAACCCCGATGCAATTTCTGTCTTTCATCAAAACTCTGAACGTCCACAGATTACAGGAAGCCTCCAGATGTGCTTCGGAAACTACTACAGGTGTTTCAGGAATCGATCAAAGAGTAGACAGTTTGAGACATTACTCCCATGGAGAAAAGTCTGCATGGTGCCCGTTATATTCAATCCCGATGCAATATCTCTCTTTCATCAATACTCTGAATGTGCACAGATTACAGGAAGCCTCCAGATGTGCTTCGGAAACTACTACTGGTGTCCCAGGAAGTGATCAAAGAGTAGACAGTTTGAGACATTACTCCCATGGAGAAAAGTCCGCATGGTGCCCGTTATATTCAACCCCGATGCAATTTCTGTCTTTCACCAAAACTCTTAATGTCCACAGATTACAGGAAGCCTCCAGATGTGCTTCGGAAACTACTACTGGTGTTCCAGGAATCGATCAAAGAGTAGACAGTTTGAGACATTACTCCCATGGAGAAAAGTCTGCATGGTGCCCGTGATATTCAATCCCGATGCAATTTCTGTCTTTCATCAAAACTCTGAACGTCCACAGATTACACGAAGCTTCCAGATGTGCTTCGGAAACTACTGCTGGTGTCCCAGGAATCGATCAAAGAGTAACTAGTTTGAGACATTATTTCCATGGAGAAAAGCCCGCATTTTGCCCGTTATATTCAATCCCGATGCAATTTATGTCTTTCATCAAAACTCTGAACGTCCACAGATTACAGGAAGCCTACAGATGTGCTTCGGCAACTACTACTGGTGTTCCAGCAATCGGTCAAAGTGTAGACAGTTTGAGACATTACTCCCAGGGAGAAAAGTCCGCATGGTGCCCGTTATATTCAATCCCGATGCAATTTCTGTCTTTCATCAAAACTCTGAACGTCCACAGATTACAGGAAGCCTCCAGATGTGCTTCGGAAACTACTACAGGTGTTTCAGGAATCGATCAAAGAGTAGACAGTTTGAGACATTACTCCCATGGAGAAAAGTCCGCATGGTGCCCGTTATATTCAACCCCGATGCAATTTCTGTCTTTCATCAAAACTCTGAACGTCCACAGATTACAGGAAGCCTCCAGATGTGCTTCGGAAACTACTACTGGTGTCCCAGGAAGTGATCAAAGAGTAGACAGTTTGAGACATTACTCCCATGGAGAAAAGTCCGCATGGTGCCCGTTATATTCAACCCCGATGCAATTTCTGTCTTTCACCAAAACTCTGAACGTCCACAGATTACAGGAAGCCTCCAGATGTGCTTCGGAAACTACTACAGGTGTTCCAGGAATCGATCAAAGAGTAGACATTTTGAGACATTACTCCCATGGAGAAAAGTCCGCATGGTGCCCGTTATATTCAACCCCGATGCAATTTCTGTCTTTCATCAAAACTCTGAACGTCCACAGATTACAGGAAGCCTCCAGATGTGCTTCGGAAACTACTACTGGTGTTCCAGGAATCGATCAAAGAATAGACAGTTTGAGACATTACTCCCATGGAGAAAAGTCCGCATGGTGCCCGTTATATTCAACCCCGATGCAATTTCTGTCTTTCATCAAAACTCTGAACGTCCACAGATTACAGGAAGCCTCCAGATGTGCTTCGGAAACTACTACTGGTGATCCAGGAATCGATCACAGAGTAGACAGTTTGAGACATTACTCCAATGGAGAAAAGTCCGCATGGTGCCCGTTATATTCAACCCCGATGCAATTTCTGTCTTTCATCAAAACTCTGAACGTCCACAGATTACAGGAAGCCTCCAGATGTGCTTGGGAAACTACTACTGGTGTTCCAGGAATCGATTAAAGAGTACACAGTTTGAGACATTACTCCCATGGAGAAAAGTCCGCATGGTGCCCGTTATATTCATCCCGATTCAATTTCTGTCTTTCATCAAAACTCTGAACGTCCACAGATTACACGAAGCTTCCAGATGTGCTTCGGAAACTACTGCTGGTGTCCCAGGAATCGATCAAAGAGTATCTAGTTTGAGACATTATTTCCATGGAGAAAAGCCCGCATGGTGCCCGTTATATTCAATCCCGATGCAATTTATGTCTTTCATCAAAACTCTGAACGTCCACAGATTACAGGAAGCTTCCAGATGTGCTTCGGAAACTACTATTGGTGTCCCAGGAATCGATCAAAGAGTAGACAGTTTGAGACATTACTTCCATGGAGAAAAATCCGCATGGTGCCCGTTATATTCAATCCCGAAGCAATTTATGTCTTTCATCAAAACTCTGAACGTCCACAGATTACTGGAAGCCTCCAGATGTGCTTCTGAAACTACTACTGGTGTTCCAGGAATCGATCAAAGAGTAGACAGCTTGAGACATTACTCCCATGGAGAAAAGTCCGCATGGTGCCCGTGATATTCAATCCCGATGCAATTTCTGTCTTTCATCAAAACTCTGAACGTCCACAGATTACACGAAGCTTCCAGATGTGCTTCGGAAACTGCTACTGGTGTTCCAGGAATCGATCAAAGAGTAGACAGTTTGAGACATTACTTCCATGGAGAAAAGTCCGCATGGTGCCCGTTATATTCAATCCCGATGCAATTTCTCTCTTTCATCAATACTCTGAACGTCCACAGATTACAGGAAGCCTCCAGATGTGCTTCGGAAACTACTACTGTTTTTCCAGGAATCGATCAAAGAGTAGACAGTTTGAGACATTACTCCCATGGAGAAAAGTCCGCATGGTGCCCGTTATATTCAATCCCAATGCAATTTCTGTCTTTCATCAAAACTCTGAACGTCCACAGATTACAGGAAGCCTCCAGATGTGCTTCGGAAACTACTACTGGTGTTCGAGGAATGGATCAAAGAGAAGACAGTTTGAGACATTACTCCCATGGAGAAAAGTCCGCATGGTGCCCGTTATATTCAACCCCGATTCAATTTCTGTCTTTCATCAAATCTCTGAACGTCCACAGATTACAGGAAGCCTCCAGATGTGCTTCGGAAACTACTACTGGTGTTCCAGGAATCGATCAAAGAGTAGACATTTTGAGACATTACTCCCATGGAGAAAAGTCCGCATGGTGCCCGTTATATTCAATCCAGATGCAATTTCTGTCTTTCATCAAAACTCTGAACTTCCACAGATTACAGGAAGCCTCCAGATGTGCTTCGGAAACTACTACTGGTGTTCCAGGAATCGATCACAGAGTAGACAGTTTGAGACATTACTCCAATGGAGAAAACTCCGCATGGTGCCCGTTATATTCAACCCCGATGCAATTTCTGTCTTTCATCAAAACTCTGAACGTCCACAGATTACAGGAAGCCTCCAGATGTGCTTGGGAAACTACTACTGGTGTTCCAGGAATCGATCAAAGAGTAGACAGTTTGAGACATTACTTCCATGGAGAAAAGTCCGCATGGTGCCCGTTATATTCAACCCCGATGCAATTTCTGTCTTTCATCAAAACTCTGAACGTCCACAGATTACAGGAAGCCTCCAGATGTGCTTCGGAAACTACTACTGGTGTTCCAGGAATCGATCAAAGAGTAGACAGTTTGAGACATTACTCCCATGGAGAGAAGTCCGCATGGTGCCCGTTATATTCAACCCCGATGCAATTTCTGTCTTTCATCAAAACTCTGAACGTCCATAGATTACAGGAAGCCTCCAGATGTGCTTCGGAAACTTCTACTGTTGTTCCAATAATCGATCAAAGAGTAGACAGTTTGAAACATTACTCCCAGGGAGAAAAGTCCGCATGGTGCCCGTTATATTCAATCCAGATGCAATTTCTGTCTTTCATCAAAACTCTGAACTTCCACAGATTACAGGAAGCCTCCAGATGTGCTTCGGAAACTACTACTGGTGTTCCAGGAATCGATCACAGAGTAGACAGTTTGAGACATTACTCCAATGGAGAAAACTCCGCATGGTGCCCGTTATATTCAACCCCGATGCAATTTCTGTCTTTCATCAAAACTCTGAACGTCCACAGATTACAGGAAGCCTCCAGATGTGCTTGGGAAACTACTACTGGTGTTCCAGGAATCGATTAAAGAGTACACAGTTTGAGACATTACTCCCATGGAGAAAAGTCCGCATGGTGCCCGTTATATTCATCCCGATGCAATTTCTGTCTTTCATCAAAACTCTGAACGTCCACAGATTACACGAAGCTTCCAGATGTGCTTCGGAAACTACTGCTGGTGTCCCAGGAATCGATCAAAGAGTATCTAGTTTGAGACATTATTTCCATGGAGAAAAGCCCGCATGGTGCCCGTTATATTCAATCCCGATGCAATTTATGTCTTTCATCAAAACTCTGAACGTCCACAGATTACAGGAAGCCTACAGATGTGCTTCGGCAACTACTACTGGTGTTCCAGCAATCGATCAAAGTGTAGACAGTTTGAGACATTACTCCCAGGGAGAAAAGTCCGCATGGTGCCCGTTATATTCAATTCCGATGCAATTTCTGTCTTTCATCAAAACTTTGAACGTCCACAGATTACAGGAAGCCTCCAGATGTGCTTCGGAAACTGCTACAGGTGTTTCAGGAATCGATCAAAGAGTAGACAGTTTGAGACATTACTCCCATGGAGAAAAGTCCGCATGGTGCCCTTATATTCAACCCCGATGCAATTTCTGTCTTTCATCAAAACTCTGAACGTCCACAGATTACAGGAAGCCTCCAGATGTGCTTCGGAAACTACTACTGGTGTCCCAGGAAGTGATCAAAGAGTAGACAGTTTGAGACATTACTCCCATGGAGAAAAGTCCGCATGGTGCCCGTTATATTCAACCCCGATGCAATTTCTGTCTTTCACCAAAACTCTGAACGTCCACAGATTACAGGAAGCCTCCAGATGTGCTTCGGAAACTACTACAGGTGTTCCAGGAATCGATCAAAGAGTAGACATTTTGAGACATTACTCCCATGGAGAAAAGTCCGCATGGTGCCCGTTATATTCAAACCCGATGCAATTTCTGTCTTTCATCAAAACTCTGAACGTCCACAGATTACAGGAAGCCTCCAGATGTGCTTCGGAAACTACTACTGGTGTTCCAGGAATCGATCAAAGAATAGACAGTTTGAGACATTACTCCCATGGAGAAAAGTCCGCATGGTGCCCGTTATATTCAACCCCGATGCAATTTCTGTCTTTCATCAAAACTCTGAACGTCCACAGATTACAGGAAGCCTCCAGATGTGCTTCGGAAACTACTACAGGTGTTTCAGGAATCGATCAAAGAGTAGACAGTTTGAGACATTACTCCCATGGAGAAAAGTCTGCATGGTGCCCGTTATATTCAATCCCGATGCAATATCTCTCTTTCATCAATACTCTGAATGTGCACAGATTACAGGAAGCCTCCAGATGTGCTTCGGAAACTACTACTGGTGTCCCAGGAAGTGATCAAAGAGTAGACAGTTTGAGACATTACTCCCATGGAGAAAAGTCCGCATGGTGCCCGTTATATTCAACCCCGATGCAATTTCTGTCTTTCACCAAAACTCTTAATGTCCACAGATTACAGGAAGCCTCCAGATGTGCTTCGGAAACTACTACTGGTGTTCCAGGAATCGATCAAAGAGTAGACAGTTTGAGACATTACTCCCATGGAGAAAAGTCTGCATGGTGCCCGTGATATTCAATCCCGATGCAATTTCTGTCTTTCATCAAAACTCTGAACGTCCACAGATTACACGAAGCTTCCAGATGTGCTTCGGAAACTACTGCTGGTGTCCCAGGAATCGATCAAAGAGTAACTAGTTTGAGACATTATTTCCATGGAGAAAAGCCCGCATTTTGCCCGTTATATTCAATCCCGATGCAATTTATGTCTTTCATCAAAACTCTGAACGTCCACAGATTACAGGAAGCCTACAGATGTGCTTCGGCAACTACTACTGGTGTTCCAGCAATCGATCAAAGTGTAGACAGTTTGAGACATTACTCCCAGGGAGAAAAGTCCGCATGGTGCCCGTTATATTCAATCCCGATGCAATTTCTGTCTTTCATCAAAACTCTGAACGTCCACAGATTACTGGAAGCCTCCAGATGTGCTTCGGAAACTGCTACAGGTGTTTCAGGAATCGATCAAAGAGTAGACAGTTTGAGACATTACTCCCATGGAGAAAAGTCCGCATGGTGCCCGTTATATTCAACCCCGATGCAATTTCTGTCTTTCATCAAAACTCTGAACGTCCACAGATTACAGGAAGCCTCCAGATGTGCTTCGGAAACTACTACTGGTGTCCCATGAAGTGATCAAAGAGTAGACAGTTTGAGACATTACTCCCATGGAGAAAAGTCCGCATGGTGCCCGTTATATTCAACCCCGATGCAATTTCTGTCTTTCACCAAAACTCTGAACGTCCACAGATTACAGGAAGCCTCCAGATGTGCTTCAGAAACTACTACAGGTGTTCCAGGAATCGATCAAAGAGTAGACGTTTTGAGACATTACTCCCATGGAGAAAAGTCCGCATGGTGCCCGTTATATTCAACCCCGATGCAATTTCTGTCTTTCATCAACACTCTGAACGTCCACAGATTACAGGAAGCCTCCAGATGTGCTTCGGAAACTACTACTGGTGTTCCAGGAATCGATCAAAGAATAGACAGTTTGAGACATTACTCCCATGGAGAAAAGTCCGCATGGTGCCCGTTATATTCAACCCCGATGCAATTTCTGTCTTTCATCAAAACTCTGAACGTCCACAGATTACAGGAAGCCTCCAGATGTGCTTCGGAAACTACTACTGGTGATCCAGGAATCGATCACAGAGTAGACAGTTTGAGACATTACTCCAATGGAGAAAAGTCCGCATGGTGCCCGTTATATTCAACCCCGATGCAATTTCTGTCTTTCATCAAAACTCTGAACGTCCACAGATTACAGGAAGCCTCCAGATGTGCTTGGGAAACTACTACTGGTGTTCCAGGAATCGATTAAAGAGTACACAGTTTGAGACATTACTCCCATGGAGAAAAGTCCGCATGGTGCCCGTTATATTCATCCCGATGCAATTTCTGTCTTTCATCAAAGCTCTGAACGTCCACAGATTACACGAAGCTTCCAGATGTGCTTCGGAAACTACTGCTGGTGTCCCAGGAATCGATCAAAGAGTATCTAGTTTGAGACATTATTTCCATGAAGAAAAGCCCGCATGGTGCCCGTTATATTCAATCCCGATGCAATTTATGTCTTTCATCAAAACTCTGAACGTCCACAGATTACAGGAAGCCTCCAGATGTGCTTCGGAAACTACTACTGGTGTTCGAGGAATGGATCAAAGAGAAGACAGTTTGAGACATTACTCCCATGGAGAAAAGTCCGCATGGTGCCCGTTATATTCAACCCCGATTCAATTTCTGTCTTTCATCAAATCTCTGAACGTCCACAGATTACAGGAAGCCTCCAGATGTGCTTCGGAAACTACTACTGGTGTTCCAGGAATCGATCAAAGAGTAGACATTTTGAGACATTACTCCCATGGAGAAAAGTCCGCATGGTGCCCGTTATATTCAACCCCGATGCAATTTCTGTCTTTCATCAAAACTCTGAACGTCCACAGATTACAGGAAGCCTCCAGATGTGCTTCGGAAACTACTACTGGTGTTCCAGGAATCGATCAAAGAGTAGACAGTTTGAGACATTACTCCCATGGAGAAAAGTCCGCATGGTGCCCGTTATATTCAACCCCGATGCAATTTCTGTCTTTCATCAAAACTCTGAACGTCCATAGATTACAGGAAGCCTCCAGATGTGCTTCGGAAACTTCTACTGTTGTTCCAATAATCGATCAAAGAGTAGACAGTTTGAAACATTACTCCCAGGGAGAAAAGTCCGCATGGTGCCCGTTATATTCAATCCAGATGCAATTTCTGTCTTTCATCAAAACTCTGAACTTCCACAGATTACAGGAAGCCTCCAGATGTGCTTCGGAAACTACTACTGGTGTTCCAGGAATCGATCACAGAGTAGACAGTTTGAGACATTACTCCAATGGAGAAAACTCCGCATGGTGCCCGTTATATTCAACCCCGATGCAATTTCTGTCTTTCATCAAAACTCTGAACGTCCACAGATTACAGGAAGCCTTAAGATGTGCTTGGGAAACTACTACTGGTGTTCCAGGAATCGATTAAAGAGTACACAGTTTGAGACATTACTCCCATGGAGAAAAGTCCGCATGGTGCCCGTTATATTCATCCCGATGCAATTTCTGTCTTTCATCAAAACTCTGAACGTCCACAGATTACACGAAGCTTCCAGATGTGCTTCGGAAACTACTGCTGGTGTCCCAGGAATCGATCAAAGAGTATCTAGTTTGAGACATTATTTCCATGGAGAAAAGCCCGCATGGTGCCCGTTATATTCAATCCCGATGCAATTTATGTCTTTCATCAAAACTCTGAACGTCCACAGATTACAGGAAGCCTACAGATGTGCTTCGGCAACTACTACTGGTGTTCCAGCAATCGATCAAAGTGTAGACAGTTTGAGACATTACTCCCAGGGAGAAAAGTCCGCATGGTGCCCGTTATATTCAATTCCGATGCAATTTCTGTCTTTCATCAAAACTTTGAACGTCCACAGATTACAGGAAGCCTCCAGATGTGCTTCGGAAACTACTACAGGTGTTTCAGGAATCGATCAAAGAGTAGACAGTTTGAGACATTACTCCCATGGAGAAAAGTCCGCATGGTGCCCGTTATATTCAACCCCGATGCAATTTCTGTCATTCATCAAAACTCTGAACGTCCACAGATTACAGGAAGCCTCCAGATGTGCTTCGGAAACTACTACTGGTGTCCCAGGAAGTGATCAAAGAGTAGACAGTTTGAGACATTACTCCCATGGAGAAAAGTCCGCATGGTGCCCGTTATATTCAACCCCGATGCAATCTCTGTCTTTCACCAAAACTCTGAACGTCCACAGATTACAGGAAGCCTCCAGATGTGCTTCGGAAACTACTACAGGTGTTCCAGGAATCGATCAAAGAGTAGACATTTTGAGACATTACTCCCATGGAGAAAAGTCCGCATGGTGCCCGTTATATTCAACCCCGATGCAATTTCTGTCTTTCATCAAAACTCTGAACGTCCACAGATTACAGGAAGCCTCCAGATGTGCTTCGGAAACTACTACTGGTGTTCCAGGAATCGATCAAAGAATAGACAGTTTGAGACATTACTCCCATGGAGAAAAGTCCGCATGGTGCCCGTTATATTCAACCCCGATGCAATTTCTGTCTTTCATCAAAACTCTGAACGTCCACAGATTACAGGAAGCCTCCAGATGTGCTTCGGAAACTACTACAGGTGTTTCAGGAATCGATCAAAGAGTAGACAGTTTGAGACATTACTCCCATGGAGAAAAGTCTGCATGGTGCCCGTTATATTCAATCCCGATGCAATATCTCTCTTTCATCAATACTCTGAATGTGCACAGATTACAGGAAGCCTCCAGATGTGCTTCGGAAACTACTACTGGTGTCCCAGGAAGTGATCAAAGAGTAGACAGTTTGAGACATTACTCCCATGGAGAAAAGTCCGCATGGTGCCCGTTATATTCAACCCCGATGCAATTTCTGTCTTTCACCAAAACTCTGAATGTCCACAGATTACAGGAAGCCTCCAGATGTGCTTCGGAAACTACTACTGGTGTTCCAGGAATCGATCAAAGAGTAGACAGTTTGAGACATTACTCCCATGGAGAAAAGTCTGCATGGTGCCCGTGATATTCAATCCCGATGCAATTTCTGTCTTTCATCAAAACTCTGAACGTCCACAGATTACACAAAGCTTCCAGAGGTGCTTCGGAAACTACTGCTGGTGTCCCAGGAATCGATCAAAGAGTATCTAGTTTGAGACATTATTTCCATGGAGAAAAGCCCGCATTTTGCCCGTTATATTCAATCCCGATGCAATTTATGTCTTTCATCAAAACTCTGAACGTCCACAGATTACAGGAAGCCTACAGATGTGCTTCGGCAACTACTACTGGTGTTCCAGCAATCGATCAAAGTGTAGACAGTTTGAGACATTACTCCCAGGGAGAAAAGTCCGCATGGTGCCCGTTATATTCAATCCCGATGCAATTTCTGTCTTTCATCAAAACTCTGAACGTCCACAGATTACAGGAAGCCTCCAGATGTGCTTCGGAAACTACTACTGGTGTCCCATGAAGTGATCAAAGAGTAGACAGTTTGAGACATTACTCCCATGGAGAAAAGTCCGCATGGTGCCCGTTATATTCAACCCCGATGCAATTTCTGTCTTTCACCAAAACTCTGAACGTCCACAGATTACAGGAAGCCTCCAGATGTGCTTCGGAAACTACTACAGGTGTTTCAGGAATCGATCAAAGAGTAGACAGTTTGAGACATTACTCCCATGGAGAAAAGTCCGCATGGTGCCCGTTATATTCAACCCCGATGCAATTTCTGTCTTTCATCAAAACTCTGAACGTCCACAGATTACAGGAAGCCTCCAGATGTGCTTCGGAAACTACTACTGGTGTCCCATGAAGTGATCAAAGAGTAGACAGTTTGAGACATTACTCCCATGGAGAAAAGTCCGCATGGTGCCCGTTATATTCAACCCCGATGCAATTTCTGTCTTTCACCAAAACTCTGAACGTCCACAGATTACAGGAAGCCTCCAGATGTGCTTCGGAAACTACTACAGGTGTTCCAGGAATCGATCAAAGAGTAGACGTTTTGAGACATTACTCCCATGGAGAAAAGTCCGCATGGTGCCCGTTATATTCAACCCCGATGCAATTTCTGTCTTTCATCAAAACTCTGAACGTCCACATATTACAGGAAGCCTCCAGATGTGCTTCGGAAACTACTACTGGTGTTCCAGGAATCGATCAAAGAATAGACAGTTTGAGACATTACTCCCATGGAGAAAAGTCCGCATGGTGCCCGTTATATTCAACCCCGATGCAATTTCTGTCTTTCATCAAAACTCTGAACGTCCACAGATTACAGGAAGCCTCCAGATGTGCTTCGGAAACTACTACTGGTGATCCAGGAATCGATCACAGAGTAGACAGTTTGAGACATTACTCCAATGGAGAAAAGTCCGCATGGTGCCCGTTATATTCAACCCCGATGCAATTTCTGTCTTTCATCAAAACTCTGAACGTCCACAGATTACAGGAAGCCTCCAGATGTGCTTGGGAAACTACTACTGGTGTTCCAGGAATCGATTAAAGAGTACACAGTTTGAGACATTACTCCCATGGAGAAAAGTCCGCATGGTGCCCGTTATATTCATCCCGATGCAATTTCTGTCTTTCATCAAAGCTCTGAACGTCCACAGATTACACGAAGCTTCCAGATGTGCTTCGGAAACTACTGCTGGTGTCCCAGGAATCGATCAAAGAGTATCTAGTTTGAGACATTATTTCCATGGAGAAAAGCCCGCATGGTGCCCGTTATATTCAATCCCGATGCAATTTATGTCTTTCATCAAAACTCTGAACGTCCACAGATTACAGGAAGCCTACAGATGTGCTTCGGCAACTACTACTGGTGTTCCAGCAATCGATCAAAGTGTAGACAGTTTGAGACATTACTCCCAGGGAGAAAAGTCCGCATGGTGCCCGTTATATTCAATTCCGATGCAATTTCTGTCTTTCATCAAAACTTTGAACGTCCACAGATTACAGGAAGCCTCCAGATGTGCTTCGGAAACTACTACAGGTGTTTCAGGAATCGATCAAAGAGTAGACAGTTTGAGACATTACTCCCATGGAGAAAAGTCCGCATGGTGCCCGTTATATTCAACCCCGATGCAATTTCTGTCATTCATCAAAACTCTGAACGTCCACAGATTACAGGAAGCCTCCAGATGTGCTTCGGAAACTACTACTGGTGTCCCAGGAAGTGATCAAAGAGTAGACAGTTTGAGACATTACTCCCATGGAGAAAAGTCCGCATGGTGCCCGTTATATTCAACCCCGATGCAATCTCTGTCTTTCACCAAAACTCTGAACGTCCACAGATTACAGGAAGCCTCCAGATGTGCTTCGGAAACTACTACAGGTGTTCCAGGAATCGATCAAAGAGTAGACATTTTGAGACATTACTCCCATGGAGAAAAGTCCGCATGGTGCCCGTTATATTCAACCCCGATGCAATTTCTGTCTTTCATCAAAACTCTGAACGTCCACAGATTACAGGAAGCCTCCAGATGTGCTTCGGAAACTACTACTGGTGTTCCAGGAATCGATCAAAGAATAGACAGTTTGAGACATTACTCCCATGGAGAAAAGTCCGCATGGTGCCCGTTATATTCAACCCCGATGCAATTTCTGTCTTTCATCAAAACTCTGAACGTCCACAGATTACAGGAAGCCTCCAGATGTGCTTCGGAAACTACTACAGGTGTTTCAGGAATCGATCAAAGAGTAGACAGTTTGAGACATTACTCCCATGGAGAAAAGTCTGCATGGTGCCCGTTATATTCAATCCCGATGCAATATCTCTCTTTCATCAATACTCTGAATGTGCACAGATTACAGGAAGCCTCCAGATGTGCTTCGGAAACTACTACTGGTGTCCCAGGAAGTGATCAAAGAGTAGACAGTTTGAGACATTACTCCCATGGAGAAAAGTCCGCATGGTGCCCGTTATATTCAACCCCGATGCAATTTCTGTCTTTCACCAAAACTCTGAATGTCCACAGATTACAGGAAGCCTCCAGATGTGCTTCGGAAACTACTACTGGTGTTCCAGGAATCGATCAAAGAGTAGACAGTTTGAGACATTACTCCCATGGAGAAAAGTCTGCATGGTGCCCGTGATATTCAATCCCGATGCAATTTCTGTCTTTCATCAAAACTCTGAACGTCCACAGATTACACAAAGCTTCCAGAGGTGCTTCGGAAACTACTGCTGGTGTCCCAGGAATCGATCAAAGAGTATCTAGTTTGAGACATTATTTCCATGGAGAAAAGCCCGCATTTTGCCCGTTATATTCAATCCCGATGCAATTTATGTCTTTCATCAAAACTCTGAACGTCCACAGATTACAGGAAGCCTACAGATGTGCTTCGGCAACTACTACTGGTGTTCCAGCAATCGATCAAAGTGTAGACAGTTTGAGACATTACTCCCAGGGAGAAAAGTCCGCATGGTGCCCGTTATATTCAATCCCGATGCAATTTCTGTCTTTCATCAAAACTCTGAACGTCCACAGATTACAGGAAGCCTCCAGATGTGCTTCGGAAACTACTACAGGTGTTTCAGGAATCGATCAAAGAGTAGACAGTTTGAGACATTACTCCCATGGAGAAAAGTCCGCATGGTGCCCGTTATATTCAACCCCGATGCAATTTCTGTCTTTCATCAAAACTCTGAACGTCCACAGATTACAGGAAGCCTCCAGATGTGCTTCGGAAACTACTACTGGTGTCCCATGAAGTGATCAAAGAGTAGACAGTTTGAGACATTACTCCCATGGAGAAAAGTCCGCATGGTGCCCGTTATATTCAACCCCGATGCAATTTCTGTCTTTCACCAAAACTCTGAACGTCCACAGATTACAGGAAGCCTCCAGATGTGCTTCGGAAACTACTACAGGTGTTCCAGGAATCGATCAAAGAGTAGACGTTTTGAGACATTACTCCCATGGAGAAAAGTCCGCATGGTGCCCGTTATATTCAACCCCGATGCAATTTCTGTCTTTCATCAAAACTCTGAACGTCCACATATTACAGGAAGCCTCCAGATGTGCTTCGGAAACTACTACTGGTGTTCCAGGAATCGATCAAAGAATAGACAGTTTGAGACATTACTCCCATGGAGAAAAGTCCGCATGGTGCCCGTTATATTCAACCCCGATGCAATTTCTGTCTTTCATCAAAACTCTGAACGTCCACAGATTACAGGAAGCCTCCAGATGTGCTTCGGAAACTACTACTGGTGATCCAGGAATCGATCACAGAGTAGACAGTTTGAGACATTACTCCAATGGAGAAAAGTCCGCATGGTGCCCGTTATATTCAACCCCGATGCAATTTCTGTCTTTCATCAAAACTCTGAACGTCCACAGATTACAGGAAGCCTCCAGATGTGCTTGGGAAACTACTACTGGTGTTCCAGGAATCGATTAAAGAGTACACAGTTTGAGACATTACTCCCATGGAGAAAAGTCCGCATGGTGCCCGTTATATTCATCCCGATGCAATTTCTGTCTTTCATCAAAGCTCTGAACGTCCACAGATTACACGAAGCTTCCAGATGTGCTTCGGAAACTACTGCTGGTGTCCCAGGAATCGATCAAAGAGTATCTAGTTTGAGACATTATTTCCATGGAGAAAAGCCCGCATGGTGCCCGTTATATTCAATCCCGATGCAATTTATGTCTTTCATCAAAACTCTGAAAGTCCACAGATTACAGGAAGCCTACAGATGTGCTTCGGCAACTACTACTGGTGTTCCAGCAATCGATCAAAGTGTAGACAGTTTGAGACATTACTCCCAGGGAGAAAAGTCCGCATGGTGCCCGTTATATTCAATCCCGATGCAATTTCTGTCTTTCATCAAAACTCTGAACGTCCACAGATTACAGGAAGCCTCCAGATGTGCTTCGGAAACTACTACAGGTGTTTCAGGAATCGATCAAAGAGTAGACAGTTTGAGACATTACTCCCATGGAGAAAAGTCCGCATGGTGCCCGTTATATTCAACCCCGATGCAATTTCTGTCTTTCATCAAAACTCTGAACGTCCACAGATTACAGGAAGCCTCCAGATGTGCTTCGGAAACTACTACTGGTGTCCCAGGAAGTGATCAAAAAGTAGACAGTTTGAGACATTACTCCCATGGAGAAAAGTCCGCATGGTGCCCGTTATATTCAACCCCGATGCAATTTCTGTCTTTCACCAAAACTCTGAACGTCCACAGATTACAGGAAGCCTCCAGATGTGCTTCGGAAACTACTGCAGGTGTTCCAGGAATCGATCAAAGAGTAGACATTTTGAGACATTACTCCCATGGAGAAAAGTCCGCATGGTGCCCGTTATATTCAACCCCGATGCAATTTCTGTCTTTCATCAAAACTCTGAACGTCCACAGATTACAGGAAGCCTCCAGATGTGCTTCGGAAACTACTACTGGTGTTCCAGGAATCGATCAAAGAATAGACAGTTTGAGACATTACTCCCATGGAGAAAAGTCCGCATGGTGCCCGTTATATTCAACCCCGATGCAATTTCTGTCTTTCATCAAAACTCTGAACGTCCACAGATTACAGGAAGCCTCCAGATGTGCTTCGGAAACTACTACAGGTGTTTCAGGAATCGATCAAAGAGTAGACAGTTTGAGACATTACTCCCATGGAGAAAAGTCTGCATGGTGCCCGTTATATTCAATCCCGATGCAATATCTCTCTTTCATCAATACTCTGAATGTGCACAGATTACAGGAAGCCTCCAGATGTGCTTCGGAAACTACTACTGGTGTCCCAGGAAGTGATCAAAGAGTAGACAGTTTGAGACATTACCCCCATGGAGAAAAGTCCGCATGGTGCCCGTTATATTCAACCCCGATGCAATTTCTGTCTTTCACCAAAACTCTGAATGTCCACAGATTACAGGAAGCCTCCAGATGTGCTTCGGAAACTACTACTGGTGTTCCAGGAATCGATCAAAGAGTAGACAGTTTGAGACATTACTCCCATGGAGAAAAGTCTGCATGGTGCCCGTGATATTCAATCCCGATGCAATTTCTGTCTTTCATCAAAACTCTGAACGTCCACAGATTACACGAACCTTCCAGATGTGCTTCGGAAACTACTACTGGTGTTCGATGAATGGATCAAAGAGTAGACAGTTTGAGACATTACTCCAATGGAGAAAAGTCCGCATGGTGCCCGTTATATTCAACCCCGATTCAATTTCTGTCTTTCATCAAATCTCTGAACGTCCACAGATTACAGGAAGCCTCCAGATGTGCTTCGGAAACTACTACTGGTGTTCCAGGAATCGATCAAAGAGTAGACATTTTGAGACATTACTCCCATGGAGATAAGTCCGCATGGTGCCCGTTATATTCAACCCCGATGCAATTTCTGTGTTTCATCAAAACTCTGAACGTCCACAGATTACAGGAAGCCTCCAGATGTGCTTCGGAAACTACTACTGGTGTTCCAGGAATCGATCAAAGAGTAGACAGTTTGAGACATTACTCCCATGGAGAAAAGTCCGCATGGTGCCCGTTATATTCAACCCCGATGCAATTTCTGTCTTTCATCAAAACTCTGATCGTCCATAGATTACAGGAAGCCTCCAGATGTTCTTCGGAAACTTCTACTGTTGTTCCAATAATCGATCAAAGAGTAGACAGTTTGAAACATTACTCCCAGGAAGAGAAGTCCGCATGGTGCCCGTTATATTCAATCCCGATGCTATTTCTGTCTTTCATCAAAACTCTGAACGTCCACAGATTACAGGAAGCCTCCAGATGTGCTTCGGAAACTACTACAGGTGTTTCAGGAATCGATCAAAGAGTAGACAGTTTGAGACATTACTCCCATGGAGAAAAGTCCGCATGGTGCCCGTTATATTCAACCCCGATGCAATTTCTGTCTTTCATCAAAACTCTGAACGTCCACAGATTACAGGAAGCCTCCAGATGTGCTTCGGAAACTACTACTGGTGTCCCATGAAGTGATCAAAGAGTAGACAGTTTGAGACATTACTCCCATGGAGAAAAGTCCGCATGGTGCCCGTTATATTCAACCCCGATGCAATTTCTGTCTTTCACCAAAACTCTGAACGTCCACAGATTACAGGAAGCCTACAGATGTGCTTCGGAAACTACTACAGGTGTTCCAGGAATCGATCAAAGAGTAGACATTTTGAGACATTACTCCCATGGAGAAAAGTCCGCATGGTGCCCGTTATATTCAACCCCGATGCAATTTCTGTCTTTCATCAAAACTCTGAACGTCCACAGATTACAGGAAGCCTCCAGATGTGCTTCGGAAACTACTACTGGTGTTCCAGGAATCGATCAAAAAATAGACAGTTTGAGACATTACTCCCATGGAGAAAAGTACGCATGGTGCCGTTATATTCAACCCCGATGCAATTTCTGTCTTTCATCAAAACTCTGAACGTCCACAGATTACAGGAAGCCTCCAGATGTGCTTCGGAAACTACTACTGGTGATCCAATAATCGATCACAGAGTAGACAGTTTGAGACATTACTCCAATGGAGAAAAGTCCGCATGGTGCCCGTTATATTCAACCCCGATGCAATTTCTGTCTTTCATCAAAACTCTGAACGTCCACAGATTACAGGAAGCCTCCAGATGTGCTTGGGAAACTACTACTGGTGTTCCAGGAATCGATTAAAGAGTACACAGTTTGAGACATTACTCCCATGGAGAAAAGTCCGCATGGTGCCCGTTATATTCATCCCGATGCAATTTCTGTCTTTCATCAAAACTCTGAACGTCCACAGATTACACGAAGCTTCCAGATGTGCTTCGGAAACTACTGCTGGTGTCCCAGGAATCGATCAAAGAGTATCTAGTTTGAGACATTATTTCCATGGAGAAAAGCCCGCATGGTGCCCGTTATATTCAATCCCGATGCAATTTATGTCTTTCATCAAAACTCTGAACGTCCACAGATTACAGGAAGCCTACAGATGTGCTTCGGCAACTACTACTGGTGTTCCAGCAATCGATCAAAGTGTAGACAGTTTGAGACATTACTCCCAGGGAGAAAAGTCCGCATGGTGCCCGTTATATACAATCCCGATGCAATTTCTGTCTTTCATCAAAACTCTGAACGTCCACAGATTACAGGAAGCCTCCAGATGTGCTTCGGAAACTACTACAGGTGTTTCAGGAATCGATCAAAGAGTAGACAGTTTGAGACATTACTCCCATGGAGAAAAGTCCGCATGGTGCCCGTTATATTCAACCCCGATGCAATTTCTGTCTTTCATCAAAACTCTGAACGTCCACAGATTACAGGAAGCCTCCAGATGTGCTTCGGAAACTACTACTGGTGTCCCAGGAAGTGACCAAAAAGTAGACAGTTTGAGACATTACTCCCATGGAGAAAAGTCCGCATGGTGCCCGTTATATTCAACCCCGATGCAATTTCTGTCTTTCACCAAAAGTCTGAACGTCCACAGATTACAGGAAGCCTCCAGATGTGCTTCGGAAACTACTACAGGTGTTCCAGGAATCGATCAAAGAGTAGACATTTTGAGACATTACTCCCATGGAGAAAAGTCCGCATGGTGCCCGTTATATTCAACCCCGATGCAATTTCTGTCTTTCATCAAAACTCTGAACGTCCACAGATTACAGGAAGCCTCCAGATGTGCTTCGGAAACTACTACTGGTGTTCCAGGAATCGATCAAAGAATAGACAGTTTGAGACATTACTCCCATGGAGAAAAGTCCGCATGGTGCCCGTTATATTCAACCCCGATGCAATTTCTGTCTTTCATCAAAACTCTGAACGTCCACAGATTACAGGAAGCCTCCAGATGTGCTTCGGAAACTACTACAGGTGTTTCAGGAATCGATCAAAGAGTAGACAGTTTGAGACATTACTCCCATGGAGAAAAGTCTGCATGGTGCCCGTTATATTCAATCCCGATGCAATATCTCTCTTTCATCAATACTCTGAATGTGCACAGATTACAGGAAGCCTCCAGATGTGCTTCGGAAACTACTACTGGTGTCCCAGGAAGTGATCAAAGAGTAGACAGTTTGAGACATTACCCCCATGGAGAAAAGTCCGCATGGTGCCCGTTATATTCAACCCCGATTCAATTTCTGTCTTTCATCAAATCTCTGAACGTCCACAGATTACAGGAAGCCTCCAGATGTGCTTCGGAAACTACTACTGGTGTTCCAGGAATCGATCAAAGAGTAGACATTTTGAGACATTACTCCCATGGAGATAAGTCCGCATGGTGCCCGTTATATTCAACCCCGATGCAATTTCTGTGTTTCATCAAAACTCTGAACGTCCACAGATTACAGGAAGCCTCCAGATGTGCTTCGGAAACTACTACAGGTGTTCCAGGAATCGATCAAAGAGTAGACAGTTTGAGACATTACTCCCATGGAGAAAAGTCCGCATGGTGCCCGTTATATTCAATCCCGATGCAATTTCTGTCTTTTATCAAAACTCTGATCGTCCATAGATTACAGGAAGCCTCCAGATGTTCTTCGGAAACTTCTACTGTTGTTCCAATAATCGATCAAAGAGTAGACAGTTTGAAACATTACTCCCAGGAAGAGAAGTCCGCATGGTGCCCGTTATATTCAATCCCGATGCAATTTCTGTCTTTCATCCAAACTCTGAACGTCCACAGATTACAGGAAGCCTCCAGATGTGCTTCGGAAACTACTACTGGTGTTCCAGGAATCGATCACAGAGTAGACAGTTTGAGGCATTACTCCAATGGAGAAAACTCCGCATGGTGTCCGTTATATTCAACCCCGATGCAACTTCTGTCTTTCATCAAAACTCTGAACGTCCACAGATTACAGGAAGCCTCCAGATGTGCTTGGGAAACTACTACTGGTGTTCCAGGAATCGATTAAGGAGTACACAGTTTGAGACATTACTCCCATGGAGAAAAGTCCGCATGGTGCCCGTTATATTCATCCCGATGCAATTTCTGTCTTTCATCAAAACTCTGAACGTCCACAGATTACACGAAGCTTCCAGATGTGCTTCGGAAACTACTGCCGGTGTCCCAGGAATCGATCAAAGAGTATCTAGTTTGAGACATTATTTCCATGGAGAAAAGCCCGCATGGTGCCCGTTATATTCAATCCCGATGCAATTTATGTCTTTCATCAAAACTCTGAACGTCCACAGATTACAGGAAGCCTACAGATGTGCTTCGGAAACTACTACTAGTGTTCCAGCAATCGATCAAAGTGTAGACAGTTTGAGACATTACTCCCAGGGAGAAAAGTCCGCATGGTGCCCGTTATATTCAATCCCGATGCAATTTCTGTCTTTCATCAAAACTCTGAACGTCCACAGATTACAGGGAGCCTCCAGATGTGCTTCGGAAACTTCTACTGTTGTTCCAATAATCGATCAAAGAGTAGACAGTTTGAAACATTACTCCCAGGGAGAAAAGTCCGCATGGTGCCCGTTATATTCAATCCCGATGCAATTTCTGTCTTTCATCAAAACTCTGAACGTCCACAGATTACAGGAAGCCTCCAGATGTGCTTCGGAAACAACTACTGGTGTTCCAGGAATCGATCACAGAGTAGACAGTTTGAGACATTTCTCCAATGGAGAAAACTCCGCATGGTGCCCGTTATATTCAACCCCGATGCAATTTCTGTCTTTCATCAAAACTCTGAACGTCCACAGATTACAGGAAGCCTCCAGATGTGCTTGGGAAACTACTACTGGTGTTCCAGGAATCGATTAAAGAGTACACAGTTTGAGACATTACTCCCATGGAGAAAAATCCGCATGGTGCCCGTTATATTCATCCCGATGCAATTTCTGTCTTTCATCAAAACTCTGGACGTCCACAGATTACACGAAGCTTCCAGATGTGCTTCGGAAACTACTGCTAGTGTACCAGGAATCGATCAAAGAGTATCTAGTTTGAGACATTATTTCCATGGAGAAAAGCCCGCATGGTGCCCGTTATATTCAATCCCGATGCAATTTATGTCTTTCATCAAAACTCTGAACGTCCACAGATTACAGGAAGCCTACAGATGTGCTTCGGAAACTACTACTGGTGTTCCAGCAATCGATCAAAGTGTAGACAGTTCGAGACATTACTCCCATGGAGAAAAGTCTGCATGGTGCCCGTTATATTCAACCCCGATGCAATTTCTGTCTTTCACCAAAACTCTGAACGTCCACAGGTTACAGGAAGCCTCCAGATGTGCTTCGGAAACTACTACTGGTGTTCCAGGAATCGATCAAACAGTAGACAGTTTGAGACATTACTCCCATAGAGAAAAGTCTGCATGGTGCCCGTTATATTCAATCCCGATGCAATTTCTGTCTTTCATCAAAACTCTGAACGTCCACAGATTACAGGAAGCCTCCAGATGTGCTTCGGAAACAGCTACTGGTGTCCCAGGAATCGATCAAAGAGTAGACAGTTTGAGACACTACTTCCATGGAGAAAAGTCCGCATGGTGCCCGTTATATTCAATCCCGATGCAATTTCTGTCTTTCATCAAAACTCTGAACGTCCACAGATTACAGGAAGCCTCCAGATGTGCTTCGGAAACTACCACTGGTGTTCCAGGAATCGATCAAAGAGTAGACAGTTTGAAACATTACTCCCATGGAGAAAAGTCCGCATGGTGCCCGTAATATTCAACCCCGATGCAATTTCTGTCTTTCATCAAATCTCTGAACGTCCACAGATTACAGGAAGCCTCCAGATGAGCTTCGGAAACTACTACTGGTGTTCCAGGAATCGATCAAAGAGTAGACAGTTTGAGACATTACTCCCATGGAGAAAAGTCCGCATGGTGCCCGTTATATTCAATCCCGATGCAATTTCTGTCTTTCATCAAAACTCTGAACGTCCACAGATTACACGAAGCCTCCAGATGTGCTTCGGAAACTACCACTGGTGTTCCAGGAATCGATCAAAGAGTAGACAAATTGAAACATTACTCCCATGGAGAAAAGTCCGCATGGTGCCCGTAATATTCAACCCCGATGCAATTTCTGTCTTTCATCAAATCTCTGAACGTCCACAGATTACAGGAAGCCTCCAGATGTGCTTCGGAAACTACTACTGGTGTTCCAGGAATCGATCAAAGTGTACTCAGTTTGAGACATTACTCCCATGGAGAAAAGTCCGCATGGTGCCCGTTATATTCAACCCCGATGCAATTTCTGTCTTTCATCAAAACTCTGAACGTCCACAGATTACACGAAGCTTCCAGATGTGCTTCGGAAACAGCTACTGGTGTCCCAGGAATCGATCAAAGAGTAGACAGTTTGAGACACTACTTCCATGGAGAAAAGTCCGCATGGTGCCCGTTATATTCAATCCCGATGCAATTTATGTCTTTCATCAAAACTGTGAACGTCCACAGATTACAGGAAGCCTCCAGATGTGCTTCGGAAACTACTACTGGTGTTCCAGGAATCGAGCAAATGGTAAACAGTTTGAGACATTACTCTCATGGAGAAAAGTCCGCATGGTGCCCGTTATATTCAGTCCCGATGCAATTTCTCTCTTTCATCAATACTCTGAATGTGCACAGATTACAGGAAGCCTCCAGATGTGCTTCGGAAATTACTACTGGTGTACCAGGAAGTGATCAAAGAGTAGACAGTTTGAGACATTACTCCCATGGAGAAAAGTCCGCATTTTGCCCGTTATATTCAACCCCGATGCAATTTCTGTCTTTCATCAAAACTCTGAACGTCCACAGATTACAGGAAGCCTCCAGATGTGCTTCGGAAACTACTACTGGTGTTCCAGAAATCGATCAAAGAGTAGACAGTTTGAGACATTACTCCCATGGAGAAAACTCAGCACGGTGCCCGTTATATTCAATCCCGATGCAATTTCTGTCTTTCATCAAAACTCTGAACGTCCACAGATTACACGAAGCTTCCAGATGTGCTTCGGAAACTACTACTGGTAACCCAGGAATCGATCAAAGAGTAGACAGTTTGAGACATTACTTCCATGGAGAAAAGTCCGCATGGTGCCCGTTATATTCAATCCCGATGCAATTTATGTCTTTCATCAAAACTCTGAACGTCCACAGATTACAGGAAGCCTCCAGATGTGCTTCGGAAACTACTACTGGTGTTCCAGGAATCGATCAAAGAGTAGACAGTTTGAGACATTACTCCCAGGGAGAAAAGTCCGCATGGTGCCCGTTATATTCAATCCCGATGCAATTTCTGTCTTTCATCAAAACTCTGAAAGTCCACAGATTACAGGAAGCCTCCAGATGTGCTTCGGAAACTACTACTGGTGTTCCAGGAATCGATCAAAGAGTAGACAGTTCGAGACATTACTCCCATGGAGAAAAGACTGCATGGTGCCCGTTATATTCAACCCCGATGCAATTTCTGTCTTTCACCAAAACTCTGAACGTCCACAGGTTACAGGAAGCCTCCAGATGTGCTTCGGAAACTACTACTGGTGTTCCAGGAATCGATCAAACAGTAGACAGTTTGTGACATTACTCCCATAGAGAAAAGTCTGCATGGTGCCCGTTATATTCAATCCCGATGCAATTTCTGTCTTTCATCAAAACTCTGAACGTCCACAGATTACACGAAGCTTCCAGATGTGCTTCGGAAACAGCTACTGGTGTCCCAGGAATCGATCAAAGAGTAGACTGTTTGAGACACTACTTCCATGGAGAAAAGTCCGCATGGTGCCCGTTATATTCAATCCCGATGCAATTTATGTCTTTCATCAAAACTCTGAACGTCCACAGATAACAGGAAGCCTCTAGATGTGCTTCGTAAACTACTACTGGTGTTCCAGGAATCGATCAAAGAGTAGACAGTTTGAGACATTACTCCCATGGAGAAAAGTCCGCATGGTGCCCGTTATATTCAATCCCGATGCTATTTATGTCTTTCATCTAAACTCTGAACGTCCACAGATTACAGGAAGCCTCCAGATGTGCTTCGGAAACTACTACCGGTGTTCCAGGAATCGATCAAAGAGTAGACAGTTTGAGACATTACTCCCATGGAGAAAAGTCCGCATGGTGCCCGTTATATTCAATCCCGATGCAATTTCTGTCTTTCATCAAAACTGTGAACGTCCACAGATTACAGGAAGCATCCAGATGTGTTTCGGAAACTACCACTGGTGTTCCAGGAATCGATCAAAGAGTAGACAGTTTGAGACATTACTCCCATGGAGAAAAGTCCGCATGGTGCCCGTAATATTCAACCCCGATACAATTTCTGTCTTTCATCAAATCTCTGAACGTCCACAGATTACAGGAAGCCTCCAGATGTGCTTCGCAAACTACTACTGGTGTTCCAGGAATCGATCAAAGAGTACTCAGTTTGAGACATTACTCCCAAGGAGAAAAGTCCGCATGGTGCCCGTTATATTCAACCCCGATGCATTTTCTGTCTTTCATCAAAACTCTGAACGTCCACAGATTACAGGAAGCCTCCAGATGTGCGTCGGAAACTACTACTGGTGTTCAAGGAATCGAAAAAAGCGTAGACAGTTTGAGACATTACTCCCATGGAGAAAAGTCCGCATGGTCCCCGTTATATTGAACCCCGATGCAATTTCTGTCTTTCATCAAAACTCTGAACGTCCACAGATTACAGGAAGCCTCCAGATGTGCTTCGGAAACTACTACTGGTGTTCCAGGAATCGATCAAAGAGTAGACAGTTTGAGACATTACTCCCAGGGATAAAAGTCCGCATGGTGCCCGTTATATTCAATCCCGATGCAATTTCTGTCTTTCATCAAAACTCTGAACGTCCACAGATTACAGGAAGCCTCCAGATGTGGTTCGGAAACTACTACTGGTGTTCCAGGAATCGATCACAGAGTAGACAGTTTGAGATATTACTCCAATGGAGAAAACTCCGCATGGTGCCCGTTATATTCAACCCCGATGCAATTTCTGTCTTTTATCAAAACTGTGAACGTCACAGATTACAGGAAGCCTCCAGATGTGCTTCGGAAACAACTACTGGTTTTCCAGGAATCGAGCAAAGGGTAGACAGTTTGAGACATTACTCCCATGGAGAAAAGTCCGCATGGTGCCCGTTATATTCAATCCCGATGCAATTTCTGTTTTTCATCAATACTCTAAATGTGCACAGATTACAGGAAGCCTCCAGATGTGCTTCGGAAACTACTACTGGTGTCCCAGGAAGTGATCAAAGAGTAGAATGTTTGAGACATTACTCCCATGGAGAAAAGTCCGCATGGTGCCCGTTATATTCAACCCCGATGCAATTTCTGTCTTTCATCAAAACTCTGAACGTCCACAGATTACAGGAAGCCTCCAGATGTGCTTCGGAAACTACTACTGGTGTTCCAGAAATCGATCAAAGAGTACACAGTTTGAGTCATTACTCCCATGGAGAAAACTCCACATGGTGCCCGTTATATTCAATCCCGATGCAATTTCTGTCTTTCATCAAATCTCTGAACGTCCACAGATTACAGGAAGCCTCCAGATGAGCTTCGGAAACTACTACTGGTGTTCCAGGAATCGATCAAAGAGTACTCAGTTTGAGACATTACTCCCATGGAGAAAAGTCCGCATGGTGCCCGTTATATTCAACCCCGATGCAATTTCTGTCTTTCATAAAAACTCTGAACGTCCACAGATTACAGGAAGCCTCCAGATGTGCTTCGGAAACTACTACTGGTGTTCCAGGAATCGATCAAAGAGTAGACAGTTTGAGACATTACTCCCAGGGAGAAAAGTCCGCATGGTGCCCGTTATATTCAATCCAGATGCAATTTCTGTCTTTCATCAAAACTCTGAACGTCCACAGATTACAGGAAGCCTCCAGATGTGCTTCGGAAACTACTACTGGTGTTCCAGAAATCGATCAAAGAGTAGACAGTTTGAGACATTTCTCCCATGGAGAAAACTCCGCATGGTGCCCGTTATATTCAATCCCGATGCAATTTCTGTCTTTCATCAAAACTCTGAACGTCCACAGATTACACGAAGCTTCCAGATGTGCTTCGGAAACTACTACTGTTGTCCCAGGAATCGATCAAAGAGTAGACAGTTTGAGACATTACTTCCATGGAGAAAAGTCCGAATGGTGCCCGTTATATTCAATCCCGATGCAATTTCTGTCTTTCATCAAAACTCTGAACGTCCACAGATTACAGGAAGCCTCCAGATGTGCTTCGCAAACTACTACTGGTGTTCCAGGAATCGATCAAAGAGTACTCAGTTTGAGACATTACTCCCAAGGAGAAAAGTCCGCATGGTGCCCGTTATATTCAACCCCGATGCATTTTCTGTCTTTCATCAAAACTCTGAACGTCCACAGATTACAGGAAGCCTCCAGATGTGCTTCGGAAACTACTACTGGTGTTCAAGGAATCGAAAAAAGCGTAGACAGTTTGAGACATTACTCCCATGGAGAAAAGTACGCATGGTCCCCGTTATATTGAACCCCGATGCAATTTCTGTCTTTCATCAAAACTCTGAACGTCCACAGATTACAGGAAGCCTCCAGATGTGCTTCGGAAACAACTACTGGTTTTCCAGGAATCGAGCAAAGGGTAGACAGTTTGAGACATTACTCCCATGGAGAAAAGTCCGCATGGTGCCCGTTATATTCAATCCCGATGCAATTTCTCTTTTTCATCAATACTCTAAATGTGCACAGATTACAGGAAGCCTCCAGATGTGCTTCGGAAACTACTACTGGTGTCCCAGGAAGTGATCAAAGAGTAGAATGTTTGAGACATTACTCCCATGGAGAAAAGTCCGCATGGTGCCCGTTATATTCAACCCCGATGCAATTTCTGTCTTTCATCAAAACTCTGAACGTCCACAGATTACAGGAAGCCTCCAGATGTGCTTCGGAAACTACTACTGGTGTTCCAGAAATCGATCAAAGAGTACACAGTTTGAGTCATTACTCCCATGGAGAAAACTCCGCATGGTGCCCGTTATATTCAACCCCGATGCAATTTCTGTCTTTCATCAAATCTCTGAACGTCCACAGATTACAGGAAGCCTCCAGATGAGCTTCGGAAACTACTACTGGTGTTCCAGGAATCGATCAAAGAGTACTCAGTTTGAGACATTACTCCCATGGAGAAAAGTCCGCATGGTGCCCGTTATATTCAACCCCGATGCAATTTCTGTCTTTCATCAAAACTCTGAACGTCCACAGATTACAGGAAGCCTCCAGATGTGCTTCGGAAACTACTACTGGTGTTCCAGGAATCGATCAAAGAGTAGACAGTTTGAGACATTACTCCCAGGGAGAAAAGTCCGCATGGTGCCCGTTATATTCAATCCAGATGCAATTTCTGTCTTTCATCAAAACTCTGAACGTCCACAGATTACAGGAAGCCTCCAGATGTGCTTCGGAAACTACTACTGGTGTTCCAGAAATCGATCAAAGAGTAGACAGTTTGAGACATTTCTCCCATGGAGAAAACTCCGCATGGTGCCCGTTATATTCAATCCCGATGCAATTTCTGTCTTTCATCAAAACTCTGAACGTCCACAGATTACACGAAGCTTCCAGATGTGCTTCGGAAACTACTACTGTTGTCCCAGGAATCGATCAAAGAGTAGACAGTTTGAGACATTACTTCCATGGAGAAAAGTCCGAATGGTGCCCGTTATATTCAATCCCGATGCAATTTATGTCTTTCATCAAAACTCTGAACGTCCACAGATTACAGGAAGCCTCCAGATGTGCTTCGGAAGCTACTACTGGTGTTCCAGGAATCGATCACAGAGTAGACAGTTTGAGACATTACTCCCAGGGAGAAAAGTCCGCATGGTGCCCGTTATATTCAATCACGATGCAATATCTCTCTTTCATCAACACTCTGAATGTGCACAGATTACAGGAAGCCTCCAGATGTGCTTCGGAAACTACTACTGGTGTCCCAGGAAGTGATCAAAGAGTAGACAGCTTGAGACATTACTCCCATGGAGAAAAGTCCGCATGGTGCCCGTTATATTCAATCCCGATGCAATTTCTGTCTTTCATCAAAACTCTGAACGTCCACAGATTACAGGAAGCCTCCAGATGTGCTTCGGAAGCTACTACTGGTGTTCCAGGAATCGATCACAGAGTAGACAGTTTGAGACATTACTCCCAGGGAGAAAAGTCCGCATGGTGCCCGTTATATTCAATCACGATGCAATATCTCTCTTTCATCAATACTCTGAATGTGCACAGATTACAGGAAGCCTCCAGATGTGCTTCGGAAACTACTACTGGTGTCCCAGGAAGTGATCAAAGAGTAGACAGTTTGAGACATTACTTCCATGGAGAAAAGTCCGCATGGTGCCCGTTATGTTCAATCCCGATGCAATTTATGTCTTTCATCAAAACTCTGAACGTCCACAGATTACAGGAAGCCCCCAGACTTGCTTCGGAAACTACTACTGTTGTCCCAGGAATCGATCAAAGTGTAGACAGTTTGAGACATTACTTCCACGGAGAAAAGTCCGCATGGTGCCCGTTATATTCAATCCCGATGCAATTTATGTCTTTCATCAAAACTCTGAACGTCCACAGATTACAGGAAGCCTCCAGATGTGCTTCGGAAACTACTACTGGTGTTCCAGGAATCGATCAGAGAGTAGACAGTTTGAGACATTACTCCCAGGGAGAAATGTCCGCATGGTGGCCGTTATATTCAATCCCGATGCAATTTCTGTCTTTCATCAAAACTCTGAACGTCCACAGATTACAGGAAGCCTCCAGATGTGCTTCGGAAACTACTACTGGTGTTCCAGGAATCGATCAAAGAGTAGACAGTTCGAGACATTACTCCCATGGAGAAAACTCCGCATGGTGCCCGTTATATTCAACCCCGATGCAATTACTGTCTTTCATCAAAACTCTGAACGTCCACAGATTACAGGAAGCCTCCAGATGTGCTTCGGGAACTACTACTGGTTTTCCAGGAATCGAGCAAAGTGTAGACAGTTTGAGACATTACTCCCATGGAGAAAAGTATGCATGGTGCCCGTTATATTCAATCCCGATGCAATATCTCTCTTTCATCAATACTCTGAATGTGCACAGATTACAGGAAGCCTCCAGATGTGCTTCGGAAACTACTACTGGTGTCCCAGGAAGTGATCAAAGAGTAGACAGCTTGAGACATTACTCCCATGGAGAAAAGTCCTCATGGTGCCCGTTATATTCAATCCCGATGCAATTTATGTCTTTCATCTAAACTCTGAACGTCCACAGATTACAGGAAGCCTCCAGATGTGCTTCGGAAACTACTACTGGTGTTCCAGGAATCGATCAAATAGTAGACAGTTTGAGACATTACTCCCATGGAGAAAAGTCCTCATGGTGCCCGTTATATTCAATCCCGATGCAATTTATGTCTTTCATCTAAACTCTGAACGTCCACAGATTACAGGAAGCCTCCAGATGTGCTTCGGAAACTACTACTGGTGTTCCAGGAATCGATCAAAGAGTAGACAGTTTGAGACATTAGTCCCATGGAGAAAAGTCCGCATGGTGCCCGTTATATTCAATCCCGATGCAATTTCTGTCTTTCATCAAAACTCTGAAAGTCCACAGACTACAGGAAGCCTTAGATGTGCTTCGGAAACTACTACTGTTGTCCCAGGAATCGATCAAAGAGTAGACAGTTTGAGACATTACTTCCATGGAGAAAAGTCCGCATGGTGCCCGTTATATTCAATCCCGATGCAATTTATGTCTTTCATCAAAACTCTGAACGTCCACAGATTCTAGGAAGCCTCCAGATGTGCTTCGGAAACTACTACTGGTGTTCCAGGAATCGATCACAGAGTAGACAGTTTGAGACATTACTCCCAGGGAGAAAAGTCCGCATGGTGCCCGTTATATTCAATCCCGATGCAATTTCTGTCTTTCATCAAAACTCTGAACGTCCACAGATTACAGGAAGCCTCCAGATGTACTTCGGGAACTACAACTGATTTTCCAGGAATCGAGCAAAGGGTAGACAGAATGAGATTTTCACTCTGCAGCGGAGTGTGCGCTGATATGAAACTTCCTGGCAGATTAAAACTGTGTGCCCGACCGAGACTCGAACTCGGGACCTGGTCGGGCACACAGTTTTAATCTGCCAGGAAGTTTCATATCAGCGCACACTTCGCTGCAGAGTGAAAATCTCATTCTGGAAACATCCCCCAGGCTGTGGCTAAGCCATGTCTCCGCAATATCCTTTCTTTCAGGAGTGTTAGTTCTGCATGTCTCGCAGGAGAGCTTCTGTAAAGTTTGGAAGGTAGGAGACGAGGTACTGGCAGAAGTAAAGCTGTGAGTACCGGGCGTGAGTCGTGCTTCGGTAGCTCAGTTGGTAGAGCACTTGCCCGCGAAAGGCAAAGGTCCCGAGTTCGAGTCTCGGTCGGGCACACAGTTTTAATCTGCCAGGGAGTTTCAAAGGGTAGACAGTTTGAGACATTACTCCCATGGAGAAAAGTCCGCATGGTGCCCGTTATATTCAATCAAGATGCAATATCTTTCTTTCATCAATACTCTGAATGTGCACAGATTACAGGAAGCCTCCAGATGTGCTTCGGAAACTACTACTGGTGTCCCAGGAAGTGATCAAAGAGTAGACAGTTTGAGACATTACTCCCATGGAGAAAAGTCCGCATGGTGCCCGTTATATTCAACCCCGATGCAATTTCTGTCTTTCACCAAAATTCTGAACGTCCACAGATGACAGGAAGCCTCCAGATGTGTTTTGGAAACTACTACTGGTGTTCCAGGAATCGATCAAAGAGTAGACAGTTTGAGACATTACTCCCATGGAGAAAAGTCTGCATGGTGCCCGTTATATTCAATCCCGATGCAATTTCTGTCTTTCATCAAAACTCTGCACGTCCACAGATTACACGAAGCTTATAGATGTGCTTCGGAAACTGCTACTGGTGTCCCAGGAATCGATCAAAGAGTAAATAGTTTGAGACATTACTTCCATGGAGAAAAGTCCGCATGGTGCCCGTTATATTCAATCCCGATGCAATTTATGTCTTTCATCTAAACTCTGAACGTCCACAGATAACAGGAAGCCTCCAGATGTGCTTCGGAAACTACTACTGGTGTTCCAGGAATCGATCAAAGAGTAGACAGTTTGAGACATTACTCCCATGGAGAAAAGTCCGCATGGTGCCCGTTATATTCAATCCCGATGCAATTTATGCCTTTCATCTAAACTCTGAACGTCCACAGATTACAGGATGCCTCCAGATGTGCTTCGGAAACTACTACTGGTGTTCCAGGAATCGATCAAAGAGTAGACAGTTTGAGACATTACTCCCATGGAGAAAAGTCCGAATGGTGCCCGTTATATTCAATCCCGATGCAATTTCTGTCTTTCATCAAAACTCTGAACGTCCACAGATTACAGGAAGCCTCCAGATGTGCTTTGGAAACTACTACAGGTGTTCCAGGAATCGATCAAAGAGTAGGCAGTTTGAGACATTACTCCCACGGAGAAAAGTCCGCATGGTGCCCGTTATATTCAACCCCGATGCAATTTCTGTCTTTCATCAAATCTCTGAACGTCCACAGATTACAGGAAGCCTCCAGATTTGCTTCGGAAACTACTACTGGTGTTCCAGGAATCGATCAAAGAGTACTCAGTTTGAGACATTACTCACATGGAGAAAAGTCCGCATGGTGCCCGTTATATTCAACCACGATGCAATTTCTGTCTTTCATCAAAACTCTGAACGTCCACAGATTACAGGAAGCCTCCAGATGTGCTTCGGAAACTACTACTGGTGTTCCAGGAATCGATCAAAGAGTAGACAGTTTGAGACATTACTCCCAGGGACAAAAGTCCGCATGGTGCCCGTTATATTCAATGCCGATGCAATTTCTGTCTTTCATCAAAACTCTGAACGTCCACAGATTACAGGAAGCCTCCAGATGTGGTTCGGAAACTACTACTGGTGTTCCAGGAATCGATCACAGAGTAGACAGTTTGAGACATTACTCCAATGGAGAAAACTCCGCATGGTGCCCGTTATATTCAATCACGATGCAATTTCTGTCTTTCATCAAAACTCTGAACGTCCACAGATTACAGGAAACCTCCAGATGTGCTTCGGAAACAACTACTGGTGTTCCAGGAATCGAGCAAAGGGTAGACAGTTTGAGACATTACTCCCATGGAGAAAAGTCCGCATGGTGCCCGTTATATTCAATCCCGATGCAATTTCTCTCTTTCATCAATACTCTGAAGGTCCACAGATTACAGAAAGCCTCCAGATGTGCTTCGGAAACTACTACTGGTGTCCCAGGAATCGATCAAAGAGTAGACAGTTTGAGACATTACTTCCATGGAGAAAAGTCCGCATGGTGCCCGTTATATTCAATTCCGATGCAATTTCTGTCTTTCATCAAAACTCTGAACGTCCACAGATTACAGGAAGCCTCCAGATGTGCTTCGGAAACTACTACTGGTGTTCCAGGAATCGATCAAAGAGTAGACAGTTTGAGACATTACTCCCAGGGAGAAAAGTCCGCATGGTGCCCGTTATATTCAATCCAGATGCAATTTCTGTCTTTCATCAAAACTCCGAACGTCCACAGATTACAGGAAGCCTCCAGATGTGCTTCGGAAACTACTACTGGTGTTCCAGGAATCGATCAAAGAGTAGATAGTTTGAGACATTACTCCCATGGAGAAAAGTCCGCATGGTGCCCGTTATATTCAACCCCGATGCAATTTCTGTCTTTCATCAAAACTCTGAACGTCCACAGATTACAGGAAGCATCCAGATGTGCTTCGGAAACTACTACTGGTTTTCCAGGAATCGAGCAAAGGGTAGACAGTTTGAGACATTACTCCCATGGAGAAAAGGCCGCATGGTGCCCGTTATTTTCAATCCCGATGCAATTTCTCTCTTTCATCAATACTCTGAACGTCCACAGATTACAGGAAGCCTCCAGATGTGCTTTGGAAACTACTACTGGTGTTCCAGGAATCGATCAAAGAGTAGACAGTTTGAGACATTACTCCCATGGAGAAAAGTCTGCATGGTGCCCGTTATATTCAATCCCGATGCAATTTCTGTCTTTCATCAAAACTCTGCACGTCCACAGATTACACGAAGCTTAAAGATGTGCTTCGGAAACTGCTACTGGTGTCCCAGGAATCGATCAAAGAGTAGACAGTTTGAGACATTACATCCATGGAGAAAAGTCCGCATGGTGCCCGTTATATTCAATCCCGATGCAATTTCTGTCTTTCATCAAAACTCTGAACGTCCACAGATAACAGGAAGCCTCCAGATGTGCTTCGGAAACTACTACTAATGTTCCAGGAATCGATCAAAGAGTAGACAGTTTGAGACATTACTCCCATGGAGAAATGTCCGCATGGTGCCCGTTATATTCAATCCCGATGCAATTTATGCCTTTCATCTAAACTCTGAACGTCCACAGATTACAGGATGCCTCCAGATGTGCTTCGGAAACTACTACTGGTGTTCCAGGAATCGATCAAAGAGTAGACAGTTTGAGACATTACTCCCATGGAGAAAAGGCCGCATGGTGCCCGTTATATTCAATCCCGATGCAATTTCTGTCTTTCATCAAAACTCTGAACGTCCACAGATTACAGGAAGCCTCCAGATGTGCTTCGGAAACTACTACTGGTGTTCCAGGAAACGATCAAAGAGTAGACAGTTTGAGACATTACTCCCATGGAGAAAAGTCCGCATGGTGCCCGTTATATTCAACCCCGATGCAATTTCTGTCTTTCATCAAATCTCTGAACGTCCACAGATTACAGGAAGCCTCCAGATGTGCTTCGGAAACTACTACTGGTGTTCCAGGAATTGATCAAAGAGTACTCAGTTTGAGACATTACTCACATGGAGAAAAGTCCGCATGGTGCCCGTTATATTCAACCCCGATGCAATTCCTGTCTTTCATCAAAACTCTGAACGTCCACAGATTACAGGAAGCCTCCAGATGTGCTTCGGAAACTACTACTGGTGTTCCAGGAATCGATCAAAGAGTAGACAGTTTGAGACATTACTCCCATGGAGAAAAGTCCGCATGGTGCCCGTTATATTCAACCCCGATGTAATTTCTGTCTTTCATCAAAACTCTGAACGTCCACAGATTACAGGAAGCCTCCAGATGTGCTTCGGAAGCTACTACTGGTGTTCCAGGAATCGATCAAAGAGTAGACAGTTTGAGACATTACTCCCAGGGAGAAAAGTCCGCATGGTGCCCGTTATATTCAATGCCGATGCAATTTCTGTCTTTCATCAAAACTCTGAACGTCCATAGATTACAGGAAGCCTCCAGATGTGCTTCGGAAACTACTACTGGTGTTCCAGGAATCGATCACAGAGTAGACAGTTTGAGACATTACTCCAATGGAGAAAACTCCGCATGGTGCCCGTTATATTCAACCCCGATGCAATTTCTGTCTTTCATCAAAACTCTGAACGTCCACAGATTACAGGAAGCCTCCAGATGTGCTTCGGAAACAACTACTGGTGTTCCAGGAATCGAGCAAAGGGTAGAGAGTTTGAGACATTACTCCCGTGGAGAAAAGTCCGCATGGTGCCTGTTATATTCAACCCCGATGCAATTTCTGTCTTTCAACAAAACTCTGAACGTCCACAGATTACAGGAAGCCTCCAGATGTGCTTCGGAAACTACTACTGGTGTTCCAGGAATCGATCAAAGAGTAGACAGTTTGAGACATTACTCCCAGGGAGAAAAGTCCGCATGGTGCCCGTTATATTCAATGCCGATGCAATTTCTGTCTTTCATCAAAACTCTGAACGTCCACAGATTACAGGAAGCCTCCAGATGTGGTTCGGAAACTACTACTGGTGTTCCAGGAATCGATCACAGAGTAGACAGTTTGAGACATTACTCCAATGGAGAAAACTCCGCATGGTGCCCGTTATATTCAACCCCAATGCAATTTCTGTCTTTCATCAAAACTCTGAACGTCCACAGATTGCAGGAAGCCTCCAGATGTGCTTCGGAAACAACTACTGGTGTTCCAGGAATCGAGCAAAGGGTAGACAGTTTGAGACATTACTCCCATGGAGAAAAGTCCGCATGGTGCCCGTTATATTCAATCCCGATGCAATTTCTCTCTTTCATCAATACTCTGAAGGTCCACAGATTACAGAAAGCCTCCAGATGTGCTTCGGAAACTACTACTGGTGTCCCAGGAATCGATCAAAGAGTAGACAGTTTGAGACATTACTTCCATGGAGTAAAGTCCGCATGGTGCCCGTTATATTCAATTCCGATGCAATTTCTGTATTTCATCAAAACTCTGAACGTCCACAGATTACAGGAAGCCTCCAGGTGTGCTTCGGAAACTACTACTGGTGTTCCAGGAATCGATCAAAGAGTAGACAGTTTGAGACATTACTCCCAGGGAGAAAAGTCCGCATGGTGCCCGTTATATTCAATCCAGATGCAATTTCTGTCTTTCATCAAAACTCCGAACGTCCACAGATTACAGGAAGCCTCCAGATGTGCTTCGCAAACTACAACTGGTGTTCCAGGAATCGATCAAAGAGTAGACAGTTTGAGACATTACTCCCATGGAGAAAAGTCCGCATGGTGCCCGTTATACTCAACCCCGATGCAATTTCTGTCTTTCATCAAAACTCTGAACGTCCACAGATTACAGGAAGCCTCCAGATGTGCTTCGGAAACTACAACTGGTTTTCCAGGAATCGAGCAAAGGGTAGACAGTTTGAGACATTACTCCCATGGAGAAAAGTCCGCATGGTGCCCGTTATTTTCAATCCCGATGCAATTTCTCTCTTTCATCAATACTCTAAATGTGCACAGATTACAGGAAGCCTCCAGATGTGCTTCGGAAACTACTACTGGTGTCCCAGGAATCGATCAAAGAGTAGACAGTTTGAGACATTACTCCCATGGAGAAAAGTCCGCATGGTGATCGTTATATTCAACCCCGATGCAATTTCTGTCTTTCACCAAAACTCTGAACGTCCACAGATTACAGGAAGCCTCCAGATGTGCTTCGGAAACTACTACTGGTGTTCCAGGAATCGATCAAAGAGTAGGCAGTTTGAGATATTACTCCCATGGAGAAAAGTCCTCATGGTGCCCATTATATTCAATCGCGATGCAATTTATGTCTTTCATCAAAACTCTTAACGTCCACAGATTACAGGAAGCCTCCAGATGTGCTTCGGAAACTACTACTGGTGTCCCAGGAATCGATCAAAGAGTAGACAGTTTGAGACATTACTCCCATGGAGAAAAGTCGGCATGGTGCCCGTTATATTCAATCCCGATGCAATTTATGCCTTTCATCTAAACTCTGAACGTCCACAGATTACAGGATGCCTCCAGATGTGCTTCGGAAACTACTACTGGTGTTCCAGGAATCGATCAAAGAGTAGACAGTTTGAGACATTACTCCCATGGAGAAAAGTCCGAATGGTGCCCGTTATATTCAATCCCGATGCAAATTCTGTCTTTCATCAAAACTCTGAACGTCCACAGATTACAGGAAGCCTCCAGATGTGCTTCGGAAACTACTACTGGTGTTTCAGGAATCGATCAAAGAGTAGACAGTTTGAGACATTACTCCCAGGGAGAAAAGTCAACATGGTGCCCGTTATATTCAATGCCGATGCAATTTCTGTCTTTCATCAAAACTCTGAACGTCCACAGATTACAGGAAGCCTCCAGATGTGGTTCGGAAACTACTACTGGTGTTCCAGGAATCGATCACAGAGTAGACAGTTTGAGACATTACTCCAATGGAGAAAACTCCGCATGGTGCCCGTTATATTCAATCACGATGCAATTTCTGTCTTTCATCAAAACTCTGAACGTCCACATATTACAGGAAGCCTCCAGATGTGCTTCGGAAACAACTACTGGTGTTCCAGGAATCGAGCAAAGGGTAGACAGTTTGAGACATTACTCCCATGGAGGAAAGTCCGCATGGTGCCCGTTATATTCAATCCCGATGCAATTTCTCTCTTTCATCAATACTCTGAAGGTCCACAGATTACAGAAAGCCTCCAGATGTGCTTCGGAAACTACTACTGGTGTCCCAGGAATCGATCAAAGAGTAGACAGTTTGAGACATTACTTCCATGGAGAAAAGTCCGCATGGTGCCCGTTATATTCAATTCCGATGCAATTTCTGTCTTTCATCAAAACTCTGAACGTCCACAGATTACAGGAAGCCTCCAGATGTGCTTCGGAAACTACTACTGGTGTTCCAGGAATCGATCAAAGAGTAGACAGTTTGAGACATTACTCCCAGGGAGAAAAGTCCGCATGGTGCCCGTTATATTCAATCCAGATGCAATTTCTGTCTTTCATCAAAACTCCGAACGTCCACAGATTACAGGAAGCCTCCAGATGTGCTTCGGAAACTACTACTGGTGTTCCAGGAATCGATCAAAGAGTAGACAGTTTGAGACATTACTCCCATGGAGAAAAGTCCGCATGGTGCCCGTTATATTCAACCCCGATGCAATTTCTGTCTTTCATCAAAACTCTGAACGTCCACAGATTACAGGAAGCCTCCAGATGTGCTTCGGAAACTACTACTGGTTTTCCAGGAATCGAGCAAAGGGTAGACAGTTTGAGACATTACTCCCATGGTGAAAAGTCCGCATGGTGCCCGTTATTTTCAATCCCGATGCAATTTCTCTCTTTCATCAATGCTCTGAACGTCCACAGATTACAGGAAGCCTCCAGATGTGCTTTGGAAACTACTACTGGTGTTCCAGGAATCGATCAAAGAGTAGACAGTTTGAGACATTACTCCCATGGAGAAAAGTCTGCATGGTGCCCGTTATATTCAATCCCGATGCAATTTCTGTCTTTCATCAAAACTCTGCACGTCCACAGATTACACGAAGCTTAAAGATGTGCTTCGGAAACTGCTACTGGTGTCCCAGGAATCGATCAAAGAGTAGACAGTTTGTGACATTACTTCCATGGAGAAAAGTCCGCATGGTGCCCGTTATATTCAATCCCGATGCAATTTATGTCTTTCATCAAAACTCTGAACGTCCACAGATTACAGGAAGCCTACAGATGTGCTTCGGAAACTACTACTGGTGTTCCAGGAATCGATCAAAGAGTAGACAGTTTGAGACATTACTCCCATGGAGAAATGTCCGCATGGTGCCCGTTATATTCAATCCCGATGCAATTTATGCCTTTCATCTAAACTCTGAACGTCCACAGATTACAGGATGCCTCCAGATGTGCTTCGGAAACTACTACTGGTGTTCCAGGAATCGATCAAAGAGTAGACAGTTTGAGACATTACTCCCATGGAGAAAAGTCCGCATGGTGCCCGTTATATTCAATCCCGATGCAATTTCTGTCTTTCATCAAAACTCTGAACGTCCACAGATTACAGGAAGCCTCCAGATGTGCTTCGGAAACTACTACTGGTGTTCCAGGAATCGATCAAAGAGTAGACAGTTTGAGACATTACTCCCATGGAGAAAAGTCCGCATGGTGCCCGTTATATTCAACCCCGATGCAATTTCTGTCTTTCATCAAATCTCTGAACGTCCACAGATTACAGGAAGCCTCCAGATGTGCTTCGGAAACTACTACTGGTGTTCCAGGAATCGATCAAAGAGTACTCAGTTTGAGACATTACTCACATGGAGAAAAGTCCGCATGGTGCCCGTTATATTCAACCCCGATGCAATTCCTGTCTTTCATCAAAACTCTGAACGTCCACAGATTACAGGAAGCCTCCAGATGTGCTTCGGAAACTACTACTGGTGTTCCAGGAATCGATCAAAGAGTAGACAGTTTGAGACATTACTCCCATGGAGAAAAGTCCGCATGGTGCCCGTTATATTCAACCCCGATGCAATTTCTGTCTTTCATCAAAACTCTGAACGTCCACAGATTACAGGAAGCCTCCTGATGTGCTTCGGAAGCTGCTACTGGTGTTCCAGGAATCGATCAAAGAGTAGACAGTTTGAGACATTACTCCCAGGAGAAAAGTCCGCATGGTGCCCGTTATATTCAATGCCGATGCAATTTCTGTCTTTCATCAAAACTCTGAACGTCCACAGATTACAGGAAGCCTCCAGATGTGCTTCGGAAACTACTACTGGTGTTCCAGGAATCGATCACAGAGTAGACAGTTTGAGACATTACTCCAATGGAGAAAACTCCGCATGGTGCCCGTTATATTCAACCCCGATACAATTTCTGTCTTTCATCAAAACTCTGAACGTCCACAGATTACAGGAAGCCTCCAGATGTGCTTCGGAAACAACTACTGGTGTTCCAGGAATCGAGCAAAGGGTAGAGAGTTTGAGACATTACTCCCGTGGAGAAAAGTCCGCATGGTGCCCGTTATATTCAACCCCGATGCAATTTCTGTCTTTCAACAAAACTCTGAACGTCCACAGATTACAGGAAGCCTCCAGATGTGCTTCGGAAACTACTACTGGTGTTCCAGGAATCGATCAAAGAGTAGACAGTTTGAGACATTACTCCCAGGGAGAAAAGTCCGCATGGTGCCCGTTATATTCAATGCCGATGCAATTTCTGTCTTTCATCAAAACTCTGAACGTCCACAGATTACAGGAAGCCTCCAGATGTGGTTCGGAAACTACTACTGGTGTTCCAGGAATCGATCACAGAGTAGACAGTTTGAGACATTACTCCAATGGAGAAAACTCCGCATGGTGCCCGTTATATTCAACCCCAATGCAATTTCTGTCTTTCATCAAAACTCTGAACGTCCACAGATTGCAGGAAGCCTCCAGATGTGCTTCGGAAACAACTACTGGTGTTCCAGGAATCGAGCAAAGGGTAGACAGTTTGAGACATTACTCCCATGGAGAAAAGTCCGCATGGTGCCCGTTATATTCAATCCCGATGCAATTTCTCTCTTTCATCAATAATCTGAAGGTCCACAGATTACAGAAAGCCTCCAGATGTGCTTCGGAAACTACTACTGGTGTCCCAGGAATCGATCAAAGAGTAGACAGTTTGAGACATTACTTCCATGGAGTAAAGTCCGCATGGTGCCCGTTATATTCAATTCCGATGCAATTTCTGTATTTCATCAAAACTCTGAACGTCCACAGATTACAGGAAGCCTCCAGATGTGCTTCGGAAACTACTACTGGTGTTCCAGGAATCGATCAAAGAGTAGACAGTTTGAGACATTACTCCCAGGGAGAAAAGTCCGCATGGTGCCCGTTATATTCAATCCAGATGCAATTTCTGTCTTTCATCAAAACTCCGAACGTCCACAGATTACAGGAAGCCTCCAGATGTGCTTCGGAAACTACAACTGGTGTTCCAGGTATCGATCAAAGAGTAGACAGTTTGAGACATTACTCCCATGGAGAAAAGTCCGCATGGTGCCCGTTATATTCAACCCCGATGCAATTTCTGTCTTTCATCAAAACTCTGAATGTCCACAGATTACAGGAAGCCTCCAGATGTGCTTCGGAAACTACTACTGGTTTTCCAGGAATCGAGCAAAGGGTAGACAGTTTGAGACATTACTCCCATGGAGAAAAGTCCGCATGGTGCCCGTTATTTTCAATCCCGATGCAATTTCTCTCTTTCATCAATACTCTGAATGTGCACAGATTACAGGAAGCCTCCAGATGTGCTTCGGAAACTACTACTGGTGTCCCAGGAATCGATCAAAGAGTAGACAGTTTGAGACATTACTCCCATGGAGAAAAGTCCGCATGGTGATCGTTATATTCAACCCCAATGCAATTTCTGTCTTTCACCAAAACTCTGAACGTCCACAGATTACAGGAAGCCTCCAGATGTGCTTCGGAAACTACTACTGGTGTTCCAGGAATCGATCAAAGAGTAGACAGTTTGAGACATTACTCCCATGGAGAAAAGTCCGCATGGTGCCAGTTATATTCAATCCCGATGCAATTTCTGTCTTTCATCAAGACTCTGAACGTCCACAGATTACAGGAAGCCTCCAGATGTGCTTCGGAACCTACTACTGGTGTTCCAGGAATCGATCAAAAAGTAGGCAGTTTGAGATATTACTCCCATGGAGAAAAGTCCTCATGGTGCCCATTATATTCAATCGTGATGCAATTTATGTCTTTCATCAAAACTCTGAACGTCCACAGATTACAGGAAGCCTCCAGATGTGCTTCGGAAACTACTACTGGTGTCCCAGGAATCGATCAAAGAGTAGACAGTTTGAGACATTACTCCCATGGAGAAAAGTCGGCATGGTGCCCGTTATATTCAATCCCGATGTCATTTCTGTCTTTCATCAAAACTCTGAACGTCCACAGATTACAGGAAGCCTCCAGATGTGCTTCAGAAACTACTACTGTTGTCCCAGGAAGCGATCAAAGAGTAGACAGTTTGAGACACTACTCCCATGGAGAAAAGTCAGCATGGTGCCCATTATATTCAACCCCGATGCAATTTCTGTCTTTCATCCAAACTCTGAACGTCCACAGATTACAGGAAGCCTCCAGATGTGCTTCGGAAACTACTACTGGTGTCCCAGGAATCGATCAAAGAGTAGACAGTTTGAGACATTACTCCCATGGGGAGAAGTCCGCATGGTGCCCGTTATATTCAACCCCGATGCAATTTCTGTCTTTCATCAAAACTCTGAACGTCCACAGATTACAGGTAGCATAAAGATGTGCTTCGGAAACTACTACTGGTGTTCCAGGAATCGATCAAAGAGTAGACAGTTTGAGACATTACTTCCATGGAGAAAAGTCCGCATGGTGCCCGTTATATTCAACCTCAATGCAATTTCTGTCTTTCATCAAAACTCTGAACGTCCCCAGATTACAGGAAGCCTACAGATGTGCTTCGGAAACTACTACTGGTGTCCCAGGAAGCGATCAAAGAGTAGACAGTTTGAGACATTACTCCCATGGAGAAAAGTCCGCATGGTGCCCGTTATATTCAACCTCGATGCAATTTCTGTCTTTCATCAAAACTCTGAACGTCCACAGATTACTGGAAGCCTCCAGATGTGCTTCGGAAACTACTACTGGTATTCTAGGAATCGATCAAAGAGTAAACAGTTTGAGACATTACTCCCATGGAGAAAAGTCCTCATGGTGCCCATTATATTCAATCCCGATGCAATTTCTGTCTTTCATCAAAACTCTGAATGTCCACATATTACAGGAAGCCTCCAGATGTGCTTCGGAAACTACTACTGGTGTCCCAGGATTCGATCAAAGAGTAGACAGTTTGAGACATTACTCCCATGGAGAAAAGTCGGCATGGTGCCCGTTATATTCAATCCCGATGTCATTTCTGTCTTTCATCAAAACTCTGAACGTCCACAGATTACAGGAAGCCTCCAGATGTGCTTCAGAAACTACTACAGTTGTCCCAGGAAGCGATCAAAGAGTAGACAGTTTGGGACATTACTCCCATGGAGAAAAGTCAGCATGGTGCCCATTATATTCAACCCCGATTCAATTTCTGTCTTTCATCCAAACTCTGAACGTCCACAGATTACAGGAAGCCTCCAGATGTGCTTCGGAAACTACTACTGGTGTCCCAGGAATCGATCAAAGAGTACACACTTGGAGACATTACTCCCATGGAGAAAAGTCCGCATGGTGCCCGTTATATTCAATCCATATGCAATTTCTCTCTTTCATCAAAATTCTGAACGTCCACAGATTACAGGAAGCCTCCAGATGTGCTTCGGAAACTACTACTGGTGTCCCAGGAAGTGATCAAAGAGTAGACAGTTTGAGACATTACTCCCATGGAGAAAAGTCCGCATGGTGCCCGTTATATTCAACCCCGATGCAATTTCTGTCTTTCACCAAAATTCTGAACGTCCACAGATTACAGGAAGCCTCCAGATATGCTTTGGAAACTACTACTGGTGTTCCAGGAATCGATCAAAGAGTAGACAGTTTGAGACATTACTCCCATGGAGAAAAGTCTGCATGGCGCCCGTTATATTCAATCCCGATGCAATTTCTGTCTTTCATCAAAACTCTGCACGTCCACAGATTACACGAAGCTTCCAGATGTGCTTCGGAAACTGCTACTGGTGTCCCAGGAATCGATCAAAGAGTAGACAGTTTGAGACATTACTTCCATGGAGAAATGTCCGCATGGTGCCCGTTATATTCAATCCCGATGCAATTTATGTCTTTCATCAAAACTCTGAACGTCCACAGATAACAGGAAGCCTCCAGATGTGCTTCGGAAACTACTACTGGTGTTCCAGGAATCGATCAAAGAGTAGACAGTTTGAGACATTACTCCATTGGAGAAAAGTCCGCATGGTGCCCGTTATATTCAATCCCGATGCAATTTATGCCTTTCATCTAAACTCTGAACGTCCACAGATTACAGGATGCCTCCAGATGTGCTTCGGAAACTACTACTGGTGTTCCAGGAATCGATCAAAGAGTAGACAGTTTGAGACATTACTCCCATGGAGAAAAGTCCGCATGGTGCCCGTTATATTCAATCCCGATGCAATTTCTGTCTTTCATCAAGACTCTGAACGTCCACAGATTACAGGAAGCCTCCAGATGTGCTTCGGAACCTACTACTGGTGTTCCAGGAATCGATCAAAGAGTAGGCAGTTTGAGATATTACTCCCATGGAGAAAAGTCCTCATGGTGCCCATTATATTCAATCGCGATGCAATTTATGTCTTTCATCAAAACTCTGAACGTCCACAGATTACAGGAAGCCTCCAGATGTGCTTCGGAAACTACTACTGGTGTCCCAGGAATCGATCAAAGAGTAGACAGTTTGAGACATTACTCCCATGGAGAAAAGTCGGCATGGTGCCCGTTATATTCAATCCCGATGTCATTTCTGTCTTTCATCAAAACTCTGAACGTCCACAGATTACAGGAAGCCTCCAGATGTGCTTCAGAAACTACTACTGTTGTCCCAGGAAGCGATCAAAGAGTAGACAGTTTGGGACATTACTCCCATGGAGAAAAGTCAGCATGGTGCCCATTATATTCAACCCCGATTCAATTTCTGTCTTTCATCCAAACTCTGAACGTCCACAGATTACAGGAAGCCTCCAGATGTGCTTCGGAAACTACTACTGGTGTCCCAGGAATCGATCAAAGAGTACACACTTGGAGACATTACTCCCATGGAGAAAAGTCCGCATGGTGCCCGTTATATTCAATCCATATGCAATTTCTCTCTTTCATCAAAATTCTGAACGTCCACAGATTACAGGAAGCCTCCAGATGTGCTTCGGAAACTACTACTGGTGTCCCAGGAAGTGATCAAAGAGTAGACAGTTTGAGACATTACTCCCATGGAGAAAAGTCCGCATGGTGCCCGTTATATTCAACCCCGATGCAATTTCTGTCTTTCACCAAAATTCTGAACGTCCACAGATTACAGGAAGCCTCCAGATATGCTTTGGAAACTACTACTGGTGTTCCAGGAATCGATCAAAGAGTAGACAGTTTGAGACATTACTCCCATGGAGAAAAGTCTGCATGGCGCCCGTTATATTCAATCCCGATGCAATTTCTGTCTTTCATCAAAACTCTGCACGTCCACAGATTACACGAAGCTTCCAGATGTGCTTCGGAAACTGCTACTGGTGTCCCAGGAATCGATCAAAGAGTAGACAGTTTGAGACATTACTTCCATGGAGAAATGTCCGCATGGTGCCCGTTATATTCAATCCCGATGCAATTTATGTCTTTCATCAAAACTCTGAACGTCCACAGATAACAGGAAGCCTCCAGATGTGCTTCGGAAACTACTACTGGTGTTCCAGGAATCGATCAAAGAGTAGACAGTTTGAGACATTACTCCATTGGAGAAAAGTCCGCATGGTGCCCGTTATATTCAATCCCGATGCAATTTATGCCTTTCATCTAAACTCTGAACGTCCACAGATTACAGGATGCCTCCAGATGTGCTTCGGAAACTACTACTGGTGTTCCAGGAATCGATCAAAGAGTAGACAGTTTGAGACATTACTCCCATGGAGAAAAGTCCGCATGGTGCCCGTTATATTCAATCCCGATGCAATTTCTGTCTTTCATCAAGACTCTGAACGTCCACAGATTACAGGAAGCCTCCAGATGTGCTTCGGAACCTACTACTGGTGTTCCAGGAATCGATCAAAGAGTAGGCAGTTTGAGATATTACTCCCATGGAGAAAAGTCCTCATGGTGCCCATTATATTCAATCGCGATGCAATTTATGTCTTTCATCAAAACTCTGAACGTCCACAGATTACAGGAAGCCTCCAGATGTGCTTCGGAAACTACTACTGGTGTCCCAGGAATCGATCAAAGAGTAGACAGTTTGAGACATTACTCCCATGGAGAAAAGTCGGCATGGTGCCCGTTATATTCAATCCCGATGTCATTTCTGTCTTTCATCAAAACTCTGAACGTCCACAGATTACAGGAAGCCTCCAGATGTGCTTCAGAAACTACTACTGTTGTCCCAGGAAGCGATCAAATAGTAGACAGTTTGAGACATTACTCCCATGGAGAAAAGTCAGCATGGTGCCCATTATATTCAACCCCGATGCAATTTCTGTCTTTCATCCAAACTCTGAACGTCCACAGATTACAGGAAGCCTCCAGATGTGCTTCGGAAACTACTACTGGTGTCCCAGGAATCGATCAAAGAGTAGACAGTTTGAGACATTACTCCCATGGGGAAAAGTCCGCATGGTGCCCGTTATATTCAACCCCGATGCAATTTCTGTCTTTCATCAAAACTCTGAACGTCCACAGATTACAGGTAGCATAAAGATGTGCTTCGGAAACTACTACTGGTGTTCCAGGAATCGATCAAAGGGTAGACAGTTTGAGACATTACTTCCATGGAGAAAAGTCCGCATGGTGCCCGTTATATTCAACCCCGATACAATTTCTGTCTTTCATCAAAACTCTGAACGTCCACAGATTACAGGAAGCCTCCACATGTGCTTCGGAAACTACTACTAATGTCCCAGGAAGCGATCAAAGAGTAGACAGTTTGAGACATTACTCCCATGGAGAAAAGTCCGCATGGTGATCGTTATTTTCAATCCCGATGCAATTTCTCTCTTTAATCAATACTCTGAATGTGCACAGATTACAGGAAGCCTCCAGATGTTCTTCGGAAACTACTACTGGTGTCCCAGGAATCGATCAAAGAGTAGACAGTTTGAGACATTACTTCCATGGAGAAAAGTCCGCATGGTGCCCGTTATATTCAATTCCGATGCAATTTCTGTCTTTCATCAAAACTCTGAACGTCCACAGATTACAGGAAGCCTCCAGATGTGCTTCGGAAACTACTACTGGTGTTCCAGGAATCGATCAAAGAGTAGACAGTTTGAGACATTACTCCCAGGGAGAAAAGTCCGCATGGTGCCCGTTATATTCAATCCAGATGCAATTTCTGTCTTTCATCAAAACTCCGAACGTCCACAGATTACAGGAAGCCTCCAGATGTGCTTCGGAAACTACTACTGGTGTTCCAGGAATCGATCAAAGGGTAGACAGTTTGAGACATTACTCCCATGGAGAAAAGTCCGCATGGTGCCCGTTATTTTCAATCCCGATGCAATTTCACTCTTTCATCAATACTCTGAATGTGCACAGATTACAGGAAGCCTCCAGATGTGCTTTGGAAACTACTACTGGTTTTCCAGGAATCGAGCAAAGGGTAGACAGTTTGAGACATTACTCCCATGGAGAAAAGTCCGCATGGTGCCCGTTATTTTCAATCCCGATGCAATTTCTCTCTTTCATCAATACTCTGAATGTGCACAGATTACAGGAAGCCTCCAGATGTGCTTCGGAAACTACTACTGGTGTCCCAGGAATCGATCAAAGAGTAGACAGTTTGAGCCATTACTCCCATGGAGAAAAGTCCGCATGGTGATCGTTATATTCAACCCCGATGCAATTTCTGTCTTTCACCAAAACTCTGATTGTCCACAGATTACAGGAAGCCTCCAGATGTGCTTCGGAAACTACTACTGGTGTTCCAGGAATCGATCAAAGAGTAGACAGATTGAGACATTACTCCCATGGAGAAAAGTCCGCATGGTGCCAGTTATATTCAATCCCGATGCAATTTCTGTCTTTCATCAAGACTCTGAACGTCCACAGATTACAGGAAGCCTCCAGATGTGCTTCGGAACCTACTACTGGTGTTCCAGGAATCGATCAAACAGTAGGCAGTTTGAGATATTACTCCCATGGAGAAAAGTCCTCATGGTGCCCATTATATTCAATCGTGATGCAATTTATGTCTTTCATCAAAACTCTGAACGTCCACAGATTACAGGAAGCCTCCAGATGTGCTTCGGAAACTACTACTGGTGTCCCAGGAATCGATCAAAGGGTAGACAGTTTGAGACATTACTCCCATGGAGAAAAGTCGGCATGGTGCCCGTTATATTCAATCCCGATGTCATTTCTGTCTTTCATCAAAACTCTGAACGTCCACAGATTACAGGAAGCCTCCAGATGTGCTTCAGAAACTACTACTGTTGTCCCAGGAAGCGATCAAATAGTAGACAGTTTGAGACATTACTCCCATGGAGAAAAGTCAGCATGGTGCCCATTATATTCAACCCCGATGCAATTTCTGTCTTTCATCCAAACTCTGAACGTCCACAGATTACAGGAAGCCTCCAGATGTGCTTCGGAAACTACTACTGGTGTCCCAGGAATCGATCAAAGAGTAGACAGTTTGAGACATTACTCCCATGGGGAAAAGTCCGCATGGTGCCCGTTATATTCAACCCCGATGCAATTTCTGTCTTTCATCAAAACTCTGAACGTCCACAGATTACAGGTAGCATAAAGATGTGCTTCGGAAACTACTACTGGTGTTCCAGGAATCGATCAAAGGGTAGACAGTTTGAGACATTACTTCCATGGAGAAAAGTCCGCATGGTGCCCGTTATATTCAACCCCGATACAATTTCTGTCTTTCATCAAAACTCTGAACGTCCACAGATTACAGGAAGCCTCCACATGTGCTTCGGAAACTACTACTAATGTCCCAGGAAGCGATCAAAGAGTAGACAGTTTGAGACATTACTCCCATGGAGAAAAGTCCGCATGGTGATCGTTATTTTCAATCCCGATGCAATTTCTCTCTTTAATCAATACTCTGAATGTGCACAGATTACAGGAAGCCTCCAGATGTTCTTCGGAAACTACTACTGGTGTCCCAGGAATCGATCAAAGAGTAGACAGTTTGAGACATTACTTCCATGGAGAAAAGTCCGCATGGTGCCCGTTATATTCAATTCCGATGCAATTTCTGTCTTTCATCAAAACTCTGAACGTGCACAGTTTACAGGAAGCCTCCAGATGTGCTTCGGAAACTACTACTGGTGTTCCAGGAATCGATCAAAGAGTAGACAGTTTGAGACATTACTCCCAGGGAGAAAAGTCCGCATGGTGCCCGTTATATTCAATCCAGATGCAATTTCTGTCTTTCATCAAAACTCCGAACGTCCACAGATTACAGGAAGCCTCCAAATGTGCTTCGGAAACTACTACTGGTGTTCCAGGAATCGATCAAAGAGTAGACAGATTGAGACATTACTCCCATGGAGAAAAGTCCGCATGGTGCCAGTTATATTCAATCCCGATGCAATTTCTGTCTTTCATCAAGACTCTGAACGTCCACAGATTACAGGAAGCCTCCAGATGTGCTTCTGAACCTACTACTGGTGTTCCAGGAATCGATCAAAGAGTAGGCAGTTTGAGATATTACTCCCATGGAGAAAAGTCCTCATGGTGCCCATTATATTCAATCGCGATGCAATTTATGTCTTTCATCAAAACTCTGAACGTCCACAGATTACAGGAAGCCCCCAGATGTGCTTCGGAAACTACTACTGGTGTCCCAGGAATCGATCAAAGAGTAGACAGTTTGAGACATTACTCCCATGGAGAAAAGTCGTCATGGTGCCCGTTATATTCAATCCCGACGTCATTTCTGTCTTTCATCAAAACTCTGAACGTCCACAGATTACAGGAAGCCTCCAGATGTGCTTCAGAAACTACTACTGTTGTCCCAGGAAGCGATCAAATAGTAGACAGTTTGAGACATTACTCCCATGGAGAAAAGTCAGCATGGTGCCCATTATATTCAACCCCGATGCAATTTCTGTCTTTCATCCAAACTCTGAACGTCCACAGATTACAGGAAGCCTCCAGATGTGCTTCGGAAACTACTACTGGTGTCCCAGGAATCGATCAAAGAGTAGACAGTTTGAGACATTACTCCCATGGGGAAAAGTCCGCATGGTGCCCGTTATATTCAACCCCGATGCAATTACTGTCTTTCATCAAAACTCTGAACGTCCACACATTACAGGTAGCATAAAGATGTGCTTCGGAAACTACTACTGGTGTTCCAGGAATCGATCAAAGGGTAGACAGTTTGAGACATTACTTCCATGGAGAAAAGTCCGCATGGTGCCCGTTATATTCAACCCCGATACAATTTCTGTCTTCCATCAAAACTCTGAACGTCCACAGATTACAGGTAGCATAAAGATGTGCTTCGGAAACTACTACTGGTGTTCCAGGAATCGATCAAAGGGTAGACAGTTTGAGACATTACTTCCATGGAGAAAAGTCCGCATGGTGCCCGTTATATTCAACCTCAATGCAGTTTCTGTCTTTCATGAAAACTCTGAACGTCAACAGATTACAGGAAGCCTCCAGATGTGCTTTGGAAACTACTACTGGTTTTCCAGGAATCGAGCAAAGGGTAGACAGTTTGAGACATTACTCCCATGGAGAAAAGTCCGCATGGTGCCCGTTATTTTCAATCCCGATGCAATTTCTCTCTTTCATCAATACTCTGAATGTGCACAGTTTACAGGAAGCCTCCAGATGTGCTTCGGAAACTACTACTGGTGTCCCAGGAATCGATCAAAGAGTAGACAGTTTGAGACATTACTCCCATGGAGAAAAGTCCGCATGGTGATCGTTATATTCAACCCCGATGCAATTTCTGTCTTTCACCAAAACTCTGAACGTCCACAGATTACAGGAAGCCTCCAGATGTGCTTCGGAAACTACTACTGGTGTTCCAGGAATCGATCAAAGAGTAGACAGATTGAGACATTACTCCCATGGAGAAAAGTCCGCATGGTGCCAGTTATATTCAATCCCGATGCAATTTCTGTCTTTCATCAAGACACTGAACGTCCACAGATTACAGGAAGCCTCCAGATGTGCTTCGGAACCTACTACTGGTGTTCCAGGAATCGATCAAAGAGTAGGCAGTTTGAGATATTACTCCCATGGAGAAAAGTCCTCATGGTGCCCATTATATTCAATCGCGATGCAATTTATGTCTTTCATCAAAACTCTGAACGTCCACAGATTACAGGAAGCCTCCAGATGTGCTTCGGAAACTACTACTGGTGTCCCAGGAATCGATCAAAGAGTAGACAGTTTGAGACATTACTCCCATGGAGAAAAGTCGGCATGGTGCCCGTTATATTCAATCCCGATGTCATTTCTGTCTTTCATCAAAACTCTGAACGTCCACAGATTACAGGAAGCCTCCAGATGTGCTTCAGAAACTACTACTGTTGTCCCAGGAAGCGATCAAATAGTAGACAGTTTGAGACATTACTCCCATGGAGAAAAGTCAGCATGGTGCCCATTATATTCAACCCCGATGCAATTTCTGTCTTTCATCCAAACTCTGAACGTCCACAGATTACAGGAAGCCTCCAGATGTGCTTCGGAAACTACTACTGGTGTCCCAGGAATCGATCAAAGAGTAGACAGTTTGAGACATTACTCCCATGGGGAAAAGTCCGCATGGTTCCCGTTATATTCAACCCCGATGCAATTTCTGTCTTTCATCAAAACTCTGAACGTCCACAGATTACAGGTAGCATAAAGATGTGCTTCGGAAACTACTACTGGTGTTCCAGGAATCGATCAAAGGGTAGACAGTTTGAGACATTACTTCCATGGAGAAAAGTCCGCATGGTGCCCGTTATATTCAACCCCGATACAATTTCTGTCTTTCATCAAAACTCTGAACGTCCACAGATTACAGGAAGCCTCCACATGTGCTTCGGAAACTACTACTAATGTCCCAGGAAGCGATCAAAGAGTAGACAGTTTGAGACATTACTCCCATGGAGAAAAGTCCGCATGGTGATCGTTATTTTCAATCCCGATGCAATTTCTCTCTTTAATCAATACTCTGAATGTGCACAGATTACAGGAAGCCTCCAGATGTTCTTCGGAAACTACTACTGGTGTCCCAGGAATCGATCAAAGAGTAGACAGTTTGAGACATTACTTCCATGGAGAAAAGTCCGCATGGTGCCCGTTATATTCAATTCCGATGCAATTTCTGTCTTTCATCAAAACTCTGAACGTCCACAGATTACAGGAAGCCTCCAGATGTGCTTCGGAAACTACTACTGGTGTTCCAGGAATCGATCAAAGAGTAGACAGTTTGAGACATTACTCCCAGGGAGAAAAGTCCGCATGGTGCCCGTTATATTCAATCCAGATGCAATTTCTGTCTTTCATCAAAACTCCGAACGTCCACAGATTACAGGAAGCCTCCAAATGTGCTTCGGAAACTACTACTGGTGTTCCAGGAATCGATCAAAGAGTAGACAGATTGAGACATTACTCCCATGGAGAAAAGTCCGCATGGTGCCAGTTATATTCAATCCCGATGCAATTTCAGTCTTTCATCAAGACTCTGAACGTCCACAGATTACAGGAAGCCTCCAGATGTGCTTCTGAACCTACTACTGGTGTTCCAGGAATCGATCAAAGAGTAGGCAGTTTGAGATATTACTCCCATGGAGAAAAGTCCTCATGGTGCCCATTATATTCAATCGCGATGCAATTTATGTCTTTCATCAAAACTCTGAACGTCCACAGATTACAGGAAGCCCCCAGATGTGCTTCGGAAACTACTACTGGTGTCCCAGGAATCGATCAAAGAGTAGACAGTTTGAGACATTACTCCCATGGAGAAAAGTCGGCATGGTGCCCGTTATATTCAATCCCGATGTCATTTCTGTCTTTCATCAAAACTCTGAACGTCCACAGATTACAGGAAGCCTCCAGATGTGCTTCAGAAACTACTACTGTTGTCCCAGGAAGCGATCAAATAGTAGACAGTTTGAGACATTACTCCCATGGAGAAAAGTCAGCATGGTGCCCATTATATTCAACCCCGATGCAATTTCTGTCTTTCATCCAAACTCTGAACGTCCACAGATTACAGGAAGCCTCCAGATGTGCTTCGGAAACTACTACTGGTGTCCCAGGAATCGATCAAAGAGTAGACAGTTTGAGACATTACTCCCATGGGGAAAAGTCCGCATGGTGCCCGTTATATTCAACCCCGATGCAATTACTGTCTTTCATCAAAACTCTGAACGTCCACAGATTACAGGTAGCATAAAGATGTGCTTCGGAAACTACTACTGGTGTTCCAGGAATCGATCAAAGGGTAGACAGTTTGAGACATTACTTCCATGGAGAAAAGTCCGCATGGTGCCCGTTATATTCAACCCCGATACAATTTCTGTCTTCCATCAAAACTCTGAACGTCCACAGATTACAGGTAGCATAAAGATGTGCTTCGGAAACTACTACTGGTGTTCCAGGAATCGATCAAAGGGTAGACAGTTTGAGACATTACTTCCATGGAGAAAAGTCCGCATGGTGCCCGTTATATTCAACCTCAATGCAATTTCTGTCTTTCATGAAAACTCTGAACGTCAACAGATTACAGGAAGCCTCCAGATGTGCTTTGGAAACTACTACTGGTTTTCCAGGAATCGAGCAAAGGGTAGACAGTTTGAGACATTACTCCCATGGAGAAAAGTCCGCATGGTGCCCGTTATTTTCAATCCCGATGCAATTTCTCTCTTTCATCAATACTCTGAATGTGCACAGTTTACAGGAAGCCTCCAGATGTGCTTCGGAAACTACTACTGGTGTCCCAGGAATCGATCAAAGAGTAGACAGTTTGAGACATTACTCCCATGGAGAAAAGTCCGCATGGTGATCTTTATATTCAACCCGGATGCAATATCTGTCTTTCACCAAAACTCTGAACGTCCACAGATTACAGGAAGCCTCCAGATGTGCTTCGGAAACTACTACTGGTGTTCCAGGAATCGATCAAAGAGTAGACAGATTGAGACATTACTCCCATGGAGAAAAGTCCGCATGGTGCCAGTTATATTCAATCCCGATGCAATTTCTGTCTTTCATCAAGACTCTGAACGTCCACAGATTACAGGAAGCCTCCAGATGTGCTTCGGAACCTACTACAGGTGTTCCAGGAATCGATCAAGGAGTAGGCAGTTTGAGATATTACTCCCATGGAGAAAAGTCCTCATGGTGCCCATTATATTCAATCGCAATGCAATTTATGTCTTTCATCAAAACTCTGAACGTCCACAGATTACAGGAAGCCTCCAGATGTGCTTCGGAAACTACTACTGGTTTCCCAGGAATCGATCAAAGAGTAGACAGTTTGAGACATTACTCCCATGGAGAAAAGTCGGCATGGTGCCCGTTATATTCAATCCCGATGTCATTTCTGTCTTTCATCAAAACTCTGAACGTCCACAGATTACAGGAAGCCTCCAGATGTGCTTCAGAAACTACTACTGTTGTCCCAGGATGCGATCAAATAGTAGACAGTTTGAGACATTACTCCCATGGAGAAAAGTCAGCATGGTGCCCATTATATTCAACCCCGATGCAATTTCTGTCTTTCATCCAAACTCTGAACGTCCACAGATTACAGGAAGCCTCCAGATGTGCTTCGGAAACTACTACTGGTGTCCCAGGAATCGATCAAAGAGTAGACAGTTTGAGACATTACTCCCATGGGGAAAAGTCCGCATGGTGCCCGTTATATTCAACCCCGATGCAATTACTGTCTTTCATCAAAACTCTGAACGTCCACAGATTACAGGTAGCATAAAGATGTGCTTCGGAAACTACTACTGGTGTTCCAGGAATCGATCAAAGGGTAGACAGTTTGAGACATTACTTCCATGGAGAAAAGTCCGCATGGTGCCCGTTATATTCAACCCCGATACAATTTCTGTCTTCCATCAAAACTCTGAACGTCCACAGATTACAGGTAGCATAAAGATGTGCTTCGGAAACTACTACTGGTGTTCCAGGAATCGATCAAAGGGTAGACAGTTTGAGACATTACTTCCATGGAGAAAAGTCCGCATGGTGCCCGTTATATTCAACCTCAATGCAATTTCTGTCTTTCATGAAAACTCTGAACGTCAACAGATTACAGGAAGCCTCCAGATGTGCTTTGGAAACTACTACTGGTTTTCCAGGAATCGAGCAAAGGGTAGACAGTTTGAGACATTACTCCCATGGAGAAAAGTCCGCATGGTGCCCGTTATTTTCAATCCCGATGCAATTTCTCTCTTTCATCAATACTCTGAATGTGCACAGTTTACAGGAAGCCTCCAGATGTGCTTCGGAAACTACTACTGGTGTCCCAGGAATCGATCAAAGAGTAGACAGTTTGAGACATTACTCCCATGGAGAAAAGTCCGCATGGTGATCTTTATATTCAACCCGGATGCAATATCTGTCTTTCACCAAAACTCTGAACGTCCACAGATTACAGGAAGCCTCCAGATGTGCTTCGGAAACTACTACTGGTGTTCCAGGAATCGATCAAAGAGTAGACAGATTGAGACATTACTCCCATGGAGAAAAGTCCGCATGGTGCCAGTTATATTCAATCCCGATGCAATTTCTGTCTTTCATCAAGACTCTGAACGTCCACAGATTACAGGAAGCCTCCAGATGTGCTTCGGAACCTACTACAGGTGTTCCAGGAATCGATCAAGGAGTAGGCAGTTTGAGATATTACTCCCATGGAGAAAAGTCCTCATGGTGCCCATTATATTCAATCGCAATGCAATTTATGTCTTTCATCAAAACTCTGAACGTCCACAGATTACAGGAAGCCTCCAGATGTGCTTCGGAAACTACTACTGGTTTCCCAGGAATCGATCAAAGAGTAGACAGTTTGAGACATTACTCCCATGGAGAAAAGTCGGCATGGTGCCCGTTATATTCAATCCCGATGTCATTTCTGTCTTTCATCAAAACTCTGAACGTCCACAGATTACAGGAAGCCTCCAGATGTGCTTCAGAAACTACTACTGTTGTCCCAGGATGCGATCAAATAGTAGACAGTTTGAGACATTACTCCCATGGAGAAAAGTCAGCATGGTGCCCATTATATTCAACCCCGATGCAATTTCTGTCTTTCATCCAAACTCTGAACGTCCACAGATTACAGGAAGCCTCCAGATGTGCTTCGGAAACTACTACTGGTGTCCCAGGAATCGATCAAAGAGTAGACAGTTTGAGACATTACTCCCATGGGGAAAAGTCCGCATGGTGCCCGTTATATTCAACCCCGATGCAATTTCTGTCTTTCATCAAAACTCTGAACGTCCACAGATTACAGGTAGCATAAAGATGTGCTTCGGAAACTACTACTGGTGTTCCAGGAATCGATCAAAGGGTAGACAGTTTGAGACATTACTTCCATGGAGAAAAGTCCGCATGGTGCCCGTTATATTCAACCCCGATACAATTTCTGTCTTTCATCAAAACTCTGAACGTCCACAGATTACAGGAAGCCTCCAGATTTGCTTCGGAAACTACTACTGGTGTCCCAGGAAGCGATCAAAGAGTAGACAGTTTGAGACATTACTCCCATGGAGAAAAGTCCGCATGGTGCCCGTTATATTCAACCTCGATGCAATTTCTGTCTTTCATCAAAACTCTGAACGTCCACAGATTACAGGAAGCCTCCAGATGTGCTTCGGAAACTACTACTGGTGTTCTAGGAATCGATCAAAGAGTAAACAGTTTGAGACATTACTCCCATGGAGAAAAGTCCTCATGGTGCCCATTATATTCAATCCCGATGCAATTTCTGTCTTTCATCAAAACTCTGAATGTCCACAGATTACAGGAAGCCTCCAGATGTGCTTCGGAAACTACTACTGGTGTCCCAGGAATCGATCAAAGAGTAGACAGTTTGAGACATTACTCCCATGGAGAAAAGTCGGCATGGTGCCCGTTATATTCAATCCCGATGTCATTTCTGTCTTTCATCAAAACTCTGAACGTCCACAGATTACAGGAAGCCTCCAGATGTGCTTCGGAAACTACTACTGGTGTCCCAGGAATCGATCAAAGAGTAGACAGTTTGAGACATTACTCCCATGGGGAAAAGTCCGCATGGTGCCCGTTATATTCAACCCCGATGCAATTTCTGTCTTTCATCAAAACTCTGAACGTCCACAGATTACAGGTAGCATAAAGATGTGCTTCGGAAACTACTACTGGTGTTCCAGGAATCGATCAAAGGGTAGACAGTTTGAGACATTACTTCCATGGAGAAAAGTCCGCATGGTGCCCGTTATATTCAACCCCGATACAATTTCTGTCTTTCATCAAAACTCTGAACGTCCACAGATTACAGGAAGCCTCCAGATTTGCTTCGGAAACTACTACTGGTGTCCCAGGAAGCGATCAAAGAGTAGACAGTTTGAGACATTACTCCCATGGAGAAAAGTCCGCATGGTGCCCGTTATATTCAACCTCGATGCAATTTCTGTCTTTCATCAAAACTCTGAACGTCCACAGATTACAGGAAGCCTCCAGATGTGCTTCGGAAACTACTACTGGTGTTCTAGGAATCGATCAAAGAGTAAACAGTTTGAGACATTACTCCCATGGAGAAAAGTCCTCATGGTGCCCATTATATTCAATCCCGATGCAATTTCTGTCTTTCATCAAAACTCTGAATGTCCACAGATTACAGGAAGCCTCCAGATGTGCTTCGGAAACTACTACTGGTGTCCCAGGAATCGATCAAAGAGTAGACAGATTGAGACATTACTCCCATGGAGAAAAGTCGGCATGGTGCCCGTTATATTCAATCCCGATGTCATTTCTGTCTTTCATCAAAACTCTGAACGTCCACAGATTACAGGAAGCCTCCAGATGTGCTCCAAAACTACTACTGTTGTCCCAGGAAGCGATCAAAGAGTAGACAGTTTGGGACATTACTCCCATGGAGAAAAGTCAGCATGGTGCCCATTATATTCAACCCCGATTCAATTTCTGTCTTTCATCCAAACTCTGAACGTCCACAGATTACAGGAAGCCTCCAGATGTGCTTCGGAAACTACTACTGGTGTCCCAGGAATCGATCAAAGAGTACACAGTTTGAGACATTACTCCCATGGAGAAAAGTCCGCATGGTGCCCGTTATATTCAATCCATATGCAATTTCTCTCTTTCATCAAAATTCTGAACGTCCACAGATTACAGGAAGCCTCCAGATGTGCTTCGGAAACTACTACTGGTGTAACAGGAAGCGATCAAAGCGTAGACAGTTTGAGACATTACTCCCATGGAGAAAAGTCCGCATTGTGCCCGTTATATTCAACCCCGATGCAATATCTGTCTTTCACTAAAACTCTGAACGTCAACAGATTACAGGAAGCCTCCAGATGTGCTTCAGAAACTACTACTGTTGTATCAGGAAGCGATCAAAGAGTAGACAGTTTGGACATTACTCCCATTGAGAAAAGTCAGCATGGTGCCCATTATATTCAACCCCGATGCAATTTCTGTCTTTCATCCAAACTCTGAACGTCCACAGATTACAGGAAGCCTCCAGATGTGCTTCGGAAACTGCTACTGGTGTCCCAGGAATCGATCAAAGAGTACACAGATTGAGACATTACTCCCATGGGGAAAAGTCCGCTTTGTGCCCGTTATATTCAATCCCGATGCAATTTCTGTCTTTCATCAAAACTCTGAATGTCCACAGATTACAGGAAGCCTCCAGATGTGCTTCGGAAACTACTACTGGTGTCCCAGGAATCGATCAAAGAGTAGACAGTTTGAGACATTACTCCCATGGAGAAATGTCGGCATGGTACCCGTTATATTCAATCCCGATGTCATTTCTGTCTTTCATCAAAACTCTGAACGTCCACAGCTTACAGGAAGCCTCCAGATGTGCTTCAGAAACTACTACTGTTGTCCCAGGAAGCGATCAAAGAGTAGACAGTTTGGGACATTACTCCCATGGAGAAAAGTCAGCATGGTGCCCATTATATTTAACCCCGATTCAATTTCTGTCTTTCATCCAAACACTGAACGTCCACAGATTACAGGAAGCCTCCAGATGTGCTTCGGAAACTACTACTGGTGTCCCAGGAATCGATCAAAGAGTACACAGTTTGAGACATTACTCCCATGGAGAAAAGTCCGCATGGTGCCCGTTATATTCAATCCATATGCAATTTCTCTCTTTCATCAAAATTCTGAACGTCCACAGATTACAGGAAGCCTCCAGATGTGCTTCGGAAACTACTACTGGTGTCCCAGGAAGCGATCAAAGCGTAGACAGTTTGAGACATTACTCCCATGGAGAAAAGTCCGCATTGTGCCCGTTATATTCAATCCCGATGCAATTTCTCTCTTTCATCAATACTCTGAATGTGCACATATTACAGGAAGCCTCCAGATGTGCTTCGGAAACTACTACTGGTGTTCCAGGAAGTTATCAAAGAGTAGACAGTTTGAGACATTTTTCCCATGGAGAAAAGTCCGCATCGTGCCCGTTATATTCAACCCCGATGCAATATCTGTCTTTCACTAAAACTCTGAACGTCCACAGATTACAGGAAGCCTCCAGATGTGCTTCAGAAACTACTACTGTTGTCCCAGGAAGCGATCAAAGAGTAGACAGTTTGAGACATTACTCCCATGGAGAAAAGTCAGCATGGTGCCCATTATATTCAACCCCGATGCAATTTCTGTCTTTCATCCAAACTCTGAACGTCCACAGATTACAGGAAGCCTCCAGATGTGCTTCGGAAACTGCTACTGGTGTCCCAGGAATCGATCAAAGAGTACACAGTTTGAGACTTTACTCCCATGGGGAAAAGTCCGCATGGTGCCCGTTATATTCAACCCCGATTTAATTTCTGTCTTTCATCAAAACTCTGAACGTGCACAGATTACAGGTAGAATAAAGATGTGCTTCGGAAACTACTACTGGTGTCCCAGGATCGATCAAAGAGTAGACAGTTTGAGACATTACTCCCATGGAGAAAAGTCCGCATGGTGCCCGTTATATTAAACCCCGACACAATTTCTGTCTTTCATCAAAACTCTGAACGTCCACAGATTACAGGAAGCCTCCAGATGTGCTTCGGAAACTACTACTGGTGTCCCAGGAAGCGATCAAAGAGTAGACAGTTTGAGACATTACTCCCATGGAGAAAAGTCCGCATGGTGCCCGTTATATTCAACCCCGATGCAATTTCTGTCTTTCATCAAAACTCTGAACGTCCACAGACTACAGGAAGCCTCCAGATGTGCTTCGGAAACTACTACTGGTGTTCTAGGAATCGATCAGAGAGTAAACAGTTTGAGACATTACTCCCATGGAGAAAAGTCCGCATGGTGCCCGTTATATGCAATCCCGATGCAATTTCTGTCTTTCATCATAACTCTGAACGTCCACAGATTACAGGAAGCCTCCAGATGTGCTTCGGAAACTACTACTGGTGTCCCAGGAATCGATCAAAGAGTAGACAGTTTGAGACATTACTCCCATGGAGATAAGTCCGCATGGTGCCCGTTATAGTCAACCTCAATGCAATTTCTGTCTTTCATCAAAACTCTGAACGTCCGTAGATTACAGGAACAATCCAGATGTGCTTCAGAAACTACTACTTGTGTTCCAGAAATCGATCAAAGAGTACACAGTTTGAGACATTACTCCCATGGAGATAAGTCCGCATGGTGCCCGTTATATACAACCCCGATGCAATTTATGTCTTTCATCAAAACTCTGAACGTCCACAGATTACAGGAAGCCTCCAGATGTGCTTCGGAAACTACTACTGGTGTTCCAGGAATCGATCAAAGAGTAGACAGTTTGAGACATTACTCCCAGGGAGAAAAGTCCGCATGGTGCCCGTTCTATTCAACCCCGATGCAATTTCTGTCTTTCATCAAAACTCTGAACGTCCACAGATTATAGGAAGCCTCCAGATGTGCTTCGGAAACTACTACTGGTTTTCCAGGAATCGAGCAAAGGGAAGACAGTTTGAGACATTACTCCCATGGAGAAAAGTCCGCATGGTGCCCGTTATAGTCAACCTCAATGCAATTTCTGTCTTTCATCAAAACTCTGAACGTCTGTAGATAACAGGAACAATCCAGATGTGCTTCAGAAACTACTACTTGTGTTCCAGAAATCGATCAAAGAGTAGACAGTTTGAGACATTACTCCCATGGAGAAAAGTCCGCATGGTGCCCGTTATATTCAACCCCGATGCAATTTCTGTCTTTCATCACAACTCTGAACGTCCACAGATTACAGGAAGCTTCCAGATGTGCTTCGGAAACTACTACTGGTGTTCTAGGAATCGATCAGAGAGTAACCAGTTTGAGACATTACTCCCATGGAGAAAAGTCCGCATGGTGCCCGTTAAATTCAACCCCGATGCAATTTATGTCTTTCATCAAAACTCTGAACGTCCACAGATTACAGGAAGCCTCCAGATGTGCTTCGGAAACTACTACTGGTGTTCCAGGAATCGATCAAAGAGTAGACAGTTTGAGACATTACTCCCAGGGAGAAAAGTCCGCATGGTGCCCGTTATATTCAACCCCGATGCAATTTATGTCTTTCATCAAAACTCTGAACGTCCACAGATTACAGGAAGCCTCCAGATGTGCTTCGGAAACTACTACTGGTGTTCCAGGAATCGATCAAAGAGTAGACAGTTTGAGACATTACTCCCATTTGGAAAAGTGCGTATGGTGCCCTTTATATTCAATCCCGATGCAATTTCTGTCTTTCATCAAATCTCTGAACGTCCACAGATTACAGGAAGAATCCAGATGTGCTTCAGAAACTACTACTTGTGTTCCAGAAATCGATCAAAGAGTAGACAGTTTGAGACATTACTCCCTTGGAGAAAAGTCCGCATGGTGCCCGTTATAGTCAAGCTCAATGCAATTTCTGTCTTTCATCAAAACTCTGAACGTCCACAGATAACCGGAAGCCTCCAGATGTGCTTCAGAAACTACCACTGGTGTTCCAGGAATCGATCAAAGGTTAGACAGTTTGAGACATTACTCCCATGGAGAAAGTCCGCATGGTGCCCGTTATATTCAATCCCGATGCAATTCCTGTCTCTCATCAAAACTCTGAACGTCCACAGATTACAGGAAGAATCCAGATGTGCTTCAGAAACTACTACTTGTGTTCCAGGAATCGATCAAAGGGTAGACAGTTTGAGACATTACTCCCATGGAGAAAGTCCTCATGATGCCCGTTATATTCAATCCCGATGCAATTTCTGTCTTTCATCAAAACTCTGAACGTCCACAGATAACAGGAAGAATCCAGATGTGCTTCAGAAACTACTATTTGTGTTCCAGAAATCGATCAAAGAGTAAACAGTTTGAGACATTACTCCCATGGAGAAAAGTCCGCATGGTGCCCGTTATATTCAATCCCGATGCAATTTCTGTCTTTCATCAAGACTCTGAACGTCTACAGATTACAGGAAGCCTCCAGATGTGCTTCGGAACCTACTACTGGTGTTCCAGGAATCGATCAAAGAGTAGGCAGTTTGAGATATTACTCCCATGGAGAAAAGTCCTCATGGTGCCCATTATATTCAATCCCGATGCAATTTATGTCTTTCATCAAAACTCTGAACGTCCACAGATTACAGGAAGCCTCCAGATGTGCTTCGGAAACTACTACTGGTGTCCCAGGAAGCGATCAAAGAGTAGACAGTTTGAGACATTACTCCCATGGAGAAAAGTCAGCATGGTGCACATTATATTCAACCCCGATGCAATTTCTGTCTTTCATCCAAACTCTGAACGTCCACAGATTACAGGAAGCCTCCAGATGTGCTTCGGAAACTACTACTGGTGTCCCAGGAATCGATCAAAGAGTACACAGTTTGAGACATTACTCCCATGGGGAAAAGTCCGCATGGTGCCCGTTATATTCAACCCCGATGCAATTTCTGTCTTTCATCAAAACTCTGAACGTCCACAGATTACAGGAAGCCTCCAGATGTGCTTCGGAAACTACTACTGGTGTTCCAGGAATCGATCAAAGAGTAGACAGTTTGAGACATTAATCCCAGGGAGAAAAGTCCGCATGGTGCCCGTTATATTCAATCCAGATGCAATTTCTGTCTTTCATCAAAACTCCGAACGTCCACAGATTACAGGAAGCCTCCAGATGTGCTTCGGAAACTACTACTGGTGTTCCAGGAATCGATCAAAGAGTAGACAGTTTGAGACATTACTCCCATGGAGAAAAGTCCGCATGGTGCCCGTTATTTTCAATCCCGATGCAATTTCTCTCTTTCATCAATACTCTGAATGTGCACAGATTACAGGAAGCCTCCAGATGTGCTTCGGAAACTACTACTGGTGTCCCAGGAATCGATCAAAGAGTAGACAGTTTGAGACATTACTCCCATGGAGAAAAGTCCGCATGGTGATCGTTATATTCAACCCCGATGCAATTTCTGTCTTTCACCAAAACTCTGAACGTCCACAGATTACAGGAAGCCTCCAAATGCGCTTCGGAAACTACTACTGGTGTTCCAGGAATCGATCAAAGAGTAGACAGATTGAGACATTACTCCCATGGAGAAAAGTCCACATGGTGCCAGTTATATTCAATCCCGATGCAATTTCTGTCTTTCATCAAGACTCTGAACGTCCACAGATTACAGGAAGCCTCCAGATGTGCTTCGGAACCTACTACTGGTGTTCCAGGAATCGATCAAAGAGTAGGCAGTTTGAGATATTACTCCCATGGAGAAAAGTCCTCATGGTGCCCATTATATTCAATCGCGATGCAATTTATGTCTTTCATCAAAACTCTGAACGTCCACAGATTACAGGAAGCCCCCAGATGTGCTTCGGAAACTACTACTGGTGTCCCAGGAATCGATCAAAGAGTAGACAGTTTGAGACATTACTCCCATGGAGAAAAGTCGGCATGGTGCCCGTTATATTCAATCCCGATGTCATTTCTGTCTCTCATCAAAACTCTGAACGTCCACAGATTACAGGAAGCCTCCAGATGTGCTTCAGAAACTACTACTGTTGTCCCAGGAAGCGATCAAATAGTAGACAGTTTGAGACATTACTCCCATGGAGAAAAGTCAGCATGGTGCCCATTATATTCAACCCCGATGCAATTTCTGTCTTTCATCCAAACTCTGAACGTCCACAGATTACAGGAAGCCTCCAGATGTGCTTCGGAAACTACTACTGGTGTCCCAGGAATCGATCAAAGAGTAGACAGTTTGAGACATTACTCCCATGGGGAAAAGTCCGCATGGTGCCCGTTATATTCAACCCCGATGCAATTTCTGTCTTTCATCAAAACTCTGAACGTCCACAGATTACAGGTAGCATAAAGATGTGCTTCGGAAACTACTACTGGTGTTCCAGGAATCGATCAAAGGGTAGACAGTTTGAGACATTACTTCCATGGAGTAAAGTCCGCATGGTGCCCGTTATATTCAACCCCGATACAATTTCTGTCTTCCATCAAAACTCTGAACGTCCACAGATTACAGGTAGCATAAAGATGTGCTTCGGAAACTACTACTGGTGTTCCAGGAATCGATCAAAGGGTAGACAGTTTGAGACATTACTTCCATGGAGAAAAGTCCGCATGGTGCCCGTTATATTCAACCTCAACGCAATTTCTGTCTTTCATGAAAACTCTGAACGTCAACAGATTACAGGAAGCCTCCAGATGTGCTTTGGAAACTACTACTGGTTTTCCAGGAATCGAGCAAAGGGTAGACAGTTTGAGACATTACTCCCATGGAGAAAAGTCCGCATGGTGCCCGTTATTTTCAATCCCGATGCAATTTCTCTCTTTCATCAATACTCTGAATGTGCACAGTTTACAGGAAGCCTCCAGATGTGCTTCGGAAACTACTACTGGTGTCCCAGGAATCGATCAAAAAGTAGACAGTTTGAGACATTACTCCCATGGAGAAAAGTCCGCATGGTGATCTTTATATTCAACCCGGATGCAATTTCTGTCTTTCACCAAAACTCTGAACGTCCACAGATTACAGGAAGCCTCCAGATGTGCTTCGGAAACTACTACTGGTGTTCCAGGAATCGATCAAAGAGTAGACAGATTGAGACATTACTCCCATGGAGAAAAGTCCGCATGGTGCCAGTTATATTCAATCCCGATGCAATTTCTGTCTTTCATCAAGACTCTGAACGTCCACAGATTACAGGAAGCCTCCAGATGTGCTTCGGAACCTACTACTGGTGTTCCAGGAATCGATCAAAGAGTAGGCAGTTTGAGATATTACTCCCATGGAGAAAAGTCCTCATGGTGCCCATTATATTCAATCGCGATGCAATTTATGTCTTTCATCAAAACTCTGAACGTCCACAGATTACAGGAAGCCTCCAGATGTGCTTCGGAAACTACTACTGGTTTCCCAGGAATCGATCAAAGAGTAGACAGTTTGAGACATTACTCCCATGGAGAAAAGTCGGCATGGTGCCCGTTATATTCAATCCCGATGTCATTTCTGTCTTTCATCAAAACTCTGAACGTCCACAGATTACAGGAAGCCTCCAGATGTGCTTCAGAAACTACTACTGTTGTCCCAGGATGCGATCAAATAGTAGACAGTTTGAGACATTACTCCCATGGAGAAAAGTCAGCATGGTGCCCATTATATTCAACCCCGATGCAATTTCTGTCTTTCATCCAAACTCTGAACGTCCACAGATTACAGGAAGCCTCCAGATGTGCTTCGGAAACTACTACTGGTGTCCCAGGAATCGATCAAAGAGTAGACAGTTTGAGACATTACTCCCATGGGGAAAAGTCCGCATGGTGCCCGTTATATTCAACCCCGATGCAATTTCTGTCTTTCATCAAAACTCTGAACGTCCACAGATTACAGGTAGCATAAAGATGTGCTTCGGAAACTACTACTGGTGTTCCAGGAATCGATCAAAGGGTAGACAGTTTGAGACATTACTTCCATGGAGAAAAGTCCGCATGGTGCCCGTTATATTCAACCCCGATACAATTTCTGTCTTTCATCAAAACTCTGAACGTCCACAGATTACAGGAAGCCTCCAGATGTGCTTCGGAAACTACTACTGGTGTCCCAGGAAGCGATCAAAGAGTAGACAGTTTGAGACATTACTCCCATGGAGAAAAGTCCGCATGGTGCCCGTTATATTCAACCTCGATGCAATTTCTGTCTTTCATCAAAACTCTGAACGTCCACAGATTACAGGAAGCCTCCAGATGTGCTTCGGAAACTACTACTGGTGTCCCAGGAATCGATCAAAGAGTACACAGTTTGAGACATTACTCCCATGGAGAAAAGTCCGCATGGTGCCCGTTATATTCAATCCATATGCAATTTCTCTCTTTCATCAAAATTCTGAACGTCCACAGATTACAGGAAGCCTCCAGATGTGCTTCGGAAACTACTACTGGTGTGCCAGGAAGCGATCAAAGCGTAGACAGTTTGAGACATTACTCCCATGGAGAAAAGTCCGCATTGTGCCCGTTATATTCAACCCCGATGCAATATCTGTCTTTCACTAAAACTCTGAACGTCCACAGATTACAGGAAGCCTCCAGATGTGCTTCAGAAACTACTACTGTTGTATCAGGAAGCGATCAAAGAGTAGACAGTTTGGACATTACTCCCATTGGGAAAAGTCAGCATGGTGCCCATTATATTCAACCCCGATGCAATTTCTGTCTTTCATCCAACCTCTGAACGTCCACAGATTACAGGAAGCCTCCAGATGTGCTTCGGAAACTGCTACTGGTGTCCCAGGAATCGATCAAAGAGTACACAGATTGAGACATTACTCCCATGGGGAAAAGTCCGCATGGTGCCCGTTATATTCAATCCCGATGCAATTTCTGTCTTTCATCAAAACTCTGAATGTCCACAGATTACAGGAAGCCTCCAGATGTGCTTCGGAAACTACTACTGGTGTCCCAGGAATCGATCAAAGAGTAGACAGTTTGAGACATTACTCCCATGGAGAAAAGTCGGCATGGTACCCGTTATATTCAATCACGATGTCATTTCTGTCTTTCATCAAAACTCTGAACGTCCACAGCTTACAGGAAGCCTCCAGATGTGCTTCAGAAACTACTACTGTTGTCCCAGGAAGCGATCAAAGAGTAGACAGTTTGGGACATTACTCCCATGGAGAAAAGTCAGCATGGTGCCCATTATATTCAACCCCGATTCAATTTCTGTCTTTCATCCAAACACTGAACGTCCACAGATTACAGGAAGCCTCCAGATGTGCTTCGGAAACTACTACTGGTGTCCCAGGAATCGATCAAAGAGTACACAGTTTGAGACATTACTCCCATGGAGAAAAGTCCGCATGGTGCCCGTTATATTCAATCCATATGCAATTTCTCTCTTTCATCAAAATTCTGAACGTCCACAGATTACAGGAAGCCTCCAGATGTGCTTCGGAAACTACTACTGGTGTCCCAGGAAGCGATCAAAGCGTAGACAGTTTGAGACATTACTCCCATGGAGAAAAGTCCGCATTGTGATCGTTATATTCAATCCCGATGCAATTTCTCTCTTTCATCAATACTCTGAATGTGCACATATTACAGGAAGCCTCCAGATGTGCTTCGGAAACTACTACTGGTGTTCCAGGAAGTTATCAAAGAGTAGACAGTTTGAGACATTACTCCCATGGAGAAAAGTCCGCATCGTGTCCGTTATATTCAACCCCGATGCAATATCTGTCTTTCACTAAAACTCTGAACGTCCACAGATTACAGGAAGCCTCCAGATGTGCTTCAGAAACTACTACTGTTGTCCCAGGAAGCGATCAAAGAGTAGACAGTTTGAGACATTACTCCCATGGAGAAAAGTCAGCATGGTGCCCATTATATTCAACCCCGATGCAATTTCTGTCTTTCATCCAAACTCTGAACGTCCACAGATTACAGGAAGCCTCCAGATGTGCTTCGGAAACTGCTACTGGTGTCCCAGGAATCGATCAAAGAGTACACAGTTTGAGACTTTACTCCCATGGGGAAAAGTCCGCATGGTGCCCGTTATATTCAACCCCGATTTAATTTCTCTCTTTCATCAAAACTCTGAACGTGCACAGATTACAGGTAGAATAAAGATGTGCTTCGGAAACTACTACTGGTGTCCCAGGAATCGATCAAAGAGTAGACAGTTTGAGACATTACTCCCATGGAGAAAAGTCCGCATGGTGCCCGTTATATTAAACCCCGACACAATTTCTGTCTTTCATCAAAACTCTGAACGTCCACAGATTACAGGAAGCCTCCAGATGTGCTTCGGAAACTACTACTGGTGTCCCAGGAAGCGATCAAAGAGTAGACAGTTTGAGACATTACTCCCATGGAGAAAAGTCCGCATGGTGCCCGTTATATTCAACCCCGATGCAATTTCTGTCTTTCATCAAAACTCTGAACGTCCACAGATTACAGGAAGCCTCCAGATGTGCTTCGGAAACTACTACTGGTGTTCTAGGAATCGATCAGAGAGTAAACAGTTTGAGACATTACTCCCATGGAGAAAAGTCCGCATGGTGCCCGTTATATGCAATCCCGATGCAATTTCTGTCTTTCATCATAACTCTGAACGTCCACAGATTACAGGAAGCCTCCAGATGTGCTTCGGAAACTACTACTGGTGTCCCTGGAATCGATCAAAGAGTAGACAGTTTGAGACATTACTCCCATGGAGAAAAGTCCGCATGGTGCCCGTTATAGTCAACCTCAATGCAATTTATGTCTTTCATCAAAACTCTGAACGTCCGTAGATTACAGGAACAATCCAGATGTGCTTCAGAAACTACTACTTGTGTTCCAGAAATCGATCAAAGAGTAGACAGTTTGAGACATTACTCCCATGGAGATAAGTCCGCTTGGTGCCCGTTATATTCAACCCCGATGCAATTTATGTCTTTCATCAAAACTCTGAACGTCCACAGATTACAGGAAGCCTCCAGATGTGCTTCGGAAACTACTACTGGTGTTCCAGGAATCGATCAAAGAGTAGACAGTTTGAGACATTACTCCCAGGGAGAAAAGTCCGCATGGTGCCCGTTATATTCAACCCCGATGCAATTTCTGTCTTTCATCAAAACTCTGAACGTCCACAGATTATAGGAAGCCTCCAGATGTGCTTCGGAAACTACTACTGGTTTTCCAGGAATCGAGCAAAGGGAAGACAGTTTGAGACATTACTCCCATGGAGAAAAGTCCGCATGGTGCCCGTTATAGTCAACCTCAATGCAATTTCTGTCTTTCATCAAAACTCTGAACGTCTGTAGATAACAGGAACAATCCAGATGTGCTTCAGAAACTACTACTTGTGTTCCAGAAATCGATCAAAGAGTAGACAGTTTGAGACATTACTCCCATGGAGAAAAGTCCGCATGGTGCCCGTTATATTCAACCCCGATGCAATTTCTGTCTTTCATCAGAACTCTGAACGTCCACAGATTACAGGAAGCCACCAGATGTGCTTCGGAAACTACTACTGGTGTCCCAGGAATCGATCAAAGAGTACACAGTTTGAGACATTACTCCCATGGAGAAAAGTCCGCATGGTGCCCGTTATATTCAATCCATATGCAATTTCTCTCTTTCATCAAAATTCTGAACGTCCACAGATTACAGGAAGCCTCCAGATGTGCTTCGGAAACTACTACTGGTGTCCCAGGAAGCGATCAAAGCGTAGACAGTTTGAGACATTACTCCCATGGAGAAAAGTCCTAATTGTGCCCATTATATTCAACCCCGATGCAATTTCTGTCTTTCATCCAAACTCTGAACGTCCACAGATTACAGGAAGCCACCAGATGTGCTTCGGAAACTACTACTGGTGTCCCAGGAATCGATCAAAGAGTAGACAGTTTGAGACATTACTCCCATGGAGAAAAGTCGGCATGGTGCCCGTTATATTCAATCCCGATGTCATTTCTGTCTCTCATCAAAACTCTGAACGTCCACAGATTACAGGAAGCCTCCAGATGTGCTTCAGAAACTACTACTGTTGTCCCAGGAAGCGATCAAATAGTAGACAGTTTGAGACATTACTCCCATGGAGAAAAGTCAGCATGGTGCCCATTATATTCAACCCCGATGCAATTTCTGTCTTTCATCCAAACTCTGAACGTCCACAGATTACAGGAAGCCTCCAGATGTGCTTCGGAAACTACTACTGGTGTCCCAGGAATCGATCAAAGAGTAGACAGTTTGAGACATTACTCCCATGGGGAAAAGTCCGCATGGTGCCCGTTATATTCAACCCCGATGCAATTTCTGTCTTTCATCAAAACTCTGAACGTCCACAGATTACAGGTAGCATAAAGATGTGCTTCGGAAACTACTACTGGTGTTCCAGGAATCGATCAAAGGGTAGACAGTTTGAGACATTACTTCCATGGAGTAAAGTCCGCATGGTGCCCGTTATATTCAACCCCGATACAATTTCTGTCTTCCATCAAAACTCTGAACGTCCACAGATTACAGGTAGCATAAAGATGTGCTTCGGAAACTACTACTGGTGTTCCAGGAATCGATCAAAGGGTAGACAGTTTGAGACATTACTTCCATGGAGAAAAGTCCGCATGGTGCCCGTTATATTCAACCTCAATGCAATTTCTGTCTTTCATGAAAACTCTGAACGTCAACAGATTACAGGAAGCCTCCAGATGTGCTTTGGAAACTACTACTGGTTTTCCAGGAATCGAGCAAAGGGTAGACAGTTTGAGACATTACTCCCATGGAGAAAAGTCCGCATGGTGCCCGTTATTTTCAATCCCGATGCAATTTCTCTCTTTCATCAATACTCTGAATGTGCACAGTTTACAGGAAGCCTCCAGATGTGCTTCGGAAACTACTACTGGTGTCCCAGGAATCGATCAAAGAGTAGACAGTTTGAGACATTACTCCCATGGAGAAAAGTCCGCATGGTGATCTTTATATTCAACCCGGATGCAATTTCTGTCTTTCACCAAAACTCTGAACGTCCACAGATTACAGGAAGCCTCCAGATGTGCTTCGGAAACTACTACTGGTGTTCCAGGAATCGATCAAAGAGTAGACAGATTGAGACATTACTCCCATGGAGAAAAGTCCGCATGGTGCCAGTTATATTCAATCCCGATGCAATTTCTGTCTTTCATCAAGACTCTGAACGTCCACAGATTACAGGAAGCCTCCAGATGTGCTTCGGAACCTACTACTGGTGTTCCAGGAATCGATCAAAGAGTAGGCAGTTTGAGATATTACTCCCATGGAGAAAAGTCCTCATGGTGCCCATTATATTCAATCGCGATGCAATTTATGTCTTTCATCAAAACTCTGAACGTCCACAGATTACAGGAAGCCTCCAGATGTGCTTCGGAAACTACTACTGGTTTCCCAGGAATCGATCAAAGAGTAGACAGTTTGAGACATTACTCCCATGGAGAAAAGTCGGCATGGTGCCCGTTATATTCAATCCCGATGTCATTTCTGTCTTTCATCAAAACTCTGAACGTCCACAGATTACAGGAAGCCTCCAGATGTGCTTCAGAAACTACTACTGTTGTCCCAGGATGCGATCAAATAGTAGACAGTTTGAGACATTACTCCCATGGAGAAAAGTCAGCATGGTGCCCATTATATTCAACCCCGATGCAATTTCTGTCTTTCATCCAAACTCTGAACGTCCACAGATTACAGGAAGCCTCCAGATGTGCTTCGGAAACTACTACTGGTGTCCCAGGAATCGATCAAAGAGTAGACAGTTTGAGACATTACTCCCATGGGGAAAAGTCCGCATGGTGCCCGTTATATTCAACCCCGATGCAATTTCTGTCTTTCATCAAAACTCTGAACGTCCACAGATTACAGGTAGCATAAAGATGTGCTTCGGAAACTACTACTGGTGTTCCAGGAATCGATCAAAGGGTAGACAGTTTGAGACATTACTTCCATGGAGAAAAGTCCGCATGGTGCCCGTTATATTCAACCCCGATACAATTTCTGTCTTTCATCAAAACTCTGAACGTCCACAGATTACAGGAAGCCTCCAGATGTGCTTCGGAAACTACTACTGGTGTCCCAGGAAGCGATCAAAGAGTAGACAGTTTGAGACATTACTCCCATGGAGAAAAGTCCGCATGGTGCCCGTTATATTCAACCTCGATGCAATTTCTGTCTTTCATCAAAACTCTGAACGTCCACAGATTACAGGAAGCCTCCAGATGTGCTTCGGAAACTACTACTGGTGTCCCAGGAATCGATCAAAGAGTACACAGTTTGAGACATTACTCCCATGGAGAAAAGTCCGCATGGTGCCCGTTATATTCAATCCATATGCAATTTCTCTCTTTCATCAAAATTCTGAACGTCCACAGATTACAGGAAGCCTCCAGATGTGCTTCGGAAACTACTACTGGTGTGCCAGGAAGCGATCAAAGCGTAGACAGTTTGAGACATTACTCCCATGGAGAAAAGTCCGCATTGTGCCCGTTATATTCAACCCCGATGCAATATCTGTCTTTCACTAAAACTCTGAACGTCCACAGATTACAGGAAGCCTCCAGATGTGCTTCAGAAACTACTACTGTTGTATCAGGAAGCGATCAAAGAGTAGACAGTTTGGACATTACTCCCATTGGGAAAAGTCAGCATGGTGCCCATTATATTCAACCCCGATGCAATTTCTGTCTTTCATCCAACCTCTGAACGTCCACAGATTACAGGAAGCCTCCAGATGTGCTTCGGAAACTGCTACTGGTGTCCCAGGAATCGATCAAAGAGTACACAGATTGAGACATTACTCCCATGGGGAAAAGTCCGCATGGTGCCCGTTATATTCAATCCCGATGCAATTTCTGTCTTTCATCAAAACTCTGAATGTCCACAGATTACAGGAAGCCTCCAGATGTGCTTCGGAAACTACTACTGGTGTCCCAGGAATCGATCAAAGAGTAGACAGTTTGAGACATTACTCCCATGGAGAAAAGTCGGCATGGTACCCGTTATATTCAATCACGATGTCATTTCTGTCTTTCATCAAAACTCTGAACGTCCACAGCTTACAGGAAGCCTCCAGATGTGCTTCAGAAACTACTACTGTTGTCCCAGGAAGCGATCAAAGAGTAGACAGTTTGGGACATTACTCCCATGGAGAAAAGTCAGCATGGTGCCCATTATATTCAACCCCGATTCAATTTCTGTCTTTCATCCAAACACTGAACGTCCACAGATTACAGGAAGCCTCCAGATGTGCTTCGGAAACTACTACTGGTGTCCCAGGAATCGATCAAAGAGTACACAGTTTGAGACATTACTCCCATGGAGAAAAGTCCGCATGGTGCCCGTTATATTCAATCCATATGCAATTTCTCTCTTTCATCAAAATTCTGAACGTCCACAGATTACAGGAAGCCTCCAGATGTGCTTCGGAAACTACTACTGGTGTCCCAGGAAGCGATCAAAGCGTAGACAGTTTGAGACATTACTCCCATGGAGAAAAGTCCGCATTGTGATCGTTATATTCAATCCCGATGCAATTTCTCTCTTTCATCAATACTCTGAATGTGCACATATTACAGGAAGCCTCCAGATGTGCTTCGGAAACTACTACTGGTGTTCCAGGAAGTTATCAAAGAGTAGACAGTTTGAGACATTACTCCCATGGAGAAAAGTCCGCATCGTGTCCGTTATATTCAACCCCGATGCAATATCTCTCTTTCATCAAAACTCTGAACGTGCACAGATTACAGGTAGAATAAAGATGTGCTTCGGAAACTACTACTGGTGTCCCAGGAATCGATCAAAGAGTAGACAGTTTGAGACATTACTCCCATGGAGAAAAGTCCGCATGGTGCCCGTTATATTAAACCCCGACACAATTTCTGTCTTTCATCAAAACTCTGAACGTCCACAGATTACAGGAAGCCTCCAGATGTGCTTCGGAAACTACTACTGGTGTCCCAGGAAGCGATCAAAGAGTAGACAGTTTGAGACATTACTCCCATGGAGAAAAGTCCGCATGGTGCCCGTTATATTCAACCCCGATGCAATTTCTGTCTTTCATCAAAACTCTGAACGTCCACAGATTACAGGAAGCCTCCAGATGTGCTTCGGAAACTACTACTGGTGTTCTAGGAATCGATCAGAGAGTAAACAGTTTGAGACATTACTCCCATGGAGAAAAGTCCGCATGGTGCCCGTTATATGCAATCCCGATGCAATTTCTGTCTTTCATCATAACTCTGAACGTCCACAGATTACAGGAAGCCTCCAGATGTGCTTCGGAAACTACTACTGGTGTCCCTGGAATCGATCAAAGAGTAGACAGTTTGAGACATTACTCCCATGGAGAAAAGTCCGCATGGTGCCCGTTATAGTCAACCTCAATGCAATTTATGTCTTTCATCAAAACTCTGAACGTCCGTAGATTACAGGAACAATCCAGATGTGCTTCAGAAACTACTACTTGTGTTCCAGAAATCGATCAAAGAGTAGACAGTTTGAGACATTACTCCCATGGAGATAAGTCCGCTTGGTGCCCGTTATATTCAACCCCGATGCAATTTATGTCTTTCATCAAAACTCTGAACGTCCACAGATTACAGGAAGCCTCCAGATGTGCTTCGGAAACTACTACTGGTGTTCCAGGAATCGATCAAAGAGTAGACAGTTTGAGACATTACTCCCAGGGAGAAAAGTCCGCATGGTGCCCGTTATATTCAACCCCGATGCAATTTCTGTCTTTCATCAAAACTCTGAACGTCCACAGATTATAGGAAGCCTCCAGATGTGCTTCGGAAACTACTACTGGTTTTCCAGGAATCGAGCAAAGGGAAGACAGTTTGAGACATTACTCCCATGGAGAAAAGTCCGCATGGTGCCCGTTATAGTCAACCTCAATGCAATTTCTGTCTTTCATCAAAACTCTGAACGTCTGTAGATAACAGGAACAATCCAGATGTGCTTCAGAAACTACTACTTGTGTTCCAGAAATCGATCAAAGAGTAGACAGTTTGAGACATTACTCCCATGGAGAAAAGTCCGCATGGTGCCCGTTATATTCAACCCCGATGCAATTTCTGTCTTTCATCAGAACTCTGAACGTCCACAGATTACAGGAAGCCACCAGATGTGCTTCGGAAACTACTACTGGTGTCCCAGGAATCGATCAAAGAGTACACAGTTTGAGACATTACTCCCATGGAGAAAAGTCCGCATGGTGCCCGTTATATTCAATCCATATGCAATTTCTCTCTTTCATCAAAATTCTGAACGTCCACAGATTACAGGAAGCCTCCAGATGTGCTTCGGAAACTACTACTGGTGTCCCAGGAAGCGATCAAAGCGTAGACAGTTTGAGACATTACTCCCATGGAGAAAAGTCCTAATTGTGCCCGTTATATTCAATCCCGATGCAATTTCTCTCTTTCATCAATACTCTGAATGTGCACATATTACAGGAAGCCTCCAGATGTGCTTCGGAAACTACTACTGGAGTTCCAGGAAGTTATCAAAGAGTAGACAGTTTGAGACATTACTCCCATGGAGAAAAGTCCGCATCGTGCCCGTTATATTCAACCCCGATGCAATATCTGTCTTTCACTAAAACTCTGAACGTCCACAGATTACAGGAATTCTCCAGATGTGCTTCAGAAACTACTACTGTTGTCCCAGGAAGCGATCAAATAGTAGACAGTTTGAGACATTACTCCCATGGAGAAAAGTCAGCATGGTGCCCATTATATCCAACCCCGATGCAATTTCTGTCTTTCATCCAAACTCTGAACGTCCACAGATTACAGGAAGCCTCCAGATGTGCTTCGGAAACTGCTACTGGTGTCCCAGGTATCGATCAATGAGTACACAGTTTGAGACATTACTCCCATGGGGAAAAGTCCGCATGGTGCCCGTTATATTCAACCCCGATTTAATTTCTGTCTTTCATCTAAACTCTGAACGTGCACAGATTACAGGTAGAATAAAGATGTGCTTCGGAAACTACTACTGGTGTCCCAGGAATCGATCAAAGAGTAGACAGTTTGAGACATTACTCCCATGGAGAAAAGTCCGCATGGTGCCCGTTATATTAAACCCCGACACAATTTCTGTCTTTCATCAAAACTCTGAACGTCCACAGATTACAGGAAGCCTCCAGATGTGCTTCGGAAACTACTACTGGTGTCCCAGGAAGCGATCAAAGAGTAGACAGTTTGAGACATTACTCCCATGGAGAAAAGTCCGCATGGTGCCCGTTATATTCAACCCCGATGACTTTTCTGTCTTTCATCACAACTCTGAACGTCCACAGATTACAGGAAGCTTCCAGATGTGCTTCGGAAACTACTACTGGTGTTCTAGGAATCGATCAGAGAGTAAACAGTTTGAGACATTACTCCCATGGAGAAAAGTCCGCATGGTGCCCGTTATATGCAATCCCGATGCAATTTCTGTCTTTCATCATAACTCTGAACGTCCACAGATTACAGGAAGCCTCCAGATGTGCTTCGGAAACTACTACTGGTGTCCCAGGAATCGATCAAAGAGTAGACAGTTTGAGACATTACTCCCATGGAGAAAAGTCCGCATGGTGCCCGTTAAATTCAACCCCGATGCAATTTATGTCTTTCATCAAAACTCTGAACGTCCACAGATTACAGGAAGCCTCCAGATGTGCTTCGGAAACTACTACTGGTGTTCCAGGAATCGATCAAAGAGTAGACAGTTTGAGACATTACTCCCAGGGAGAAAAGTCCGCATGGTGCCCGTTATATTCAACCCCGATGCAATTTATGTCTTTCATCAAAACTCTGAACGTCCACAGATTACAGGAAGCCTCTAGATGTGCTTCGGAAACTACTACTGGTGTTCCAGGAATCGATCAAAGAGTAGACAGTTTGAGACATTACTCCCATTTGGAAAAGTGCGCATGGTGCCCTTTATATTCAATCCCGATGCAATTTCTGTCTTTCATCAAATCTCTGAACGTCCACAGATTACAGGAAGAATCCAGATGTGCTTCAGAAACTACTACTTGTGTTCCAGAAATCGATCAAAGAGTAGACAGTTTGAGACATTACTCCCTTGGAGAAAAGTCCGCATGTTGCCCGTTATATTCAAGCTCAATGCAATTTCTGTCTTTCATCAAAACTCTGAACGTCCACAGATAACCGGAAGCCTCCAGATGTGCTTCAGAAACTACCACTGGTGTTCCAGGAATCGATCAAAGGTTAGACAGTTTGAGACATTACTCCCATGGAGAAAGTCCGCATGGTGCCCGTTATATTCAATCCCGATGCAATTTCTGTCTCTCATCAAAACTCTGAACGTCCACAGATTACAGGAAGAATCCAGATGTGCTTCAGAAACTACTACTTGTGTTCCAGGAATCGATCAAAGGGTAGACAGTTTGAGACATTACTCCCATGGAGAAAGTCCTCATGATGCCCGTTATATTCAATCCCGATGCAATTTCTGTCTTTCATCAAAACTCTGAACGTCCACAGATAACAGGAAGAATCCAGATGTGCTTCAGAAACTACTACTTGTGTTCCAGAAATCGATCAAAGAGTAAACAGTTTGAGACATTACTCCCATGGAGAAAAGTCCGCATGGTGCCCGTTATATTCAATCCCGATGCAATTTCTGTCTTTCATCAAGACTCTGAACGTCTACAGATTACAGGAAGCCTCCAGATGTGCTTCGGAACCTACTACTGGTGTTCCAGGAATCGATCAAAGAGTAGGCAGTTTGAGATATTACTCCCATGGAGAAAAGTCCGCATGGTGCCCATTATATTCAATCCCGATGCAATTTATGTCTTTCATCAAAACTCTGAACGTCCACAGATTACAGGAAGCCTCCAGATGTGCTTCGGAAAGTACTACTGGTGTCCCAGGAAGCGATCAAAGAGTAGACAGTTTGAGACATTACTCCCATGGAGAAAAGTCAGCATGGTGCACATTATATTCAACCCCGATGCAATTTCTGTCTTTCATCCAAACTCTGAACGTCCACAGATTACAGGAAGCCTCCAGATGTGCTTCGGAAACTACTACTGGTGTCCCAGGAATCGATCAAAGAGTACACAGTTTGAGACATTACTCCCATGGGGAAAAGTCCGCATGGTGCCCGTTATATTCAACCCCGATGCAATTTCTGTCTTTCATCAAAACTCTGAACGTCAACAGATTACAGGAAGGCTCGAGATGTGCTTCCTGGTGTCCCAGGAATCGATCAAAGAGTAGACAGTTTGAGACATTACCTTCATTTGGAAAAGTGCGCATGGTGCCATTTATATTCAACCCGATGCAACTTCTGTCCTTCATCAAAACTCTGAACGTCAACAGAATACAGGAAGGCTCGAGATGTGCTTCGGAAACTACTACTGGTGTTCCAGAAATCGATCAAAGAGTAGACAGTTTGAGACATTACTCCCATGGAGAAAAGTCCGCATGGTGCCAATTATAATCAACCTCAATGCAATTTCTGTCTTTCATCAAAACTCTGAACGTCCACAGATTACAGGTAGCCTAAAGATGTGCTTCGGAAACTACTACTGGTGTTCCAGGAATCGATCAAAGAGTAGACAGTTTGAGACATTACTTCCATGGAGAAAAGTCCGCATTGTGCCCGTTATATTAAACCTCAATGCAATTTCTGTCTTTCATGAAAACTCTGAACGTCAACAGATTACAGGAAGCCTCCAGATGTGCTTCGGAAACTACTACTGGTGTCCCAGGAAGCGATCAAAGCGTAGACAGTTTGAGACATTACTCCCATGGAGAAAAGTCCGCATGGTGCCCGTTATATTAAACCCCGATACAATTTCTGTCTTTCATCAAAACTCTGAACGTCCACAGATTACAGGAAGATTCCAGATGTGCTTCGGAAACTACTACTGGTGTCCCAGGAAGCGATCAAAGAGTAGACAGTTTGAGACATTACTCCCATGGAGAAAAGTCCGCATGGTGCCCGTTATATTCAACCTCGATGCAATTTCTGTCTTTCATCAAAACTCTGAACGTCCACAGATTACAGGAAGCCTCCAGATGTGCTTCGGAAACTACTACTGGTGTTCTAGGAATCGATCAAAGAGTAAACAGTTTGAGACATTACTCCCATGGAGAAAAGTCCTCATGGTGCCCATTATATTCAATCCCGATGCAATTTCTGTCTTTCATCAAAACTCTGAATGTCCACAGATTACAGGAAGCCTCCACATGTGCTTCGGAAACTACTACTGGTGTCCCAGGAATCAATCAAAGAGTAGACAGTTTGAGACATTACTCCCATGGAGAAAAGTCGGCATGGTGCCCGTTATATTCAATCCCGATGTCATTTCTGTCTTTCATCAAAACTCTGAACGTCCACAGATTACAGGAAGCCTCCAGATGTGCTTCAGAAACTACTACTGTTGTTCCAGGAAGCGATCAAAGAGTAGACAGTTTGAGACATTACTCCCATGGAGAAAAGTCCGCATGGTGCCCGTTATATTCAACCTCGATGCAATTTCTGTCTTTCATTAAAACTCTGAACGTCCACAGATTACAGGAAGCCTCCAGATGTGCTTCGGAAACTACTACTGGTGTTCTAGGAATCGATCAAAGAGTAAACAGTTTGAGACATTACTCCCATGGAGAAAAGTCCTCATGGTGCCCATTATATTCAACCTCGATGCAATTTCTGTCTTTCATCAAAACTCTGAACGTCCACAGATTACAGGAAGCCTCCAGATGTGCTTCGGAAACTACTACTGGTGTTCTATGAATCGATCAAAGAGTAAACAGTTTGAGACATTACTCCCATGGAGAAAAGTCCTCATGGTGCCCATTATATTCAATCCCGATGCAATTTCTGTCTTTCATCCAAACTCTGAAAGTGCACAGATTACAGGAAGCCTCTAGATGTGCTTCGGAAACTACTACTGGTGTCCCAGGAATCGATCAAAGAGTACACAGTTTGAGACATTACTCCCATGGAGAAAAGTCCGCATGGTGCCCGTTATATTCAATCCCTATGCAATTTCTCTCTTTCATCAAAACTCTGAATGTGAACATATTACAGGAAGCCTCCAGATGTGCTTCGGAAACTACTATTGATGTTCCAGGAAGTTATCAAAGAGAAGACAGTTTGAGACATTACTCCCATGGAGAAAAGTCCGCATCGTGCCCGTTATATTCAACCCCGATGCAATATCTGTCTTTCACTAAAACTCTGAACGTCCACAGATTACAGGAAGCCTCCAGATGTGCTTCAGAAACTACTACTGTTGTCCCAGGAAGCGATCAAAGAGTAGACAGTTTGAGACATTACTCCCATGGGGAAAAGTCCGCATGGTGCCCGTTATATTCAACCCCGATTTAATTTCTGTCTTTCATCAAAACTCTGAACGTGCACAGATTACAGGTAGAATAAAGATGTGCTTCGGAAACTACTACTGGTGTTCTAGGAATCGATCAGAGAGTAAACAGTTTGAGACATTACTCCCATGGAGAAAAGTCCGCATGGTGCCCGTTATATGCAATCCCGATGCAATTTCTGTCTTTTATCATAACTCTGAACGTCCGCAGATAACAGGAACAATCCAGATGTGCTTCAGAAACTACTACTTGTGTTCCAGAAATCGATCAAAGAGTAGACTGTTTGAGACATTACTCCCATGGAGAAAAGTCCGCATGGTGCCCGTTATATTCAACCCCGATGCAATTTATGTCTTTCATCAAAACTCTGAACGTCCACAGATTACAGGAAGCCTCCAGATGTGCTTCGGAAACTACTACTGGCGTTCCAGGAATCGATCAAAGAGTAGACAGTTTGAGACATTACTCCCAGGGAGAAAAGTCCGCATGGTGCCCGCTATATTCAACCCCGATGCAATTTCTGTCTTTCATCAAAACTCTGAACGTCCACAGATTACAGGAAGAATCCAGATGTGCTTCAGAAACTACTACTTGTGTTCCAGGAATCGATCAAAGGGTAGACAGTTTGAGACATTACTCCCATGGAGAAAGTCCTCATGGTGCCCGCTATATTCAACCCCGATGCAATTACTCTCTTTCATCAAAACTCTGAACGTCCACAGATTACAGGAAGCCTCCAGATGTGCTTCGGAAACTACTACTGGTGTCCCAGGAATCGATCAAAGAGTACACAGTTTGAGATATTACTCCCATGGGAAAAGTCCGCATGGTGCCCATTATTTTCAACCCCGATGCAATTTCTGTCTTTCATCAAAACTGTGAACGTCAACAGATTACAGGAAGGCTCGAGATGTGCTTCGGAAACTACTACTGGTGTTCCAGGAATCGATCAAAGATTAGACAGTTTGAGACATTACTCCCATGGAGAAAAGTCTTCATGGTGCCCGTTATATTCAACCTCAATGCAATTTCCGTCTTTCATCAAAACTCTGAACGTCCACAGATTACAGGAAGCCTACAGATGTGCTTCGGAAACTACTACTGGTGTTCCAGGAATCGATCAAAGAGTATACAGTTTGAGACATTACTCCCAGGGAGAAAAGTCCCCATGGTGCCCGTTACATTCAATACCGATGCAATTTCTGTCTTTCATCATAACTCTGAACGTCCACAGATTATAGGAAGAATCCAGATGTGCTTCGGAAACTACTACTGGTGTTCCAGAAATCGATCAAAGAGTAGACAGTTTAAGACATTACTCCCATGGAGAAAAGTCGGCATGGTGCCCGTTATATTCAATCCCGTTGCCATTTCTGTCTTTCATCAAAACTCTGAACGTCCACAGATTACAGGAAGGCTCGAGATGTGCTTCGGAAACTACTACTGGTGTTCCAGGAATCGATCAAAGAGTAGACAGTTTGAGACATTACTCCCAGGGAGGAAAGTCCGCATGGTGCCCGTTATATTCAACCCCGATGCAATTTCTGTCTTTCATCAAAACTCTGAACGTCCACAGATTACAGGAAGGATCCAGATGTGCTTCAAAAACTACTACTTGTGTTCCAGAAATCGATCAAAGAGTAGACAGATTGAGACATTACTCCCATGGAGAAAGTCCGCATGGTGCCCGTTATATTCAACCCCGATGCAATTTCTGTCTTTCATCCAAACTCTGAACGTCAACAGATTACAGGAAGGCTCGAGATGTGCTTCGGAAACTACTACTGGTGTTCCAGGAATCGATCAAAGAGTAGACAGTTTGAGACATTACTCCTAGGGAGGAAAGTCCGCATGGTGCCCGTTATATTCAACCCCGATGCAATTTCTGTCTTTCATCAAAACTCTGAACGTCCACAGATTACAGGAAGCCTCCAGATGTGCTTCAGAAACTACTACTGGTGTTCCAGGAATCGAGCAAAGAGTAGACAGTTTGAGACATTACTCCCATGGAGAAAAGTCCGCATGGTGCCCGTTATATTCAATCCCGATGCAATTTCTGTCTTTCATCAAGACTCTGAACGTCCACAGATTACAGGAAGCCTCCAGATGTGCTTCGGAACCTACTACTGGTGTTCCAGGAATCGATCAAAGAGTAGGCAGTTCGAGACATTACTCCCATGGAGAAAAGTCTTCATGGTGCCCATTATATTCAATCCCGATGCAATTTCTGTCTTTCATCAAAACTCTGAACGTCCACAGATTACAGGAAGCCTCCAGATGTGCTTCGGAAACTACTACTGGTTTCCCAGGAATCGATCAAAGGGTAGACAGATTGAGACATTACTCCCATGGAGAAAAGTCGGCATGGTGCCCGTTATATTCAACCCCGATGCAATTTCTGTCTTTCATCCAAACTCTGAACGTCCACAGATTACAGGAAGCCTCCAGATGTGCTTCGGAAACTACTACTGGTGTCCCAGGAATCGATCAAAGAGTGCACAGTTTGAGATATTACTCCCATGGGAAAAGTCCGCATGGTGCCCATTATTTTCAACCCCGATGCAATTTCTGTCTTTCATCAAAACTCTGAACGTCAACAGACTACAGGAAGGCTCGAGATGTGCTTCGGAAACTACTACTGGTGTTCCAGGAATCGATCAAGGAGTAGACAGTTTGAGACATTACTCCCATGGAGAAAAGTCCGCATGGTGCCCGTTATATTGAAACCCGATGCAATTTCTGTCTTTCATCAAGACTCTGAACGTCCACAGATTACAGGAAGCCTCCAGATGTGCTTCGGAACCTACTACTGGTGTTCCAGGAATCGATCAAAGAGTAGGCAGTTTGAGACATTACTCCCATGGAGAAAAGTCCTCATGGTGCCCATTATATTCAATCCCGATGCAATTTCTGTCTTTCATCAAAACTCTGAACATCCACAGATTACAGGATGCCTCCAGATGTGCTTCGGAAACTACTACTGGTTTTCCAGGAATCGATCAAAGAGTAGACAGTTTGAGACATTACTCCCATGGAGAAAAGTCGGCATGGTGCCCGTTATATTTAATCCCGTTGCCATTTCTGTCTTTCATCAAAACTCTGAAAGTCCACAGTTTACAGGAAGCCTCCAGATGTGCTTCAGAAACTACTACTGGTGTCCCAGGAAGCGATCAAAGAGTAGACAGTTTGAGACATTACTCCCATGGAGAAAAGTCAGCATGGTGCCCATTATATTCAACCCCGATGCAATTTCTGTCTTTCATCCAAACTCTGAACGTCCACAGATTACAGGAAGCCTCCAGATGTGCTTCGGAAGCTACTACTGGTGTCCCAGGAATCTATCAAAGAGTACACAGTTTGAGATATTACTCCCATGGGAAAAGTCTGCATGGTGCCCGTTATATTCAACCCCGATGCAATTTCTGTCTTTCATCAGAGCTCTGAACGTCAACAGATTACAGGAAGGCTCGAGATGTGCTTCGGAAACTACTACTGGTGTTCCAGGAAGCGATCAAAGAGTAGACAGTTTGAGACATTACTCCCATGGAGAAAAGTCCGCATGGTGCCCGTTATATTCAACCTCAATGCGATTTCCGTCTTTCATCAAAACTCTGAGCGTCCACAGATTACAGGAAGCCTCCAGATGTGCTTCGGAAACTACTACTGGTGTCCCAGGAATCGATCAAAGAGTACACAGTTTGAGATATTACTCCCATGGGAAAAGTCCGCATGGTGCCCGTTATATTCAACCCCGATGCAATTTCTGTCTTTCATCAAAACTCTGAACGTCAACAGATTACAGGAAGGCTCGAGATGTGCTTCGGAAACTACTACTGGTGTTCCAGGAATCGATCAAAGAGTAGACAGTTTGAGACATTACTCCCATGGAGAAAGTCCGCATGGTGCCCGTTATATTCAATCCCGATGCAATTTCTGTTCTTCATCAAAACTCTGAACGTCCACAGATTACAGGAAGGATCCAGATATGCTTCAGAAACTACTACTTGTGTTCCAGAAATCGATCAAAGAGTAGACAGATTGAGACATTACTCCCATGGAGAAAAGTCCGCATGGTGCCCATTATATTTAACCCCGATGCAATTTCTGTCTTTCATCCAAACTCTGAACGTCCACAGATTACAGGAAGCCTCCAGATGTGCTTCGGAAACTACTACTGGTGACCCAGGAATCGATCAAAGAGTAGACAGTTTGAGATATTACTCCCATGGGAAAAGTCCGCATGGTGCCCATTATTTTCAACCCCGATGCAATTTCTGTCTTTCATCAAAACTGTGAACGTCAACAGATTACAGGAAGGCTCGAGATGTGCTTCGGAAACTACTACTTGTGTTCCAGAAATCGATCAAAGAGTAGACAGATTGAGACATTACTCCCATGGAGAAAAGTCCGCATGGTGCCCATTATATTTAACCCCGATGCAATTTCTGTCTTTCATCCAAACTCTGAACGTCCACAGATTACAGGAAGCCTCCAGATGTGCTTCGGAAACTACTACTGGTGTCCCAGGAATCGATCAAAGAGTACACAGTTTGAGATATTACTCCCATGGGAAAAGTCCGCATGGTGCCCATTATTTTCAACCCCGATGCAATTTCTGTCTTTCATCAAAACTGTGAACGTCAACAGATTACAGGAAGGCTCGAGATGTGCTTCGGAAACTACTACTTGTGTTCCAGAAATCGATCAAAGAGTAGACAGATTGAGACATTACTCCCATGGAGAAAAGTCCGCATGGTGCCCATTATATTTAACCCCGATGCAATTTCTGTCTTTCATCCAAACTGTGAACGTCAACAGATTACAGGAAGGCTCGAGATGTGCTTCGGAAACTACTACTGGTGTTCCAGGAATCGATCAAAGAGTAGACAGTTTGAGACATTACTCCCAGGGAGAAAAGTCCGCATGGTGCCCGTTATATTCAACCCCGATGCAATTTCTGTCTTTCATCCAAACTCTGAACGTCCACAGATTACAGGAAGCCTCCAGATGTGCTTCGGAAACTACTACTGGTGTCCCAGGAATCGATCAAAGAGTAGACAGTTTGAGATATTACTCCCATGGGAAAAGTCCGCATGGTGCCCATTATTTTCAACCCCGATGCAATTTCTGTCTTTCATCAAAACTGTGAACGTCAACAGATTACAGGAAGGCTCGAGATGTGCTTCGGAAACTACTACTTGTGTTCCAGAAATCGATCAAAGAGTAGACAGATTGAGACATTACTCCCATGGAGAAAAGTCCGCATGGTGCCCATTATATTTAACCCCGATGCAATTTCTGTCTTTCATCCAAACTCTGAACGTCCACAGATTACAGGAAGCCTCCAGATGTGCTTCGGAAACTACTACTGGTGTCCCAGGAATCGATCAAAGAGTACACAGTTTGAGATATTACTCCCATGGGAAAAGTCCGCATGGTGCCCATTATTTTCAACCCAGATGCAATTTCTGTCTTTCATCAAAACTGTGAACGTCAACAGATTACAGGAAGGCTCGAGATGTGCTTCGGAAACTACTACTTGAGTTCCAGAAATCGATCAAAGAGTAGACAGATTGAGACATTACTCCCATGGAGAAAAGTCCGCATGGTGCCCATTATATTTAACCCCGATGCAATTTCTGTCTTTCATCCAAACTCTGAACGTCCACAGATTACAGGAAGCCTCCAGATGTGCTTCGGAAACTACTACTGGTGTCCCAGGAATCGATCAAAGAGTAGACAGTTTGAGATATTACTCCCATGGGAAAAGTCCGCATGGTGCCCATTATTTTCAACCCCGATGCAATTTCTGTCTTTCATCAAAACTGTGAACGTCAACAGATTACAGGAAGGCTCGAGATGTGCTTCGGAAACTACTACTTGTGTTCCAGAAATCGATCAAAGAGTAGACAGATTGAGACATTACTCCCATGGAGAAAAGTCCGCATGGTGCCCATTATATTTAACCCCGATGCAATTTCTGTCTTTCATCCAAACTCTGAACGTCCACAGATTACAGGAAGCCTCCAGATGTGCTTCGGAAACTACTACTGGTGTCCCAGGAATCGATCAAAGAGTACACAGTTTGAGATATTACTCCCATGGGAAAAGTCCGCATGGTGCCCATTATTTTCAACCCCGATGCAATTTCTGTCTTTCATCAAAACTGTGAACGTCAACAGATTACAGGAAGGCTCGAGATGTGCTTCGGAAACTACTACTTGTGTTCCAGAAATCGATCAAAGAGTAGACAGATTGAGACATTACTCCCATGGAGAAAAGTCCGCATGGTGCCCGTTATATTCAACCTCAATGCAATTTCTGTCTTTCATCAAAACTCTGAACGTTCACAGATAACAGGAAGCCTCCAGATGTGCTTCAGAAACTACTACTGGTGTTCCAGGAATCGAGCAAAGAGTAGACAGTTTGAGACATTACTCCCATGGAGAAAAGTCCGCATGGTGCCCGTTATATTCAATCCCGATGCAATTTCTGTCTTTCATCAAGACTCTGAACGTCCACAGATTACAGGAAGCCTCCAGATGTGCTTCGGAACCTACTACTGGTGTTCGAGGAATCGATCAAAGAGTAGGCAGTTCGAGACATTACTCCCATGGAGAAAAGTCCGCATGGTGCCCGTTATATTCAACCTCAATGCAATTTCTGTCTTTCATCAAAACTCTGAACGTCCACAGATTACAGGAAGCCTCCAGATGTGCTTCGGAAACTACTACTGGTGTCCCAGGAATCGATCAAAGAGTACACAGTTTGAGATATTACTCCCATGGGAAAAATCCGCATGGTGCCCATTATTTTCAACCCCGATGCAATTTCTGTCTTTCATCAAAACTGTGAACGTCAACAGATTACAGGAAGGCTCGAGATGTGCTTCGGAAACTACTACTTGTGTTCCAGAAATCGATCAAAGAGTAGACAGATTGAGACATTACTCCCATGGAGAAAAGTCCGCATGGTGCCCGTTATATTCAACCTCAATGCAATTTCTGTCTTTCATCAAAACTCTGAACGTTCACAGATAACAGGAAGCCTCCAGATGTGCTTCAGAAACTACTACTGGTGTTCCAGGAATCGAGCAAAGAGTAGACAGTTTGAGACATTACTCCCATGGAGAAAAGTCCGCATGGTGCCCGTTATATTCAATCCCGATGCAATTTCTGTCTTTCATCAAGACTCTGAACGTCCACAGATTACAGGAAGCCTCCAGATGTGCTTCGGAACCTACTACTGGTGTTCCAGGAATCGATCAAAGAGTAGGCAGTTCGAGACATTACTCCCATGGAGAAAAGTCCGCATGGTGCCCGTTATATTCAACCTCAATACAATTTCTGTCTTTCATCAAAACTCTGAACGTCCACAGATTACAGGAAGCCTCCAGATGTGCTTCGGAAACTACTACTGGTGTCCCAGGAATCGATCAAAGAGTACACAGTTTGAGATATTACTCCCATGGGAAAAATCCGCATGGTGCCCATTATTTTCAACCCCGATGCAATTTCTGTCTTTCATCAAAACTGTGAACGTCAACAGAATACAGGAAGGCTCGAGATGTGCTTCGGAAACTACTACTTGTGTTCCAGAAATCCATCAAAGAGTAGACAGATTGAGACATTACTCCCATGGAGAAAAGTCCGCATGGTGCCCGTTATATTCAACCTCAATGCAATTTCTGTCTTTCATCAAAACTCTGAACGTTCACAGATAACAGGAAGCCTCCAGATGTGCTTCAGAAACTACTACTGGTGTTCCAGGAATCGAGCAAAGAGTAGACAGTTTGAGACATTACTCCCATGGAGAAAAGTCCGCATGGTGCCCGTTATATTCAATCCCGATGCAATTTCTGTCTTTCATCAAGACTCTGAACGTCCACAGATTACAGGAAGCCTCCAGATGTGCTTCGGAACCTACTACTGGTGTTCCAGGAATCGATCAAAGAGTAGGCAGTTCGAGACATTACTCCCATGGAGAAAAGTCCGCATGGTGCCCGTTATATTCAACCTCAATGCAATTTCTGTCTTTCATCAAAACTCTGAACGTCCACAGATTACAGGAAGCCTCCAGATGTGCTTCGGAAACTACTACTGGTGTCCCAGGAATCGATCAAAGAGTACACAGTTTGAGATATTACTCCCATGGGAAAAATCCGCATGGTGCCCATTATTTTCAACCCCGATGCAATTTCTGTCTTTCATCAAAACTGTGAACGTCAACAGATTACAGGAAGGCTCGAGATGTGCTTCGGAAACTACTACTTGTGTTCCAGAAATCGGTCAAAGAGTAGACAGATTGAGACATTACTCCCATGGAGGAAAGTCCGCATGGTGCCCGTTATATTCAACCTCAATGCAATTTCTGTCTTTCATCAAAACTCTGAACGTTCACAGATAACAGGAAGCCTCCAGATGTGCTTCGGAAACTACTACTGGTGTTCCAGGAATCGAGCAAAGAGTAGACAGTTTGAGACATTACTCCCATGGAGAAAAGTCCGCATGGTGCCCGTTATATTCAATCCCGATGCAATTTCTGTCTTTCATCAAGACTCTGAACGTCCACAGATTACAGGAAGCCTCCAGATGTGCTTCGGAACCTACTACTGGTGTTCGAGGAATCGATCAAAGAGTAGGCAGTTCGAGACATTACTCCCATGGAGAAAAGTCCGCATGGTGCCCGTTATATTCAACCTCAATGCAATTTCTGTCTTTCATCAAAACTCTGAACGTCCACAGATTACAGGAAGCCTCCAGATGTGCTTCGGAAACTACTACTGGTGTCCCAGGAATCGATCAAAGAGTACACAGTTTGAGATATTACTCCCATGGGAAAAATCCGCATGGTGCCCATTATTTTCAACCCCGATGCAATTTCTGTCTTTCATCAAAACTGTGAACGTCAACAGATTACAGGAAGGCTCGAGATGTGCTTCGGAAACTACTACTTGTGTTCCAGAAATCGATCAAAGAGTAGACAGATTGAGACATTACTCCCATGGAGAAAAGTCCGCATGGTGCCCGTTATATTCAACCTCAATGCAATTTCTGTCTTTCATCAAAACTCTGAACGTTCACAGATAACAGGAAGCCTCCAGATGTGCTTCAGAAACTACTACTGGTGTTCCAGGAATCGAGCAAAGAGTAGACAGTTTGAGACATTACTCCCATGGAGAAAAGTCCGCATGGTGCCCGTTATATTCAATCCCGATGCAATTTCTGTCTTTCATCAAGACTCTGAACGTCCGCAGATTACAGGAAGCCTCCAGATGTGCTTCGGAACCTACTACTGGTGTTCCAGGAATCGATCAAAGAGTAGGCAGTTCGAGACATTACTCCCATGGAGAAAAGTCCGCATGGTGCCCGTTATATTCAACCTCAATACAATTTCTGTCTTTCATCAAAACTCTGAACGTCCACAGATTACAGGAAGCCTCCAGATGTGCTTCGGAAACTACTACTGGTGTCCCAGGAATCGATCAAAGAGTACACAGTTTGAGATATTACTCCCATGGGAAAAATCCGCATGGTGCCCATTATTTTCAACCCCGATGCAATTTCTGTCTTTCATCAAAACTGTGAACGTCAACAGATTACAGGAAGGCTCGAGATGTGCTTCGGAAACTACTACTTGTGTTCCAGAAATCGATCAAAGAGTAGACAGATTGAGACATTACTCCCATGGAGAAAAGTCCGCATGGTGCCCGTTATATTCAACCTCAATGCAATTTCTGTCTTTCATCAAAACTCTGAACGTTCACAGATAACAGGAAGCCTCCAGATGTGCTTCAGAAACTACTACTGGTGTTCCAGGAATCGAGCAAAGAGTAGACAGTTTGAGACATTACTCCCATGGAGATAAGTCCGCATGGTGCCCGTTATATTCAATCCCGATGCAATTTCTGTCTTTCATCAAGACTCTGAACGTCCACAGATTACAGGAAGCCTCCAGATGTGCTTCGGAACCTACTACTGGTGTTCCAGGAATCGATCAAAGAGTAGGCAGTTCGAGACATTACTCCCATGGAGAAAAGTCCGCATGGTGCCCGTTATATTCAACCTCAATGCAATTTCTGTATTTCATCAAAACTCTGAACGTCCACAGATTACAGGAAGCCTCCAGATGTGCTTCGGAAACTACTACTGGTGTCCCAGGAATCGATCAAAGAGTACACAGTTTGAGATATTACTCCCATGGGAAAAATCCGCATGGTGCCCATTATTTTCAACCCCGATGCAATTTCTGTCTTTCATCAAAACTGTGAACGTCAACAGATTACAGGAAGGCTCGAGATGTGCTTCGGAAACTACTACTTGTGTTCCAGAAATCGATCAAAGAGTAGACAGATTGAGACATTACTCCCATGGAGAAAAGTCCGCATGGTGCCCGTTATATTCAACCTCAATGCAATTTCTGTCTTTCATCAAAACTCTGAACGTCCACAGATTACAGGAAGCCTCCAGATGTGCTTCGGAAACTACTACTGGTGTTCCAGGAATCGATCAAAGAGTAGACAGTTTGAGACATTACTCCCATGGAGAAAGTCCGCATGGTGCCCGTAATATTATATCCCGATGCAATTTCTGTCTTTCATCAAACCTGTGAACGTCCACAGATTACAGGAAGGATCCAGATGTGCTTCAGAAACTACTACTTGTGTTCCAGAAATCGATCAAAGAGTAGACAGATTGAGACATTACTCCCATGGAGAAAAGTCCGCATGGTGCCCGTTATATTCAACCTCAATGCAATTTCTGTCTTTCATCAAAACTCTGAACGTTCACAGATAACAGGAAGCCTCCAGATGTGCTTCAGAAACTACTACTGGTGTTCCAGGAATCGAGCAAAGAGTAGACAGTTTCAGACATTACTCCCATGGAGAAAAGTCCGCATGGTGCCCGTTATATTCAAACCCGATGCAATTTCTGTCTTTCATCAAGACTCTGAACGTCCACAGATTACAGGAAGCCTCCAGATGTGCTTCGGAACCTACTACTGGTGTTCCAGGAATCGATCAAAGTGTAGGCAGTTCGAGACATTACTCCCATGGAGAAAAGTCTTCATGGTGCCCGTTATATTCAATCCCGATGCAATTTCTGTCTTTCATCAAAACTCTGAACGTCCACAGTTTACAGGAAGCCTCCAGATGTGCTTCGGAAACTACTACTGGTTTCCCAGGAATCGATCAAAGGGTAGACAGATTGAGACATTACTCCCATGGAGAAAAGTCGGCATGGTGCCCGTTATATTCAACCCCGATGCAATTTCTGTCTTTCATCAAAACTGTGAACGTCAACAGATTACAGGAAGGCTCCAGATGTGCTTCGGAAACTACTACTTGTGTTCCAGAAATCGATCAAAGAGTAGACAGATTGAGACATTACTCCCATGGAGAAAAGTCCGCAAGGTGCCCGTTATATTCAACCTCAATGCAATTTCTGTCTTTCATCAAAACTCTGAACGTTCACAGATAACAGGAAGCCTCCAGATGTGCTTCAGAAACTACTACTGGTGTTCCAGGAATCGAGCAAAGAGTAGACAGTTTGAGACATTACTCCCATGGAGAAATGTCCGCATGGTGCCCGTTATATTCAATCCCGATGCAATTTCTGTCTTTCATCAAGACTCTGAACGTCCACAGATTACAGGAAGCCTCCAGATGTGCTTCGGAACCTACTACTGGTGTTCCAGGAATCGATCAAAGAGTAGGCAGTTCGAGACATTACTCCCATGGAGAAAAGTCCGCATGGTGCCCGTTATATTCAACCTCAATGCAATTTCTGTCTTTCATCAAAACTCTGAACGTCCACAGATTACAGGAAGCCTCCAGATGTGCTTCGGAAACTACTACTGGTGTCCCAGGAATCGATCAAAGAGTAGACAGTTTGAGACATTACTCCCATGGAGAAAGTCCGCATGGTGCCCGTAATATTATATCCCGATGCAATTTCTGTCTTTCATCAAAACTCTGAACGTCCACAGATTACAGAAAGGATCCAGATGTGCTTCAGAAACTACTACTTGTGTTCCAGAAATCGATCAAAGAGTAGACAGATTGAGACATTACTCCCATGGAGAAAAGTCCGCATGGTGCCCGTTATATTCAACCTCAATGCAATTTCTGTCTTTCATCAAAACTCTGAACGTTCACAGATAACAGGAAGCCTCCAGATGTGCTTCAGAAACTACTACTGGTGTTCCAGGAATCGATCAAAGAGTAGACAGTTTGAGACATTACTCCCATGGAGAAAAGTCCGCATGGTGCCCGTTATATTCAAACCCGATGCAATTTCTGTCTTTCATCAAAACTCTGAACGTCCACAGATTACAGGAAGCCTCCAGATGTGCTTCGGAACCTACTACTGGTGTTCCAGGAATCGATCAAAGTATAGGCAGTTCGAGACATTACTCCCATGGAGAAAAGTCTTCATGGTGCCCGTTATATTCAATCCCGATGCAATTTCTGTCTTTCATCAAAACTCTGAACGTCCACAGACTACAGGAAGCCTCCAGATGTGCTTCGGAAACTACTACTGGTTTCCCAGGAATCGATCAATTGTAGACAGATTGAGACATTACTCCCATGGAGAAAAGTCGGCATGGTGCCCGTTATATTCAACCCCGATGCAATTTCTGTCTTTCATCCAAACTCTGAACGTCCACAGATTACAGGAAGCCTCCAGATGTGCTTCGGAAACTACTACTGGTGTCCCAGGAATCGATCAAAGAGTACACAGTTTGAGATATTACTCCCATGGGAAAAGTCCGCATGGTGCCCATTATTTTCAACCCCGATGCAATTTCTGTCTTTCATCAAAACTGTGAACGTCAACAGATTACAGGAAGGCTCGAGATGTGCTTCGGAAACTACTACTGGTGTTCCAGGAATCGATCAAGGAGTAGACAGTTTGAGACATTACTCCCATGGAGAAAAGTCCGCATGGTGCCCGTTATATTGAATCCCGATGCAATTTCTGTCTTTCATCAAGACTCTGAACGTCCACAGATTACAGGAAGCCTCCAGATGTGCTTCGGAACCTACTACTGGTGTTCCAGGAATCGATCAAAGAGTAGGCAGTTTGAGACATTACTCCCATGGAGAAAAGTCCTCATGGTGCCCATTATATTCAATCCCGATGCAATTTCTGTCTTTCATCAAAACTCTGAACGTCCACAGATTACAGGAAGCCTCCAGATGTGCTTCGGAAACTACTACTGGTTTTCCAGGAATCGATCAAAGAGTAGACAGTTTGAGACATTAGTCCCATGGAGAAAAGTCGGCATGGTGCCCGTTATATTCAATCCCGTTGCCATTTCTGTCTTTCATCAAAACTCTGAACGTCCACAGATTACAGGAAGCCTCCAGATGTGCTTCAGAAACTACTACTGGTGTCCCAGGAAGCGATCAAAGAGTAGACAGTTTGAGACATTACTCCCATGGAGAAAAGTCAGCATGGTGCCCATTATATTCAACCCCGATGCAATTTCTGTCTTTCATCCAAACTCTGAACGTCCACAGATTACAGGAAGCCTCCAGATGTGCTTCGGAAACTACTACTGGTGTCCCAGGAATCGATCAAAGAGTACACAGTTTGAGATATTACTCCCATGGGAAAAGTCCGCATGGTGCCCGTTATATTCAACCCCGATGCAATTTCTGTCTTTCATCAGAACTCTGAACGTCAACAGACTACAGGAAGGCTCGAGATGTGCTTCGGAAACTACTACTGGTGTTCCAGGAATCGATCAAAGAGTAGACTGTTTGAGACATTACTCCCAGGGAGAAAAGTCCGCATGGTGCCCGTTATATTCAACCCCAATGCAATTTCTGTCTTTCATCAAAACTCTGAACGTCCACAGATTACAGGAAGCCTCCAGATGTGCTTCGGAAACTACTACTGGTGTTCCAGGAATCGATCAAAGAGTAGACTGTTTGAGACATTACTCCCATGGAGAAAGTCCGCATGGTGCCCGTTATATTCAATCCCGATGCAATTTCTGTCTTTCATCAAAACTCTGAACGTCCACAGATTACAGGAAGGATCCAGATGTGCTTCAGAAACTACTACTTGTGTTCCAGAAATCGATCAGAGAGTAGACAGATTGAGACATTACTCCCATGGAGAAAAGTCCGCATGGTGCCCGTTATATTCAACCTCAATGCAATTTCTGTCTTTCATCAAAACTCTCAACGTTCACAGATAACAGGAAGCCTCCAGATGTGCTTCAGAAACTACTACTGGTGTTCCAGGAATCGAGCAAAGAGTAGACAGTTTGAGACATTACTCCCAGGGAGAAAGGTCCGCATGGTGCCCGTTATATTCAATCCCGATGCAATTTCTGTCTTTCATCAAGTCTCTGAACGTCCACACATTACAGGAAGCCTCCAGATGTGCTTCGGAACCTACTACTGGTGTTCCAGGAATCGATCAAAGAGTAGGCAGTTCGAGACATTACTCCCATGGAGAAAAGTCCTCATGGTGCCCATTATATTCAATCCCGATGCAATTTCTGTCTTTCATCAAAACTCTGAACGTCCACAGATTACAGGAAGCCTCCAGATGTGCTTCGGAAACTACTACTGGTTTCCCAGGAATCGATCAAAGAGTAGACAGATTGAGACATTACTCCCATGGAGAAAAGTCGGCATGGTGCCCGTTATATTCAATCCCGTTGCCATTTCTGTCTTTCATCAAAACTCTGAACGTCCACAGATTACAGGAAGCCTCCAGATGTGCTTCAGAAACTACTACTGGTGTCCCAGGAAGCGATCAAAGAGTAGACAGTTTGAGACATTACTCCCATGGAGAAAAGTCAGCATGGTGCCCATTATATTCAACCCCGATGCAATTTCTGTCTTTCATCCAAACTCTGAATGTCCACAGATTACAGGAAGCCTCCAGATGTGCTTCGGAAACTACTACTGGTGTCCCAGGAATCGATCAAAGAGTACACAGTTTGAGATATTACTCCCATGGGAAAAGTCCGCATGGTGCCCGTTATTTTCAACCCCGATGCAATTTCTGTCTTTCATCAAAACTCTGAACGTCAACAGATTACAGGAAGGCTCGAGATGTGCTTCGGAAACTACTACTGGTGTTCCAGGTATCGATCAAAGAGTAGACAGTTTGAGACATTACTCCCATGGAGAAAAGTCCGCATGGTGCCCGTTATATTCAACCTCAATGCAATTTCCGTCTTTCATCAAAACTCTGAACGTCCACAGATTACAGGAAGCCTACAGATGTGCTTCGGAATCTACTACTGGTGTTCCAGGAATTGATCAAAGAGTAGACAGTTTGAGACATTACTCCCAGGGAGAAAAGTCCCCATGGTGCCTGTTATATTCAATACCGATGCAATTTCTGACTTTCATCATAACTCTGAACGTCCACAGATTACAGGAAGAATCCAGATGTGCTTCGGAAACTACTACTGGTGTTCCAGAAATCGATCAAAGAGTAGACAGTTTAAGACATTACTCCCATGGAGAAAAGTCCGCATGGTGCCCGTTATATTCAATCCCGATGCAATTTCTGTCTTTCATCAAAACTCTGAACGTCAACAGATTACAGGAAGGCTCGAGATGTGCTTCGGAAACTACTACTGGTGTTCCAGGAATCGATCAAAGAGTAGACAGTTTGAGACATTACTCCCAATGAGAAAAGTCCGCATCGTGCCCGTTATATTCAATCCCGATGCAATTTATGTCTTTCATCAAAACTCTGAACGTCCACAGATTACAGGAAGCCTCCAGATGTGCTTCGGTAACTACTACTGGTGTTCCAGGAATCGATCAAAGAGTAGACAGTTTGAGACATTACTCCCAGGGAGAAAAGTCCGCATGGTGCCCGTTATATTCAACCCCGATGCAATTTCTGTCTTTCATCAAAACTCTGAACGTCCACAGATTACAGGAAGCCTCCAGATGTGCTTCGGAAACTACTACTGGTCTTCCAGGAATCGAGCAAAGGGTAGACAGTTTGAGACATTACTCTCATGGAGAAAAGTCCGCATGGTGCCTGTTATATTCAATCCCGATACAATTTCTCTCTTTCATCAATACTCTGAATGATCACAGATTACAGGAAGCCTCCAGATGTGCTTCGGAAACTACTACTGGTGTCCCAGGAATCGATCAAAGGGTAGACAGTTTGAGACATTACTCCCATGGAGAAAGTCCGCATGGTGCCCGTTATATTCAATCCTGATGCAATTTCTGTCTTTCATCAAATCTCTGAACGTCCACAGATTACAGGAAGAATCCAGATGTGGTTCAGAAACTACTACTTGTGTTCCAGAAATCGATCAAAGACTAGACAGTTTGAGACATTACTCCCATGGAGAAAAGTCCGCATGGTGCCCGTTATATTCAACCTCAATGCAATTTCTGTCTCTCATCTAAACTCTGAACGTCCACAGATAACCGAAAGCCTCCAGATGTGCTTCAGAAACTACCACTGGTGTTCCAGGAATCGATCAAAGGTTAGACAGTTTGAGACATTACTCCCATGGAGAAAGTCCGCATGGTGCCCGTTATATTCAATCCCGATGAGATTACTGTCTTTCATCAAAACTCTGAACGTCCACAGATTACAGGAAGAATCCAGATGTGCTTCAGAAACTACTACTTGTGTTCCAGGAATCGATCAAAGGGTAGACAGTTTGAGACATTACTCCCATGGAGAAAGTCCTCATGGTGCCCGTTATATTCAATCCCGATGCAATTTCTGTCTTTCATCAAAACTCTGAACGTCCACAGATTACAGGAAGAATCCAGATGTGCTTCAGAAACTACTACTTGTGATCCAGAAATCGATCAAAGAGTAAACAGTTTGAGACATTACTCCCATGGAGAAAAGTCCGCATGGTGCCCGTTATATTCAACCTCAATGCAATTTCTGTCTTTCATCAAAACTGTGAACGTCCACACATTACAGGAAGCCTCCAGATGTGCTTCGGAAACTACTACTGGTGTCCCAGGAAGTGATCAAAGAGTAGACAGTTTGAGACATTACTCCTATGGAGAAAAGTCCGCACGGTGCCCGTTATATTCAACCCCGATGCAATTTCTGTCTTTCATCAAAACTCTGAACGGCCACAGATTACAGGAAGCCTCCAGATGTGCTTCGGAAACTACTACTGGTGTTCCAGAAATCGATCAAAGAGTAGACAGTTTGAGACATTACTCCCATGGAGAAAACTCCGCATGCTGCCCGTTATATTCAATCCCTATGCAATTTCTGTCTTTCATCAAAACTCTGAACGTCCACAGATTACACGAAGCTTCCAGATGTGCTTCGGAAACTACTACTGGTGTCCCAGGAATCGATCAAAGTGTAGAAAGTTTGAGACATTACTTCCATGGAGAAAAGTCCGCATGGTGCCCGTTACATTCAATCCCGATGCAATTTATGTCTTTCATCAAAACTCTGAACGTCCACAGATTACAGGATGCCTCCAGATGTGCTTCGGTAACTACTACTGGTGTTTCAGGAATCGATCAAAGAGTAGACAGTTTAAGACATTACTCCCATGGAGAAAAGTCCGCATGGTGCCCGTTATATTCAATAACGATGCAATTTCTCTCTTTCATCAATACTCTGAATGTGCACAGATTACAGGAAGCCTCCAGATGAGCTTCGGAAACTACTACTGGTGTTCCAGGAAGTTATCAAAGAGTAGACAGTTTGAGACATTACTCCCATGGAGAAAGTCCGCATGGTGCCCGTTATATTCAATCCCGATGGAATTTCTGTCTTTCATCAAAACTCTGAACGTCCACAGATTACAGGAAAGATCCAGATGTGCTTCAGAAACTACTACTTGTGTTCCAGAAATCGATCAAAGAGTAGACAGATTGAGACATTACTCCCATGGAGAAAAGTCCGCATGGTGCCCGTTATATTCAACCTCAATGCAATTTCTGTCTTTCATCAAAACTCTGAACGTTCACAGATAACAGGAAGCCTCCAGATGTGCTTCGGAAACTACTACTGGTGTTCCAGAAATCGATCAAAGAGTAGACAGTATAAGACATTACTCCCATGGAGAAAAGTCCGCATGGTGCCCGTTATATTCAATCCCGATTCAATTTCTGTCTTTCATCAAGACTCTGAACGTCCACAGATTACAGGAAGCCTCCAGATGTGCTTCGGAACCTACTACTGGTGTTCCAGGAATCGATCAAAGAGTAGGCAGTTTGAGATATTACTCCCATGGAGAAAAGTCCTCATGGTGCCCATTATATTCAATCCCGATGCAATTTCTGTCTTTCATCAAAACTCTGAACGTCCACAGATTACAGGAAGCCTCCAGATGTGCTTCGGAAACTACTACTGGTTTCCCAGGAATCGATCAAAGAGTAGACAGTTTGAGACATTACTCTCATGGAGAAAAGTCCGCATGGTGCCCGTTATATTCAATAACGATGCAATTTCTCTCTTTCATCAATACTCTGAATGTGCACAGATTACAGGAAGCCTCCAGATGAGCTTCGGAAACTACTACTGGTGTTCCAGGAAGTTATCAAAGAGTAGACAGTTTGAGACATTACTCCCATGGAGAAAGTCCGCATGGTGCCCGTTATATTCAATCCCGATGGAATTTCTGTCTTTCATCAAAACTCTGAACGTCCACAGATTACAGGAAAGATCCAGATGTGCTTCAGAAACTACTACTTGTGTTCCAGAAATCGATCAAAGAGTAGACAGATTGAGACATTACTCCCATGGAGAAAAGTCCGCATGGTGCCCGTTATATTCAACCTCAATGCAATTTCTGTCTTTCATCAAAACTCTGAACGTTCACAGATAACAGGAAGCCTCCAGATGTGCTTCGGAAACTACTACTGGTGTTCCAGAAATCGATCAAAGAGTAGACAGTATAAGACATTACTCCCATGGAGAAAAGTCCGCATGGTGCCCGTTATATTCAATCCCGATGCAATTTCTGTCTTTCATCAAGACTCTGAACGTCCACAGATTACAGGAAGCCTCCAGATGTGCTTCGGAACCTACTACTGGTGTTCCAGGAATCGATCAAAGATTAGGCAGTTTGAGACATTACTCCCATGGAGAAAAGTACTCATGGTGCCCATTATATTCAATCCCGATGCAATTTCTGTCTTTCATCAAAACTCTGAACGTCCACAGATTACAGGAAGCCTCCAGATGAGCTTCGGAAACTACTACTGGTTTCCCAGGAATCGATCAAAGAGTAGACAGTTTGAGACATTACTCCCATGGAGAAAAGTCGGCATGGTGCCTGTTATATTCAATCCCGTTGCCATTTCTGTCTTTCATCAAAACTCTGAACGTCCACAGATTACAGGAAGCCTCCAGATGTGCTTCAGAAACTACTACTGGTGTCCCAGGAAGCGATCAAGGAGTAGGCAGTTTGAGACATTACTCCCATGGAGAAAAGTCCGCTTGGTGCCCGTTATATTCAACCTCAATGCAATTTCCGTCTTTCATCAAAACTCTGAACGTCCACAGATTACAGGAAGCCTCCAGATGTGCTTCGGAAACTACTACTGGTGTCCCAGGAATCGATCAAAGAGTACACAGTTTGAGATATTACTCCCATGGGAAAAGTCCGCATGGTGCCCGTTATATTCAACCCCGATGCAATTTCTGTCTTTCATCAAAACTCTGAACGTCAACAGATTACAGGAAGGCTCGAGATGTGCTTCGGAAACTAGTACTGGTGTTCCAATAATCGATCAAAGAGTAGACAGTTTGAGACATTACTCCCATGGAGAAAAGTCCGCATGGTGCCCGTTATATTCAACCTCAATGCAATTTCCGTCTTTCATCATAACTCTGAACGACCACAGATTACAGGAAGCCTCCAGATGTGCTTCGGAAACTATTACTGGTGTCCCAGGAATCGATCAAAGAGTAGACAGTTTGAGACATTACTCCCATGGGGAAAAGTCCGCATGGTGCCCTTTATATTCAATCCCGATGCAATTTCTGTCTTTCATCAAAACTCTGAACGTCCACAGATTACACGAAGCTTCCAGATGTGCTTCGGAAACTACTACTGGTGTCCCAGGAGTCGATCAAAGACTAGACAGATTGAGACATTACTTCCATGGAGAAAAGTCTCCATGGTGTCCGTTATATTCAATCCCGATGCAATTTATGTCTTTCATCAAAACTCTGAACGTCCACAGATTACAGGAAGCCTCCAGATGTGCTTCGGTAACTACTACTGGTGTTCCAGGAATCGATCAAAGAGTAGACAGTTTGAGACATTACTCCCAGGGAGAAAAGTCCGCATGGTGCCCGTTATATTCAACCCCGATGCAATTTCTGTCTTTCATCAAAACTCTGAACGTCCACAGATTACAGGAAGCCTCCAGATGTGCTTCGGAAACTACTACTGGTGTTCCAGGAATCGAGCAAAGGGTAGACTGTTTGAGACATTACTCTCATGGAGAAAAGTTCGCATGGTGCCCGTTATACTCAATAACGATGCAATTTCTCTCTTTCATCAATACTCAGAATGTGCACAGATTACAGGAAGCCTCCAGGTGAGCTTCGGAAACTACTACTGGTGTTCCAGGAAGTTATCAAAGAGTAGACAGTTTGAGACCTTACTCCCATGGAGAAAGTCCGCATGGTGCCCGTTATATTCAATCCCGATGCAATTTCTGTCTTTCAACAAAACTCGCAACGTCCACAGATTACAGGAAGGATCCAGATGTGCTTCAGAAACTACTACTTGTGTTCCAGAAATCGATCAAAGAGTAGACAGTTTGAGACATTACTCCCATGGTGAAAAGTCCGCATGGTGCCCGTTATATTCAACCTCAATGCAATTTCTGTCTTTCATCAAAACTCTGAACGTTCACAGATAACAGGAAGCCTCCAGATGTGCTTCAGAAACTACTACTGGTGTTCCAGGAATCGAGCAAAGAGTAGACAGTTTGAGACATTACTCCCATGGAGAAAAGTCCGCATGGTGCCCGTTATATTCAATCCCGATGCAATTTCTGTCTTTCATCAAGACTCTGAACGTCCACAGATTACAGGAAGCCTCCAGATGTGCTTCGGAACCTACTACTGGTGTTCCAGGAATCGATCAAAGAGTAGGCAGTTTGAGACATTACTCCCATGGAGAAAAGTCCTCATGGTGCCCATTATATTCAATCCTGATGCAATTTCTGTCTTTCATCAAAACTCTAAACCTCCACAGATTACAGGAAGCCTCCAGATGTGCTTCGGAAACTACTACTGGTTTCCCAGGAATCGATCAAAGAGTAGACAGTTTGAGACATTACTCCAATGGAGAAAAGTCGGCATGGTGCCCGTTATATTCAATCCCGTTGCCATTTCTGTTTTTCATCAAAACTCTGAATGTCAACAGATTACAGGAAGGCTAGAGATGTGCTTCGGAAACTACTACTGGTGTTCCAGGAATCGATCAAAGTGTAGACAGTTTGAGACATTACTCCCATGGAGAAAAGTCCGCATGGTGCCCCTTATATTCAACCTCAATGCAATTTCCGTCTTTCATCAAAACTCTAAACGTCCACAGATTACAGGAAGCCTACAGATGTGCTTCGGAAACTACTACTGGTGTTCCAGGAATCGATCAAAGAGTAGACAGTTTGAGACATTACTCCCAGGGAGAAAAGTCCCCATGGTGCCCGTTATATTCAATCCCTATGCAATTTCTGTCTTTCATCATAACTCTGAACGTCCACAGATTACTGGAAGAATCCAGATGTGCTTCGGAAACTACTACTGGTGTTCCAGAAATCGATCAAAGAGTAGACAGTTTAAGACATTACTCCCATGGAGAAAAGTCCGCATGGTGCCCGTTATACTCAATCCCGATGCAATATCTGTCTTTCATCATAACTCTGAACCATCACAGATTACAGGAAGCCTCCAGATGTGCTTCGGAAACTACTACTGGTGTCTCAGGAATCGATCAAAGAGTAGACAGTTTGAGACATTACTCCCTTGGGGAAAAGTCCGCATGGTGCCCTTTATATTCAACCCCGATGCAATTTCTGTCTTTCATCAAAACTCTGAACGTCAACAGATTACAGGAAGGCTCGAGATGTGCTTCGGAAACTACTACTGGTGTTCCAGGAATCGATCAAAGAGTAGACAGTTTGAGACATTACTCCAATGGAGAAAAGTCCGCATGGTGCCCGTTATATTACACCTCAATGCAATTTCTGTCTTTCATCAAAACTCTGAACGTCCACAAATTACAGGTAGCCTAAAGACGTGCTTCGGAAATTACTACTGGTGTTCCAGGAATCGATCAAAGAGTAGACAGTTTGAGACATTACTTGCCTAAAGACGTGCTTCGGAAACTACTACTGGTGTTCCAGGAATCGATCAAAGAGTAGACAGATTGAGACATTACTTCCATGGAGAAAAGTCTGCATGGTGCCCGTTATATTCAACCTCAATGCAATTTCTGTCTTTCATCAAAACTCTGAACGTCAACAGATTACAGGAAGCCTCCAGATGTGCTTCGGAAACTTCTACTGGTGTCCCAGGGGGCGATCAAAGCGTAGACAGTTTGAGACATTACTCCCATGGAGAAAAGTCCGCATGGTGCCCGTTATATTAAACCCCGATACAATTTCTGTCTTTCATAAAAACTCTGAACGTCCACAGATTACAGGAAGAATCAAGATATGCTTCGGAAACTACTACTGGTGTTCCAGAAATCGATCAAAGAGTAGACAGTTTGAGACATTACCCCCAGGGAGAAAACTCCCCATGGTGCCCGTTATATTCAATCCCGATGCAATTTCTGTCTTTCAATAAAACTCTGAACGTCCACAGATTACAGGAAGAATCCAGATGTGCTTCGGAAACTACTACTGGTGTTCCAGAAATCGATCAAAGAGTAGACAGTTTGAGACATTACTCCCATGGAGAAAAGTCCGCATGGTGCCCGTTATATTACACCTCAATGCAATTTCTGTCTTTCATCAAAACTCTAAACGTCCAGAGATTACAGGTAGCCTAAAGATGTGCTTTGGAAACTACTACTGGTGTTCCAGGAATCGATCAAAGAGTAGACAGTTTGAGACATTACTTCCATGGAGAAAAGTCCGCATGGTGCCCGTTATATTCAACCTCAATGCAATTTCTGTTTTTCATCAAAACTCTGAACGTCAACAGATTACAGGAAGCCTCCAGATGTGCTTCGGTAACTTCTACTGGTGTCCCACGACGCGATCAAAGCGTAGACAGTTTGAGACATTACTCCCATGGAGAAAAGTCCGCATGGTGCCCGTTATATTAAACCCCGATACAATTTCTGTCTTTCATCAAAACTCGGAACGTCCACAGATTACAGGAAGCCTCCAGATGTGCTTCAGAAACTACTACTGGTGTCCCAGGAAGCGATCAAAGTGTAGACAGTTTGAGACATTACCCCCAGGGAGAAAACTCCCCATGGTGCCCGTTATATTCAATCCCGATGCAATTTCTGTCTTTCAATAAAACTCTGAACGTCCACAGATTACAGGAAGAATCCAGATGTGCTTCGGAAACTACTACTGGTGTTCCAGAAATCGATCAAAGAGTAGACCGTTTGAGACATTACTCCCATGGAGAAAAGTCCGCATGGTGCCCGTTATATGCAATCCCGATGCAATTTCTGTCTTTCATCAAAACTCTGAACGTCCAAAGATTACAGGATGTGTCCAGATATGCTTCGGAAACTACTACTGGTGTCCCAGGAATCGATCAAAGAGTAGACAGTTTTAGACATTACTCCCATGGAGAAAAGTCCGCAAGGTGCCCGTTATATTCAATCCCGATGCAATTTCTGTCTTTCATCAAAACTCTGAACGTCCACAGATTACAGGTAGCCTCCAGATGTGCTTCGGAAACTACTACTGGTGTCCGAGGAAGCGATCAAAGCGTAGACAGTTGGAGACAATACTCCCATGGAGAAAAGTCCGCATGGTGCCCGTTATTTTAAACCCCGATGCAATTTCTGTCTTTCATCAAAACTCTGAACGTCCACAGATTACAGGAAGCCTCCAGATGTGCTTCGGAAACTACTACTGGTGTCACAGGAATCGATCAAAGAGTACACAGTTTGAGATATTACTCCCATGGAGAAAAGTCCGCATGGTGCCCGTTATATTCAATTACGATACAATTTCTGTCTTTCATGAAAACTCTGAACGTCCACAGATTATAGGAAGGCTCGAGATGTGCTTCGGAAACTACAAACTACTACTGGTGTCCCAGGAATCGATCAAAGAGTAGACAGTTTTAGACATTACTCCCATAGAGAAAAGTCCGCATGGTGCCCGTTATATTCAACCTCGATGCAATTTCTGTCTTTCATCAAAACTCTGTACGTCCACAGATTACAGGAAGCCTCCAGATGTGCTTCAGAAGCTACTACTGGTGTTCTAGGAATCGATCAAAGAGTAGACAGTTTGAGACATTATTCCCATGGAGAAAAGTCCGCATGGTGCCCGTTATATGCAATCCCGATGCAATTTCTGTCTTTCATCAAAACTCTGAACGTCCACAGATTACAGGAAGCCTCCAGATGTGCTTCGGAAACTACTACTGGTGTCCCAGCAATCGATCAAAGAGTAGACAGTTTAAGACATTACTTCCATGGAGAAAAGTCCGCATGGCGCCCGTTATATTCAATCCCGATTCAATTTCCCTCTTTCATCAAAACTCTGAACGTCCACAGATTACAGGAAGCCTCCAGATGTGCTTCGTAAATTACTACTGGTGTCCCAGGAAGCGATCATAGAGTAGACAGTTTGAGACATTACTCCCATTGAGAAAAGTCCGCATGGTGCCCATTATATTAAACCCCGATGCAATTTCTGTCTTTCATCAAAACTCTGAACGTCCACAGATTACAGGAAGCCTCCAGATGTGTTTCGGAAACTACTACTGGTGTCCCAGGAATCGATCAAAGAGTACACAGTTTGAGACATTACTCCCATGGAGAAAAGTCCCCATAGTGCCCGTTATATTCAATCCCGATGCAATTTCTGTCTTTCATCAAAACTCTGACTGTCCACAGATTACAGGAAGGCTCGAGATGTGCTTCGGAAACTACTACTGGTGTTCCAGAAATCAATCAAAGAGTTGACAGTTTTAGACATTACTCCCATGGGAAAAGTCCGCATGGTGCCCGTTATATTCAACCCCGATGCAATTTCTGTCTTTCATCAAAACTCTGAACGTCAACAGATTACAGGAAGGCTCGAGATGTGCTTCGGAAACTAGTACTGGTGTTCCAGGAATCGATCAAAGAGTAGACAGTTTGAGACATTACTCCCATGGAGAAAAGTCCGCATGGTGCCCGTTATATTCAACCTCAATGCAATTTCCGTCTTTCATCATAACTCTGAACGACCACAGATTACAGAAAGCCTCCAGATGTGCTTCGGAAACTACTACTGGTGTCCCAGGAATCGATCAAAGAGTAGACAGTTTGAGACATTACTCCCATGGGGAAAAGTCCGCATGGTGCCCTTTATATTAAACCCCGATGCAATTTCCGTCTTTCATCAAAACTCTGAACGTCCACAGATTACACGAAGCTTCCAGATGTGCTTCGGAAACTACTACTGGTGTCCCAGGAATCGATCAAAGACTAGACAGATTGAGACATTACTTCCATGGAGAAAAGTCCGCATGGTGCCCGTTGTATTCAATCCCGATGCAATTTATGTCTTTCATCAAAACTCTGAACGTCCACAGATTACAGGAAGCCTCCAGATGTGCTTCGGTAACTACTACTGGTGTTCCAGGAATCGATCAAAGAGTGGACAGTTTGAGACATTACTCCCAGGGAGAAAAGTCCGCATGGTGCCCGTTATATTCAATCCCGATGCAATTTCTGTCTTTCATCAAGACTCTGAACGTCCACAGATTACAGGAAGCCTCCAGATGTGCTTCGGAACCTACTACTGGTGTTCCAGGAATCGATCAAAGAGTAGGCAGTTTGAGACATTACTCCCATGGAGAAAAGTCCGCATGGTTCCCGTTATATTCAACCTCAATGCAATTTCCGTCTTTCATCATAACTCTGAACGACCACAGATTACAGGAAGCCTCCAGATGTGCTTCGGAAACTACTACTGGTGTCCCAGGAATCGATCAAAGAGTAGACAGTTTGAGACATTACTCCCATGGAGAAAAGTCCGCATGGTGCCCGTTATATTCAACCTCAATGCAATTTCCGTCTTTCATCAAAACTCTGAACGTCCACAGATTACACGAAGCTTCCAGATGTGCTTCGGAAACTACTACTGGTGTCCCAGGAATCGATCAAAGACAAGACAGATTGAGACATTACTTCCATGGAGAAAAGTCCGCATGGTGCCCGTTGTATTCAATCCCGATGCAATTTATGTCTTTCATCAAAACTCTGAACGTCCACAGATTACAGGAAGCCTCCAGATGTGCTTCGGTAACTACTACTGGTGTTCCAGGAATCGATCAAAGAGTAGACAGTTTGAGACATTACTCCCAGGGAGAAAAGTCCGCATGGTGCCCGTTATATTCAATCCCGATGCAATTTCTGTCTTTCATCAAGACTCTGAACGTCCACAGATTACAGGAAGCCTCCAGATGTGCTTCGGAACCTACTACTGGTGTTCCAGGAATCGATCAAAGAGTAGGCAGTTTGAGACATTACTCCCATGGAGAAAAGTCCTCATGGTGCCCATTATATTCAATCCCGATGCAATTTCTGTCTTTCATCAAAACTCTAAACGTCCACAGATTACAGGAAGCCTCCAGATGTGCTTCGGAAACTACTACTGGTTTCCCAGGAATCGATCAAAGAGTAGACAGTTTGAGACATTACTCCCATGGAGAAAAGTCGGCATGGTGCCCGTTATATTCAATCCCGTTGCCATTTCTGTTTTTCATCAAAATCTGAACGTCCATAGATTACAGGAAGCCTCCAGATGTGCTTCGGTAACTACTACTGGTGTTCCAGGAATCGATCAAAGAGTAGACAGTTTGAGACATTACTCCCTTTAGGAAAAGTCCGCATGGTGCCCTTTATATTCAACCCCGATGCAATTTCTGTCTTTCATCAAAACTCTGAACGTCAACAGATTACAGGAAGGCTCGAGATGTGCTTCGGAAACTACTACTGGTGTTCCAGGAATCGATCAATGAGTAGACAGTTTGAGACATTACTCCAATGGAGAAAAGTCCGCATGGTGCCCGTTATATTACACCTCAATGCAATTTCTGTCTTTCATCAAAACTCTGAACGTCCACAAATAACAGGTAGCCTAAAGACGTGCTTCGGAAACTACTACTGGTGTTCCAGGAATCGATCAAAGAGTAGACAGTTTGAGACATTACTTGCCTAAAGACGTGCTTCGGAAACTACTACTGGTGTTCCAGGAATCGATCAAAGAGTAGACAGTTTGAGACATTACTTCCATGGAGAAAAGTCTGCATGGTGCCCGTTATATTCAACCTCAATGCCATTTCTGTCTTTCATCAAAAGTCTGAACGTCAACAGATTACAGGAAGCCTCCAGATGTGCTTCGGAAACTTCTACTGGTGTCCCAGGAGGCGATCAAAGCGTAGACAGTTTGAGACATTACTCCCATGGAGAAAAGTCCGCATAGTGCCCGTTATATTAAACCCCGATACAATTTCTGTCTTTCATCAAAACTCTGAACGTCCACAGATTACAGGAAGAATCAAGATGTGCTTCGGAAACTACTACTGGTGTTCCAGAAATCGATCAAAGAGTAGACAGTTTGAGACATTACTCCCATGGAGAAAAGTCCGCATGGTGCCCGTTATATTCAACCTCAATGCAATTTCTGTCTTTCATCAAAACTCTGAACGACCACATATTACAGGAAGCCTCCAGATGTGCTTCGAAAACTACTACTGGTGTCCCAGGAATCGATCAAAGAGTAGACAGTTTGAGACATTACTCCCATGGGGAAAAGTCCGCATGGTGCCCTTTATATTCAATCCCGATGCAATTTCTGTCTTTCATCAAAACTCTGAACGACCACAGATTACAGGAAGCCTCCAGATGTGCTTCGGAAACTACTACTGGTGTCCCAGGAATCGATCAAAGAGTAGACAGTTTGAGACATTACTCCCATGGGGAAAAGTCCGCATGGTGCCCTTTATATTCAATCCCGATGCAATTTCTGTCTTTCATCAAAACTCTGAACGTCCACAGATTACAGGTAGCCTAAAGATGTGCTTTGGAAACTACTACTGGTGTTCCAGGAATCGATCAAAGAGTAGACAGTTTGAGACATTACTTCCATGGAGAAAAGTCCGCATGGTGCCCGTTATATTCAACCTCAATGCAATTTCTGTCTTTCATCAAAACTCTGAACGACCACATATTACAGGAAGCCTCCAGATGTGCTTCGAAAACTACTACTGGTGTCCCAGGAATCGATCAAAGAGTAGACAGTTTGAGACATTACTCCCATGGGGAAAAGTCCGCATGGTGCCCTTTATATTCAATCCCGATGCAATTTCTGTCTTTCATCAAAACTCTGAACGACCACAGATTACAGGAAGCCTCCAGATGTGCTTCGGAAACTACTACTGGTGTCCCAGGAATCGATCAAAGAGTAGACAGTTTGAGACATTACTCCCATGGGGAAAAGTCCGCATGGTGCCCTTTATATTCAATCCCGATGCAATTTCTGTCTTTCATCAAAACTCTGAACGTCCACAGATTACACGAAGCTTCCAGATGTGCTTCGGAAACTACTACTGGTGTCCCAGGAATCGATCAAAGACTAGACAGATTGAGACATTACTTCCATTAAGAAAAGTCCGCATGGTGCCCGTTATATTCAATACCGATGCAATTTTTGTCTTTCATCAAAACTCTGAACGTCCACAAATTACAGGTAGCCTAAAGACGTGCTTCGGAAACTACTACTGGTGTTCCAGGAATCGATCAAAGAGTAGACAGTTTGAGACATTACTTGCCTAAAGACGTGCTTCGGAAACTACTACTGGTGTTCCAGGAATCGATCAAAGAGTAGACAGTTTGAGAGATTACTTCCATGGAGAAAAGTCTGCATGGTGCCCGTTATACTCAACCTCAATGCAATTTCTGTCTTTCATCAAAACTCTCAACGTCAACAGATTACAGGAAGCCTCCAGATGTGCTTCGGAAACTTCTACTGGTGTCCCAGGAGGCGATCAAAGCGTAGACAGTTTGAGACATTACTCCCATGGAGAAAAGTCCGCATAGTGCCCGTTATATTAAACCCCGATACAATTTCTGTCTTTCATCAAAACTCTGAACGTCCACAGATTACAGGAAGAATCAAGATGTGCTTCGGAAACTACTACTTGTGTTCCAGAAATCGATCAAAGAGTAGACAGTTTGAGACATTACTCCCATGGAGAAAAGTCCGCATGGTGCCCGTTATATTACACCTCAATGCAATTTCTGTCTTTCATCAAAACTCTGAACGTCCACAGATTACAGGTAGCCTAAAGATGTGCTTTGGAAACTACTACTGGTGTTTCAGGAATCGATCAAAGAGTAGACAGTTTGAGACATTACTTCCATGGAGAAAAGTCCGAATGGTGCCCGTTATATTCAACCTCAATGCAATTTCTGTCTTTCATCAAAACTCTGAACGACCACAGATTACAGGAAGCCTCCAGATGTGCTTCGAAAACTACTACTGGTGTCCCAGGAATCGATCAAAGAGTAGACAGTTTGAGACATTACTCCCATGGGGAAAAGTCCGCATGGTGCCCTTTATATTCAATCCCGATGCAATTTCTGTCTTTCATCAAAACTCTGAACGACCACAGATTACAGGAAGCCTCCAGATGTGCTTCGGAACCTACTACTGGTGTTCCAGGAATCGATCAAAGAGTAGGCAGTTTGAGACATTACTCCCATGGAGAAAAGTCCTCATGGTGCCCATTATATTCAATCCCGATGCAATTTCTGTCTTTCATCAAAACTCTAAACGTCCACAGATTACAGGAAGCCTCCAGATGTGCTTCGGAAACTACTACTGGTTTCCCAGGAATCGATCAAAGAGTAGACAGTTTGAGACATTACTCCCATGGAGAAAAGTCGGCATGGTGCCCGTTATATTCAATCCCGTTGCCATTTCTGTTTTTCATCAAAACTCTGAACGTCCACAGATTACAGGAAGCCTCCAGATGTGCTTCAGAACCTACTACTTGTGTCCCTGGAAGCGATCAAAGAGTAGACAGTTTGAGACATTACACCCATGGAGAAAAGTCAGCATGGTGCCCGTTATATTCAATCCCGATGCAATATCTGTCTTTCATCATAACTCTGAACCACCACAGATTACAGGAAGCCTCCAGATGTGCTTCGGTAACTACTACTGGTGTTCCAGGAATCGATCAAAGTGTAGACAGTTTAGACATTACTCCCATGGGGAAAAGTCCGCATGGTGCCCCTTATATTCAACCTCAATGCAATTTCCGGCTTTCATCAAAACTCTAAACGTCCACAGAATACAGGAAGCCTACAGATGTGCTTCGGAAACTACTACTGGTGTTCCAGGAATCGATCAAAGAGTAGACAGTTTGAGACATTACTCCCAGGGAGAAAAGTCCCCATGGTGCCCGTTATATTCAATCCCGATGCAATTTCTGTCTTTCATCATAACTCTGAACGTCCACAGATTACTGGAAGAATCCAGATGTGCTTCGGAAACTACTACTGGTGTTCCAGAAATCGATCAAAGAGTAGACAGTTTAAGACATTACTCCCATGGAGAAAAGTCCGCATGGTGCCCGTTATATTCAATCCCGATGCAATATCTGTCTTTCATCATAACTCTGAACCACCACAGATTACAGGAAGCCTCCAGATGTGCTTCGGTAACTACTACTGGTGTTCCAGGAATCGATCAAAGAGTAGACAGTTTGAGACATTACTCCCTTTAGGAAAAGTCCGCATGGTGCCCTTTATATTCAACCCCGATGCAATTTCTGTCTTTCATCAAAACTCTGAACGTCAACAGATTACAGGAAGGCTCGAGATGTGCTTCGGAAACTACTACTGGTGTTCCAGGAATCGATCAATGAGTAGACAGTTTGAGACATTACTCCAATGGAGAAAAGTCCGCATGGTGCCCGTTATATTACACCTCAATGCAATTTCTGTCTTTCATCAAAACTCTGAACGTCCACAAATAACAGGTAGCCTAAAGACGTGCTTCGGAAACTACTACTGGTGTTCCAGGAATCGATCAAAGAGTAGACAGTTTGAGACATTACTTGCCTAAAGACGTGCTTCGGAAACTACTACTGGTGTTCCAGGAATCGATCAAAGAGTAGACAGTTTGAGACATTACTTCCATGGAGAAAAGTCTGCATGGTGCCCGTTATATTCAACCTCAATGCCATTTCTGTCTTTCATCAAAACTCTGAACGTCAACAGATTACAGGAAGCCTCCAGATGTGCTTCGGAAACTTCTACTGGTGTCCCAGGAGGCGATCAAAGCGTAGACAGTTTGAGACATTACTCCCATGGAGAAAAGTCCGCATAGTGCCCGTTATATTAAACCCCGATACAATTTCTGTCTTTCATCAAAACTCTGAACGTCCACAGATTACAGGAAGAATCAAGATGTGCTTCGGAAACTACTACTGGTGTTCCAGAAATCGATCAAAGTGTAGACAGTTTGAGACATTACTCCCATGGAGAAAAGTCCGCATGGTGCCCGTTATATTACACCTCAATGCAATTTCTGTCTTTCATCAAAACTCTGAACGTCCACAGATTACAGGTAGCCTAAAGATGTGCTTTGGAAACTACTACTGGTGTTCCAGGAATCGATCAAAGAGTAGACAGTTTGAGACATTACTTCCATGGAGAAAAGTCCGCATGGTGCCCGTTATATTCAACCTCAATGCAATTTCTGTCTTTCATCAAAACTCTGAACGACCACAGATTACAGGAAGCCTCCAGATGTGCTTCGAAAACTACTACTGGTGTCCCAGGAATCGATCAAAGAGTAGACAGTTTGAGACATTACTCCCATGGGGAAAAGTCCGCATGGTGCCCTTTATATTCAATCCCGATGCAATTTCTGTCTTTCATCAAAACTCTGAACGACCACAGATTACAGGAAGCCTCCAGATGTGCTTCGGAAACTACTACTGGTGTCCCAGGAGTCGATCAAAGAGTAGACAGTTTGAGACATTACTCCCATGGGGAAAAGTCCGCATGGTGCCCTTTATATTCAATCCCGATGCAATTTCTGTCTTTCATCAAAACTCTGAACGTCCACAGATTACACGAAGCTTCCAGATGTGCTTCGGAAACTACTACTGGTGTCCCAGGAATCGATCAAAGACTAGACAGATTGAGACATTACTTCCATTAAGAAAAGTCCGCATGGTGCCCGTTATATTCAATCCCGATGCAATTTTTGTCTTTCATCAAAACTCTGAACGTCCACAAATTACAGGTAGCCTAAAGACGTGCTTCGGAAACTACTACTGGTGTTCCAGGAATCGATCAAAGAGTAGACAGTTTGAGACATTACTTGCCTAAAGACGTGCTTCGGAAACTACTACTGGTGTTCCAGGAATCGATCAAAGAGTAGACAGTTTGAGAGATTACTTCCATGGAGAAAAGTCTGCATGGTGCCCGTTATACTCAACCTCAATGCAATTTCTGTCTTTCATCAAAACTCTGAACGTCAACAGATTACAGGAAGCCTCCAGATGTGCTTCGGAAACTTCTACTGGTGTCCCAGGAGGCGATCAAAGCGTAGACAGTTTGAGACATTACTCCCATGGAGAAAAGTCCGCATAGTGCCCGTTATATTAAACCCCGATACAATTTCTGTCTTTCATCAAAACTCTGAACGTCCACAGATTACAGGAAGAATCAAGATGTGCTTCGGAAACTACTACTTGTGTTCCAGAAATCGATCAAAGAGTAGACAGTTTGAGACATTACTCCCATGGAGAAAAGTCCGCATGGTGCCCGTTATATTACACCTCAATGCAATTTCTGTCTTTCATCAAAACTCTGAACGTCCACAGATTACAGGTAGCCTAAAGATGTGCTTTGGAAACTACTACTGGTGTTTCAGGAATCGATCAAAGAGTAGACAGTTTGAGACATTACTTCCATGGAGAAAAGTCCGCATGGTGCCCGTTATATTCAACCTCAATGCAATTTCTGTCTTTCATCAAAACTCTGAACGACCACAGATTACAGGAAGCCTCCAGATGTGCTTCGAAAACTACTACTGGTGTCCCAGGAATCGATCAAAGAGTAGACAGTTTGAGACATTACTCCCATGGGGAAAAGTCCGCATGGTGCCCTTTATATTCAATCCCGATGCAATTTCTGTCTTTCATCAAAACTCTGAACGACCACAGATTACAGGAAGCCTCCAGATGTGCTTCGGAACCTACTACTGGTGTTCCAGGAATCGATCAAAGAGTAGGCAGTTTGAGACATTACTCCCATGGAGAAAAGTCCTCATGGTGCCCATTATATTCAATCCCGATGCAATTTCTGTCTTTCATCAAAACTCTAAACGTCCACAGATTACAGGAAGCCTCCAGATGTGCTTCGGAAACTACTACTGGTTTCCCAGGAATCGATCAAAGAGTAGACAGTTTGAGACATTACTCCCATGGAGAAAAGTCGGCATGGTGCCCGTTATATTCAATCCCGTTGCCATTTCTGTTTTTCATCAAAACTCTGAACGTCCACAGATTACAGGAAGCCTCCAGATGTGCTTCAGAACCTACTACTTGTGTCCCTGGAAGCGATCAAAGAGTAGACAGTTTGAGACATTACACCCATGGAGAAAAGTCAGCATGGTGCCCATTATATTCAACCCCGATGCAATTTCTGTCTTTCATCCAAACTCTGAACGTCCACAGATTACAGGAAGCCTCCAGATGTGCTTCAGAAACTACTACTGGTGTCCCAGGAATCGATCAAAGAGTACACAGTTTTTAGATATTACTCCCATGGGAAAAGTCCGCATGGTGCCCGTTATATTCAACCCCGATGCAATTTCTGTCTTTCATCAAAACTCGGAACGTCAACAGATTACAGGAAGGCTCGAGATGTGCTTCGGAAACTACTACTGGTGTTCCAGGAATCGATCAAAGTGTAGACAGTTTGAGACATTACTCCCATGGGGAAAAGTCCGCATGGTGCCCCTTATATTCAACCTCAATGCAATTTCCGTCTTTCATCAAAACTCTAAACGTCCACAGAATACAGGAAGCCTACAGATGTGCTTCGGAAACTACTACTGGTGTTCCAGGAATCGATCAAAGAGTAGACAGTTTGAGACATTACTCCCAGGGAGAAAAGTCCCCATGGTGCCCGTTATATTCAATCCCGATGCAATTTCTGTCTTTCATCATAACTCTGAACGTCCACAGATTACTGGAAGAATCCAGATGTGCTTCGGAAACTACTACTGGTGTTCCAGAAATCGATCAAAGAGTAGACAGTTTAAGACATTACTCCCATGGAGAAAAGTCCGCATGGTGCCCGTTATATTCAATCCCGATGCAATATCTGTCTTTCATCATAACTCTGAACCACCACAGATTACAGGAAGCCTCCAGATGTGCTTCGGAAACTACTACTGGTGTCCCAGGAATCGATCAAAGAGTAGAGAGTTTGAGACATTACTCCCTTGGGGAAAAGTCCGCATGGTGCCCTTTATATTCAACCCCGATGCAATTTCTGTCTTTCATCAAAACTCTGAACGTCAACAGATTACAGGAAGGCTCGAGATGTGCTTCGAAAACTACTACTGGTGTTCCAGGAATCGATCAAAGAGTAGACAGTTTGAGACATTACTGCAATGGAGTAAAGTCCGCATGGTGCCCGTTATATTACACCTCAATGCAATTTCTGTCTTTCATCAAAACTCTGAACGTCCACAAATTACAGGTAGCCTAAAGACGTGCTTCGGAAACTACTACTGGCGTTCCAGGAATCGATCAAAGAGTAGACAGTTTGAGACATTACTTGCCCAAAGACGTGCTTCGGAAACTACTGCTGGTGTTCCAGGAATCGATCAAAGAGTAGACAGTTTGAGACATTACTCCCATGGGGAAAAGTCCGCATGGTGCCCTTTATATTCAATCCCGATGCAATTTCTGTCTTTCATCAAAACTCTGAACGACCACAGATTACAGGAAGCCTCCAGATGTGCTTCGAAAACTACTACTGGTGTCCCAGGAATCGATCAAAGAGTAGACAGTTTGAGACATTACTCCCATGGGGAAAAGTCCGCATGGTGCCCTTTATATTCAATCCCGATGCAATTTCTGTCTTTCATCAAAACTCTGAACGACCACAGATTACAGGAAGCCTCCAGATGTGCTTCGGAAACTACTACTGGTGTCCCAGGAATCGATCAAAGAGTAGACAGTTTGAGACATTACTCCCATGGGGAAAAGTCCGCATGGTGCCCTTTATATTCAATCCCGATGCAATTTCTGTCTTTCATCAAAACTCTGAACGTCCACAGATTACACGAAGCTTCCAGATGTGCTTCGGAAACTACTACTGGTGTCCCAGGAATCGATCAAAGACTAGACAGATTGAGACATTACTTCCATTAAGAAAAGTCCGCATGGTGCCCGTTATATTCAATCCCGATGCAATTTTTGTCTTTCATCAAAACTCTGAACGTCCACAAATTACAGGTAGCCTAAAGACGTGCTTCGGAAACTACTACTGGTGTTCCAGGAATCGATCAAAGAGTAGACAGTTTGAGACATTACTTGCCTAAAGACGTGCTTCGGAAACTACTACTGGTGTTCCAGGAATCGATCAAAGAGTAGACAGTTTGAGAGATTACTTCCATGGAGAAAAGTCTGCATGGTGCCCGTTATACTCAACCTCAATGCAATTTCTGTCTTTCATCAAAACTCTGAACGTCAACAGATTACAGGAAGCCTCCAGATGTGCTTCGGAAACTTCTACTGGTGTCCCAGGAGGCGATCAAAGCGTAGACAGTTTGAGACATTACTCCCATGGAGAAAAGTCCGCATAGTGCCCGTTATATTAAACCCCGATACAATTTCTGTCTTTCATCAAAACTCTGAACGTCCACAGATTACAGGAAGAATCAAGATGTGCTTCGGAAACTACTACTTGTGTTCCAGAAATCGATCAAAGAGTAGACAGTTTGAGACATTACTCCCATGGAGAAAAGTCCGCATGGTGCCCGTTATATTACACCTCAATGCAATTTCTGTCTTTCATCAAAACTCTGAACGTCCACAGATTACAGGTAGCCTAAAGATGTGCTTTGGAAACTACTACTGGTGTTTCAGGAATCGATCAAAGAGTAGACAGTTTGAGACATTACTTCCATGGAGAAAAGTCCGCATGGTGCCCGTTATATTCAACCTCAATGCAATTTCTGTCTTTCATCAAAACTCTGAACGACCACAGATTACAGGAAGCCTCCAGATGTGCTTCGAAAACTACTACTGGTGTCCCAGGAATCGATCAAAGAGTAGACAGTTTGAGACATTACTCCCATGGGGAAAAGTCCGCATGGTGCCCTTTATATTCAATCCCGATGCAATTTCTGTCTTTCATCAAAACTCTGAACGACCACAGATTACAGGAAGCCTCCAGATGTGCTTCGGAACCTACTACTGGTGTTCCAGGAATCGATCAAAGAGTAGGCAGTTTGAGACATTACTCCCATGGAGAAAAGTCCTCATGGTGCCCATTATATTCAATCCCGATGCAATTTCTGTCTTTCATCAAAACTCTAAACGTCCACAGATTACAGGAAGCCTCCAGATGTGCTTCGGAAACTACTACTGGTTTCCCAGGAATCGATCAAAGAGTAGACAGTTTGAGACATTACTCCCATGGAGAAAAGTCGGCATGGTGCCCGTTATATTCAATCCCGTTGCCATTTCTGTTTTTCATCAAAACTCTGAACGTCCACAGATTACAGGAAGCCTCCAGATGTGCTTCAGAACCTACTACTTGTGTCCCTGGAAGCGATCAAAGAGTAGACAGTTTGAGACATTACACCCATGGAGAAAAGTCAGCATGGTGCCCATTATATTCAACCCCGATGCAATTTCTGTCTTTCATCCAAACTCTGAACGTCCACAGATTACAGGAAGCCTCCAGATGTGCTTCAGAAACTACTACTGGTGTCCCAGGAATCGATCAAAGAGTACACAGTTTTTAGATATTACTCCCATGGGAAAAGTCCGCATGGTGCCCGTTATATTCAACCCCGATGCAATTTCTGTCTTTCATCAAAACTCGGAACGTCAACAGATTACAGGAAGGCTCGAGATGTGCTTCGGAAACTACTACTGGTGTTCCAGGAATCGATCAAAGTGTAGACAGTTTGAGACATTACTCCCATGGGGAAAAGTCCGCATGGTGCCCCTTATATTCAACCTCAATGCAATTTCCGTCTTTCATCAAAACTCTAAACGTCCACAGAATACAGGAAGCCTACAGATGTGCTTCGGAAACTACTACTGGTGTTCCAGGAATCGATCAAAGAGTAGACAGTTTGAGACATTACTCCCAGGGAGAAAAGTCCCCATGGTGCCCGTTATATTCAATCCCGATGCAATTTCTGTCTTTCATCATAACTCTGAACGTCCACAGATTACTGGAAGAATCCAGATGTGCTTCGGAAACTACTACTGGTGTTCCAGAAATCGATCAAAGAGTAGACAGTTTAAGACATTACTCCCATGGAGAAAAGTCCGCATGGTGCCCGTTATATTCAATCCCGATGCAATATCTGTCTTTCATCATAACTCTGAACCACCACAGATTACAGGAAGCCTCCAGATGTGCTTCGGAAACTACTACTGGTGTCCCAGGAATCGATCAAAGAGTAGAGAGTTTGAGACATTACTCCCTTGGGGAAAAGTCCGCATGGTGCCCTTTATATTCAACCCCGATGCAATTTCTGTCTTTCATCAAAACTCTGAACGTCAACAGATTACAGGAAGGCTCGAGATGTGCTTCGAAAACTACTACTGGTGTTCCAGGAATCGATCAAAGAGTAGACAGTTTGAGACATTACTGCAATGGAGTAAAGTCCGCATGGTGCCCGTTATATTACACCTCAATGCAATTTCTGTCTTTCATCAAAACTCTGAACGTCAACAGATTACAGGAAGCCTCCAGATGTGCTTCGGAAACTTCTACTGGTGTCCCAGGAGGCGATCAAAGCGTAGACAGTTTGAGACATTACTCCCATGGAGAAAAGTCCGCATAGTGCCCGTTATATTAAACCCCGATACAATTTCTGTCTTTTATCAAAACTCTGAACGTCCACAGATTACAGGAAGAATCAAGATGTGCTTCGGAAACTACTACTGGTGTTCCAGAAATCGATCAAAGAGTAGACAGTTTGAGACATTACCCCCAAGGAGAAAACTCCCCATGGTGCAAGTTATATTCAATCCCGATGCAATTTCTGTCTTTCAATAAAACTCTGAACGTCCACAGATTACAGGAAGAATCCAGATGTGCTTCGGAAACTACTACTGGTGTTCCAGAAATCGATCAAAGAGTAGACAGTTTGAGACATTACCCCCAGGGAGAAAACTCCCCATGGTGCCCGTTATATTCAATCCCGATGCAATTTCTGTCTTTCAATAAAACTCTGAACGTCCACAGATTACAGGAAGAATCCAGATGTGCTTCGGAAACTACTACTGGTGTTCCAGAAATCGATCAAAGAGTAGACCGTTTGAGACATTACTCTCATGGAGAAAAGTCCGCATGGTGCCCTTTATATGCAATCCCGATGCAATTTCTGTCTTTCATCAAAACTCTGAACGTCCACAGATTACAGGAAGGCTCCAGATGTGCTTCGGAAACTACTACTGGTGTCCGAGGAAGCGATCAAAGCGTAGACAGTTTGAGACAATACTCCCATGGAGAAAAGTCCGCATGGTGCCCGTTATTTTAAACCCCGATGCAATTTCTGTCTTTCATCAAAACTCTGAACGTCCACAGATTACAGGAAGCCTCCAGATGTGCTTCGGAAACTACTACTGGTGTCCCAGGAATCGATCAAAGAGTACACAGTTTGAGATATTACTCCCATGGAGAAAAGTCTGCATGGTGCCCGTTATATTCAATTACGATACAATTTCTGTCTTTTATGAAAACTCTGAACGTCCACAGATTACAGGAAGGCTCGAGATGTGCTTCGGAAACTACTACTTGTGTCCCAGGAATCGATCAAAGAGTTGACAGTTTTAGACAATACTCCCATAGAGAAAAGTCCGCATGGTGCCCATTATATTAAACCCCGATGCAATTTCTGTCTTTCATCAAAACTCTGAACGTCCACAGATTACAAGAAGCCTCCAGATGTGCGTCGGAAACTACCACTGGTGTCCCAGGAAGCGATCAAAGACTAGACAGTTTGAGACATTACTCCCACGGAGAAAAGCCCGAATGGTGCCCGTTATGTTCAACCCCGATGCAATGTCTGTCTTTCGTCAAAACTCTGAACGTCCACAGATTACAGGAAGCCTCCAGATGTGTTTCGGAAACTACTACTGGTTTCCCAGGAATCGATCAAAGAGTACACAGTTTGAGACATTACTCCCATGGAGAAAAGTCCGCATGGTGCCCGTTATATTCAATCCCAATGCAATTTCTGTCTTTCATCAAAACTCTGACTGTCCACAGATTACAGGAAGGCTCGAGATGTGCTTCGGAAACTACTACTGGTGTTCCAGAAATCAATCAAATAGTAGACAGTTTTAGACATTACTCCCACGGAGAAAAGTCCGCATGGTGCCCGTTATGTTCAACCTCGATACAATTTCTGTCTTTCATCAAAACTCAGAACGTCCACAGATTACAGGAAGCCTCCAGATGTGCTTCGGAAACTACTACTGGTGTCCCAGCAATCGATCAAAGAGTAGACAGTTTGAGACATTACTTGCCCAAAGACGTGCTTCGGAAACTACTGCTGGTGTTCCAGGAATCGATCAAAGAGTAGACAGTTTGAGACATTACTTCCATGGAGAAAAGTCTGCATGGTGCCCGTTATATTCAACCTCAATGCAATTTCTGTCTTTCATCAAAACTCTGAACGTCAACAGATTACAGGAAGCCTCCAGATGTGCTTCGGAAACTTCTACTGGTGTCCCAGGAGGCGATCAAAGCGTAGACAGTTTGAGACATTACTCCCATGGAGAAAAGTCCGCATAGTGCCCGTTATATTAAACCCCGATACAATTTCTGTCTTTTATCAAAACTCTGAACGTCCACAGATTACAGGAAGAATCAAGATGTGCTTCGGAAACTACTACTGGTGTTCCAGAAATCGATCAAAGAGTAGACAGTTTGAGACATTACCCCCAAGGAGAAAACTCCCCATGGTGCAAGTTATATTCAATCCCGATGCAATTTCTGTCTTTCAATAAAACTCTGAACGTCCACAGATTACAGGAAGAATCCAGATGTGCTTCGGAAACTACTACTGGTGTTCCAGAAATCGATCAAAGAGTAGACAGTTTGAGACATTACCCCCAGGGAGAAAACTCCCCATGGTGCCCGTTATATTCAATCCCGATGCAATTTCTGTCTTTCAATAAAACTCTGAACGTCCACAGATTACAGGAAGAATCCAGATGTGCTTCGGAAACTACTACTGGTGTTCCAGAAATCGATCAAAGAGTAGACCGTTTGAGACATTACTCTCATGGAGAAAAGTCCGCATGGTGCCCTTTATATGCAATCCCGATGCAATTTCTGTCTTTCATCAAAACTCTGAACGTCCACAGATTACAGGAAGGCTCCAGATGTGCTTCGGAAACTACTACTGGTGTCCGAGGAAGCGATCAAAGCGTAGACAGTTTGAGACAATACTCCCATGGAGAAAAGTCCGCATGGTGCCCGTTATTTTAAACCCCGATGCAATTTCTGTCTTTCATCAAAACTCTGAACGTCCACAGATTACAGGAAGCCTCCAGATGTGCTTCGGAAACTACTACTGGTGTCCCAGGAATCGATCAAAGAGTACACAGTTTGAGATATTACTCCCATGGAGAAAAGTCTGCATGGTGCCCGTTATATTCAATTACGATACAATTTCTGTCTTTTATGAAAACTCTGAACGTCCACAGATTACAGGAAGGCTCTAGATGTGCTTCGGAAACTACTACTTGTGTCCCAGGAATCGATCAAAGAGTTGACAGTTTTAGACAATACTCCCATAGAGAAAAGTCCGCATGGTGCCCATTATATTAAACCCCGATGCAATTTCTGTCTTTCATCAAAACTCTGAACGTCCACAGATTACAAGAAGCCTCCAGATGTGCGTCGGAAACTACCACTGGTGTCCCAGGAAGCGATCAAAGACTAGACAGTTTGAGACATTACTCCCACGGAGAAAAGCCCGAATGGTGCCCGTTATGTTCAACCCCGATGCAATGTCTGTCTTTCGTCAAAACTCTGAACGTCCACAGATTACAGGAAGCCTCCAGATGTGTTTCGGAAACTACTACTGGTTTCCCAGGAATCGATCAAAGAGTACACAGTTTGAGACATTACTCCCATGGAGAAAAGTCCGCATGGTGCCCGTTATATTCAATCCCAATGCAATTTCTGTCTTTCATCAAAACTCTGACTGTCCACAGATTACAGGAAGGCTCGAGATGTGCTTCGGAAACTACTACTGGTGTTCCAGAAATCAATCAAATAGTAGACAGTTTTAGACATTACTCCCACGGAGAAAAGTCCGCATGGTGCCCGTTATGTTCAACCTCGATACAATTTCTGTCTTTCATCAAAACTCAGAACGTCCACAGATTACAGGAAGCCTCCAGATGTGCTTCGGAAACTACTACTGGTGTCCCAGCAATCGATCAAAGAGTAGACAGTTTGAGACATTACTTCCATGGAGAAAAATCCGCATGGCGCCAGTTATATTCAATCCCGATTCAATTTCCCTCTTTCATCAAAACTCTGAACGTCCACAGACTACATTAAGCCTCCTGATGTGCTTCGGAAATTACTACTGGTGTCCCAGGAAGTGATCTAAGAGTAGACAGTTTGAGACATTACTCCCATGGAGAAAAGTCCGCATGGTGCCCATTATATTAAACCCCGATGCAATTTCTGTCTTTCATCAAAACTCTGAACGTCCACAGATTACAAGAAGCCTCCAGATGTGCTTCGGAAACTACCACTGGTGGCCCAGGAAGCGATCAAAGACTAGACAGTTTGAGACATTACTCCCACGGAGAAAAGCCCGAATGGTGCCCGTTATGTTCAACCCCGATGCAATTTCTGTCTTTCGTCAAAACTCTGAACGTCCACAGATTACAGGAAGCCTCCAGATGTGCTTCGGAAACTACTACTGGTGTCCCAGTAATCGATCAAAGAGTAGACAGTTTGAGACATTACTCCCACGGAGAAAAGTGCGCATGGTGCCCGTTATATTCAATCCCGATGCAATTTCTGTCTTTCATCGAAACTCTGACTGTCCACAGATTACAGGAAGGCTCGAGATTTGCTTCGGAAACTACTACTGGTGTTCCAGAAATCAATCAAAGAGTAGACAGTTTTAGACATTACTCCCATGGAGAAAAGTCCGCATGGTGCACGTTATATTCAACCTCGATACAATTTCTGTCTTTCATCAAAACTCTGACTGTCCACAGATTACAGGAAGGCTCGAGATGTGCTTCGGAAACTACTACTGGCGTTCCAGAACTCAATCAAAGAGTAGACAGTTTTAGACATTACTCCCATGGAGAAAAGTCCGCGTGGTGTCCGTTATATTCAACCTCGATACAATTTCTGTCTTTCATCAAAACTCTGAACGTCCACAGATTACAGGAAGCCTCCAGATGTGCTTCGGAAACTACTACTGTTGTTCCAGGAATCGATCAAATAGTAGACAGTTTGAGACATTACTCCAATGGAGAAAAGTCCGCATGGTGCCCGTTATATTACACCTCAATGCAATTTCTGTCTTTCATCAAAACTCTGATCGTCCACAGATTACAGGTAGCCTAAAGATGTGCTTCGGAAACTACTACTGGTGTTCCAGGAATCGATCGAAGAGTAGACAGTTTGAGACATTACTTCCATGGAGAAAAGTCCGAATGGTGCCCGTTATATTCAACCACAATGCAATTTCTGTCTTTCATCAAAACTCTGAACGTCAACAGATTACAGGAAGCCTCCAGATGTATTTCGGAAACCTATACTGGTGTCCCAGGAGGCGATCAAAGCGTAGACAGTTTGAGACATTACTCCCATTTAGAAAAGTCCGCATGGTGCCCGTTATATTAAACCCCGATAAAATTTCTGTCTTTCATCAAAACTCTGAACGTCCACAGATTACAGGAAGCCTCCAGATGTGCTTCGGAAACTACTACTGGTGTCCCAGGAAGCGATCAAAGAGTACACAGTTTGAGACATTACCCCCAGGGAGAAAACTCCCCATGGTGCCCGTTATATTCAATCCCGATGCAATTTCTGTCTTTCAATAAAACTCTGAACGTCCACAGATTACAAGAAGAATCCAGATGTGCTTCGGAAACTACTACTGGTGTCCCAGGAAGCGATCAAAGCGTAGACAGTTTGAGACATTACTCCCATGGAGAAAAGTCCGCATGGTGCCCGTTATATGCAATCCCGATGCAATTTCTGTCTTTCATCAAAACTCTGAACGTCCACAGATTACAGGATGTGTCCAGATATGCTTCGGAAACTACTAGTGGTGTCCCAGGAATCGATCAAAGAGTAGACAGTTTGAGACATTACTCCCATGGAGAAAAGTCCGCAAGGTGCCCGTTATATTCAATCCCGATGCAATTTCTGTCTTTCATCAAAACTCTGAACGTCCACAGATTACAGGAAGCCTCCAGATGTGCTTCGGAAACAACTACTGGTGTCCGAGGAAGCGATCAAATCGTAGACAGTTTGAGACAATACTCCCATGGAGAAAAGTCCGCATGGTGCCCGTTATTTTAGACCCCGATGCAATTTCCCTCTTTCTTCAAAACTCTGAACGTCCACAGATTACAGGAAGCCTCCAGATGTGCTTCGGAAATTACTACTGGTGTCCCAGGAAGCGATCATAAAGTAGACAGTTTGAGACATTACTCCCATGGAGAAAAGTCCGCATGGTGCCCATTATATTCAACCCCGATGCAATTTCTGTCTTTCATCAAAACTCTAAACGTCCACAGATTACAAGAAGCCTCCAGATGTGCTTCGGAAACTACTACTGGTGTCCCAGGAAGCGATCAAAGAGTAGACATTTTGAGACATTACTCCCATGGAGAAAAGTCCGAATGGTGCCCGTTATGTTCAACCCCGATGCAATTTCTGTCTTTCGTCAAAACTCTGAACGTCCACAGATTACAGGAAGCCTCCAGATGTGCTTCGGAAACTACTACTGGTGTCCCAGGAATCGATCAAAGAGTACACAGTTTGAGACATTACTCCCATGGAGAAAAGTCCGCATGGTGCCCGTTATATTCAATCCCGATGCAATTTCTGTCTTTCATCAAAACTCTGACTGTCCACAGATTACAGGAAGGCTCGAGATGTGCTTCGGAAACTACTACTCGTGTTCCAGAAATCAATCAAAGAGTAGACAGTTTTAGACACTACTCCCATGGAGAAAAGTCCGCATGGTGCCCGTTATATTCAACCTCGATACAATTTCTGTCTTTCATCAAAACTCTGAACGTCCACAGATTACAGGAAGCCTCCAGATGTGCTTCGGAAACTACTACTGGTGTCCCAGCAATCGATCAAAGAGTAGACAGTTTGAGACATTACTTCCATGGAGAAAAGTCCGCATGGCGCCCGTTATATTCAATCCCGATTCAATTTCCCTCTTTCATCAAAACTCTGAACGTCCACAGATTACAGGAAGCCTACAGATGTGCTTCGGAAACTACTACTGGTGTTCTAGGAATCGATCAAAGAGTAGACAGTTTGAGACATTACTCCCAGGGAGAAAAGCCCCCATGGTGCCCGTTATATTCAATCCCGATGCAATATCTGTCTTTCATCAAAACTCTGAACGTTCACAGATTACAGGAAGCCTCCAGATGTGCTTCGGAAACTACTACTGGTGTCCCAGGAAGCGATCAAAGCGTAGACAGTTTGAGACATTACTCCCATGGAGAAAAGTCCGCATGGTGCCCGTTATATTCAACCCGGATGCAATTTCTATCTTTCATCAAAACTCTGAACGTCCACAGATTACAGGAAGCCTCCAGATGTGCTTCGGAAACTACTACTGGTGTCCCAGGAATCGATCAAAGAGTACACAGTTTGAGACTTTACTTCCATGGAGAAAAGTCCGCATGGTGCCCGTTATATTAAATCCCGATGCAATTTCTGTCTTTCATCAAAACTCAGACTGTCCACAGATTACAGAAAGGCTCGAGATGTGCTTCGGAAACTACTACTGGTGTTCCAGAAATCAATCAAAGAGTAGACAGTTTTAGACATTACTCCCATGGAGAAAAGTCCGCATGGTGCCCGTTATATTCAACCTCGATACAATTTCTGTCTTTCATCAAAACTCTGAACGTCCACAGATTACAGGAAGCCTCCAGATGTGCTTCGGAAACTACTACTGGTGTTCCAGGAATCGATCAAATAGTAGACAGTTTGAGACATTACTCCAATGGAGAAAAGTCCGCATGGTGCCCGTTATATTACACCTCAATGCAATTTCTGTCTTTCATCAAAACTCTGAACGTCCACAGATTACAGGTAGCCTAAAGATGTGCTTCGGAAACTACTACTGGTGTTCCAGGAATCGATCAAAGAGTAGACAGTTTGAGACATTACTTCCATGGAGAAAAGTCCGAATGGTGCCCGTTATATTCAACCACAATGCAATTTCTGTCTTTCATCAAAACTCTGAACGTTAACAGATTACAGGAAGCCTCCAGATGTGCTTCGGAAACTTCTACTGGTGTCCCAGGAGGCGATCAAAGCGTAGACAGTTTGAGACATTACTCCCATGGAGAAAAGTCCGCATGGTGCCCGTTATATTAAACCCCGATACATTTTCTGTCTTTCATCAAAACTCTGAACGTCCACAGATTACAGGAAGCCTCCAGATGTGCTTCGGAAACTACTAGTGGTGTCCCAGGAATCGATCAAAGAGTAGACAGTTTGAGACATTACTCCCATGGAGAAAAGTCCGCAAGGTACCCGTTATATTCAATCCCGATGCAATTTCTGTCTTTCATCAAAACTCTGAACGTCCACAGATTACAGGAAGCCTCCAGATGTGCTTCGGAAACTACTAGTGGTGTCCGAGGAAGCGATCAAAGCGTAGACAGTTTGAGACAATACTCCCATGGAGAAAAGTCCGCATGGTGCCCGTTATTTTAAACCCCGATGCAATTTGCCTCTTTCTTCAAAACTCTGAACGTCCACAGATTACAGGAAGCCTCCAGATGTGCTTCGGAAATTACTACTGGCGTCCCAGGAAGCGATCATAGAGTAGACAGTTTGAGACATTACTCCCATGGAGAAAAGTCCGCATGGTGCCCATTATATTAAACCCCTTTGCAATTTCTGTCTTTCATCAAAACTCTGAACGTCCACAGATTACAAGAAGCCTCCAGATGTGCTTCGGAAACTACTACTGGTGTCCCAGGAAGCGATCAAAGAGTAGACAGTTTGAGACATTACTCCCATGGAGAAAAGTCCGAAGGGTGCCCGTTATGTTCAACCCCGATGCAATTTCTGTCTTTCGTCAAAACTCTGAACGTCCACAGATTACAGGAAGCCTCCAGATGTGCTTCGGAAACTACTACTGGTGTCCCAGGAATCGATCAAAGAGTACACAGTTTGAGACATTACTCCCATGGAGAAAAGTCCGCATGGTGCCCGTTATATTCAATCCCGATGCAATTTCTGTCTTTCATCAAAACTCTGAACGTCCACAGATTACAGGAAGCCTCCAGATGTGCTTCGGAAACTACTACTGGTTTCCGAGGAAGCGATCAAAGAGTAGACAGTTTTAGACACTACTCCCATGGAGAAAAGTCCGCATGGTGCCCGTTATATTCAACCTCGATACAATTTCTGTCTTTCATCAAAACTCTGAACGTCCACAGATTACAGGAAGCCTCCAGATGTGCTTCGGAAACTACTACACGTGTTCTAGGAATCGATCAAAGAGTAGACAGTTTGAGACATTACTCCCAGGGAGAAAAGTCCCCATGGTGCCCGTTATATTCAATCCCGATGCAATATCTGTCTTTCATCAAAACTCTGAACGTTCACAGATTACAGGAAGCCTCCAGATGTGCTTCGGAAACTACTACTGGTGTCCCAGGAAGAGATCAAAGCGTAGACAGTTTGAGACATTAGTCCCATGGAGAAAAGTCCGCATGGTGCCCGTTATATTGAACCCCGATGCAATTTCTATCTTTCATCAAAACTCTGAACGTCCACAGATTACAGGAAGCCTCCAGATGTGCTTCGGAAACTACTACTGGTGTCCCAGGAATCGATCAAAGAGTACACAGTTTGAGACATTACTCCCATGGAGAAAAGTCCGCATGGTGCCCGTTATATTAAATCCCGATGCAATTTCTGTCTTTCATCATAACTCTGACTGTCCACAGATTACAGAAAGGCTCGAGATGTGCTTCGGAAACTACTACTGGTGTTCCAGAAATCAATCAAAGAGTAGACAGTTTTAGACATTACTCCCATGGAGAAAAGTCCGCATGGTGCCCGTTATATTCAACCTCGATACAATTTCTGTCTTTCATCAAAACTCTGAACGTCCACAGATTACAGAAAGGCTCGAGATGTGCTTCGGAAACTACTACTGGTGTTCCAGAAATCAATCAAAGAGTACACAGTTTTAGACATTACTCCCATGGAGAAAAGTCCGCATGGAGCCCGTTATATTCAACCTCGATACAATTTCTGTCTTTCATCAAAACTCTGAACGTCCACAGAATACAGGAAGCCTCCAGATGTGCTTCGGAAATTACTACTGGTGTCCCAGGAAGCGATCAAAGATTAGACAGTTTGAGACATTACTCCCATGGAGAAAAGTCCGCATGGTGCCCGTTATATTCAATCCCGATGCAATTTCTGTCTTTCATCAAAACTCTGACTGTCCACAGATTACAGGAAGGCTCGAGATGTGCTTCAGAAACTACTACTGGTGTTCCAGAAATCAATCAAAGAGTAGGCAGTTTTAGACATAACTCCCATGGAGAAAAGTCCACATGGTGCCCGTTATATTCAACCTCGATACAATTTCTGTCTTTCATCAAAACTCTGACTGTCCACAGATTACAGGAAGGCTCGAGATGTGCTTCGGAAACTACTACTGGCGTTCCAGAACTCAATCAAAGAGTAGACAGTTTTAGACATTACTCCCATGGAGAAAAGTCCGCACGGTGCCCGTTATATTCAACCTCGATACAATTTCTGTCTTTCATCTAAACTCTGAACGTCCACAGATTACAGGAAGCCTCCAGATGTGCTTCGGAAACTACTACTGGTGTCCGAGGAAGCGATCAAAGCGTAGACAGTTTGAGACAATACTCCCATGGAGAAAAGTCCGCATGGTGCCCGTTATTTTAAACCCCGATGCAATTTCCCTCTTTCTTCAAAACTCTGAACGTCCACAGATTACAGGAAGCCTCCAGATGTGCTTCGGAAATTACTACTGGCGTCCCAGGAAGCGATCATAGAGTAGACAGTTTGAGACATTACTCCCATGGAGAAAAGTCCGCATGGTGCCCATTATATTAAACCCCGATGCAATTTCTGTCTTTCATCAAAACTCTGAACGTCCACAGATTACAAGAAGCCTCCAGATGTGCTTCGGAAACTACTACTGGTTTCCCAGGAAGCGATCAAAGAGTAGACAGTTTGAGACATTACTCCCATGGAGAAAACTCCGAATGGTGCCCGTTATGTTCGACCCCGATGCAATTTCTGTCTTTCGTCAAAACTCTGAACGTCCACAGATTACAGGAAGGCTCGAGATGTGCTTCGGAAACTACTACTGGTGTTCCAGAAATCAATCAAAGAGTAGACAGTTTTAGACACTACTCCCATGGAGAAAAGTCCGCATGGTGCCCGTTATATTCAACCTCGATACAATTTGTGTCTTTCATCAAAACTCTGAACGTCCACAGATTACAGGAAGCCTCCAGATGTGCTTCGGAAACTACTACAGGTGTTCTAGGAATCGATCAAAGAGTAGACAGTTTGAGACATTACTATAATGGAGAAAAGTCCGCATGGTGCCCGTTATATTACACCTCAATGCAATTTCTGTCTTTCATCAAAACTCTGAACGTCTACAGATTACAGGTAGCCTAAAGATGTGCTTCGGAAACTACTACTGGTGTTCCAGGAATCGATCAAAGAGTAGACAGTTTGAGACATTACTTCCATGGAGAAACGTCCGCATGGTGCCCGTTATATTCAACCTCAATGCAATTTCTGTCTTTCATCAAAACTCTGAACGTCAACAGATTACAGGAAGCCTCCAGATGTGCTTCGGAAACTTCTACTGGTGTCCCAGGAGGCGATCAAAGCGTAGACAGTTTGAGACATTACTCCCATGGAGAAAAGTCCTTATGGTGCCCGTTATATTAAACCCCGATACAATTTCTGTCTTTCATCAAAACTCTGAACGTCCACAGATTACAGGAAGCCTCCAGATGTGCTTCGGAAACTACTACTGGTGTCCCAGGAAGCGATCAAAGAGTAGACAGTTTGAGACATTACTCCCATGGAGAAAAGTCCGCAAGGTGCCCGTTATATTCAATCCCGATGCAATATCTGTCTTTCATCAAAACTCTGAACGTCCACAGATTACAGGAAGCCTCCAGATGTGCTTCGGAAACTACTACTGGTGTCCGAGGAAGCGATCAAAGCGTAGACTGTTTGAGACAATACTCCCATGGAGAAAAGTCCGCATAGTGCCCGTTATTATAAACCCCGATGCAATTTCCCTCTTTCCTCAAAACTCTGAACGTCCACTGATTACAGGAAGCCTCCAGATGTGCTTCGGAAATTACTACTGGTGTCCCAGGAAGCGATCATAGTGTAGACAGTTTGAGACATTACTCCCATGGAGAAAAGTCCGCATGGTGCCCATTATATTAAACCCCGATGCAATTTCTGTCTTTCATCAAAACTCTGAACGTCCACAGATTACAAGAAGCCTCCAGATGTGCTTCGGAAACTACTACTGGTGTCCCAGGAAGCGATCAAAGAGTAGACAGTTTGAGACATTACTCCCATGGAGAAAAGTCCGAATGGTGCCCGTTATGTTCAACCCCGATGCAATTTCTGTATTTCGTCAAAACTCTGAACGTCCACAGATTACAGGAAGCCTCCAGATGTGCTTCGGATACTACTACTGGTGTCCCAGGAATCGATCAAAGAGTACACAGTTTGAGACATTACTCCCATGGAGAAAAGTCCGCATGGTACCCGTTATATTCAATCCCGATGCAATTTCTGTCTTTCATCAAAACTCTGACTGTCCACAGATTACAGGAAGGCTCAAGATGTGCTTCGGAAACTACTACTGTTGTTCCAGAAATCAATCAAAGTGTAGACAGTTTTAGACATTACTCCCATGGAGAAAAGTCCGCATGGTGTCCGTTATATTCAACCTCGATACAATTTCTGTCTTTCATCAAAACTCTGAACGTCCACAGATTACAGGAAGCCTCCAGATGTGCTTCGGAAACTACTACTGGTGTCCCAGCAATCGATCAAAGAGTAGACAGTTTGAGACATTACTTCCATGGAGAAAAGTCCGCATGGCGCCCGTTATATTCAATCCCGATTCAATTTCCCTCTTTCATCAAAACTCTGAACGTCCACAGATTACAGGAAGCCTCCAGATGTGCTTCGGAAACTACTACTGGTGTCCCAGGAAGCGATCAAAGAGTAGACAGTTTGAGACATTACTCCCATGGAGAAAAGTCCGCATGGTGCCCGTTGTATTCAACCCCGATGCAATTTCTGTCTTTCATCAAAACTCTGAACGTCCACAGATTACAGGAAGAATCAAGATGTGCTTCGGAAACTACTACTGGTGTTCCAGAAATCGATCAAAGAGTAGACAGTTTGAGACACTACCCCCAGGGAGAGAACTCCACATGGTGCCCGTTATATTCAATCCTGATGCAATTTCTGTCTTTCAATAAAACTCTGAACGTCCACAGATTACAGGAAGAATCCAGATGTGCTTCGGAAACTACTACTGGTGTTCCAGAAATCGATCAAAGAGTAGACAGTTTGAGACATTACTCCCATGGAGAAAAGTCCGCATGGTGCCCGTTATATGCAATCCCGATGCAATTTCTGTCTTTCATCAAAACTCTGAACGTCCACAGATTACAGGATGTGTCCAGATATGCTTCGGAAACTACTACTGGTGTCCCAGGAATCGATCAAAGAGTAGACAGTTTGAGACATTACTCCCATGGAGAAAAGTCCGCAAGGTGCCCGTTATATTCAATCCCGATGCAATTTCTGCCTTTCATCAAAACTCTGAACGTCCACAGATTACAGGAAGCCTCCAGATGTGGTTCGGAAACTACTACTGGTGTCCGAAAACTCTGAACGTCCACAGATTACAGGAGGCCTAAAGATGTGCTTCGGAATCTACTACTGGTGTCCCAGGAATCGATCAAAGAGTACACAGTTTGAGATATTACTCCCATGGAGAATAGTCCGCATGGTGCCCGTTATATTCAATCCCGATACAATTTCTGTCTTTCATGAAAACTCTGAACGTCCACAATTTACAGGAAGGCTCGAGATGTGCTTCGGAAGCTACTACTGGTGTCCCAGGAATCGATCATAGAGTAGACAGTTTTAGACATTACTTCCATGGAGAAAAGTCCGCATGGCGCCCGTTATATTCAATCCCGATTCAATTTCCCTCTTTCATCAAATCTCTGAACGTCCACAGATTACAGTAAGCCTCCAGATGTGCTTTGGAAATTACTACTGGTGTCCCAGGAAGCGATCAAAGAGTAGACAGTTTGAGACATTACTCCCATGGAGAAAAGTCCGCATGGTGCCCATTATATTAAACCCCGATGCAATTTCTGTCTTTCATCAAAACTCTGAACGTCCACAGATTACAAGAAGCCTCCAGATGTGCTTCTGAAACTACTACTGGTGTCCCAGGAAGCGTCAAAGAGTAGACAGTTTGAGACATTACTCCCATGGAGAAAAGTCCGAATGGTGCCCGTTATGTTCAACCCCGATGCAATTTCTCTCTTTCGTCAAACCTCTGAACGTCCACAGATTACAGGAAGCCTCCAGATGTGCTTCGGAAACTACTACTGGTGTCCCAGCAATCGATCAAAGAGTAGACAGTTTGAGACATTACTTCCATGGAGAAAAGTCCGCATGGCGCCCGTTATATTCAATCCCGATTCAATTTCCCTCTTTCATCAAAACACTGAACGTCCACAGATTACAGTAAGCCTCCAGATGTGCTTTGGAAATTACTACTGGTGTCCCAGGAAGCGATCAAAGAGTAGACAGTTTGAGACATTACTCCCATGGAGAAAAGTCCGCATGGTGCCCGTTGTATTCAACCCCGATGCAATTTCTGTCTTTCATCAAAACTCTGAACGTCCACAGATTACAGGAAGAATCAAGATGTGCTTCGGAAACTACTACTGGTGTTCCAGAAATCGATCAAAGAGTAGACAGTTTGAGACACTACCCCCAGGGAGAAAATTCCCCATGGTGCCCGTTATATTCAATCCTGATGCAATTTCTGTCTTTCAATAAAACTCTGAACGTCCACAGATTACAGGAAGAATCCAGATGTGCTTCGGAAACTACTACTGGTGTTCCACAAATCAATCAAAGAGTAGACAGTTTGAGACATTACTCCCATGGAGAAAAGTCCGAATGGTGCCCGTTATGTTCAACCCCGATGCAATTTCTCTCTTTCGTCAAACCTCTGAACGTCCACAGATTACAGGAAGCCTCCAGATGTGCTTCGGAAACTACTACTGGTGTCCCAGCAATCGATCAAAGAGTAGACAGTTTGAGACATTACTTCCATGGAGAAAAGTCCGCATGGCGCCCGTTATATTCAATCCCGATTCAATTTCCCTCTTTCATCAAAACACTGAACGTCCACAGATTACAGTAAGCCTCCAGATGTGCTTTGGAAATTACTACTGGTGTCCCAGGAAGCGATCAAAGAGTAGACAGTTTGAGACATTACTCCCATGGAGAAAAGTCCGCATGGTGCCCGTTGTATTCAACCCCGATGCAATTTCTGTCTTTCATCAAAACTCTGAACGTCCACAGATTACAGGATGTGTCCAGATATGCTTCGGAAACTACTACTGGTGTCCCAGGAATCGATCAAAGAGTAGACAGTTTGAGACATTACTCCCATGGAGAAAAGTCCGCAAGGTGCCCGTTATATTCAATCCCGATGCAATTTCTGTCTTTCATCAAAACTCTGAACGTCCACAGATTACAGGAAGCCTCCAGATGTGCTTCGGAAACTACTACTGGTGTCCGAAAACTCTGAACGTCCACAGATTACAGGAGGCCTCCAGATGTGCTTCGGAATCTACTACTGGTGTCCCAGGAATCGATCAAAGAGTACACAGTTTGAGATATTACTCCCATGGAGAAAAGTCCGCATGGTGCCCGTTATATTCAATCCCGATACAATTTCTGTCTTTCATGAAAACTCTGAACGTCCACAATTTACAGGAAGGCTCGAGATGTGCTTCGGAAGCTACTACTGGTGTCCCAGGAATCGATCAAAGAGTAGACAGTTTTAGACATTACTTCCATGGAGAAAAGTCCGCATGGCGCCCGTTATATTCAATCCCGATTCAATTTCCCTCTTTCATCAAAACTCTGAACGTCCACAGATTACAGTAAGCCTCCAGATGTGCTTTGGAAATTACTACTGGTGTCCCAGGAAGCGATCAAAGAGTAGACAGTTTGAGACATTACTCCCATGGAGAAAAGTCCGCATGGTGCCCATTATATTAAACCCCGATGCAATTTCTGTCTTTCATCAAAACTCTGAACGTCCACAGATTACAATAAGCCTCCAGATGTGCTTCTGAAACTACTACTGGTGTCCCAGGAAGCGTCTAAGAGTAGACAGTTTGAGACATTACTCCCATGGAGAAAAGTCCGAATGGTGCCCGTTATGTTCAACCCCGATGCAATTTCTCTCTTTCGTCAAACCTCTGAACGTCCACAGAGTACAGGAAGCCTCCAGATGTGCTTCGGAAACTACTACTGGTGTCCCAGCAATCGATCAAAGAGTAGACAGTTTGAGACATTACTTCCATGGAGAAAAGTCCGCATGGCGCCCGTTATATTCAATCCCGATTCAATTTCCCTCTTTCATCAAAACTCTGAACGTCCACAGATTACAGTAAGCCTCCAGATGTGCTTTGGAAATTACTACTGGTGTCCCAGGAAGCGATCAAATAGTAGACAGTTTGAGACATTACTCCCATGGAGAAAAGTCCGCATGGTGCCCATTATATTAAACCCCGATGCAATTTCTGTCTTTCATCAAAACTCTGAACGTCCACAGATTACAAGAAGCCTCCAGATGTGCTTCGGAAACTACTACTGGTGTCCCAGGAAGCGATCAAAGAGTAGACAGTTTGAGACATTACTCCCATGGAGAAAAGTCCGAATGGTGCCCGTTATTTTAAACCCCGATGCAATTTCTGTCTTTCGTCAAAACTCTGAACGTCCACAGATTACAGGAAGCCTCCCGATGTGCTTCGGAAACTACTACTGGTGTCCCAGGAATCGATCAAAGAGTACACAGTTTGAGACATTACTCCCACGGAGAAAAGTCCGCATGGTGCCCGTTATATTCAATCCCGATGCAATTTCTGTCTTTCATCAAAACTCTGACTGTCCACAGATTAAAAGGAAGGCTCGAGATGTGCTTTGGAAACTACTACTGGTGTTCCAGAAATCAATCAAAGAGTAGACAGTTTTAGACATTACTCCCATGGAGAAAAGTCCGCATGGTGACCGTTATATTCAACCTAGATACAATTTCTGTCTTTCATCAAAACTCTGAACGTCCAGAGATTACAGGAAGCCTCCAGATGTGCTTCGGAAACTACTACTGGTGTCCCAGGAAGCGATCAAAGAGTAGACAGTTTGAGACATTACTTCCATGGAGAAAAGTCCGCATGGCGCCCGTTATATTCAATCCCGATTCAATTTCCCTCTTTCATCAAAACTCTGAACGTCCACAGATTACAGGAAGCCTCCAGATGTGCTTCGGAAACTACTACTGGTGTCCCAGGAAGCGATCAAAGAGTAGACAGTTTGAGACATTACTCCCATGGAGAAAAGTCCGCATGGTGCCCGTTGTATTCAACCCCGATGCAATTTCTGTCTTTCATCAAAACTCTGAACGTCCACAGATTACAGGAAGAATCAAGATGTGCTTCGGAAACTACTACTGGTGTTCCAGAAATCGATCAAAGAGTAGACAGTTTGAGACACTACCCCCAGGGAGAAAACTCACCATGGTGCCCGTTATATTCAATCCCGATGCAATTTCTGTCTTTCAATAAAACTCTGAACGTCCACAGATTACAGGAAGAATCCAGATGTGCTTCGGAAACTACTACTGGTGTTCCAGAAATCGATCAAAGGGTAGACAGTTTGAGACATTACTCCCATGGAGAAAAGTCCGCATGGTGCCCGTTATATGGAATCCCGATGCAATTTCTGTCTTTCATCAAAACTCTGAACGTCCACAGATTACAGGATGTGTCCAGATATGCTTCGGAAACTACTACTGGTGTCCCAGAAATCGATCAAAGAGTAGACAGTTTGAGACATTACTCCCATGGAGAAAAGTCCGCAAGGTGCCCGTTATATTCAATCCCATTGCAATTTCTGTCTTTCATCAAAACTCTGAAAGTCCACAGATTACAGGAAGCCTCCAGATGTGCTTCGGAAACTACTACTGGTGTCCGAGGAAGCGATCAAAGCGTAGACAGTTTGAGACAATACTCCCATGGAGAAAAGTCCGCATGGTACCCGTTATTTTAAACCCCGATGCAATTTCTGTCTTTCATCAAAACTCTGAACGTCCACAGATTACAGGAGGCTTCCAGATGTGCTTCGGAATCTACTACTGGTGTCCCAGGAATCGATCAAAGAGTACACAGTTTGAGATATTACTCCCATGGAGAAAAGTCCGCAAGGTGCACGTTATATGCAATCCCGATGCAATTTCTGTCTTTCATCAAAACTCTGAACGTCCACAGATTACAGAATGTGTCCAGATATGCTTCGGTAACTACTACTAGTGTCACAGGAATCGATCAAAGAGTAGACAGTTTGAGACATTACTCCCATGTAGAAAAGTCCGCAAGGTGCCCGTTATATTCAATCCCGATGCAATATCTGTCTTTCATCAAAACTCTGAACGTCCACAGATTACAGGAAGCCTCCAGATGTGCTTCGGAAACTACTACTGGTGTCCGAGGAAGCGATCAAAGCGTAGACAGTTTGAGACAATACTCCCATGGAGACAAGTCCGCATGGTGCCCGTTATTTTAAACCCCGATGCAATATCCCTCTTTCTTCAAAACTCTGAACGTCCACAGATTACAGGAAGCCTCCAGATGTGCTTCGGAACTTACTACTGGTGTTCCAGGAAGCGATCATAGAGTAGACAGTTTGAGACATTACTCCCATGGAGAAAAGTCCGCATGGTGCCCATTATATTAAACCCCGATGCAATTTCTGTCTTTCATCAAAACTCTGAACGTCCACAGATTACAGGAAGCCTCCAGATGTCCTTCGGAAACTACTACTGGTGTCCCAGGAATCGATCAAAGAGTAGACAATTTGAGACATTACTCCCATGGAGAAAAGTCCGCAAGGTGCCCGTTATATTCAATCCCGATGCAATATCTGTCTTTCATCAAAACTCTGAACGTCCACAGATTACAGGAAGCCTACAGATGTGCTTCGGAAACTACTACTGGTGTCCGAGGAAGCGATCAAAGCGTAGACAGTTTGAGACAATACTCCCATGGAGAAAAGTCCGCATGGTGCCCGTTATTTTAAACCCCGATGAAATATCCCTCTTTCTTCAAAACTCTGAACGTCCACAGATTACAGGAAGCCTCCAGATGTGCTTCGGAACTTACTACTGGTGTCCCAGGAAGCGATCATAGAGTAGACAGTTTGAGACATTACTCCCATGGAGAAAAGTCCGAATGGTGCCCGTTATGTTCAACACCGATGCAATTTCTGTCTTTCGTCAAAACTCTGAACGTCCACAGATTACAGGAAGCCTCCCGATGTGCTTCGAAAACTACTACTGGTGTCCCAGGAATCGATCAAAGAGTACACAGTTTGAGACATTACTCCCACGGAGAAAAGTTCCGCATGGTGCCCGTTATATTCAATCCCGATGCAATTTCTGACTTTCATCAAAACTCTGACTGTCCACAGATTACAGGAAGGCTCGAGATGTGCTTCGGAAACTACTACTGGTGTTCCAGAAATCAATCAAAGAGTAGACAGTTTTAGACATTACTCCCATGGAGAAAAGTCCGCATGGTGCCCGTTATATTATACCTAGATACAATTTCTGTCTTTCATCAAAACTCTGAACGTCCACAGATTACAGGAAGAATCAAGATGTGCTTCGGAAACTACTACTGGTGTTCCAGAAATCGATCAAAGAGTAGACAGTTTGAGACACTACCCCCAGGGAGAAAACTCCCCATGGTGCCCGTTATATTCAATCCCGATGCAATTTCTGTCTTTCAATAAAACTCTGAACGTCCACAGATTACAGGAAGAATCCAGATGTGCTTCGGAAACTACTACTGGTGTTCCAGAAATCGATCAAAGAGTAGACAGTTTGAGACATTACTCCCATGGAGAAAAGTCCGCATGGTGCCCGTTATATGCAATCCCGATGCAATTTCTGTCTTTCATCAAAACTCTGAACGTCCACAGATTACAGGATGTGTCCAGATATGCTTCGGAAACTACTACTGGTTTCCCAGGAATCGATCAAAGAGTAGACAGTTTGAGACATTACTCCCATGGAGAAAAGTCCGCAAGGTGCCCGTTATATTCAATCCCGATGCAATTTCTGTCTTTCATCAAAACTCTGAACGTCCACAGATTACAGGAAGCCTCCAGATGTGCTTCGGAAACTACTACTGGTGTCCGAGGAAGCGATCAAAGCGTAGACAGTTTGAGACAATACTCCCATGGAGAAAAGTCCGCATGGTGCCCGTTATTTTAAACCCCGATGCAATTTCCCTCTTTCTTCATAACTCTGAACGTCCACAGATTACAGGAAGCCTCTAGATGTGCTTCGGAACTTACTACTGGTGTCCCAGGAAGCGATCATAGAGTAGACAGTTTGAGACATTTCTCCCATGGAGAAAAGTCCGCATGGTGCCCATTATATTAAACCCCGATGCAATTTCTGTCTTTCATCAAAACTCTGAACGTCCACAGATTACAAGAAGCCCCCAGATGTGCTTCGGAAACTACTACTGGTGTCCCAGGAAGCGATCAAAGAGTAGACAGTTTGAGACATTACTCCCATGGAGAAAAGTCCGAATGGTGCCCGTTATGTTCAACCCCAATGCAATTTCTGTCTTTCGTCAAAACTCTGAACGTCCACAGATTACAGGAAGCCTCATGATGTGCTTCGGAAACTAATACTGGTGTCCCAGGAATCGATCAAAGAGTACACAGTTTGAGACATTACTCCCACGGAGAAAAGTCCGCATGGTGCCCGTTATATTCAATCCCGATGCAATTTCTGTCTTTCATCAAAACTCTGACTGTCCACAGATTACAGGAAGGCTCGAGATGTGCTTCGGAAACTACTACTGGTGTTCCAGAAATCAATCAAAGAGTAGACAGTTTTAGACATTACTCCCATGGAGAAAAGTCCGCATGGTGCCCGTTATATTCAACCTAGATACAATTTCTGTCTTTCATCAAAACTCTGAACGTCCACAGATTACAGGAAGAATCAAGATGTGCTTCGGAAACTACTACTGGTGTTCCAGAAATCGATCAAAGAGTAGATAGTTTGAGACACTACCCCCAGGGAGAAAACTCCCCATGGTGCCCGTTATATTCAATCCCGATGCAATTTCTGTCTTTCAATAAAACTCTGAACGTCCACAGATTACAGGAAGAATCCAGATGTGCTTCGGAAACTACTACTGGTGTTCTAGAAATCGATCAAAGAGTAGACAGTTTGAGACATTACTCCGATTGAGAAAAGTCCGCATGGTGCCCGTTATATGCAATCCCGATGCAATTTCTGTCTTTCATCAAAACTCTGAACGTCCACAGATTACAGGATGTGTCCAGATATGCTTCGGAAACTACTACTGGTGTCCCAGGAATCGATCAAAGAGTAGACAGTTTGAGACATAACTCCCATGGAGAAAAGTCCGCAAGGTGCCCGCTATATTCAATCCCGATGCAATGTCTGTCTTTCATCAAAACTCTGAACGTCCACAGATTACAGGAAGCCTCCAGATGTGCTTCGGAAACTACTACTAGTGTCCCAGGAATCGATCAAAGAGTAGACAGTTTGAGACATTACTCCCATGGAGAAAAGTTCGCAAGGTGCCCGTTATATTCAATCCCGATGCAATTTCTGTCTTTCATCAAAACTCTGAACGTCCACAGATTACAGGAAGCCTCCAGATGTGCTTCGGAAGCTACTACTGGTGTTCTAGGAATCGATCATAGAGTAGACAGTTTGAGACATTACTCCCATGGAGAAAAGTCCGCATGGTGCCCATTATATTAAACCCCGATGCAATTTCTGTCTTTCATCAAAACTCTGAACGTCCACAGATTACAGGAAGCCTCCAGATGTGCTTCGGAAACTACTACTAGTGTCCCAGGAAGCGTCAAAGAGTAGACAGTTTGAGACATTACTCCCATGGAGAAAAGTCCGAATGGTGGCCGTTATGTTCAACCCCGATGCAATTTCTCTCTTTCGTCAAACCTCTGAACGTCCACAGATTACAGGAAGCCTCCAGATGTGCTTCGGAAACTACTACTGGTGTCCCAGCAATCGATCAAAGAGTAGACAGTTTGAGACATTACTTCCATGGAGAAAAGTCCGCATGGCGCCCGTTATATTCAATCCCGATTCAATTTCCCTCTTTCATCAAAACTCTGAACGTCCACAGATTACAGTAAGCCTCCAGATGTGCTTTGGAAATTACTACTGGTGTCCCAGGAAGCGATCAAAGAGTAGACAGTTTGAGACATTACTCCCATGGAGAAAAGTCCGCATGGTGCCCATTATATTAAACCCCGATGCAATTTCTGTCTTTCATCAAAACTCTGAACGTCCACAGGTTACAAGAAGCCTCCAGATGTGCTTTGGAAACTACTACTGGTTTCCCAGGAAGCGATCAAAGAGTAGACAGTTTGAGACATTACTCCCATGGAGAAAAGTGCGCATGGTGCCCGTTATATTCAATCCCGATGCAATTTCTGTCTTTCATCAAAACTCTGACTGTCCACAGATTACAGGAAGGCTCGAGATGTGCTTCGGAAACTACTACTGGTGTTCCAGAAATCAATCAAAGAGTAGACAGTTTTAGACATTACTCCCATGGAGAAAAGTCCGCATGGTGCCCGTTATATTCAACCCCGATGCAATTTCTGTCTTTCTTCAAAACTCTGAACGTCCACAGATTACAGGAAGCCTCCAGATGTGCTTCGGAAACTACTACTGGTGTCCCAGGAATCGATCAAAGAGTAGACAGTTTGTGACATTACTTCCATCGAGAAAAGTCTGCATGGTGCCCGTTATATGCAATCCCGATGCAATTTCTGTCTTTCATCAAAACTCTGTACGTCCACAGATTACAGGATGTGTCCAGATATGCTTCGGAAACTACTACTGGTGTCCCAGGAATCGATCAAAGAGTAGACAGTTTGAGACATTACTCCCATTTGGAAAATTCCGCATGGTGAGCGTTATATTCAATCCCGATGCAATTTCTGTCTTTCATCAAAACTCTGAACGTCAACAGATTACAGGAAGGCTCGAGATGTGCTTCGGAAAATACTACTGGTGTTCCAGGAATCGATCAAAGAGTAGACAGTTTGTGACATTACTTCCATGGAGAAAAGTCCGCATGGTGTCCGTTATATGCAATCCCGATGCAATTTCTGTCTTTCATCAAAACTCTGAACGTCCACAGATTACAGGAAGTCTCCAGATATGCTTCGGAAACTACTACTGGTGTCCCAGGAATCGATCAAAGAGTAGACAGTTTGTGACATTACTTCCATGGAGAAAAGTCCGCATGGTGCCCGTTATATGCAATCCCGATGCAATTTCTGTCTTTCATCAAAACTCTGAATGTCCACAGATTACAGGATGTGTCCAGATATGCTTCGGAAACTACTACTGGTGTCCCAGGAATCGATCAAAGAGTAGACAGTTTGAGACATTACTCACATGGAGAAAAGTCCGCAAGGTGCCCGTTATATTCAATCCCGATGCAATTTCTGTCTTTCATCAAAACTCTGAACGTCCACAGATTACAGGAAGCCTCCAGATGTGCTTCGGAAGCTACTACTGGTGTTCTAGGAATCGATCATAGAGTAGACAGTTTGAGACATTACTCCCATGGAGAAAAGTCCGCATGGTGCCCATTATATTAAACCCCGATGCAATTTCTGTCTTTCATCAAAACTCTGAACGTCCACAGATTACAGGAAGCCTCCAGATGTGCTTCGGAAACTACTACTAGTGTCCCAGGAAGCGTCAAAGAGTAGACAGTTTGAGACATTACTCCCATGGAGAAAAGTCCGAATGGTGGCCGTTATGTTCAACCCCGATGCAATTTCTCTCTTTCGTCAAACCTCTGAACGTCCACAGATTACAGGAAGCCTCCAGATGTGCTTCGGAAACTACTACTGGTGTCCCAGCAATCGATCAAAGAGTAGACAGTTTGAGACATTACTTCCATGGAGAAAAGTCCGCATGGCGCCCGTTATATTCAATCCCGATTCAATTTCCCTCTTTCATCAAAACTCTGAACGTCCACAGATTACAGTAAGCCTCCAGATGTGCTTTGGAAATTACTACTGGTGTCCCAGGAAGCGATCAAAGAGTAGACAGTTTGAGACATTACTCCCATGGAGAAAAGTCCGCATGGTGCCCATTATATTAAACCCCGATGCAATTTCTGTCTTTCATCAAAACTCTGAACGTCCACAGGTTACAAGAAGCCTCCAGATGTGCTTTGGAAACTACTACTGGTTTCCCAGGAAGCGATCAAAGAGTAGACAGTTTGAGACATTACTCCCATGGAGAAAAGTGCGCATGGTGCCCGTTATATTCAATCCCGATGCAATTTCTGTCTTTCATCAAAACTCTGACTGTCCACAGATTACAGGAAGGCTCGAGATGTGCTTCGGAAACTACTACTGGTGTTCCAGAAATCAATCAAAGAGTAGACAGTTTTAGACATTACTCCCATGGAGAAAAGTCCGCATGGTGCCCGTTATATTCAACCCCGATGCAATTTCTGTCTTTCTTCAAAACTCTGAACGTCCACAGATTACAGGAAGCCTCCAGATGTGCTTCGGAAACTACTACTGGTGTCCCAGGAATCGATCAAAGAGTAGACAGTTTGTGACATTACTTCCATCGAGAAAAGTCTGCATGGTGCCCGTTATATGCAATCCCGATGCAATTTCTGTCTTTCATCAAAACTCTGTACGTCCACAGATTACAGGATGTGTCCAGATATGCTTCGGAAACTACTACTGGTGTCCCAGGAATCGATCAAAGAGTAGACAGTTTGAGACATTACTCCCATTTGGAAAATTCCGCATGGTGAGCGTTATATTCAATCCCGATGCAATTTCTGTCTTTCATCAAAACTCTGAACGTCAACAGATTACAGGAAGGCTCGAGATGTGCTTCGGAAAATACTACTGGTGTTCCAGGAATCGATCAAAGAGTAGACAGTTTGTGACATTACTTCCATGGAGAAAAGTCCGCATGGTGTCCGTTATATGCAATCCCGATGCAATTTCTGTCTTTCATCAAAACTCTGAACGTCCACAGATTACAGGAAGTCTCCAGATATGCTTCGGAAACTACTACTGGTGTCCCAGGAATCGATCAAAGAGTAGACAGTTTGTGACATTACTTCCATGGAGAAAAGTCCGCATGGTGCCCGTTATATGCAATCCCGATGCAATTTCTGTCTTTCATCAAAACTCTGAATGTCCACAGATTACAGGATGTGTCCAGATATGCTTCGGAAACTACTACTGGTGTCCCAGGAATCGATCAAAGAGTAGACAGTTTGAGACATTACTCACATGGAGAAAAGTCCGCAAGGTGCCCGTTATATTCAATCCCGATGCAATTTCTGTCTTTCATAAAAACTCTGAACGTCCACAGATTACAGGAAGAATCAAGATGTGCTTCGGAAACTACTACTGGTGTTCCAGGAATCGATCAAAGAGTAGACAGTTTGAGACATTACCCCCAGGGAGAAAACTCCCCATGGTGCCCGTTATATTCAATCCCGTTGCAATTTCTGTCTTTCAATAAAACTCTGAACGTCCACAGATTATAGGAAGAATCCAGATGTGCTTCAGAAACTACTACTGGTGTTCCAGAAATCGATCAAAGAGTAGACAGTTTTAGACATTACTCCCATGGAGAAAAGTCTGCATGGTGACCGTTATATTCCACCTCGATGCAATTTCTGTCTTTCATCAAAACTCTGAACGTCCACAGATTACATGAAGCCTCCAGATGTGCTTCGGAAACTACTACTGGTGTTCTAGGAATCGATCAGAGAGTAGACAGTTTGAGACATAACTCCCAGGGAGAAAAGTTCCCATGGTGCCCGTTATATTCAATCCCGACGCAATATCTGTCTTTCTTCAAAACTCTGAACGTCCACAGATTACAGGAAGCCTCCAGATGTTCTTCGGAAACTACTACTGGTGTCCCAGGAAGCGATCAAAGCGTACACAGTTTGAGACACTACTCCCATGGAGAAAAGTCCGCATGGTGCCCGTTATATTCAACCCCGATGTAATTTCTGTCTTTCATCAAAACTCTGAACGTTCACAGATTACAGGAAGCCTCCAGATGTGCTTCGGAAACTACTACTGGTGTCCCAGGAATCGATCAAAGAGTACACAGTTGGAGACATTACTCCCATGGAGAAAAGTCCGCATGGTGCCCGTTATATTCAATCCCGATACAATTTCTGTCTTTCATGAAAACTCTGAACGTCCACAGATTACAGGAAGGCTGGAGATGTGCTTCGGAAGCTACTCCTGGTGTCCCAGGAATCGATCAAAGGGTAGACAGTTTTAGACATTACTCCCATGGAGAAAAGTCCGAAAGGTGCCCGTTATATTCAACCTCGATGCAATTTCTGTCTTTCATCAAAACCCTGAACGTCCACAGATTACAGGAAGCCTCCAGATGTGCTTCGGAAACTACTACTGGTGTTCTAGGAATCGATCATAGAGTAGACAGTTTGAGACATTACTCCCATGGAGAAAAGTCCGCATGGTGCCCATTATATTAAACCCCGATGCAATTTCTGTCTTTCATCAAAACTCTGAACGTCCACAGATTACAAGAAGCCTCCAGATGTGCTTCGGAAACTACTACTGGTGTCCCAGGAAGCGTCAAAGAGTAGACAGTTTGAGACATTACTCCCATGGAGAAAAGTCCGAATGGTGCCCGTTATGTTCTACCCCGATGCATTTTCTGTCTTTCGTCAAAACTCTGAATGTCCACAGATTACAGGAAGCCTCCAGATGTGCTTCGGAAACTACTACTGGTGTCCCAGGAATCGATCAAAGAGTACACAGTTTGAGACATTACTCCCATGGAGAAAAGTCCGCATGGCGCCCGTTATATTCAATCCCGATTCAATTTCTGTCTTTCATCAAAACTCTGACTGTCCACAGATTACAGGAAGGCTCGAGATGTGCTTCGGAAACTACTACTGGTGTTCCAGAAATCAATCAAAGAGTAGACAGTTTGAGACATTACTCCCATTTGGAAAAGTCCGCATGGTGAGCGTTATATTCAATCCCGATGCAATTCCTGTCTTTCATCAAAACTCTGAACGTCAACAGATTACAGGAAGGCTCGAGATGTGCTTCGGAAACTACTACTGGTGTTCCAGGAATCGATCAAAGAGTAGACAGTTTGTGACATTACTTCCATGGAGAAAAGTCCGCATGGTGCCCGTTATATGCAATCCCGATGCAATATCTGTCTTTCATCAAAACTCTGAACGTCCACAGATTACAGGAAGTCTCCAGATATGCTTCGGAAACTACTTCTGGTGTGCCAGGAAGCGATCAAAGTAGACAGTTTGAGACATTACTCCCATGGAGAAAAGTCCGCATGGTGCCCGTTATATTCAATCCCGATGCAATTTCTGTCTTTCATCAAAACTCTGAACGTCCACAGATTACAGGAAGCCTCCAGATGTGCTTCGGAAACTACTACTGGTGTCCCAGGAATCGATCAAAGAGTACACAGTTGGAGACATTACTCCCATGGAGAAAAGTCCGCATGGTGAGCGTTATATTCAATCCCGATGCAATTTCTGGCTTTCATCAAAACTCTGAACGTCCACAGATTACAGGAAGCCTCCAGATGTGCTTCGGAAACTACTACTGGTGTCCCAGGAAGCGATCAATGCCTACACAGTTTGAGACATTACTCCCATGGAGAAAAGTCCGCATGGTGCCCGTTATATTCAACCCCGATGCAATTTCTGTCTTTCATCAAAACTCTGAACGCTCACAGATTACAGGAAGCCTCCAGATGTGCTTCGGAAACTACTACTGGTGTCCCAGGAATCGATCAAAGAGTACAAAGTTTGCGACATTACTCCCATGGAGAAAAGTCCGCATGGTGAGCGTTATATTCAATCCCGATGCAATATCTGTCTTTCATCAAAACTCTGACTGTCCACAGATTACAGGAAGGCTCGAGATGTGCTTCGGAAACTACTACTGGTGTTCCAGAAATCAATCAAAGAGTAGACAGTTTGAGACATTACTCCCATTTGGAAAAGTCCGCATGGTGAGCGTTATATTCAATCCCGATGCAATTCCTGTCTTTCATCAAAACTCTGAACGTCAACAGATTACAGGAAGGCTCGAGATGTGCTTCGGAAACTACTACTGGTGTTCCAGGAATCGATCAAAGAGTAGACAGTTTGTGACATTACTTCCATGGAGAAAAGTCCGCATGGTGCCCGTTATATGCAATCCCGATGCAATATCTGTCTTTCATCAAAACTCTGAACGTCCACAGATTACAGGAAGTCTCCAGATATGCTTCGGAAACTACTTCTGGTGTGCCAGGAAGCGATCAAAGTAGACAGTTTGAGACATTACTCCCATGGAGAAAAGTCCGCATGGTGCCCGTTATATTCAATCCCGATGCAATTTCTGTCTTTCATCAAAACTCTGAACGTCCACAGATTACAGGAAGCCTCCAGATGTGCTTCGGAAACTACTACTGGTGTCCCAGGAATCGATCAAAGAGTACACAGTTGGAGACATTACTCCCATGGAGAAAAGTCCGCATGGTGAGCGTTATATTCAATCCCGATGCAATTTCTGGCTTTCATCAAAACTCTGAACGTCCACAGATTACAGGAAGCCTCCAGATGTGCTTCGGAAACTACTACTGGTGTCCCAGGAAGCGATCAATGCCTACACAGTTTGAGACATTACTCCCATGGAGAAAAGTCCGCATGGTGCCCGTTATATTCAACCCCGATGCAATTTCTGTCTTTCATCAAAACTCTGAACGCTCACAGATTACAGGAAGCCTCCAGATGTGCTTCGGAAACTACTACTGGTGTCCCAGGAATCGATCAAAGAGTACAAAGTTTGCGACATTACTCCCATGGAGAAAAGTCCGCATGGTGAGCGTTATATTCAATCCCGATGCAATATCTGTCTTTCATCAAAACTCTGAACGTCCACAGATTACAGGAAGCCTCCAGATGTGCTTCGGAAACTACTACTGGTGTCCGAGGAAGCGATCAAAGCGTAGACAGTTTGAGACAATACTCCCATGGAGAAAAGTCCGCATGGTGCCCGTTATTTTAAACCCCGATGCAATTTCCCTCTTTCTTCATAACTCTGAACGTCCACAGATTACAGGAAGCCTCTAGATGTGCTTCGGAACTTACTACTGGTGTCCCAGGAAGCGATCATAGAGTAGACAGTTTGAGACATTTCTCCCATGGAGAAAAGTCCGCATGGTGCCCATTATATTAAACCCCGATGCAATTTCTGACTTTCATCAAAACTCTGAACGTCCACAGATTACAAGAAGCCCCCAGATGTGCTTCGGAAACTACTACTGGTGTCCCAGGAAGCGATCAAAGAGTAGACAGTTTGAGACATTACTCCCATGGAGAAAAGTCCGAATGGTGCCCGTTATGTTCAACCCCAATGCAATTTCTGTCTTTCGTCAAAACTCTGAACGTCCACAGATTACAGGAAGCCTCCCGATGTGCTTCGGAAACTAATACTGGTGTCCCAGGAATCGATCAAAGAGTACACAGTTTGAGACATTACTCCCACGGAGAAAAGTCCGCATGGTGCCCGTTATATTCAATCCCGATGCAATTTCTGTCTTTCATCAAAACTCTGACTGTCCACAGATTACAGGAAGGCTCGAGATGTGCTTCGGAAACTACTACTGGTGTTCCAGAAATCAATCAAAGAGTAGACAGTTTTAGACATTACTCCCATGGAGAAAAGTCCGCATGGTGCCCGTTATATTCAACCTAGATACAATTTCTGTCTTTCATCAAAACTCTGAACGTCCACAGATTACAGGAAGAATCAAGATGTGCTTCGGAAACTACTACTGGTGTTCCAGAAATCGATCAAAGAGTAGATAGTTTGAGACACTACCCCCAGGGAGAAAACTCCCCATGGTGCCCGTTATATTCAATCCCGATGCAATTTCTGTCTTTCAATAAAACTCTGAACGTCCACAGATTACAGGAAGAATCCAGATGTGCTTCGGAAACTACTACTGGTGTTCTAGAAATCGATCAAAGAGTAGACAGTTTGAGACATTACTCCGATGGAGAAAAGTCCGCATGGTGCCCGTTATATGCAATCCCGATGCAATTTCTGTCTTTCATCAAAACTCTGAACGTCCACAGATTACAGGATGTGTCCAGATATGCTTCGGAAACTACTACTGGTGTCCCAGGAATCGATCAAAGAGTAGACAGTTTGAGACATAACTCCCATGGAGAAAAGTCCGCAAGGTGCCCGCTATATTCAATCCCGATGCAATGTCTGTCTTTCATCAAAACTCTGAACGTCCACAGATTACAGGAAGCCTCCAGATGTGCTTCGGAAACTACTACTAGTGTCCCAGGAATCGATCAAAGAGTAGACAGTTTGAGACATTACTCCCATGGAGAAAAGTTCGCAAGGTGCCCGTTATATTCAATCCCGATGCAATTTCTGTCTTTCATCAAAACTCTGAACGTCCACAGATTACAGGAAGCCTCCAGATGTGCTTCGGAAGCTACTACTGGTGTTCTAGGAATCGATCATAGAGTAGACAGTTTGAGACATTACTCCCATGGAGAAAAGTCCGCAAGGTGCCCGCTATATTCAATCCCGATGCAATGTCTGTCTTTCATCAAAACTCTGAACGTCTACAGATTACAGGAAGCCTCCAGATGTGCTTCGGAAACTACTACTAGTGTCCCAGCAATCGATCAAAGAGTAGACAGTTTGAGACATTACTTCCATGGAGAAAAGTCCGCATGGCGCCCGTTATATTCAATCCCGATTCAATTTCCCTCTTTCATCAAAACTCTGAACGTCCACAGATTACAGTAAGCCTCCAGATGTGCTTTGGAAATTACTACTGGTGTCCCAGGAAGCGATCAAAGAGTAGACAGTTTGAGACATTACTCCCATGGAGAAAAGTCCGCATGGTGCCCATTATATTAAACCCCGATGCAATTTCTGTCTTTCATCAAAACTCTGAACGTCCACAGGTTACAAGAAGCCTCCAGATGTGCTTTGGAATCTACTACTGGTTTCCCAGGAAGCGATCAAAGAGTAGACAGTTTGAGACATTACTCCCATGGAGAAAAGTGCGCATGGTGCCCGTTATATTCAATCCCGATGCAATTTCTGTCTTTCATCAAAACTCTGACTGTCCACAGATTACAGGAAGGCTCGAGATGTGCTTCGGAAACTACTACTGGTGTTCCAGAAATCAATCAAAGAGTAGACAGTTTTAGACATTACTCCCATGGAGAAAAGTCCGCATGGTGCCCGTTATATTCAACCCCGATGCAATTTCTGTCTTTCTTCAAAACTCTGAACGTCCACAGATTACAGGAAGCCTCCAGATGTGCTTCGCAAACTACTACTGGTGTCCCAGGAATCGATCAAAGAGTAGACAGTTTGTGACATTACTTCCATCGAGAAAAGTCTGCATGGTGCCCGTTATATGCAATCCCGATGCAATTTCTGTCTTTCATCAAAACTCTGTACGTCCACAGATTACAGGATGTGTCCAGATATGCTTCGGAAACTACTACTGGTGTCCCAGGAATCGATCAAAGAGTAGACAGTTTGAGACATTACTCCCATTTGGAAAATTCCGCATGGTGAGCGTTATATTCAATCCCGATGCAATTTCTGTCTTTCATCAAAACTCTGAACGTCAACAGATTACAGGAAGGCTCGAGATGTGCTTCGGAAAATACTACTGGTGTTCCAGGAATCGATCAAAGAGTAGACAGTTTGTGACATTACTTCCATGGAGAAAAGTCCGCATGGTGTCCGTTATATGCAATCCCGATGCAATTTCTGTCTTTCATCAAAACTCTGAACGTCCACAGATTACAGGAAGTCTCCAGATATGCTTCGGAAACTACTACTGGTGTCACAGGAATCGATCAAAGAGTAGACATTTTGTGACATTACTTCCATGGAGAAAAGTCCGCATGGTGCCCGTTATATGCAATCCCGATGCAATTTCTGTCTTTCATCAAAACTCTGAATGTCCACAGATTACAGGATGTGTCCAGATATGCTTCGGAAACTACTACTGGTGTCCCAGGAATCGATCAAAGAGTAGACAGTTTGAGACATTACTCACATGGAGAAAAGTCCGCAAGGTGCCCGTTATATTCAATCCCGATGCAATTTCTGTCTCTCATAAAAACTCTGAACGTCCACAGATTACAGGAAGAATCAAGATGTGCTTCGGAAACTACTACTGGTGTTCCAGGAATCGATCAAAGAGTAGACAGTTTGAGACATTACCCCCAGGGAGAAAACTCCCCATGGTGCCCGTTATATTCAATCCCGTTGCAATTTCTGTCTTTCAATAAAACTCTGAACGTCCACAGATTATTGGAAGAATCCAGATGTGCTTCGGAAACTACTACTGGTGTTCCAGAAATCGATCAAAGAGTAGACAGTTTTAGACATTACTCCCATGGAGAAAAGTCTGCATGGTGACCGTTATATTCAACCTCGATGCAATTTCTGTCTTTCATCAAAACTCTGAACGTCCACAGATTACATGAAGCCTCCAGATGTGCTTCGGAAACTACTACTGGTGTTCTAGGAATCGATCAGAGAGTAGACAGTTTGAGACATAACTCCCAGGGAGAAAAGTTCCCATGGTGCCCGTTATATTCAATCCCGACGCAATATCTGTCTTTCTTCAAAACTCTGAACGTCCACAGATTACAGGAAGCCTCCAGATGTTCTTCGGAAACTACTACTGGTGTCCCAGGAAGCGATCAAAGCGTACACAGTTTGAGACACTACTCCCATGGAGAAAAGTCCGCATGGTGCCCGTTATATTCAACCCCGATGTAATTTCTGTCTTTCATCAAAACTCTGAACGTTCACAGATTACAGGAAGCCTCCAGATGTGCTTCGGAAACTACTACTGGTGTCCCAGGAATCGATCAAAGAGTACACAGTTGGAGACATTACTCCCATGGAGAAAAGTCCGCATGGTGCCCGTTATATTCAATCCCGATACAATTTCTGTCTTTCATGAAAACTCTGAACGTCCACAGATTACAGGAAGGCTGGAGATGTGCTTCGGAAGCTACTACTGGTGTCCCAGGAATCGATCAAAGGGTAGACAGTTTTAGACATTACTCCCATGGAGAAAAGTCCGAAAGGTGCCCGTTATATTCAACCTCGATGCAATTTCTGTCTTTCATCAAAACCCTGAACGTCCACAGATTACAGGAAGCCTCCAGATGTGCTTCGGAAACTACTACTGGTGTTCTAGGAATCGATCATAGAGTAGACAGTTTGAGACATTACTCCCATGGAGAAAAGTCCGCATGGTGCCCATTATATTAAACCCCGATGCAATTTCTGTCTTTCATCAAAACTCTGAACGTCCACAGATTACAAGAAGCCTCCAGATGTGCTTCGGAAACTACTACTGGTGTCCCAGGAAGCGTCAAAGAGTAGACAGTTTGAGACATTACTCCCATGGAGAAAAGTCCGAATGGTGCCCGTTATGTTCTACCCCGATGCATTTTCTGTCTTTCGTCAAAACTCTGAACGTCCACAGATTACAGGAAGCCTCCAGATGTGCTTCGGAAACTACTACTGGTGTCCCAGGAATCGATCAAAGAGTACACAGTTTGAGACATTACTCCCATGGAGAAAAGTCCGCATGGCACCCGTTATATTCAATCCCGATTCAATTTCTGTCTTTCATCAAAACTCTGACTGTCCACAGATTACAGGAAGGCTCGAGATGTGCTTCGGAAACTACTACTGGTGTTCCAGAAATCAATCAAAGAGTAGACAGTTTGAGACATTACTCCCATTTGGAAAAGTCCGCATGGTGAGCGTTATATTCAATCCCGATGCAATTTCTGTCTTTCATCAAAACTCTGAAAGTCAACAGATTACAGGAAGGCTCGAGATGTGCTTCGGAAACTACTACTGGTGTTCCAGGAATCGATCAAAGAGTAGACAGTTTGTGACATTACTTCCATGGAGAAAAGTCCGCATGGTGCCCGTTATATGCAATCCCGATGCAATATCTGTCTTTCATCAAAACTCTGAACGTCCACAGATTACAGGAAGTCTCCAGATATGCTTCGGAAACTACTTCTGGTGTGCCAGGAAGCGATCAAAGTAGACAGTTTGAGACATTACTCCCATGGAGAAAAGTCCGCATGGTGCCCGTTATATTCAATCCCGATGCAATTTCTGTCTTTCATCAAAACTCTGAACGTCCACAGATTACAGGAAGCCTCCAGATGTGCTTCGGAAACTACTACTGGTGTCCCAGGAATCGATCAAAGAGTACACAGTTGGAGACATTACTCCCATGGAGAAAAGTCTGCATGGTGAGCGTTATATTCAATCCCGATGCAATTTCTGGCTTTCATCAAAACTCTGAACGTCCACAGATTACAGGAAGCCTCCAGATGTGCTTCGGAAACTACTACTGGTGTCCCAGGAAGCGATCAATGCCTACACAGTTTGAGACATTACTCCCATGGAGAAAAGTCCGCATGGTGCCCGTTATATTCAACCCCGATGCAATTTCTGTCTTTCATCAAAACTCTGAACGTTCACAGATTACAGGAAGCCTCCAGATGTGCTTCGGAAACTACTACTGGTGTCCCAGGAATCGATCAAAGAGTACAAAGTTTGAGACATTACTCCCATGGAGAAAAGTCCGCATGGTGAGCGTTATATTCAATCCCGATGCAATATCTGTCTTTCATCAAAACTCTGAACGTCCACAGATTACAGGAAGCCTTCAGATGTGCTTCAGAAACTACTACTGGTGTTCTAGGAATCGATCAAAAAGTAGACACTTTGAGACATTACTCCCAGGGAGAAGAGTCCCCATGGTGCCCGTTATATTCAATCCCGATGCAATATCTGTCTTTCATCAAAACTCTGAACGTCCACAGATTACAGGAAGCCTCCAGATGTGCTTCGGAAACTACTTCTGGTGTTCTAGGAATCGATCAGAGAGTAGACAGTTTGAGACATTACTCCCAGGGAGAAAAGTCCCCTTGGTGCCCGTTATAATCAATCCTGAAGCAATATCTGTCTTTCTTCAAAACTCTGAACGTCCACAGATTACAGGAAGCCTCCAGATGTGCTTCGCAAACTACTACTGGTGTCCCAGGAAGCGATCAAAGCGTAGACAGTTTGAGACATTACTCCCATGGAGAAAAGTCCACATGGTGCCCGTTATATTCAACCCCGATGCAATTTCTGTCTTTCATCAAAACTCTGAACATCCACAGATTACAGGAAGCCTCCAGATGTGCTTCGGAAACTACTACTGGTGTTCTAGGAATCGATCAAAGAGTAGACAGTTTGAGACATTACGCCCAGGGAGAAAAGTCCCCATGGTGCCACTTAAATTCAATCCCGATGCAATATCTGTCTTTCATCAAAACTCTCAACGTCCACAGATTACAGGACGCCTCCAGATGTGCTTCGGAAACTACTACTGGTGTCCCAGGAAGCGATCAAATCGTAGACAGTTTGAGACATTACTCCCATTTGGAAAATTCCGCATGGTGAGCGTTATATTCAATCCCGATGCAATTTCTGTCTCTCATCAAAACTCTGAACGTCAACATATTACAGGAAGGCTCGAGATGTGCTTCGGAAACTACTACTGGTGTTCTAGGAATCGATCAGAGAGTAGACAGTTTGAGACATTACTCCCATTTGGAAAAGTCCGCATGGTGAGCGTTGTATTCAATCCCGATGCAATATCTGTCTTTCATCAAAACTCTGAACGTCCACAGATTACAGGAAGCCTCTAGATGTGCTTCGGAAACTACTACTGGTGTTCTAGGAATCGATCAAAGAGTAGACAGTTTGAGACATTACTCCCAGGGAGAAAAGTCCGCATGGTGCCCGTTATATTCAACCCCGATGCAATTTCTGTCTTTCATCAAAACTCAGAACGTCCACAGATTACAAGAAGCCTCCAGATGTGCTTCGGAAACTACTACTGGTGTCCCAGGAAGCGTCAAAGAGTAGACAGTTTGAGACATTACTCCCATGGAGAAAAGTCCGAATGGTGCCCGTTATGTTCTACCCCGATGCATTTTCTGTCTTTCGTCAAAACTCTGAACGTCCACAGATTACAGGAAGCCTCCAGATGTGCTTCGGAAACTACTACTGGTGTCCCAGGAATCGATCAAAGAGTACACAGTTTGAGACATTACTCCCATGGAGAAAAGTCCGCATGGTGCCCGTTAAATTCAATCCCGATGCAATATCTGTCTTTCATCAAAACTCCGACTGTCCACAGATTACAGGAAGGCTCGAGATGTGCTTCGGAAACTACTACTGGTGTTCCAGAAATCAATCAAAGAGTAGACAGTTTTAGACATTACTCCCATGGAGAAAAGTCCGCATGGTGCCCGTTATATTCAACCTCGATACAATTTCTGTCTTTCATCAAAACTCTGAACGTCCACAGATTACAGGAAGCCTCCAGATGTGCTTCGGAAATTACTACTGGTGTCCCAGGAAGCGATCAAAGAGTAGACAGTTTGAGACATTACTCCCATTGAGAAAAGTCCGCATGGTGCCCATTATATTAAACCCCGATGCAATTTCTGTCTTTCATCAAAACTCTGAACGTCCACAGATTACAGGAAGCCTCCAGATGTGCTTCGGAAACTACTACTGGTGTCCCAGAAATCGATCAAAGAGTACACAGTTTGAGACATTATTCCCATGGAGAAAAGTCCGCATGGTGCCCGTTAAATTCAATCCCGATGCAATATCTGTCTTTCATCAAAACTCCGACTGTCCACAGATTACAGGAAGGCTCGAGATATGCTTCGGAAACTACTACTGATGTCCCAGCAATCGATCAAAGAGTAGACACTTTGAGACATTACTCCCATGGAGAAAAGTCCGCATGGCGCCCGTTATATTCAATCCCGATTCAATTTCCCTCTTTCATCAAAACTCTGAACGTCCACAGATAACAGGAAGCCTCCAGATGTGCTTCGGAAATTACTACTGGTGTCCCAGGAAGCGATCAAAGAGTAGACAGTTTGAGACATTACTCCCATGGAGAAAAGTCCGCATGGTGCCCATTATATTAAACCCCGATGCAATTTCTGTCTTTCATCAAAACTCTGAACGTCCACAGGTTACAAGAAGCCTCCAGATGTGCTTCGGAAACTACTACTGGTGTCCCAGGAATCGATCAAAGAGTAGACAGTTTGAGACATTACTCCCATGGAGAAAAGTGCGCATGGTGCCCGTTATATTCAATCCCGATGCAATTTCTGTGTTTCATCAAAACTCTGACTGTCCACAGATTACAGGAAGGCTCGAGATGTGCTTCGGAAACTACTACTGGTGTTCCAGAAATCAATCAAAGAGTAGACAGTTTGAGACATTACTCCCATTTGGAAAAGTCCGCATGGTGAGCGTTATATTCAATCCCGATGCAATTTCTGTCTTTCATCAAAACTCTGAACGTCAACAGATTACAGGAAGGCTCGAGATGTGCTTCGGAAACTACTACTGGTGTTCCAGGAATCGATCGAAGAGTAGACAGTTTGTGACATTACTTCCATGGAGAAAAGTCCGCATGGTGCCCGTTATATGCAATCCCGATGCAATATCTGTCTTTCATCAAAACTCTGAACGTCCACAGATTACAGGAAGTCTCCAGATATGCTTCGGAAACTACTTCTGGTGTGCCAGGAAGCGATCAAAGTAGACAGTTTGAGACATTACTCCCATGGAGAAAAGTCCGCATGGTGCCCGTTATATTCAATCCCGATGCAATTTCTGTCTTTCATCAAAACTCTGAACGTCCACAGATTACAGGAAGCCTCCAGATGTGCTTCGGAATCTACTACTGGTGTTCCAGGAATCAATCAAAGAGTAGACAGTTTTAGACATTACTCCCATGGAAAAAAGTCCGCATGGTGCCCGTTATATTCAACCTCGATGCAATTTCTGTCTTTCATCAAAACTCTGAACGTCCACAGATTACATGAAGCCTCCAGATGTGCTTCAGAAACTACTACTGGTGTTCTAGGAATCGATCAGAGAGTAGACAGTTTGAGACATTACTCCCAGGGAGAAAAGTTCCCATGGTGCCCGTTATATTCAATCCCGACGCAATATCTGTCTTTCTTCAAAACTCTGAACGTCCACAGATTACAGGAAGCCTCCAGATGTTCTTCGGAAACTACTACTGGTGTCCCAGGAAGCGATCAAAGCGTACACAGTTTGAGACATTACTCCCATGGAGAAAAGTCCGCATGGTGCCCGTTATATTCAACCCCGATGCAATTTCTGTCTTTCATCAAAACTCTGAACGTTCACAGATTACAGGAAGCCTCCAGATGTGCTTCGGAAACTACTACTGGTGTCCCAGGAATCGATCAAAGAGTACACAGTTGGAGACATTACTCCCATGGAGAAAAGTCCGCATGGTGAGTGTTATATTCAATCCCGATGCAATTTCTGGCTTTCATCAAAACTCTGAACGTCCACAGATTACAGGAAGCCTCCAGATGTGCTTCGGAAACTACTACTGGTGTCCCAGGAAGCGATCAATGCGCACACAGTTTGAGACATTACTCCCATGGAGAAAAGTCCGCATGGTGCCCGTTATATTCAACCCCGATGCAATTTCTGTCTTTCATCAAAACTCTGAACGTTCACAGATTACAGGAAGCCTCCAGATGTGCTTCGGAAACTACTACTGGTGTTCCAGGAATCGATCAAAGAGTACACAGTTTGAGACATTACTCCCATGGAGAAAAGTCCGCATGGTGAGCGTTATATTCAATCCCGATGCAATATCTGTCTTTCATCAAAACTCTGAACGTCCACAGATTACAGGAAGCCTTCAGATGTGCTTCGGAAACTACTACTGGTGTTCTAGGAATCGATCAGAGAGTAGACAGTTTGAGACATTACTCCCAGGGAGAAAAGTCCCCATGGTGCCCGTTATATTCAATCCCGACGCAATATCTGTCTTTCTTCAAAACTCTGAACGTCCACAGATTACAGGAAGCCTCCAGATGTGCTTCGCAAACTACTACTGGTGTCCCAGGGAGCGATCAAAGCGTAGACAGTTTGAGACATTACTCCCATGGAGAAAAGTCCGCATGGTGCCCGTTATATTCAACCCCGATGCAATTTCTGTCTTTCATCAAAACTCTGAACATCCACAGATTACAGGAAGCCTCCAGATGTGCTTCGGAAACTACTACTGGTGTTCTAGGAATCGATCAAAGAGTAGACAGTTTGAGACATTACGCCCAGGGAGAAAAGTCCCCATGGTGCCACTTATATTCAATCCCAATGCAATATCTGTCTTTCATCAAAACTCTGAACGTCCACAGATTACAGGAAGCCTCCAGATGTGCTACGGAAACTACTACTGGTGTCCCAGGAAGCGATCAAAGCGTAGACAGTTTGAGACATAAACTCCCATTTGGAAAATTCCGCATGGTGAGCGTTATATTCAATCCCGATGCAATTCCTGTCTGTCATCAAAACTCTGAACGTCAACAGATTACAGGAAGGCTCGAGATGTGCTTCGGAAACTACTACTGGTGTTCTAGGAATCGATCAGAGAGTAGACAGTTTGAGACATTACTCCCATGGAGAAAAGTCCGCATGGTGAGCGTTGTATTCAATCCCGATGCAATATCTGTCTTTCATCAAAACTCTGAACGTCCACAGATTACAGGAAGCCTCCAGATGTGCTTCGGAAACTACTACTGGTGTTCTAGGAATCGATCAAAGAGTAGACAGTTTGAGACATTACTCCCAGGGAGAAAAGTCCCCATGGTGAGCGTTATATTCAATCCCGATGCAATATCTGTCTTTCATCCAAACTCTGAACGTCCACAGATCACAGGAATCCTCCAGGTGTTCTTCGGAAACTACTACTGGTGTCCCAGGAAGCGATCAAAGCGTACACAGTTTGAGACATTACTCCCATTTGGAAAATTCCGCATGGTGAGCGTTATATTCAATCCCGATGCAATTTCTGTCTCTCATCAAAACTCTGAATGTCAACAGATTACAGGAAGGCTCGAGATGTGCTTCGGAAACTACTACTGGTGTTCTAGGAATCAATCAGAGAGTAGACAGTTTGAGACATTACTCCCAGGGAGAAAAGTCCCCATGGTGCCCGTTATATTCAATCCCGACGCAATATCTGTCTTTCTTCAAAACTCTGAACGTCCACAGATTACAGGAAGCCTCCAGATGTGCTTCGGAAACTACTACTGGTGTCCCAGGAAGCGATCAAAGCGTACACAGTTTGAGACATTACTCCCATGGAGAAAAGTCCGCATGGTGCCCGTTATATTCAACCCCGATGCAATTTCTGTCTTTCATCAAAACTCTGAACGTCCACAGATTACATGAAGCCTCCAGATGTGCCTCGGACACTACTACTGGTGTTCTAGGAATCGATCAGAGAGTAGACAGTTTGAGACATTACTCCCAGGGAGAAAAGTCCCCATGGTGCCCGTTATATTCAATCCCGACGCAATATCTGTCTTTCTTCAAAACTCTGAACGTCCACAGATTACAGGAAGCCTCCAGATGTTCTTTGGAAACTACTACTGGTGTCCCAGGAAGCGATCAAAGCGTACACAGTTTTAGACATTACTCCCATGGAGAAAAGTCCTCATGGTGCCCGTTATATTCAACCTCGATGCAATTTCTGTCTTTCATCAAAACTCTGAACGTCCACAGATTACAGGAAGCCTCCAGATGTGCTTCGGAAGCTACTACTGGTGTTCTAGGAATCGATCAGAGAGTAGACAGTTTGAGACATTACTCCCAGGGAGAAAAGTCCCCATGGTGCCCGTTATATTCAATCCCGACGCAATATCTGTCTTTCATCAAAACTCTGAACGTCCACAGATTACAGGAAGCCTCCAGATGTTCTTCGGAAACTACTACTGGTGTCCCAGGAAGCGATCAAAGCGTACACAGTTTGAGACATTACTCCCGTGGAGAAAAGTCCGCATGGTGCGCGTTATATTCAACCCCGATGCAATTTCTGTCTTTCATCAAAACACTGAACGTTCACAGATTACAGGAAGCCTCCAGATGTGCTTCGGAAACTACTACTGGTGTCCCAGGAATCGATCAAAGAGTACACAGTTTGAGACATTACTCCCATTTGGAAAAGTCCGCATGGTGAGCGTTATATTCAATCCCGATGCAATTTCTGTCTTTCATCAAAACTCTGAACGTCCACAGATTACAGGAAGCCTTCAGATGTGCTTCGGAAGCTACTACTGGTGTTCTAGGAATCGATCAGAGAGTAGACAGTTTGAGACATTACTCCCATGGAGAAAAGTCCGCATGGTGCCCGTTATATTCAACCCCGATGCAATTTCTGTCTTTCATCAAAACTCTGAAGGTTCACAGATTACAGGAAGCCTCCAGATGTGCTTCGGAAACTCCTACTGGTGTCCCAGGAATCGATCAAAGCGTACACAGTTTTAGACATTACTCCCATGGAGAAAAGTCCGCATGGTGAGCGTTATATTCAATCCCGATGCAATATCTGTCTTTCATCAAAACTCTGAACGTCAACAGATTACAGGAAGCCTCCAGATGTGCTTCGGAAACTACTACTGGTGTCCCAGGAATCGATCAAAGAGTAGACAGTTTGAGACATTACTCCCATTTGGAAAAGTCCGCATGGTGAGCGTTATATTCAATATCGATGCAATTTCTGTCTTTCATCAAAACTCTGAACGTCCACAGATTACAGGAAGCCTCCAGATGTGCTTCGGAAACTACTACTGGTGTCCCAGGAAGCGATCAAAGCGTAGACAGTTTGAGACATTACTCCCATGGAGAAAAGTCCGCATGGTGAGCGTTATATTCAATCCCGATGCAATTTCTGTCTTTCATCAAAACTCTGAACGTCCACAGATTACAGGAAGCCTCCAGATGTGCTTCGGAAACTACTACTGGTGTCCCAGGAAGCGATCAAATCGTAGACAGTTTGAGACATTACTCCCATTTGGAAAATTCCGCATGGTGAGCGTTATATTCAATCCCGATGCAATTTGTGTCTTTCATCAAAACTCTGAACGTCCACAGATTACAGGAAGCCTCCAGATGTGCTTCGGAAACTACTACTGGTGTCCCAGGAATCGATCAAAGAGTAGACAGTTTGAGACATTACTCCCATTTGGAAAAGTCCCCATGGTGAGCGTTATATTCAATCCCGATGCAATTTCTGTCTTTCATCAAAACTCTGAACGTCCACAGATTACAGGAAGCCTCCAGATGTGCTTCGGAAACTACTACTGGTGTCCCAGGAAGCGATCAAAGCGAAGACAGTTTGAGACATTACTCCCATTTGGAAAAGTCCGCATGGTGAGCGTTATATTCAATCCCGATGCAATTTCTGTCTTTCATCAAAACTCTGAACATCCACAGATTACAGGAAGCCTCCAGATGTGCTTCGGAAACTACTACTGGTGTCCCAGGAAGCGATCAAAGCGTAGACAGTTTGAGACATTACTCCCATGGAGAAAAGTCCGCATGGTGAGCGTTATATTCAATCCCGATGCAATTTCTGTCTTTCATCAAAACTCTGAACGTCCACAGATTACAGGAAGCCTCCAGATGTGCTTCGGAAACTACTACTGGTGTCCCAGGAAGCGATCAAAGCGTAGACAGTTTGAGACATTACTCCCATTTGGAAAAGTCCGCATAGTGAGCGTTATATTCAATCCCGATGCAATTTCTGTCTTTCATCAAAACTCTGAACGTCCACAGATTACAGGAAGCCTCCAGATGTGCTTCGGAAACTACTACTGGTGTCCCAGGAAGCGATCAAAGCGTAGACAGTTTGAGACATTACTCCCATTTGGAAAAGTCCGCATGGTGAGCATTATATTCAATCCCGATGCAATTTCTGTCTTTCATCAAAACTCTGAACGTCCACAGATTACAGGAAGCCTCCAGATGTGCTTCGGAGACTAATACTGGTGTCCCAGAAATCGATCAAAGAGTAGACAGTTTGAGACATTACTCCCATTTGGAAAAGTCCGCATGGTGAGCGTTATATTCAATCCCGATGCAATTTCTGTCTTTCATCAAAACTCTGAACGTCCACAGATTACAGGAAGCCTCCAGATGTGCTTCGGAAACTACTACTGGTGTCCCAGGAAGCGATCAAAGCGTAGACAGTTTGAGACATTACTCCCATTTGGAAAAGTCCGCATGGTGAGCGTTATATTCAATCCCGATGCAATTTCTGTCTTTCATCAAAACTCTGAACGTCAACAGATTACAGGAAGCCTCCAGATGTGCTTCGGAAACTAATACTGGTGTCCCAGGAATCGATCAAAGAGTAGACAGTTTGAGACATTACTCCCATTTGGAAAAGTAAGCATGGTGAGCGTTATATTCAATATCGATGCAATTTCTGTCTTTCATCAAAACTCTGAACGTCCACAGATTACAGGAAGCCTCCAGATGTGCTTCGGAAACTACTACTGGTGTCCCAGGAAGCGATCAAAGCGTAGACAGTTTGAGACATTACTCCCATGGAGAAAAGTCCGCATGATGAGCGTTATATTCAATCCCGATGCAATTTCTGTCTTTCATCAAAACTCTGAACGTCCACAGATTACTGGAAGCCTCCAGATGTGCTTCGGAAACTACTACTGGTGTCCCAGGAAGCGATCAAAGCGTAGACAGTTTGAGACATTACTCCCATTTGGATAAGTCCGCATGGTGAGCGTTATATTCAATCCCGATGCAATTTGTGTCTTTCATCAAAACTCTGAACGTCCACAGATTACAGGAAGCCTCCAGATGTGCTTCGGAAACTACTACTGGTGTCCCAGGAATCGATCAAAGAGTAGACAGTTTGAGACATTACTCCCATTTGGAAAAGTCCGCATGGTGAGCGTTATATTCAATCCCGATGCAATTTGTGTCTTTCATCAAAACTCTGAACGTCCACAGATTACAGGAAGCCTCCAGATGTGCTTCGGAAACTACTACTGGTGTCCCAGGAAGCGATCAAAGCGAAGACAGTTTGAGACATTACTCCCATTTGGAAAAGTCCGCATGGTGAGCGTTATATTCAATCCCGATGCAATTTCTGTCTTTCATCAAAACTCTGAACATCCACAGATTACAGGAAGCCTCCAGATGTGCTTCGGAAACTACTACTGGTGTCCCAGGAAGCGATCAAAGCGTAGACAGTTTGAGACATTACTCCCATGGAGAAAAGTCCGCATGGTGAGCGTTATATTCAATCCCGATGCAATTTCTGTCTTTCATCAAAACTCTGAACGTCCACAGATTACAGGAAGCCTCCAGATGTGCTTCGGAAACTACTACTGGTGTCCCAGGAAGCGATCAAAGCGTAGACAGTTTGAGACATTACTCCCATTTGGAAAAGTCCGCATAGTGAGCGTTATATTCAATCCCGATGCAATTTCTGTCTTTCATCAAAACTCTGAACGTCCACAGATTACAGGAAGCCTCCAGATGTGCTTCGGAAACTACTACTGGTGTCCCAGGAAGCGATCAAAGCGTAGACAGTTTGAGACATTACTCCCATTTGGAAAAGTCCGCATGGTGAGCATTATATTCAATCCCGATGCAATTTCTGTCTTTCATCAAAACTCTGAACGTCCACAGATTACAGGAAGCCTCCAGATGTGCTTCGGAAACTAATACTGGTGTCCCAGGAAGCGATCAAAGCGTAGACAGTTTGAGACATTACTCGCATTTGGAAAAGTCCGCATGGTGAGCGTTATATTTAATCCCGATGCAATGTCTGTCTTTCATCAAAACTCTGAATGTCCACAGATTACAGGAAGCCTCCAGATGTGCTTCGGAAACTACTACTGGTGTCCCAGGAAGCGATCAAAGCGTAGACAGTTTGAGACATTACTCCCATTTGGAAAAGTCCGCATGGTGAGCGTTATATTCAATCCCGATGCAATTTCTGTCTTTCATCAAAACTCTGAACGTCCACAGATTACAGGAAGCCTCCAGATGTGCTTCGGAAACAAATACTGGTGTCCCAGAAATCGATCAAAGAGTAGACAGTTTGAGACATTACTCCCATTTGGAAAAGTCCGCATGGTGAGCGTTATATTCAATCCCGATGCAATGTCTGTCTTTCATCAAAACTCTGAACGTCCACAGATTACAGGAAGCCTCCAGATGTGCTTCGGAAACTACTACTGGTGTCCCAGGAAGCGATCAAAGCGTAGACAGTTTGAGACATTACTCCCATTTGGAAAAGTTCGCATGGTGAGCGTTATATTCAATCCCGATGCAATTTCTGTCTTTCATCAAAACTCTGAACGTCCACAGATTACAGGAAGCCTCCAGATGTGCTTCGGAATCTAATACTGGTGTCCCAGAAATCGATCAAAGAGTAGACAGTTTGAGACATAACTCCCATTTGGAAAAGTCCGCATGGTGAGCGTTATATTCAATCCCGATGCAATGTCTGTCTTTCATCAAAACTCTGAACGTCCACAGATTACAGGAAGCCTCCAGATGTGCTTCGGAAACTACTACTGGTGTCCCAGGAAGCGATCAAAGCGTAGACAGTTTGAGACATTACTCCCATTTGGAAAAGTCCGCATGGTGAGCGTTATATTCAATCCCGATGCAATTTCTGTCTTTCATCAAAACTCTGAACGTCAACAGATTACAGGAAGCCTCCAGATGTGCTTCGGAAACTAATACTGGTGTCCCAGGAATCGATCAAAGAGTAGACAGTTTGAGACATTACTCCCATTTGGAAAAGTCCGCATGGTGAGCGTTATATTCAATATCGATGCAATTTCTGTCTTTCATCAAAACTCTGAACGTCCACAGATTACAGGAAGCCTCCAGATGTGCTTCGGAAACTACTACTGGTGTCCCAGGAAGCGATCAAAGCGTAGACAGTTTGAGACATTACTCCCATGGAGAAAAGTCCGCATGATGAGCGTTATATTCAATCCCGATGCAATTTCTGTCTTTCATCAAAACTCTGAACGTCCACAGATTACAGGAAGCCTCCAGATGTGCTTCGGAAACTACTACTGGTGTCCCAGGAAGCGATCAAAGCGTAGACAGTTTGAGACATTACTCCCATTTGGAAAATTCCGCATGGTGAGCGTTATATTCAATCCCGATGCAATTTGTGTCTTTCATCAAAACTCTGAACGTCCACAGATTACAGGAAGCCTCCAGATGTGCTTCGGAAACTACTACTGGTGTCCCAGGAATCGATCAAAGAGTAGACAGTTTGAGACATTACTCCCATTTGGAAAAGTCCCCATGGTGAGCGTTATATTCAATCCCGATGCAATTTCTGTCTTTCATCAAAACTCTGAACGTCCACAGATTACAGGAAGCCTCCAGATGTGCTTCGGAAACTACTACTGGTGTCCCAGGAAGCGATCAAAGCGAAGACAGTTTGAGACATAACTCCCATTTGGAAAAGTCCGCATGGTGAGCGTTATATTCAATCCCGATGCAATTTCTGTCTTTCATCAAAACTCTGAACATCCACAGATTACAGGAAGCCTCCAGATGTGCTTCGGAAACTACTACTGGTGTCCCAGGAAGCGATCAAAGCGTAGACAGTTTGAGACATTACTCCCATGGAGAAAAGTCCGCATGGTGAGCGTTATATTCAATCCCGATGCAATTTCTGTCTTTCATCAAAACTCTGAACGTCCACAGATTACAGGAAGCCTCCAGATGTGCTTCGGAAACTACTACTGGTGTCCCAGGAAGCGATCAAAGCGTAGACAGTTTGAGACATTACTCCCATTTGGAAAAGTCCGCATAGTGAGCGTTATATTCAATCCCGATGCAATTTCTGTCTTTCATCAAAACTCTGAACGTCCAAAGATTACAGGAAGCCTCCAGATGTGCTTCGGAAACTACTACTGGTGTCCCAGGAAGCGATCAAAGAGTAGACAGTTTGAGACATTACTCCCATTTGGAAAAGTCCGCATGGTGAGCGTTATATTCAATCCCGATGCAATGTCTGTCTTTCATCAAAACTCTGAACGTCCACAGATTACAGGAAGCCTCCAGATGTGCTTCGGAAACTACTACTGGTGTCCCAGGAAGCGATCAAAGCGTAGACAGTTTGAGACATTACTCCCATTTGGAAAAGTCCGCATGGTGAGCGTTATATTCAATCCCGATGCAATTTCTGTCTTTCATCAAAACTCTGAACGTCCACAGATTACAGGAAGCCTCCAGATGTGCTTCGGAAACTAATACTGGTGTCCCAGGAATCGATCAAAGAGTAGACAGTTTGAGACATTACTCCCATTTGGAAAAGTCCGCATGGTGAGCGTTATATTCAATATCGATGCAATTTCTGTCTTTCATCAAAACTCTGAACGTCCACAGATTACAGGAAGCCTCCAGATGTGCTTCGGAAACTACTACTGGTGTCCCAGGAAGCGATCAAAGCGTAGACAGTTTGAGACATTACTCCCATGGAGAAAAGTCCGCATGGTGAGCGTTATATTCAATCCCGATGCAATTTCTGTCTTTCATCAAAACTCTGAACGTCCACAGATTACAGGAAGCCTCCAGATGTGCTTCGGAAACTACTACTGGTGTCCCAGGAAGCGATCAAAGCGTAGACAGTTTGAGACATTACTCCCATTTGGAAAAGTCCGCATGGTGAGCGTTATATTCAATCCCGATGCAATTTCTGTCTTTCATCAAAACTCTGAACGTCCACAGATTACAGGAAGCCTCCAGATGTGCTTCGGAAACTACTACTGGTGTCCCAGGAAGCGATCAAAGCGTAGACAGTTTGAGACATTACTCCCATTTGGAAAAGTCCGCATGGTGAGCGTTATATTCAATCCCGATGCAATTTCTGTCTTTCATCAAAACTCTGAACGTCCACAGATTACAGGAAGCCTCCAGATGTGCTTCGGAAACTACTACTGGTGTCCCAGGAAGCGATCAAAGCGTAGACAGTTTGAGACATTACTCCCATTTGGAAAAGTCCGCATGGTGAGCGTTATATTCAATCCCGATGCAATTTCTGTCTTTCATCAAAACTCTGAACGTCCACAGATTACAGGAAGCCTCCAGATGTGCTTCGGAAACTAATACTGGTGTCCCAGGAAGCGATCAAAGCGTAGACAGTTTGAGACATTACTCGCATTTGGAAAAGTCCGCATGGTGAGCGTTATATTAAATCCCGATGCAATGTCTGTCTTTCATCAAAACTCTGAATGTCCACAGATTACAGGAAGCCTCCAGATGTGCTTCGGAAACTACTACTGGTGTCCCAGGAAGCGATCAAAGCGTAGACAGTTTGAGACATTACTCCCATTTGGAAAAGTTCGCATGGTGAGCGTTATATTCAATCCCGATGCAATTTCTGTCTTTCATCAAAACTCTGAACGTCCACAGATTACAGGAAGCCTCCAGATGTGCTTCGGAATCTAATACTGGTGTCCCAGAAATCGATCAAAGAGTAGACAGTTTGAGACATTACTCCCATTTGGAAAAGTCCGCATGGTGAGCGTTATATTCAATCCCGATGCAATGTCTGTCTTTCATCAAAACTCTGAACGTCCACAGATTACAGGAAGCCTCCAGATGTGCTTCGGAAACTACTACTGGTGTCCCAGGAAGCGATCAAAGCGTAGACAGTTTGAGACATTACTCCCATTTGGAAAATTCCGCATGGTGAGCGTTATATTCAATCCCGATGCAATTTCTGTCTTTCATCAAAACTCTGAACGTCCACAGATTACAGGAAGCCTCCAGATGTGCTTCGGAAACTAATACTGGTGTCCCAGGAAGCGATCAAAGCGTAGACAGTTTGAGACATTACTCGCATTTGGAAAAGTCCGCATGGTGAGCGTTATATTAAATCCCGATGCAATGTCTGTCTTTCATCAAAACTCTGAATGTCCACAGATTACAGGAAGCCTCCAGATGTGCTTCGGAAACTACTACTGGTGTCCCAGGAAGCGATCAAAGCGTAGACAGTTTGAGACATTACTCCCATTGGAAAAGTCCGCATGGTGAGCGTTATATTCAACCCCGATGCAATTTCTGTCTTTCATCAAAACTCTGAACGTTCACAGATTACAGGAAGCCTCCAGATGTGCTTCGGAAACTACTACTGGTGTCCCAGGAATCGATCAAAGAGTACACAGTTTGAGACATTACTCCCATGCAGAAAAGTCCGCATGGTGAGCGTTATATTCAATCCCGATGCAATATCTGTCTTTCATCAAAACTCTGAACGTCAACAGATTACAGGAAGCCTCCAGATGTGCTTCGGAAACTAATACTGGTGTCCCAGGAATCGATCAAAGAGTAGACAGTTTGAGACATTACTCCCATTTGGAAAAGTCCGCATGGTGAGCGTTATATTCAATCCCGATGCAATGTCTGTCTTTCATCAAAACTCTGAACGTCCACAGATTACAGGAAGCCTCCAGATGTGCTTCGGAAACTACTACTGGTGTCCCAGGAAGCGATCAAAGCGTAGACAGTTTGAGACATTACTCCCATTTGGAAAAGTCCGCATGGTGAGCGTTATATTCAATCCCGATGCAATTTCTGTCTTTCATCAAAACTCTGAACGTCAACAGATTACAGGAAGCCTCCAGATGTGCTTCGGAAACTAATACTGGTGTCCCAGGAATCGATCAAAGAGTAGACAGTTTGAGACATTACTCCCATTTGGAAAAGTCCGCATGGTGAGCGTTACATTCAATATCAATGCAATTTCTGTCTTTCATCAAAACTCTGAACGTCCACAGATTACAGGAAGCCTCCAGATGTGCTTCGGAAACTACTACTGGTGTCCCAGGAAGCGATCAAAGCGTAGACAGTTTGAGACATTACTCCCATGGAGAAAAGTCCGCATGATGAGCGTTATATTCAATCCCGATGCAATTTCTGTCTTTCATCAAAACTCTGAACGTCCACAGATTACAGGAAGCCTCCAGATGTGCTTCGGAAACTACTACTGGTGTCCCAGGAAGCGATCAAAGCGTAGACAGTTTGAGACATTACTCCCATTTGGAAAATTCCGCATGGTGAGCGTTATATTCAATCCCGATGCAATTTGTGTCTTTCATCAAAACTCTGAACGTCCACAGATTACAGGAAGCCTCCAGATGTGCTTCGGAAACTACTACTGGTGTCCTAGGAATCGATCAAAGAGTAGACAGTTTGAGACATTACTCCCATTTGGAAAAGTCCCCATGGTGAGCGTTATATTCAATCCCGATGCAATTTCTGTCTTTCATCAAAACTCTGAACGTCCACAGATTACAGGAAGCCTCCAGATGTGCTTCGGAAACTACTACTGGTGTCCCAGGAAGCGATCAAAGCGAAGACAGTTTGAGACATTACTCCCATTTGGAAAAGTCCGCATGGTGAGCGTTATATTCAATCCCGATGCAATTTCTGTCTTTCATCAAAACTCTGAACATCCACAGATTACAGGAAGCCTCCAGATGTGCTTCGGAAACTACTACTGGTGTCCCAGGAAGCGATCAAAGCGTAGACAGTTTGAGACATTACTCCCATGGAGAAAAGTCCGCATGGTGAGCGTTATATTCAATCCCGATGCAATTTCTGTCTTTCATCAAAACTCTGAACGTCCACAGATTACAGGAAGCCTCCAGATGTGCTTCGGAAACTACTACTGGTGTCCCAGGAAGCGATCAAAGCGTAGACAGTTTGAGACATTACTCCCATTTGGAAAAGTCCGCATAGTGAGCGTTATATTCAATCCCGATGCAATTTCTGTCTTTCATCAAAACTCTGAACGTCCACAGATTACAGGAAGCCTCCAGATGTGCTTCGGAAACTACTACTGGTGTCCCAGGAAGCGATCAAAGCGTAGACAGTTTGAGACATTACTCCCATTTGGAAAAGTCCGCATGGTGAGCATTATATTCAATCCCGATGCAATTTCTGTCTTTCATCAAAACTCTGAACGTCCACAGATTACAGGAAGCCTCCAGATGTGCTTCGGAAACTAATACTGGTGTCCCAGAAATCGATCAAAGAGTAGACAGTTTGAGACATTACTCCCATTTGGAAAAGTCCGCATGGTGAGCGTTATATTCAATCCCGATGCAATGTCTGTCTTTCATCAAAACTCTGAACGTCCACAGATTACAGGAAGCCTCCAGATGTGCTTCGGAAACTACTACTGGTGTCCCAGGAAGCGATCAAAGCGTAGACAGTTTGAGACATTACTCCCATTTGGAAAAGTCCGCATGGTGAGCGTTATATTCAATCCCGATGCAATTTCTGTCTTTCATCAAAACTCTGAACGTCCACAGATTACAGGAAGCCTCCAGATGTGCTTCGGAAACTACTACTGGTGTCCTAGGAAGCGATCAAAGCGTAGACAGTTTGAGACATTACTCCCATTTGGAAAAGTCCGCATGGTGAGCGTTATATTCAATATCGATGCAATTTCTGTCTTTCATCAAAACTCTGAACGTCCACAGATTACAGGAAGCCTCCAGATGTGCTTCGGAAACTACTACTGGTGTCCCAGGAAGCGATCAAAGCGTAGACAGTTTGAGACATTACTCCCATGGAGAAAAGTCCGCATGATGAGCGTTATATTCAATCCCGATGCAATTTCTGTCTTTCATCAAAACTCTGAACGTCCACAGATTACAGGAAGCCTCCAGATGTGCTTCGGAAACTACTACTGGTGTCCCAGGAAGCGATCAAAGCGTAGACAGTTTGAGACATTACTCGCATTTGGAAAAGTCCGCATGGTGAGCGTTATATTAAATCCCGATGCAATGTCTGTCTTTCATCAAAACTCTGAATGTCCACAGATTACAGGAAGCCTCCAGATGTGCTTCGGAAACTACTACTGGTGTCCCAGGAAGCGATCAAAGCGTAGACAGTTTGAGACATTACTCCCATTTGGAAAAGTCCGCATGGTGAGCGTTATATTCAACCCCGATGCAATTTCTGTCTTTCATCAAAACTCTGAACGTTCACAGATTACAGGAAGCCTCCAGATGTGCTTCGGAAACTACTACTGGTGTCCCAGGAATCGATCAAAGAGTACACAGTTTGAGACATTACTCCCATGCAGAAAAGTCCGCATGGTGAGCGTTATATTCAATCCCGATGCAATATCTGTCTTTCATCAAAACTCTGAACGTCAACAGATTACAGGAAGCCTCCAGATGTGCTTCGGAAACTAATACTGGTGTCCCAGGAATCGATCAAAGAGTAGACAGTTTGAGACATTACTCCCATTTGGAAAAGTCCGCATGGTGAGCGTTATATTCAATCCCGATGCAATGTCTGTCTTTCATCAAAACTCTGAACGTCCACAGATTACAGGAAGCCTCCAGATGTGCTTCGGAAACTACTACTGGTGTCCCAGGAAGCGATCAAAGCGTAGACAGTTTGAGACATTACTCCCATTTGGAAAAGTCCGCATGGTGAGCGTTATATTCAATCCCGATGCAATTTCTGTCTTTCATCAAAACTCTGAACGTCAACAGATTACAGGAAGCCTCCAGATGTGCTTCGGAAACTAATACTGGTGTCCCAGGAATCGATCAAAGAGTAGACAGTTTGAGACATTACTCCCATTTGGAAAAGTCCGCATGGTGAGCGTTATATTCAATATCGATGCAATTTCTGTCTTTCATCAAAACTCTGAACGTCCACAGATTACAGGAAGCCTCCAGATGTGCTTCGGAAACTACTACTGGTGTCCCAGGAAGCGATCAAAGCGTAGACAGTTTGAGACATTACTCCCATGGAGAAAAGTCCGCATGATGAGCGTTATATTCAATCCCGATGCAATTTCTGTCTTTCATCAAAACTCTGAACGTCCACAGATTACAGGAAGCCTCCAGATGTGCTTCGGAAACTACTACTGGTGTCCCAGGAAGCGATCAAAGCGTAGACAGTTTGAGACATTACTCCCATTTGGAAAATTCCGCATGGTGAGCGTTATATTCAATCCCGATGCAATTTGTGTCTTTCATCAAAACTCTGAACGTCCACAGATTACAGGAAGCCTCCAGATGTGCTTCGGAAACTACTACTGGTGTCCCAGGAATCGATCAAAGAGTTGACAGTTTGAGACATTACTCCCATTTGGAAAAGTCCCCATGGTGAGCGTTATATTCAATCCCGATGCAATTTCTGTCTTTCATCAAAACTCTGAACGTCCACAGATTACAGGAAGCCTCCAGATGTGCTTCGGAAACTACTACTGGTGTCCCAGGAAGCGATCAAAGCGAAGACAGTTTGAGACATTACTCCCATTTGGAAAAGTCCGCATGGTGAGCGTTATATTCAATCCCGATGCAATTTCTGTCTTTCATCAAAACTCTGAACATCCACAGATTACAGGAAGCCTCCAGATGTGCTTCGGAAACTACTACTGGTGTCCCAGGAAGCGATCAAAGCGTAGACAGTTTGAGACATTACTCCCATGGAGAAAAGTCCGCATGGTGAGCGTTATATTCAATCCCGATGCAATTTCTGTCTTTCATCAAAACTCTGAACGTCCACAGATTACAGGAAGCCTCCAGATGTGCTTCGGAAACTACTACTGGTGTCCCAGGAAGCGATCAAAGCGTAGACAGTTTGAGACATTACTCCCATTTGGAAAAGTCCGCATAGTGAGCGTTATATTCAATCCCGATGCAATTTCTGTCTTTCATCAAAACTCTGAACGTCCACAGATTACAGGAAGCCTCCAGATGTGCTTCGGAAACTACTACTGGTGTCCCAGGAAGCGATCAAAGCGTAGACAGTTTGAGACATTACTCCCATTTGGAAAAGTCCGCATGGTGAGCATTATATTCAATCCCGATGCAATTTCTGTCTTTCATCAAAACTCTGAACGTCCACAGATTACAGGAAGCCTCCAGATGTGCTTCGGAAACTAATACTGGTGTCCCAGAAATCGATCAAAGCGTAGACAGTTTGAGACATTACTCCCATATGGAAAAGTCCGCATGGTGAGCATTATATTCAATCCCGATGCAATTTCTGTCTTTCATCAAAACTCTGAACGTCCACAGATTACAGGAAGCCTCCAGATGTGCTTCGGAAACTAATACTGGTGTCCCAGAAATCGATCAAAGAGTAGACAGTTTGAGACATTACTCCCATTTGGAAAAGTCCGCATGGTGAGCGTTATATTCAATCCCGATGCAATGTCTGTCTTTCATCAAAACTCTGAACGTCCACAGATTACAGGAAGCCTCCAGATGTGCTTCGGAAACTACTACTGGTGTCCCAGGAAGCGATCAAAGCGTAGACAGTTTGAGACATTACTCCCATTTGGAAAAGTCCGCATGGTGAGCGTTATATTCAATCCCGATGCAATTTCTGTCTTTCATCAAAACTCTGAACGTCCACAGATTACAGGAAGCCTCCAGATGTGCTTCGGAAACTACTACTGGTGTCCCAGGAAGCGATCAAAGCGTAGACAGTTTGAGACATTACTCCCATTTGGAAAAGTCCGCATGGTGAGCGTTATATTCAATATCGATGCAATTTCTGTCTTTCATCAAAACTCTGAACGTCCACAGATTACAGGAAGCCTCCAGATGTGCTTCGGAAACTACTACTGGTGTCCCAGGAAGCGATCAAAGCGTAGACAGTTTGAGACATTACTCCCATGGAGAAAAGTCCGCATGATGAGCGTTATATTCAATCCCGATGCAATTTCTGTCTTTCATCAAAACTCTGAACGTCCACAGATTACAGGAAGCCTCCAGATGTGCTTCGGAAACTACTACTGGTGTCCCAGGAAGCGATCAAAGCGTAGACAGTTTGAGACATTACTCGCATTTGGAAAAGTCCGCATGGTGAGCGTTATATTAAATCCCGATGCAATGTCTGTCTTTCATCAAAACTCTGAATGTCCACAGATTACAGGAAGCCTCCAGATGTGCTTCGGAAACTACTACTGGTGTCCCAGGAAGCGATCAAAGCGTAGACAGTTTGAGACATTACTCCCATTTGGAAAAGTCCGCATGGTGAGCGTTATATTCAACCCCGATGCAATTTCTGTCTTTCATCAAAACTCTGAACGTTCACAGATTACAGGAAGCCTCCAGATGTGCTTCGGAAACTACTACTGGTGTCCCAGGAATCGATCAAAGAGTACACAGTTTGAGACATTACTCCCATGCAGAAAAGTCCGCATGGTGAGCGTTATATTCAATCCCGATGCAATATCTGTCTTTCATCAAAACTCTGAACGTCAACAGATTACAGGAAGCCTCCAGATGTGCTTCGGAAACTAATACTGGTGTCCCAGGAATCGATCAAAGAGTAGACAGTTTGAGACATTACTCCCATTTGGAAAAGTCCGCATGGTGAGCGTTATATTCAATCCCGATGCAATGTCTGTCTTTCATCAAAACTCTGAACGTCCACAGATTACAGGAAGCCTCCAGATGTGCTTCGGAAACTACTACTGGTGTCCCAGGAAGCGATCAAAGCGTAGACAGTTTGAGACATTACTCCCATTTGGAAAAGTCCGCATGGTGAGCGTTATATTCAATCCCGATGCAATTTCTGTCTTTCATCAAAACTCTGAACGTCAACAGATTACAGGAAGCCTCCAGATGTGTTCGGAAACTAATACTGGTGTCCCAGGAATCGATCAAAGAGTAGACAGTTTGAGACATTACTCCCATTTGGAAAAGTCCGCATGGTGAGCGTTATATTCAATATCGATGCAATTTCTGTCTTTCATCAAAACTCTGAACGTCCACAGATTACAGGAAGCCTCCAGATGTGCTTCGGAAACTACTACTGGTGTCCCAGGAAGCGATCAAAGCGTAGACAGTTTGAGACATTACTCCCATGGAGAAAAGTCCGCATGATGAGCGTTATATTCAATCCCGATGCAATTTCTGTCTTTCATCAAAACTCTGAACGTCCACAGATTACAGGAAGCCTCCAGATGTGCTTCGGAAACTACTACTGGTGTCCCAGGAAGCGATCAAAGCGAAGACAGTTTGAGACATTACTCCCATTTGGAAAAGTCCGCATGGTGAGCGTTATATTCAATCCCGATGCAATTTCTGTCTTTCATCAAAACTCTGAACATCCACAGATTACAGGAAGCCTCCAGATGTGCTTCGGAAACTACTACTGGTGTCCCAGGAAGCGATCAAAGCGTAGACAGTTTGAGACATTACTCCCATGGAGAAAAGTCCGCATGGTGAGCGTTATATTCAATCCCGATGCAATTTCTGTCTTTCATCAAAACTCTGAACGTCCACAGATTACAGGAAGCCTCCAGATGCGCTTCGGAAACTACTACTGGTGTCCCAGGAAGCGATCAAAGCGTAGACAGTTTGAGACATTACTCCCATTGGAAAAGTCCGCATAGTGAGCGTTATATTCAATCCCGATGCAATTTCTGTCTTTCATCAAAACTCTGAACGTCCACAGATTACAGGAAGCCTCCAGATGTGCTTCGGAAACTACTACTGGTGTCCCAGGAAGCGATCAAAGCGTAGACAGTTTGAGACATTACTCCCATTTGGAAAAGTCCGCATGGTGAGCATTATATTCAATCCCGATGCAATTTCTGTCTTTCATCAAAACTCTGAACGTCCACAGATTACAGGAAGCCTCCAGATGTGCTTCGGAAACTAATACTGGTGTCCCAGAAATCGATCAAAGAGTAGACAGTTTGAGACATTACTCCCATTTGGAAAAGTCCGCATGGTGAGCGTTATATTCAATCCCGATGCAATGTCTGTCTTTCATCAAAACTCTGAACGTCCACAGATTACAGGAAGCCTCCAGATGTGCTTCGGAAACTACTACTGGTGTCCCAGGAAGCGATCAAAGCGTAGACAGTTTGAGACATTACTCCCATTTGGAAAAGTCCGCATGGTGAGCGTTATATTCAATCCCGATGCAATTTCTGTCTTTCATCAAAACTCTGAACGTCCACAGATTACAGGAAGCCTCCAGATGTGCTTCGGAAACTACTACTGGTGTCCCAGGAAGCGATCAAAGCGTAGACAGTTTGAGACATTACTCCCATTTGGAAAAGTCCGCATGGTGAGCGTTATATTCAATATCGATGCAATTTCTGTCTTTCATCAAAACTCTGAACGTCCACAGATTACAGGAAGCCTCCAGATGTGCTTCGGAAACTACTACTGGTGTCCCAGGAAGCGATCAAAGCGTAGACAGTTTGAGACATTACTCCCATGGAGAAAAGTCCGCATGATGAGCGTTATATTCAATCCCGATGCAATTTCTGTCTTTCATCAAATCTCTGAACGTCCACAGATTACAGGAAGCCTCCAGATGTGCTTCGGAAACTACTACTGGTGTCCCAGGAAGCGATCAAAGCGTAGACAGTTTGAGACATTACTCCCATTTGGAAAATTCCGCATGGTGAGCGTTATATTCAATCCCGATGCAATTTGTGTCTTTCATCAAAACTCTGAACGTCCACAGATTACAGGAAGCCTCCAGATGTGCTTCGGAAACTACTACTGGTGTCCCAGGAATCGATCAAAGAGTAGACAGTTTGAGACATTACTCCCATTTGGAAAAGTCCCCATGGTGAGCGTTATATTCAATCCCGATGCAATTTCTGTCTTTCATCAAAACTCTGAACGTCCACAGATTACAGGAAGCCTCCAGATGTGCTTCGGAAACTACTACTGGTGTCCCAGGAAGCGATCAAAGCGAAGACAGTTTGAGACATTACTCCCATTTGGAAAAGTCCGCATGGTGAGCGTTATATTCAATCCCGATGCAATTTCTGTCTTTCATCAAAACTCTGAACATCCACAGATTACAGGAAGCCTCCAGATGTGCTTCGGAAACTACTACTGGTGTCCCAGGAAGCGATCAAAGCGTAGACAGTTTGAGACATTACTCCCATGGAGAAAAGTCCGCATGGTGAGCGTTATATTCAATCCCGATGCAATTTCTGTCTTTCATCAAAACTCTGAACGTCCACAGATTACAGGAAGCCTCCAGATGTGCTTCGGAAACTACTACTGGTGTCCCAGGAAGCGATCAAAGCGAAGTCAGTTTGAGACATTACTCCCATTTGGAAAAGTCCGCATGGTGAGCGTTATATTCAATATCGATGCAATTTCTGTCTTTCATCAAAACTCTGAACGTCCACAGATTACAGGAAGCCTCCAGATGTGCTTCGGAAACTACTACTGGTGTCCCAGGAAGCGATCAAAGCGTAGACAGTTTGAGACATTACTCCCATTTGGAAAAGTCCCCATGGTGAGCGTTATATTCAATCCCGATGCAATTTCTGTCTTTCATCAAAACTCTGAACGTCCACAGATTACAGGAAGCCTCCAGATGTGCTTCGGAAACTACTACTGGTGTCCCAGGAAGCGATCAAAGCGAAGACAGTTTGAGACATTACTCCCATTTGGAAAAGTCCGCATGGTGAGCGTTATATTCAATCCCGATGCAATTTGTGTCTTTCATCAAAACTCTGAACGTCCACAGATTACAGGAAGCCTCCAGATGTGCTTCGGAAACTACTACTGGTGTCCCAGGAATCGATCAAAGAGTAGACAGTTTGAGACATTACTCCCATGGAGAAAAGTCCGCATGGTGAGCGTTATATTCAATCCCGATGCAATTTCTGTCTTTCATCAAAACTCTGAACGTCCACAGATTACAGGAAGCCTCCAGATGTGCTTCGGAAACTACTACTGGTGTCCCAGGAATCGATCAAAGAGTAGACAGTTTGAGACATTACTCCCATTTGGAAAAGTCCCCATGGTGAGCGTTATATTCAATCCCGATGCAATTTCTGTCTTTCATCAAAACTCTGAACGTCCACAGATTACAGGAAGCCTCCAGATGTGCTTCGGAAACTACTACTGGTGTCCCAGGAAGCGATCAAAGCGAAGACAGTTTGAGACATTACTCCCATTTGGAAAAGTCCGCATGGTGAGCGTTATATTCAATCCCGATGCAATTTCTGTCTTTCATCAAAACTCTGAACATCCACAGATTACAGGAAGCCTCCAGATGTGCTTCGGAAACTACTACTGGTGTCCCAGGAAGCGATCAAAGCGTAGACAGTTTGAGACATTACTCCCATGGAGAAAAGTCCGCATGGTGAGCGTTATATTCAATCCCGATGCAATTTCTGTCTTTCATCAAAACTCTGAACGTCCACAGATTACAGGAAGCCTCCAGATGTGCTTCGGAAACTACTACTGGTGTCCCAGGAAGCGATCAAAGCGTAGACAGTTTGAGACATTACTCCCATGGAGAAAAGTCCGCATGGTGAGCGTTATATTCAATCCCGATGCAATTTCTGTCTTTCATCAAAACTCTGAACGTCCACAGATTACAGGAAGCCTCCAGATGTGCTTCGGAAACTACTACTGGTGTCCCAGGAAGCGATCAAAGCGTAGACAGTTTGAGACATTACTCCCATTGGAAAAGTCCGCATAGTGAGCGTTATATTCAATCCCGATGCAATTTCTGTCTTTCATCAAAACTCTGAACGTCCACAGATTACAGGAAGCCTCCAGATGTGCTTCGGAAACTACTACTGGTGTCCCAGGAAGCGATCAAAGCGTAGACAGTTTGAGACATTACTCCCATTTGGAAAAGTCCGCATGGTGAGCATTATATTCAATCCCGATGCAATTTCTGTCTTTCATCAAAACTCTGAACGTCCACAGATTACAGGAAGCCTCCAGATGTGCTTCGGAAACTAATACTGGTGTCCCAGAAATCGATCAAAGAGTAGACAGTTTGAGACATTACTCCCATTTGGAAAAGTCCGCATGGTGAGCGTTATATTCAATCCCGATGCAATGTCTGTCTTTCATCAAAACTCTGAACGTCCACAGATTACAGGAAGCCTCCAGATGTGCTTCGGAAACTACTACTGGTGTCCCAGGAAGCGATCAAAGCGTAGACAGTTTGAGACATTACTCCCATTTGGAAAAGTCCGCATGGTGAGCGTTATATTCAATCCCGATGCAATTTCTGTCTTTCATCAAAACTCTGAACGTCCACAGATTACAGGAAGCCTCCAGATGTGCTTCGGAAACTACTACTGGTGTCCCAGGAAGCGATCAAAGCGTAGACAGTTTGAGACATTACTCCCATTTGGAAAAGTCCGCATGGTGAGCGTTATATTCAATATCGATGCAATTTCTGTCTTTCATCAAAACTCTGAACGTCCACAGATTACAGGAAGCCTCCAGATGTGCTTCGGAAACTACTACTGGTGTCCCAGGAAGCGATCAAAGCGTAGACAGTTTGAGACATTACTCCCATGGAGAAAAGTCCGCATGATGAGCGTTATATTCAATCCCGATGCAATTTCTGTCTTTCATCAAATCTCTGAACGTCCACAGATTACAGGAAGCCTCCAGATGTGCTTCGGAAACTACTACTGGTGTCCCAGGAAGCGATCAAAGCGTAGACAGTTTGAGACATTACTCCCATTTGGAAAATTCCGCATGGTGAGCGTTATATTCAATCCCGATGCAATTTGTGTCTTTCATCAAAACTCTGAACGTCCACAGATTACAGGAAGCCTCCAGATGTGCTTCGGAAACTACTACTGGTGTCCCAGGAATCGATCAAAGAGTAGACAGTTTGAGACATTACTCCCATTTGGAAAAGTCCCCATGGTGAGCGTTATATTCAATCCCGATGCAATTTCTGTCTTTCATCAAAACTCTGAACGTCCACAGATTACAGGAAGCCTCCAGATGTGCTTCGGAAACTACTACTGGTGTCCCAGGAAGCGATCAAAGCGAAGACAGTTTGAGACATTACTCCCATTTGGAAAAGTCCGCATGGTGAGCGTTATATTCAATCCCGATGCAATTTCTGTCTTTCATCAAAACTCTGAACATCCACAGATTACAGGAAGCCTCCAGATGTGCTTCGGAAACTACTACTGGTGTCCCAGGAAGCGATCAAAGCGTAGACAGTTTGAGACATTACTCCCATGGAGAAAAGTCCGCATGGTGAGCGTTATATTCAATCCCGATGCAATTTCTGTCTTTCATCAAAACTCTGAACGTCCACAGATTACAGGAAGCCTCCAGATGTGCTTCGGAAACTACTACTGGTGTCCCAGGAAGCGATCAAAGCGAAGTCAGTTTGAGACATTACTCCCATTTGGAAAAGTCCGCATGGTGAGCGTTATATTCAATATCGATGCAATTTCTGTCTTTCATCAAAACTCTGAACGTCCACAGATTACAGGAAGCCTCCAGATGTGCTTCGGAAACTACTACTGGTGTCCCAGGAAGCGATCAAAGCGTAGACAGTTTGAGACATTACTCCCATTTGGAAAAGTCCCCATGGTGAGCGTTATATTCAATCCCGATGCAATTTCTGTCTTTCATCAAAACTCTGAACGTCCACAGATTACAGGAAGCCTCCAGATGTGCTTCGGAAACTACTACTGGTGTCCCAGGAAGCGATCAAAGCGAAGACAGTTTGAGACATTACTCCCATTTGGAAAAGTCCGCATGGTGAGCGTTATATTCAATCCCGATGCAATTTCTGTCTTTCATCAAAACTCTGAGCGTCCACAGATTACAGGAAGCCTCCAGATGTGCTTCGGAAACTACTACTGGTGTCCCAGGAATCGATCAAAGAGTAGACAGTTTGAGACATTACTCCCATTTGGAAAAGTCCGCATGGTGAGCGTTATATTCAATCCCGATGCAATTTCTGTCTTTCATCAAAACTCTGAACGTCCACAGATTACAGGAAGCCTCCAGATGTGCTTCGGAAACTACTACTGGTGTCCCAGGAAGCGATCAAAGCGAAGACAGTTTGAGACATTACTCCCATTTGGAAAAGTCCGCATGGTGAGCGTTATATTCAATCCCGATGCAATTTCTGTCTTTCATCAAAACTCTGAACATCCACAGATTACAGGAAGCCTCCAGATGTGCTTCGGAAACTACTACTGGTGTCCCAGGAAGCGATCAAAGCGTAGACAGTTTGAGACATTACTCCCATGGAGAAAAGTCCGCATGGTGAGCGTTATATTCAATCCCGATGCAATTTCTGTCTTTCATCAAAACTCTGAACGTCCACAGATTACAGGAAGCCTCCAGATGTGCTTCGGAAACTACTACTGGTGTCCCAGGAATCGATCAAAGAGTAGACAGTTTGAGACATTACTCCCATGGAGAAAAGTCCGCATGGTGAGCGTTATATTCAATCCCGATGCAATTTCTGTCTTTCATCAAAACTCTGAACGTCCACAGATTACAGGAAGCCTCCAGATGTGCTTCGGAAACTACTACTGGTGTCCCAGGAATCGATCAAAGAGTAGACAGTTTGAGACATTACTCCCATTTGGAAAAGTCCCCATGGTGAGCGTTATATTCAATCCCGATGCAATTTCTGTCTTTCATCAAAACTCTGAACGTCCACAGATTACAGGAAGCCTCCAGATGTGCTTCGGAAACTACTACTGGTGTCCCAGGAAGCGATCAAAGCGAAGACAGTTTGAGACATTACTCCCATTTGGAAAAGTCCGCATGGTGAGCGTTATATTCAATCCCGATGCAATTTCTGTCTTTCATCAAAACTCTGAACATCCACAGATTACAGGAAGCCTCCAGATGTGCTTCGGAAACTACTACTGGTGTCCCAGGAAGCGATCAAAGCGTAGACAGTTTGAGACATTACTCCCATGGAGAAAAGTCCGCATGGTGAGCGTTATATTCAATCCCGATGCAATTTCTGTCTTTCATCAAAACTCTGAACGTCCACAGATTACAGGAAGCCTCCAGATGTGCTTCGGAAACTACTACTGGTGTCCCAGGAAGCGATCAAAGCGAAGACAGTTTGAGACATTACTCCCATTTGGAAAAGTCCGCATGGTGAGCGTTATATTCAATATCGATGCAATTTCTGTCTTTCATCAAAACTCTGAACGTCCACAGATTACAGGAAGCCTCCAGATGTGCTTCGGAAACTACTACTGGTGTCCCAGGAAGCGATCAAAGCGTAGACAGTTTGAGACATTACTCCCATTTGGAAAAGTCCCCATGGTGAGCGTTATATTCAATCCCGATGCAATTTCTGTCTTTCATCAAAACTCTGAACGTCCACAGATTACAGGAAGCCTCCAGATGTGCTTCGGAAACTACTACTGGTGACCCAGGAAGCGATCAAAGCGAAGACAGTTTGAGACATTACTCCCATTTGGAAAAGTCCGCATGGTGAGCGTTATATTCAATCCCGATGCAATTTGTGTCTTTCATCAAAACTCTGAACGTCCACAGATTACAGGAAGCCTCCAGATGTGCTTCGGAAACTACTACTGGTGTCCCAGGAATCGATCAAAGAGTAGACAGTTTGAGACATTACTCCCATTTGGAAAAGTCCCCATGGTGAGCGTTATATTCAATCCCGATGCAATTTCTGTCTTTCATCAAAACTCTGAACGTCCACAGATTACAGGAAGCCTCCAGATGTGCTTCGGAAACTACTACTGGTGTCCCAGGAAGCGATCAAAGCGAAGACAGTTTGAGACATTACTCCCATTTGGAAAAGTCCGCATGGTGAGCGTTATATTCAATCCCGATGCAATTTCTGTCTTTCATCAAAACTCTGAACATCCACAGATTACAGGAAGCCTCCAGATGTGCTTCGGAAACTACTACTGGTGTCCCAGGAAGCGATCAAAGCGTAGACAGTTTGAGACATTACTCCCATGGAGAAAAGTCCGCATGGTGAGCGTTATATTCAATCCCGATGCAATTTCTGTCTTTCATCAAAACTCTGAACGTCCACAGATTACAGGAAGCCTCCAGATGTGCTTCGGAAACTACTACTGGTGTCCCAGGAAGCGATCAAAGCGAAGACAGTTTGAGACATTACTCCCATTTGGAAAAGTCCGCATGGTGAGCGTTATATTCAATATCGATGCAATTTCTGTCTTTCATCAAAACTCTGAACGTCCACAGATTACAGGAAGCCTCCAGATGTGCTTCGGAAACTACTACTGGTGTCCCAGGAAGCGATCAAAGCGTAGACAGTTTGAGACATTACTCCCATTTGGAAAAGTCCCCATGGTGAGCGTTATATTCAATCCCGATGCAATTTCTGTCTTTCATCAAAACTCTGAACGTCCACAGATTACAGGAAGCCTCCAGATGTGCTTCGGAAACTACTACTGGTGTCCCAGGAAGCGATCAAAGCGAAGACAGTTTGAGACATTACTCCCATTTGGAAAAGTCCGCATGGTGAGCGTTATATTCAATCCCGATGCAATTTGTGTCTTTCATCAAAACTCTGAACGTCCACAGATTACAGGAAGCCTCCAGATGTGCTTCGGAAACTACTACTGGTGTCCCAGGAAGCGATCAAAGCGTAGACAGTTTGAGACATTACTCCCATTTGGAAAAGTCCCCATGGTGAGCGTTATATTCAATCCCGATGCAATTTCTGTCTTTCATCAAAACTCTGAACGTCCACAGATTACAGGAAGCCTCCAGATGTGCTTCGGAAACTACTACTGGTGTCCCAGGAAGCGATCAAAGCGAAGACAGTTTGAGACATTACTCCCATTTGGAAAAGTCCGCATGGTGAGCGTTATATTCAATCCCGATGCAATTTCTGTCTTTCATCAAAACTCTGAACATCCACAGATTACAGGAAGCCTCCAGATGTGCTTCGGAAACTACTACTGGTGTCCCAGGAAGCGATCAAAGCGTAGACAGTTTGAGACATTACTCCCATGGAGAAAAGTCCGCATGGTGAGCGTTATATTCAATCCCGATGCAATTTCTGTCTTTCATCAAAACTCTGAACGTCCACAGATTACAGGAAGCCTCCAGATGTGCTTCGGAAACTACTACTGGTGTCCCAGGAAGCGATCAAAGCGAAGACAGTTTGAGACATTACTCCCATTTGGAAAAGTCCGCATGGTGAGCGTTATATTCAATATCGATGCAATTTCTGTCTTTCATCAAAACTCTGAACGTCCACAGATTACAGGAAGCCTCCAGATGTGCTTCGGAAACTACTACTGGTGTCCCAGGAAGCGATCAAAGCGTAGACAGTTTGAGACATTACTCCCATTTGGAAAAGTCCCCATGGTGAGCGTTATATTCAATCCCGATGCAATTTCTGTCTTTCATCAAAACTCTGAACGTCCACAGATTACAGGAAGCCTCCAGATGTGCTTCGGAAACTACTACTGGTGTCCCAGGAAGCGATCAAAGCGAAGACAGTTTGAGACATTACTCCCATTTGGAAAAGTCCGCATGGTGAGCGTTATATTCAATATCGATGCAATTTCTGTCTTTCATCAAAACTCTGAACGTCCACAGATTACAGGAAGCCTCCAGATGTGCTTCGGAAACTACTACTGGTGTCCCAGGAAGCGATCAAAGCGTAGACAGTTTGAGACATTACTCCCATTTGGAAAAGTCCGCATGGTGAGCGTTATATTCAATATCGATGCAATTTCTGTCTTTCATCAAAACTCTGAACGTCCACAGATTACAGGAAGCCTCCAGATGTGCTTCGGAAACTACTACTGGTGTCCCAGGAAGCGATCAAAGCGTAGACAGTTTGAGACATTACTCCCATGGAGAAAAGTCCGCATGATGAGCGTTATATTCAATCCCGATGCAATTTCTGTCTTTCATCAAATCTCTGAACGTCCACAGATTACAGGAAGCCTCCAGATGTGCTTCGGAAACTACTACTGGTGTCCCAGGAAGCGATCAAATCGTAGACAGTTTGAGACATTACTCCCATTTGGAAAATTCCGCATGGTGAGCGTTATATTCAATCCCGATGCAATTTGTGTCTTTCATCAAAACTCTGAACGTCCACAGATTACAGGAAGCCTCCAGATGTGCTTCGGAAACTACTACTGGTGTCCCAGGAATCGATCAAAGAGTAGACAGTTTGAGACATTACTCCCATTTGGAAAAGTCCCCATGGTGAGCGTTATATTCATTCCCGATGCAATTTCTGTCTTTCATCAAAACTCTGAACGTCCACAGATTACAGGAAGCCTCCAGATGTGCTTCGGAAACTAATACTGGTGTCCCAGAAATCGATCAAAGAGTAGACAGTTTGAGACATTACTCCCATTTGGAAAAGTCCGCATGGTGAGCGTTATATTCAATCCCGATGCAATGTCTGTCTTTCATCAAAACTCTGAACGTCCACAGATTACAGGAAGCCTCCAGATGTGCTTCGGAAACTACTACTGGTGTCCCAGGAAGCGATCAAAGCGTAGACAGTTTGAGACATTACTCCCATTTGGAAAAGTCCGCATGGTGAGCGTTATATTCAATCCCGATGCAATTTCTGTCTTTCATCAAAACTCTGAACGTCCACAGATTACAGGAAGCCTCCAGATGTGCTTCGGAAACTACTACTGGTGTCCCAGGAAGCGATCAAAGCGTAGACAGTTTGAGACATTACTCCCATTTGGAAAAGTCCGCATGGTGAGCGTTATATTCAATATCGATGCAATTTCTGTCTTTCATCAAAACTCTGAACGTCCACAGATTACAGGAAGCCTCCAGATGTGCTTCGGAAACTACTACTGGTGTCCCAGGAAGCGATCAAAGCGTAGACAGTTTGAGACATTACTCCCATGGAGAAAAGTCCGCATGATGAGCGTTATATTCAATCCCGATGCAATTTCTGTCTTTCATCAAATCTCTGAACGTCCACAGATTACAGGAAGCCTCCAGATGTGCTTCGGAAACTACTACTGGTGTCCCAGGAAGCGATCAAAGCGTAGACAGTTTGAGACATTACTCCCATTTGGAAAATTCCGCATGGTGAGCGTTATATTCAATCCCGATGCAATTTGTGTCTTTCATCAAAACTCTGAACGTCCACAGATTACAGGAAGCCTCCAGATGTGCTTCGGAAACTACTACTGGTGTCCCAGGAATCGATCAAAGAGTAGACAGTTTGAGACATTACTCCCATTTGGAAAAGTCCCCATGGTGAGCGTTATATTCATTCCCGATGCAATTTCTGTCTTTCATCAAAACTCTGAACGTCCACAGATTACAGGAAGCCTCCAGATGTGCTTCGGAAACTACTACTGGTGTCCCAGGAAGCGATCAAAGCGAAGACAGTTTGAGACATTACTCCCATTTGGAAAAGTCCGCATGGTGAGCGTTATATTCAATCCCGATGCAATTTCTGTCTTTCATCAAAACTCTGAACATCCACAGATTACAGGAAGCCTCCAGATGTGCATCGGAAACTACTACTGGTGTCCCAGGAAGCGATCAAAGCGTAGACAGTTTGAGACATTACTCCCATGGAGAAAAGTCCGCATGGTGAGCGTTATATTCAATCCCGATGCAATTTCTGTCTTTCATCAAAACTCTGAACGTCCACAGATTACAGGAAGCCTCCAGATGTGCTTCGGAAACTACTACTGGTGTCCCAGGAAGCGATCAAAGCGAAGACAGTTTGAGACATTACTCCCATTTGGAAAAGTCCGCATGGTGAGCGTTATATTCAATATCGATGCAATTTCTGTCTTTCATCAAAACTCTGAACGTCCACAGATTACAGGAAGCCTCCAGATGTGCTTCGGAAACTACTACTGGTGTCCCAGGAAGCGATCAAAGCGTAGACAGTTTGAGACATTACTCCCATTTGGAAAAGTCCCCATGGTGAGCGTTATATTCAATCCCGATGCAATTTCTGTCTTTCATCAAAACTCTGAACGTCCACAGATTACAGGAAGCCTCCAGATGTGCTTCGGAAACTACTACTGGTGTCCCAGGAAGCGATCAAAGCGAAGACAGTTTGAGACATTACTCCCATTTGGAAAAGTCCGCATGGTGAGCGTTATATTCAATCCCGATGCAATTTGTGTCTTTCATCAAAACTCTGAACGTCCACAGATTACAGGAAGCCTCCAGATGTGCTTCGGAAACTACTACTGGTGTCCCAGGAATCGATCAAAGAGTAGACAGTTTGAGACATTACTCCCATTTGGAAAAGTCCCCATGGTGAGCGTTATATTCAATCCCGATGCAATTTCTGTCTTTCATCAAAACTCTGAACGTCCACAGATTACAGGAAGCCTCCAGATGTGCTTCGGAAACTAATACTGGTGTCCCAGAAATCGATCAAAGAGTAGACAGTTTGAGACATTACTCCCATTTGGAAAAGTCCGCATGGTGAGCGTTATATTCAATCCCGATGCAATGTCTGTCTTTCATCAAAACTCTGAACGTCCACAGATTACAGGAAGCCTCCAGATGTGCTTCGGAAACTACTACTGGTGTCCCAGGAAGCGATCAAAGCGTAGACAGTTTGAGACATTACTCCCATTTGGAAAAGTCCGCATGGTGAGCGTTATATTCAATATCGATGCAATTTCTGTCTTTCATCAAAACTCTGAACGTCCACAGATTACAGGAAGCCTCCAGATGTGCTTCGGAAACTACTACTGGTGTCCCAGGAAGCGATCAAAGCGTAGACAGTTTGAGACATTACTCCCATGGAGAAAAGTCCGCATGATGAGCGTTATATTCAATCCCGATGCAATTTCTGTCTTTCATCAAATCTCTGAACGTCCACAGATTACAGGAAGCCTCCAGATGTGCTTCGGAAACTACTACTGGTGTCCCAGGAAGCGATCAAAGCGTAGACAGTTTGAGACATTACTCCCATTTGGAAAATTCCGCATGGTGAGCGTTATATTCAATCCCGATGCAATTTGTGTCTTTCATCAAAACTCTGAACGTCCACAGATTACAGGAAGCCTCCAGATGTGCTTCGGAAACTACTACTGGTGTCCCAGGAATCGATCAAAGAGTAGACAGTTTGAGACATTACTCCCATTTGGAAAAGTCCCCATGGTGAGCGTTATATTCAATCCCGATGCAATTTCTGTCTTTCATCAAAACTCTGAACGTCCACAGATTACAGGAAGCCTCCAGATGTGCTTCGGAAACTACTACTGGTGTCCCAGGAAGCGATCAAAGCGAAGACAGTTTGAGACATTACTCCCAATTGGAAAAGTCCGCATGGTGAGCGTTATATTCAATCCCGATGCAATTTCTGTCTTTCATCAAAACTCTGAACATCCACAGATTACAGGAAGCCTCCAGATGTGCTTCGGAAACTACTACTGGTGTCCCAGGAAGCGATCAAAGCGTAGACAGTTTGAGACATTACTCCCATGGAGAAAAGTCCGCATGGTGAGCGTTATATTCAATCCCGATGCAATTTCTGTCTTTCATCAAAACTCTGAACGTCCACAGATTACAGGAAGCCTCCAGATGTGCTTCGGAAACTACTACTGGTGTCCCAGGAAGCGATCAAAGCGTAGACAGTTTGAGACATTACTCCCATTTGGAAAAGTCCGCATAGTGAGCGTTATATTCAATCCCGATGCAATTTCTGTCTTTCATCAAAACTCTGAACGTCCACAGATTACAGGAAGCCTCCAGATGTGCTTCGGAAACTACTACTGGTGTCCCAGGAAGCGATCAAAGCGTAGACAGTTTGAGACATTACTCCCATATGGAAAAGTCCGCATGGTGAGCATTATATTCAATCCCGATGCAATTTCTGTCTTTCATCAAAACTCTGAACGTCCACAGATTACAGGAAGCCTCCAGATGTGCTTCGGAAACTAATCCTGTTGTCCCAGAAATCGATCAAAGAGTAGACAGTTTGAGACATTACTCCCATTTGGAAAAGTCCGCATGGTGAGCGTTATATTCAATCCCGATGCAATGTCTGTCTTTCATCAAAACTCTGAACGTCCACAGATTACAGGAAGCCTCCAGATGTGCTTCGGAAACTACTACTGGTGTCCCAGGAAGCGATCAAAGCGTAGACAGTTTGAGACATTACTCCCATTTGGAAAAGTCCGCATGGTGAGCGTTATATTCAATCCCGATGCAATTTCTGTCTTTCATCAAAACTCTGAACGTCCACAGATTACAGGAAGCCTCCAGATGTGCTTCGGAAACTACTACTGGTGTCCCAGGAAGCGATCAAAGCGTAGACAGTTTGAGACATTACTCCCATTTGGAAAAGTCCGCATGGTGAGCGTTATATTCAATCCCGATGCAATTTCTGTCTTTCATCAAAACTCTGAACGTCTTCAGATTACAGGAAGCCTCCAGATGTGCTTCGGAAACTAATACTGGTGTCCCAGGAAGCGATCAAAGCGTAGACAGTTTGAGACATTACTCGCATTTGGAAAAGTCCGCATGGTGAGCGTTATATTAAATCCCGATGCAATGTCTGTCTTTCATCAAAACTCTGAATGTCCACAGATTACAGGAAGCCTCCAGATGTGCTTCGGAAACTACTACTGGTGTCCCAGGAAGCGATCAAAGCGTAGACAGTTTGAGACATTACTCCCATTTGGAAAAGTTCGCATGGTGAGCGTTATATTCAATCCCGATGCAATTTCTGTCTTTCATCAAAACTCTGAACGTCCACAGATTACAGGAAGCCTCCAGATGTGCTTCGGAATCTAATACTGATGTCCCAGAAATCGATCAAAGAGTAGACAGTTTGAGACATTACTCCCATTTGGAAAAGTCCGCATGGTGAGCGTTATATTCAATCCCGATGCAATGTCTGTCTTTCATCAAAACTCTGAACGTCCACAGATTACAGGAAGCCTCCAGATGTGCTTCGGAAACTACTACTGGTGTCCCAGGAAGCGATCAAAGCGTAGACAGTTTGAGACATTACTCCCATTTGGAAAAGTCCGCATGGTGAGCGTTATATTCAATCCCGATGCAATTTCTGTCTTTCATCAAAACTCTGAACGTCAACAGATTACAGGAAGCCTCCAGATGTGCTTCGGAAACTACTACTGGTGTCCCAGGAAGCGATCAAAGCGTAGACAGTTTGAGACATTACTCCCATTTGGAAAATTCCGCATGGTGAGCGTTATATTCAATCCCGATGCAATTTGTGTCTTTCATCAAAACTCTGAACGTCCACAGATTACAGGAAGCCTCCAGATGTGCTTCGGAAACTACTACTGGTGTCCCAGGAATCGATCAAAGAGTAGACAGTTTGAGACATTACTCCCATTTGGAAAAGTCCGCATGGTGAGCGTTATATTCAATCCCGATGCAATTTCTGTCTTTCATCAAAACTCTGAACATCCACAGATTACAGGAAGCCTCCAGATGTGCTTCGGAAACTACTACTGGTGTCCCAGGAAGCGATCAAAGCGTAGACAGTTTGAGACATTACTCCCATGGAGAAAAGTCCGCATGGTGAGCGTTATATTCAATCCCGATGCAATTTCTGTCTTTCATCAAAACTCTGAACGTCCACAGATTACAGGAAGCCTCCAGATGTGCTTCGGAAACTACTACTGGTGTCCCAGGAAGCGATCAAAGCGTAGACAGTTTGAGACATTACTCCCATTTGGAAAAGTCCGCATAGTGAGCGTTATATTCAATCCCGATGCAATTTCTGTCTTTCATCAAAACTCTGAACGTCCACAGATTACAGGAAGCCTCCAGATGTGCTTCGGAAACTACTACTGGTGTCCCAGGAAGCGATCAAAGCGTAGACAGTTTGAGACATTACTCCCATTTGGAAAAGTCCGCATGGTGAGCATTATATTCAATCCCGATGCAATTTCTGTCTTTCATCAAAACTCTGAACGTCCACAGATTGCAGGAAGCCTCCAGATGTGCTTCGGAAACTACTACTGGTGTCCCAGGAAGCGATCAAAGCGTAGACAGTTTGAGACATTACTCCCATTTGGAAAAGTCCGCATGGTGAGCGTTATCTTCAATCCCGATGCAATTTCTGTCTTTCATCAAAACTCTGAACGTCCACAGATTACAGGAAGCCTCCAGATGTGCTTCGGAAACTAATACTGGTGTCCCAGGAAGCGATCAAAGCGTAGACAGTTTGAGACATTACTCGCATTTGGAAAAGTCCGCATGGTGAGCGTTATATTAAATCCCGATGCAATGTCTGTCTTTCATCAAAACTCTGAATGTCCACAGATTACAGGAAGCCTCCAGATGTGCTTCGGAAACTACTACTGGTGTCCCAGGAAGCGATCAAAGCGTAGACAGTTTGAGACATTACTCCCATTGGAAAAGTGCGCATGGTGAGCGTTATATTCAACCCCGATGCAATTTCTGTCTTTCATCAAAACTCTGAACGTTCACAGATTACAGGAAGCCTCCAGATGTGCTTCGGAAACTACTACTGGTGTCCCAGGAATCGATCAAAGAGTACACAGTTTGAGACATTACTCCCATGCAGAAAAGTCCGCATGGTGAGCGTTATATTCAATCCCGATGCAATATCTGTCTTTCATCAAAACTCTGAACGTCAACAGATTACAGGAAGCCTCCAGATGTGCTTCGGAAACTACTACTGGTGTCCCAGGAAGCGATCAAAGCGTAGACAGTTTGAGACATTACTCCCATTTGGAAAATTCCGCATGGTGAGCGTTATATTCAATCCCGATGCAATTTGTGTCTTTCATCAAAACTCTGAACGTCCACAGATTACAGGAAGCCTCCAGATGTGCTTCGGAAACTACTACTGGTGTCCCAGGAATCGATCAAAGAGTAGACAGTTTGAGACATTACTCCCATTTGGAAAAGTCCCCATGGTGAGCGTTATATTCAATCCCGATGCAATTTCTGTCTTTCATCAAAACTCTGAACGTCCACAGATTACAGGAAGCCTCCAGATGTGCTTCGGAAACTACTACTGGTGTCCCAGGAAGCGATCAAAGCGAAGACAGTTTGAGACATTACTCCCATTTGGAAAAGTCCGCATGGTGAGCGTTATATTCAATCCCGATGCAATTTCTGTCTTTCATCAAAACTCTGAACATCCACAGATTACAGGAAGCCTCCAGATGTGCTTCGGAAACTACTACTGGTGTCCCAGGAAGCGATCAAAGCGTAGACAGTTTGAGACATTACTCCCATGGAGAAAAGTCCGCATGGTGAGCGTTATATTCAATCCCGATGCAATTTCTGTCTTTCATCAAAACTCTGAACGTCCACAGATTACAGGAAGCCTCCAGATGTGCTTCGGAAACTACTACTGGTGTCCCAGGAAGCGATCAAAGCGTAGACAGTTTGAGACATTACTCCCATTTGGAAAAGTCCGCATAGTGAGCGTTATATTCAATCCCGATGCAATTTCTGTCTTTCATCAAAACTCTGAACGTCCACAGATTACAGGAAGCCTCCAGATGTGCTTCGGAAACTACTACTGGTGTCCCAGGAAGCGATCAAAGCGTAGACAGTTTGAGACATTACTCCCATTTGGAAAAGTCCGCATGGTGAGCATTATATTCAATCCCGATGCAATTTCTGTCTTTCATCAAAACTCTGAACGTCCACAGATTGCAGGAAGCCTCCAGATGTGCTTCGGAAACTACTACTGGTGTCCCAGGAAGCGATCAAAGCGTAGACAGTTTGAGACATTACTCCCATTTGGAAAAGTCCGCATGGTGAGCGTTATCTTCAATCCCGATGCAATTTCTGTCTTTCATCAAAACTCTGAACGTCCACAGATTACAGGAAGCCTCCAGATGTGCTTCGGAAACTACTACTGGTGTCTCAGGAAGCGATCAAAGCGTAGACAGTTTGAGACATTACTCCCATTTGGAAAAGTCCGCATGGTGAGCGTTATATTCAATCCCGATGCAATTTCTGTCTTTCATCAAAACTCTGAACGTCAACAGATTACAGGAAGCCTCCAGATGTGCTTCGGAAACTAATACTGGTGTCCCAGGAATCGATCAAAGAGTAGACAGTTTGAGACATTACTCCCATTTGGAAAAGTCCGCATGGTGAGCGTTATATTCAATATCGATGCAATTTCTGTCTTTCATCAAAACTCTGAACGTCCACAGATTACAGGAAGCCTCCAGATGTGCTTCGGAAACTACTACTGGTGTCCCAGGAAGCGATCAAAGCGTAGACAGTTTGAGACATTACTCCCATGGAGAAAAGTCCGCATGATGAGCGTTATATTCAATCCCGATGCAATTTCTGTCTTTCATCAAAACTCTGAACGTCCACAGATTACAGGAAGCCTCCAGATGTGCTTCGGAAACTACTACTGGTGTCCCAGGAAGCGATCAAAGCGTAGACAGTTTGAGACATTACTCCCATTTGGAAAATTCCGCATGGTGAGCGTTATATTCAATCCCGATGCAATTTGTGTCTTTCATCAAAACTCTGAACGTCCACAGATTACAGGAAGCCTCCAGATGTGCTTCGGAAACTACTACTGGTGTCCCAGGAATCGATCAAAGAGTAGACAGTTTGAGACATTACTCCCATTTGGAAAAGTCCCCATGGTGAGCGTTATATTCAATCCCGATGCAATTTCTGTCTTTCATCAAAACTCTGAACGTCCACAGATTACAGGAAGCCTCCAGATGTGCTTCGGAAACTACTACTGGTGTCCCAGGAAACGATCAAAGCGAAGACAGTTTGAGACATTACTCCCATTTGGAAAAGTCCGCATGGTGAGCGTTATATTCAATCCCGATGCAATTTCTGTCTTTCATCAAAACTCTGAACATCCACAGATTACAGGAAGCCTCCAGATGTGCTTCGGAAACTACTACTGGTGTCCCAGGAAGCGATCAAAGCGTAGACAGTTTGAGACATTACTCCCATGGAGAAAAGTCCGCATGGTGATCGTTATATTCAATCCCGATGCAATTTCTGTCTTTCATCAAAACTCTGAACGTCCACAGATTACAGGAAGCCTCCAGATGTGCTTCGGAAACTACTACTGGTGTCCCAGGAAGCGATCAAAGCGTAGACAGTTTGAGACATTACTCCCATTTGGAAAAGTCCGCATGGTGAGCGTTATATTCAATCCCGATGCAATGTCTGTCTTTCATCAAAACTCTGAACGTCCACAGATTACAGGAAGCCTCCAGATGTGCTTCGGAAACTACTACTGGTGTCCCAGGAAGCGATCAAAGCGTAGACAGTTTGAGACATTACTCCCATTTGGAAAAGTCCGCATGGTGAGCATTATATTCAATCCCGATGCAATTTCTGTCTTTCATCAAAACTCTGAACGTTCACAGATTACAGGAAGCCTCCAGATGTGCTTCGGAAACTACTACTGGTGTCCCAGGAATCGATCAAAGAGTACACAGTTTGAGACATTACTCCCATGCAGAAAAGTCCGCATGGTGAGCGTTATCTTCAATCCCGATGCAATTTCTGTCTTTCATCAAAACTCTGAACGTCCACAGATTACAGGAAGCCTCCAGATGTGCTTCGGAAACTACTACTGGTGTCTCAGGAAGCGATCAAAGCGTAGACAGTTTGAGACATTACTCCCATTTGGAAAAGTCCGCATGGTGAGCGTTATATTCAATCCCGATGCAATTTCTGTCTTTCATCAAAACTCTGAACATCCACAGATTACAGGAAGCCTCCGGATGTGCTTCGGAAACTACTACTGGTGTCCCAACAAGCGATCAAAGCGTAGACAGTTTGAGACATTACTCCCATGGAGAAAAGTCCGCATGGTGATCGTTATATTCAATCCCGATGCAATTTCTGTCTTTCATCAAAACTCTGAACGTCCACAGATTACAGGAAGCCTCCAGATGTGCTTCGGAAACTACTACTGGTGTCCCAGGAAGCGATCAAAGCGTAGACAGTTTGAGACATTACTCCCATTTGGAAAAGTCCGCATGGTGAGCGTTATATTCAATCCCGATGCAATTTCTGTCTTTCATCAAAACTCTGAACGTCCACAGATTACAGGAAGCCTCCAGATGTGCTTCGGAAACTACTACTGGTGTCCCAGGAAGCGATCAAAGCGTAGACAGTTTGAGACATTACTCCCATTTGGAAAAGTCCGCATGGTGAGCGTTATATTCAACCCCGATGCAATTTCTGTCTTTCATCAAAACTCTGAACGTTCACAGATTACAGGAAGCCTCCAGATGTGCTTCGGAAACTACTACTGGTGTCCCAGGAATCGATCAAAGAGTACACAGTTTGAGACATTACTCCCATGCAGAAAAGTCCGCATGGTGAGCGTTATATTCAATCCCGATGCAATATCTGTCTTTCATCAAAACTCTGAACGTCAACAGATTACAGGAAGCCTCCAGATGTGCTTCGGAAACTAATACTGGTGTCCCAGGAATCGATCAAAGAGTAGACAGTTTGAGACATTACTCCCATTTGGAAAAGTCCGCATGGTGAGCGTTATATTCAATCCCGATGCAATGTCTGTCTTTCATCAAAACTCTGAACGTCCACAGATTACAGGAAGCCTCCAGATGTGCTTCGGAAACTACTACTGGTGTCTCAGGAAGCGATCAAAGCGTAGACAGTTTGAGACATTACTCCCATTTGGAAAAGTCCGCATGGTGAGCGTTATATTCAATCCCGATGCAATTTCTGTCTTTCATCAAAACTCTGAACGTCAACAGATTACAGGAAGCCTCCAGATGTGCTTCGGAAACTAATACTGGTGTCCCAGGAATCGATCAAAGAGTAGACAGTTTGAGACATTACTCCCATTTGGAAAAGTCCGCATGGTGAGCGTTATATTCAATATCGATGCAATTTCTGTCTTTCATCAAAACTCTGAACGTCCACAGATTACAGGAAGCCTCCAGATGTGCTTCGGAAACTACTACTGGTGTCCCAGGAAGCGATCAAAGCGTAGACAGTTTGAGACATTACTCCCATGGAGAAAAGTCCGCATGATGAGCGTTATATTCAATCCCGATGCAATTTCTGTCTTTCATCAAAACTCTGAACGTCCACAGATTACAGGAAGCCTCCAGATGTGCTTCAGAAACTACTACTGGTGTCCCAGGAAGCGATCAAAGCGTAGACAGTTTGAGACATTACTCCCATTTGGAAAATTCCGCATGGTGAGCGTTATATTCAATCCCGATGCAATTTGTGTCTTTCATCAAAACTCTGAACGTCCACAGATTACAGGAAGCCTCCAGATGTGCTTCGGAAACTACTACTGGTGTCCCAGGAATCGATCAAAGAGTAGACAGTTTGAGACATTACTCCCATTTGGAAAAGTCCCCATGGTGAGCGTTATATTCAATCCCGATGCAATTTCTGTCTTTCATCAAAACTCTGAACATCCACAGATTACAGGAAGCCTCCAGATGTGCTTCGGAAACTACTACTGGTGTCCCAGGAAGCGATCAAAGCGTAGACAGTTTGAGACATTACTCCCATGGAGAAAAGTCCGCATGGTGATCGTTATATTCAATCCCGATGCAATTTCTGTCTTTCATCAAAACTCTGAACGTCCACAGATTACAGGAAGCCTCCAGATGTGCTTCGGAAACTACTACTGGTGTCCCAGGAAGCGATCAAAGCGTAGACAGTTTGAGACATTACTCCCATTTGGAAAAGTCCGCATGGTGAGCGTTATATTCAATCCCGATGCAATGTCTGTCTTTCATCAAAACTCTGAACGTCCACAGATTACAGGAAGCCTCCAGATGTGCTTCGGAAACTACTACTGGTGTCCCAGGAAGCGATCAAAGCGTAGACAGTTTGAGACATTACTCCCATTTGGAAAAGTCCGCATGGTGAGCATTATATTCAATCCCGATGCAATTTCTGTCTTTCATCAAAACTCTGAACGTCCACAGATTACAGGAAGCCTCCAGATGTGCTTCGGAAACTAATACTGGTGTCCCAGGAAGCGATCAAAGCGTAGACAGTTTGAGACATTACTCCCATGGAGAAAAGTCCGCATGATGAGCGTTATATTCAATCCCGATGCAATTTCTGTCTTTCATCAAAACTCTGAACGTCCACAGATTACAGGAAGCCTCCAGATGTGCTTCGGAAACTACTACTGGTGTCCCAGGAAGCGATCAAAGCGTAGACAGTTTGAGACATTACTCGCATTTGGAAAAGTCCGCATGGTGAGCGTTATATTAAATCCCGATGCAATGTCTGTCTTTCATCAAAACTCTGAATGTCCACAGATTACAGGAAGCCTCCAGATGTGCTTCGGAAACTACTACTGGTGTCCCAGGAAGCGATCAAAGCGTAGACAGTTTGAGACATTACTCCCATTGGAAAAGTCCGCATGGTGAGCGTTATATTCAACCCCGATGCAATTTCTGTCTTTCATCAAAACTCTGAACGTTCACAGATTACAGGAAGCCTCCAGATGTGCTTCGGAAACTACTACTGGTGTCCCAGGAATCGATCAAAGAGTACACAGTTTGAGACATTACTCCCATGCAGAAAAGTCCGCATGGTGAGCGTTATATTCAATCCCGATGCAATATCTGTCTTTCATCAAAACTCTGAACGTCAACAGATTACAGGAGGCCTCCAGATGTGCTTCGGAAACTAATACTGGTGTCCCAGGAATCGATCAAAGAGTAGACAGTTTGAGACATTACTCCCATTTGGAAAAGTCCGCATGGTGAGCGTTATATTCAATCCCGATGCAATGTCTGTCTTTCATCAAAACTCTGAACGTCCACAGATTACAGGAAGCCTCCAGATGTGCTTCGGAAACTACTACTGGTGTCCCAGGAAGCGATCAAAGCGTAGACAGTTTGAGACATTACTCCCATTTGGAAAAGTCCGCATGGTGAGCGTTATATTCAATCCCGATGCAATTTCTGTCTTTCATCAAAACTCTGAACGTCAACAGATTACAGGAAGCCTCCAGATGTGCTTCGGAAACTAATACTGGTGTCCCAGGAATCGATCAAAGAGTAGACAGTTTGAGACATTACTCCCATTTGGAAAAGTCCGCATGGTGAGCGTTATATTCAATATCGATGCAATTTCTGTCTTTCATCAAAACTCTGAACGTCCACAGATTACAGGAAGCCTCCAGATGTGCTTCGGAAACTACTACTGGTGTCCCAGGAATCGATCAAAGCGTAGACAGTTTGAGACATTACTCCCATGGAGAAAAGTCCGCATGATGAGCGTTATATTCAATCCCGATGCAATTTCTGTCTTTCATCAAAACTCTGAACGTCCACAGATTACAGGAAGCCTCCAGATGTGCTTCGGAAACTACTACTGGTGTCCCAGGAAGCGATCAAAGCGTAGACAGTTTGAGACATTACTCCCATTTGGAAAATTCCGCATGGTGAGCGTTATATTCAATCCCGATGCAATTTGTGTCTTTCATCAAAACTCTGAACGTCCACAGATTACAGGAAGCCTCCAGATGTGCTTCGGAAACTACTACTGGTGTCCCAGGAATCGATCAAAGAGTAGACAGTTTGAGACATTACTCCCATTTGGAAAAGTCCCCATGGTGAGCGTTATATTCAATCCCGATGCAATTTCTGTCTTTCATCAAAACTCTGAACGTCCACAGATTACAGGAAGCCTCCAGATGTGCTTCGGAAACTACTACTGGTGTCCCAGGAAGCGATCAAAGCGAAGACAGTTTGAGACATTACTCCCATTTGGAAAAGTCCGCATGGTGAGCGTTATATTCAATCCCGATGCAATTTCTGTCTTTCATCAAAACTCTGAACATCCACAGATTACAGGAAGCCTCCAGATGTGCTTCGGAAACTACTACTGGTGTCCCAGGAAGCGATCAAAGCGTAGACAGTTTGAGACATTACTCCCATGGAGAAAAGTCCGCATGGTGAGCGTTATATTCAATCCCGATGCAATTTCTGTCTTTCATCAAAACTCTGAACGTCCACAGATTACAGGAAGCCTCCAGATGTGCTTCGGAAACTACTACTGGTGTCCCAGGAAGCGATCAAAGCGTAGACAGTTTGAGACATTACTCCCATTTGGAAAAGTCCGCATAGTGAGCGTTATATTCAATCCCGATGCAATTTCTGTCTTTCATCAAAACTCTGAACGTCCACAGATTACAGGAAGCCTCCAGATGTGCTTCGGAAACTACTACTGGTGTCCCAGGAAGCGATCAAAGCGTAGACAGTTTGAGACATTACTCCCATTTGGAAAAGTCCGCATGGTGAGCATTATATTCAATCCCGATGCAATTTCTGTCTTTCATCAAAACTCTGAACGTCCACAGATTACAGGAAGCCTCCAGATGTGCTTCGGAAACTAATACTGGTGTCCCAGAAATCGATCAAAGAGTAGACAGTTTGAGACATTACTCCCATTTGGAAAAGTCCGCATGGTGAGCGTTATATTCAATCCCGATGCAATGTCTGTCTTTCATCAAAACTCTGAACGTCCACAGATTACAGGAAGCCTCCAGATGTGCTTCGGAAACTACTACTGGTGTCCCAGGAAGCGATCAAAGCGTAGACAGTTTGAGACATTACTCCCATTGGAAAAGTCCGCATGGTGAGCGTTATATTCAACCCCGATGCAATTTCTGTCTTTCATCAAAACTCTGAACGTTCACAGATTACAGGAAGCCTCCAGATGTGCTTCGGAAACTACTACTGGTGTCCCAGGAATCGATCAAAGAGTACACAGTTTGAGACATTACTCCCATGCAGAAAAGTCCGCATGGTGAGCGTTATATTCAATCCCGATGCAATATCTGTCTTTCATCAAAACTCTGAACGTCAACAGATTACAGGAGGCCTCCAGATGTGCTTCGGAAACTAATACTGGTGTCCCAGGAATCGATCAAAGAGTAGACAGTTTGAGACATTACTCCCATTTGGAAAAGTCCGCATGGTGAGCGTTATATTCAATCCCGATGCAATGTCTGTCTTTCATCAAAACTCTGAACGTCCACAGATTACAGGAAGCCTCCAGATGTGCTTCGGAAACTACTACTGGTGTCCCAGGAAGCGATCAAAGCGTAGACAGTTTGAGACATTACTCCCATTTGGAAAAGTCCGCATGGTGAGCGTTATATTCAATCCCGATGCAATTTCTGTCTTTCATCAAAACTCTGAACGTCAACAGATTACAGGAAGCCTCCAGATGTGCTTCGGAAACTAATACTGGTGTCCCAGGAATCGATCAAAGAGTAGACAGTTTGAGACATTACTCCCATTTGGAAAAGTCCGCATGGTGAGCGTTATATTCAATATCGATGCAATTTCTGTCTTTCATCAAAACTCTGAACGTCCACAGATTACAGGAAGCCTCCAGATGTGCTTCGGAAACTACTACTGGTGTCCCAGGAATCGATCAAAGCGTAGACAGTTTGAGACATTACTCCCATGGAGAAAAGTCCGCATGATGAGCGTTATATTCAATCCCGATGCAATTTCTGTCTTTCATCAAAACTCTGAACGTCCACAGATTACAGGAAGCCTCCAGATGTGCTTCGGAAACTACTACTGGTGTCCCAGGAAGCGATCAAAGCGTAGACAGTTTGAGACATTACTGCCATTTGGAAAATTCCGCATGGTGAGCGTTATATTCAATCCCGATGCAATTTGTGTCTTTCATCAAAACTCTGAACGTCCACAGATTACAGGAAGCCTCCAGATGTGCTTCGGAAACTACTACTGGTGTCCCAGGAATCGATCAAAGAGTAGACAGTTTGAGACATTACTCCCATTTGGAAAAGTCCCCATGGTGAGCGTTATATTCAATCCCGATGCAATTTCTGTCTTTCATCAAAACTCTGAACGTCCACAGATTACAGGAAGCCTCCAGATGTGCTTCGGAAACTACTACTGGTGTCCCAGGAAGCGATCAAAGCGAAGACAGTTTGAGACATTACTCCCATTTGGAAAAGTCCGCATGGTGAGCGTTATATTCAATCCCGATGCAATTTCTGTCTTTCATCAAAACTCTGAACATCCACAGATTACAGGAAGCCTCCAGATGTGCTTCGGAAACTACTACTGGTGTCCCAGGAAGCGATCAAAGCGTAGACAGTTGGAGACATTACTCCCATGGAGAAAAGTCCGCATGGTGAGCGTTATATTCAATCCCGATGCAATTTCTGTCTTTCATCAAAACTCTGAACGTCCACAGATTACAGGAAGCCTCCAGATGTGCTTCGGAAACTACTACTGGTGTCCCAGGAAGCGATCAAAGCGTAGACAGTTTGAGACATTACTCCCATTTGGAAAAGTCCGCATAGTGAGCGTTATATTCAATCCCGATGCAATTTCTGTCTTTCATCAAAACTCTGAACGTCCACAGATTACAGGAAGCCTCCAGATGTGCTTCGGAAACTACTACTGGTGTCCCAGGAAGCGATCAAAGCGTAGACAGTTTGAGACATTACTCCCATTTGGAAAAGTCCGCATGGTGAGCATTATATTCAATCCCGATGCAATTTCTGTCTTTCATCAAAACTCTGAACGTCCACAGATTACAGGAAGCCTCCAGATGTGCTTCGGAAACTAATACTGGTGTCCCAGAAATCGATCAAAGAGTAGACAGTTTGAGACATTACTCCCATTTGGAAAAGTCCGCATGGTGAGCGTTATATTCAATCCCGATGCAATGTCTGTCTTTCATCAAAACTCTGAACGTCCACAGATTACAGGAAGCCTCCAGATGTGCTTCGGAAACTACTACTGGTGTCCCAGGAAGCGATCAAAGCGTAGACAGTTTGAGACATTACTCCCATTTGGAAAAGTCCGCATGGTGAGCGTTATATTCAATCCCGATGCAATTTCTGTCTTTCATCAAAACTCTGAACGTCCACAGATTACAGGAAGCCTCCAGATGTGCTTCGGAAACTACTACTGGTGTCCCAGGAAGCGATCAAAGCGTAGACAGTTTGAGACATTACTCCCATTTGGAAAAGTCCGCATGGTGAGCGTTATATTCAATATCGATGCAATTTCTGTCTTTCATCAAAACTCTGAACGTCCACAGATTACAGGAAGCCTCCAGATGTGCTTCGGAAACTACTACTGGTGTCCCAGGAAGCGATCAAAGCGTAGACAGTTTGAGACATTACTCCCATGGAGAAAAGTCCGCATGATGAGCGTTATATTCAATCCCGATGCAATTTCTGTCTTTCATCAAAACTCTGAACGTCCACAGATTACAGGAAGCCTCCAGATGTGCTTCGGAAACTACTACTGGTGTCCCAGGAAGCGATCAAAGCGTAGACAGTTTGAGACATTACTCCCATTTGGAAAATTCCGCATGGTGAGCGTTATATTCAATCCCGATGCAATTTGTGTCTTTCATCAAAACTCTGAACGTCCACAGATTACAGGAAGCCTCCAGATGTGCTTCGGAAACTACTACTGGTGTCCCAGGAATCGATCAAAGAGTAGACAGTTTGAGACATTACTCCCATTTGGAAAAGTCCCCATGGTGAGCGTTATATTCAATCCCGATGCAATTTCTGTCTTTCATCAAAACTCTGAACGTCCACAGATTACAGGAAGCCTCCAGATGTGCTTCGGAAACTACTACTGGTGTCCCAGGAAGCGATCAAAGCGAAGACAGTTTGAGACATTACTCCCATTTGGAAAAGTCCGCATGGTGAGCGTTATATTCAATCCCGATGCAATTTCTGTCTTTCATCAAAACTCTGAACATCCACAGATTACAGGAAGCCTCCAGATGTGCTTCGGAAACTACTACTGGTGTCCCAGGAAGCGATCAAAGCGTAGACAGTTTGAGACATTACTCCCATGGAGAAAAGTCCGCATGGTGAGCGTTATATTCAATCCCGATGCAATTTCTGTCTTTCATCAAAACTCTGAACGTCCACAGATTACAGGAAGCCTCCAGATGTGCTTCGGAAACTACTACTGGTGTCCCAGGAAGCGATCAAAGCGTAGACAGTTTGAGACATTACTCCCATTTGGAAAAGTCCGCATAGTGAGCGTTATATTCAATCCCGATGCAATTTCTGTCTTTCATCAAAACTCTGAACGTCCACAGATTACAGGAAGCCTCCAGATGTGCTTCGGAAACTACTACTGGTGTCCCAGGAAGCGATCAAAGCGTAGACAGTTTGAGACATTACTCCCATTTGGAAAAGTCCGCATGGTGAGCATTATATTCAATCCCGATGCAATTTCTGTCTTTCATCAAAACTCTGAACGTCCACAGATTACAGGAAGCCTCCAGATGTGCTTCGGAAACTAATACTGGTGTCCCAGAAATCGATCAAAGAGTAGACAGTTTGAGACATTACTCCCATTTGGAAAAGTCCGCATGGTGAGAGTTATATTCAATCCCGATGCAATGTATGTCTTTCATCAAAACTCTGAACGTCCACAGATTACAGGAAGCCTCCAGATGTGCTTCGGAAACTACTACTGGTGTCCCAGGAAGCGATCAAAGCGTAGACAGTTTGAGACATTACTCCCATTTGGAAAAGTCCGCATGGTGAGCGTTATATTCAATCCCGATGCAATTTCTGTCTTTCATCAAAACTCTGAACGTCCACAGATTACAGGAAGCCTCCAGATGTGCTTCGGAAACTACTACTGGTGTCCCAGGAAGCGATCAAAGCGTAGACAGTTTGAGACATTACTCCCATTTGGAAAAGTCCGCATGGTGAGCGTTATATTCAATCCCGATGCAATTTCTGTCTTTCATCAAAACTCTGAACGTCCACAGATTACAGGAAGCCTCCAGATGTGCTTCGGAAACTAATACTGGTGTCCCAGGAAGCGATCAAAGCGTAGACAGTTTGAGACATTACTCGCATTTGGAAAAGTCCGCATGGTGAGCGTTATATTAAATCCCGATGCAATGTCTGTCTTTCATCAAAACTCTGAATGTCCACAGATTACAGGAAGCCTCCAGATGTGCTTCGGAAACTACTACTGGTGTCCCAGGAAGCGATCAAAGCGAAGACAGTTTGAGACATTACTCCCATTTGGAAAAGTCCGCATGGTGAGCGTTATATTCAATCCCGATGCAATTTCTGTCTTTCATCAAAACTCTGAACATCCACAGATTACAGGAAGCCTCCAGATGTGCTTCGGAAACTACTACTGGTGTCCCAGGAAGCGATCAAAGCGTAGACAGTTTGAGACATTACTCCCATGGAGAAAAGTCCGCATGGTGAGCGTTATATTCAATCCCGATGCAATTTCTGTCTTTCATCAAAACTCTGAACGTCCACAGATTACAGGAAGCCTCCAGATGTGCTTCGGAAACTACTACTGGTGTCCCAGGAAGCGATCAAAGCGTAGACAGTTTGAGACATTACTCCCATTTGGAAAAGTCCGCATAGTGAGCGTTATATTCAATCCCGATGCAATTTCTGTCTTTCATCAAAACTCTGAACGTCCACAGATTACAGGAAGCCTCCAGATGTGCTTCGGAAACTACTACTGGTGTCCCAGGAAGCGATCAAAGCGTAGACAGTTTGAGACATTACTCCCATTTGGAAAAGTCCGCATGGTGAGCATTATATTCAATCCCGATGCAATTTCTGTCTTTCATCAAAACTCTGAACGTCCACAGATTACAGGAAGCCTCCAGATGTGCTTCGGAAACTAATACTGGTGTCCCAGAAATCGATCAAAGAGTAGACAGTTTGAGACATTACTCCCATTTGGAAAAGTCCGCATGGTGAGAGTTATATTCAATCCCGATGCAATGTATGTCTTTCATCAAAACTCTGAACGTCCACAGATTACAGGAAGCCTCCAGATGTGCTTCGGAAACTACTACTGGTGTCCCAGGAAGCGATCAAAGCGTAGACAGTTTGAGACATTACTCCCATTTGGAAAAGTCCGCATGGTGAGCGTTATATTCAATCCCGATGCAATTTCTGTCTTTCATCAAAACTCTGAACGTCCACAGATTACAGGAAGCCTCCAGATGTGCTTCGGAAACTACTACTGGTGTCCCAGGAAGCGATCAAAGCGTAGACAGTTTGAGACATTACTCCCATTTGGAAAAGTCCGCATGGTGAGCGTTATATTCAATCCCGATGCAATTTCTGTCTTTCATCAAAACTCTGAACGTCCACAGATTACAGGAAGCCTCCAGATGTGCTTCGGAAACTAATACTGGTGTCCCAGGAAGCGATCAAAGCGTAGACAGTTTGAGACATTACTCGCATTTGGAAAAGTCCGCATGGTGAGCGTTATATTAAATCCCGATGCAATGTCTGTCTTTCATCAAAACTCTGAATGTCCACAGATTACAGGAAGCCTCCAGATGTGCTTCGGAAACTACTACTGGTGTCCCAGGAAGCGATCAAAGCGTAGACAGTTTGAGACATTACTCCCATTTGGAAAAGTTCGCATGGTGAGCGTTATATTCAATCCCGATGCAATTTCTGTCTTTCATCAAAACTCTGAACGTCCACAGATTACAGGAAGCCTCCAGATGTGCTTCGGAATCTAATACTGGTGTCCCAGAAATCGATCAAAGAGTAGACAGTTTGAGACATTACTCCCATTTGGAAAAGTCCGCATGGTGAGCGTTATATTCAATCCCGATGCAATGTCTGTCTTTCATCAAAACTCTGAACGTCCACAGATTACAGGAAGCCTCCAGATGTGCTTCGGAAACTACTACTGGTGTCCCAGGAAGCAATCAAAGCGTAGACAGTTTGAGACATTACTCCCATTTGGAAAAGTCCGCATGGTGAGCGTTATATTCAATCCCGATGCAATTTCTGTCTTTCATCAAAACTCTAAACGTCCACAGATTACAGGAAGCCTCCAGATGTGCTTCGGAAACTAATACTGGTGTCCCAGGAAGCGATCAAAGCGTAGACAGTTTGAGACATTACTCGCATTTGGAAAAGTCCGCATGGTGAGCGTTATATTAAATCCCGATGCAATGTCTGTCTTTCATCAAAACTCTGAATGTCCACAGATTACAGGAAGCCTCCAGATGTGCTACGGAAACTAATACTGGTGTCCCAGGAAGCGATCAAAGCGTAGACAGTTTGAGACATTACTCGCATTTGGAAAAGTCCGCATGGTGAGCGTTATATTAAATCCCGATGCAATGTCTGTCTCTCATCAAAACTCTGAATGTCCACAGATTACAGGAAGCCTCCAGATGTGCTTCGGAAACTACTACTGGTGTCCCAGGAAGCGATCAAAGCGTAGACAGTTTGAGACATTACTCCCATTGGAAAAGTCCGCATGGTGAGCGTTATATTCAACCCCGATGCAATTTCTGTCTTTCATCAAAACTCTGAACGTTCACAGATTACAGGAAGCCTCCAGATGTGCTTCGGAAACTACTACTGGTGTCCCAGGAATCGATCAAAGAGTACACAGTTTGAGACATTACTCCCATGCAGAAAAGTCCGCATGGTGAGCGTTATATTCAATCCCGATGCAATATCTGTCTTTCATCAAAACTCTGAACGTCAACAAAATACAGGAAGCCTCCAGATGTGCTTCGGAAACTACTACTGGTGTCCCAGGAATCGATCAAAGAGTAGACAGTTTGAGACATTACTCCCATTTGGAAAAGTCCGTATGGTGAGCGTTATATTCAATATCGATGCAATTTCTGTCTTTCATCAAAACTCTGAACGTCCACAGATTACAGGAAGCCTCCAGATGTGCTTCGGAAACTACTACTGGTGTCCCAGGAAGCGATCAAAGCGTAGACAGTTTGAGACATTACTCCCATGGAGAAAAGTCCGCATGGTGAGCGTTATATTCAATCCCGATGCAATTTCTGTCTTTCATCAAAACTCTGAACGTCCACAGATTACAGGAAGCCTCCAGATGTGCTTCAGAAACTACTACTGGTTTCCCAGGAAGCGATCCAAGCGTAGACAGTTTGAGACATTACTCCCATTTGGAAAAGTCCGCATGGTGAGCGTTATTTCAATCCCGATGCAATTTCTGTCTTTCATCAAAACTCTGAACGTCCACAGATTACAGGAAGCCTCCAGATGTGCTTCGGAAACTAATACTGGTGTCCCAGGAAGCGATCAAAGCGTAGACAGTTTGAGACATTACTCGCATTTGGAAAAGTCCGCATGGTGAGCGTTATATTAAATCCCGATGCAATGTCTGTCTTTCATCAAAACTCTGAATGTCCACAGATTACAGGAAGCCTCCAGATGTGCTTCGGAAACTAGTACTGGTGTCCCAGGAAGCGATCAAAGCGTAGACAGTTTGAGACATTACTCCCATTTGGAAAAGTTCGCATGGTGAGCGTTATATTCAATCCCGATGCAATTTCTGTCTTTCATCAAAACTCTGAACGTCCACAGATTACAGGAAGCCTCCAGATGTGCTTCGGAATCTAATACTGGTGTCCCAGAAATCGATCAAAGAGTAGACAGTTTGAGACATTACTCCCATTTGGAAAAGTCCGCATGGTGAGCGTTATATTCAATCCCGATGCAATGTCTGTCTTTCATCAAAACTCTGAACGTCCACAGATTACAGGAAGCCTCCAGATGTGCTTCGGAAACTACTACTGGTGTCCCAGGAAGCGATCAAAGCGTAGACAGTTTGAGACATTACTCCCATTTGGAAAAGTCCGCATGGTGAGCGTTATATTCAATCCCGATGCAATTTCTGTCTTTCATCAAAACTCTGAACGTCCACAGATTACAGGAAGCCTCCAGATGTGCTTCGGAAACTAATACTGGTGTCCCAGGAAGCGATCAAAGCGTAGACAGTTTGAGACATTACTCGCATTTGGAAAAGTCCGCATGGTGAGCGTTATATTAAATCCCGATGCAATGTCTGTCTTTCATCAAAACTCTGAATGTCCACAGATTACAGGAAGCCTCCAGATGTGCTTCGGAAACTACTACTGGTGTCCCAGGAAGCGATCAAAGTGTGGACAATTTGAGACATTACTCCCATTTGGAAAAGTCCGCATGGGGAGCGTTATATTCAATCCCGATGCAATTTCTGTCTTTCATCAAAACTCTGAACGTCCACAGATTACAGGAAGCCTCGAGATGTGCTTCGGAAACTAATACTGGTGTCCCAGAAATCGATCAAAGAGTAGACAGTTTGAGACATTACTCCCATTTGGAAAAGTCCGCATGGTGAGCGTTATATTCAATCCCGATGCAATTTCTGTCTTTCATCAAAACTCTGAACGTCCACAGATTACAGGAAGCCTCCAGATGTGCTTCGGAAACTACTACTGGTGTCCCAGGAAGCGATCAAAGCGTAGACAGTTTGAGACATTACTCCCATTTGGAAAAGTCCGCATGGTGAGCGTTATATTCAATCCCGATGCAATTTCTGTCTTTCATCAAAACTCTGAACGTCCACAGATTACAGGAAGCCTCCAGATGTGCTTCGGAAACTAATACTGGTGTCCCAGGAAGCGATCAAAGCGTAGACAGTTTGAGACATTACTCGCATTTGGAAAAGTCCGCATGGTGAGCGTTATATTAAATCCCGATGCAATGTCTGTCTTTCATCAAAACTCTGAATGTCCACAGATTACAGGAAGCCTCCAGATGTGCTTCGGAAACTACTACTGGTGTCCCAGGAAGCGATCAAAGCGTAGACAGTTTGAGACATTACTCCCATTGGAAAAGTCCGCATGGTGAGCGTTATATTCAACCCCGATGCAATTTCTGTCTGTCATCAAAACTCTGAACGTTCACAGATTACAGGAAGCCTCCAGATGTGCTTCGGAAACTACTACTGGTGTCCCAGGAATCGATCAAAGAGTACACAGTTTGAGACATTACTCCCATGCAGAAAAGTCCGCATGGTGAGCGTTATATTCAATCCCGATGCAATATCTGTCTTTCATCAAAACTCTGAACGTCAACAGATTACAGGAAGCCTCCAGATGTGCTTCGGAAACTACTACTGGTGTCCCAGGAATCGATCAAAGAGTAGACAGTTTGAGACATTACTCCCATTTGGAAAAGTCCGTATGGTGAGCGTTATATTCAATATCGATGCAATTTCTGTCTTTCATCAAAACTCTGAACGTCCACAGATTACAGGAAGCCTCCAGATGTGCTTCGGAAACTACTACTGGTGTCCCAGGAAGCGATCAAAGCGTAGACAGTTTGAGACATTACTCCCATGGAGAAACGTCCGCATGGTGAGCGTTATATTCAATCCCGATGCAATTTCTGTCTTTCATCAAAACTCTGAACGTCCACAGATTACAGGAAGCCTCCAGATGTGCTTCGGAAACTACTACTGGTGTCCCAGGAAGCGATCAAAGCGTAGACAGTTTGAGACATTACTCCCATTTGGAAAATTCCGCATGGTGAGCGTTATATTCAATCCCGATGCAATTTGTGTCTTTCATCAAATCTCTGAACGTCCACAGATTACAGGAAGCCTCCAGATGTGCTTCGGAAACTACTACTGGTGTCCCAGGAATCGATCAAAGAGTAGACAGTTTGAGACATTACTCCCATTTGGAAAAGTCCCCATGGTGAGCGTTATATTCAATCCCGATGCAATTTCTGTCTTTCATCAAAACTCTGAACGTCCACAGATTACAGGAAGCCTCCAGATGTGCTTCGGAAACTACTACTGGTGTCCCAGGAAGCGATCAAAGCGAAGACAGTTTGAGACATTACTCCCATTTGGAAAAGTCCGCATGGTGAGCGTTATATTCAATCCCGATGCAATGTCTGTCTTTCATCAAAACTCTGAACATCCACAGATTACAGGAAGCCTCCAGATGTGCTTCGGAAACTACTACTGGTGTCCCAGGAAGCGATCAAAGCGTAGACAGTTAGAGACATTACTCCCATGGAGAAAAGTCCGCATGGTGAGCGTTATATTCAATCCCGATGCAATTTCTGTCTTTCATCAAAACTCTGAACGTCCACAGATTACAGGAAGCCTCCAGATGTGCTTCGGAAACTACTACTGGTGTCCCAGGAAGCGATCAAAGCGTAGACAGTTTGAGACATTACTCCCATTTGGAAAAGTCCGCATAGTGAGCGTTATATTCAATCCCGATGCAATTTCTGTCTTTCATCAAAACTCTGAACGTCCACAGATTACAGGAAGCCTCCAGATGTGCTTCGGAAACTACTACTGGTGTCCCAGGAAGCGATCAAAGCGTAGACAGTTTGAGACATTACTCCCATTTGGAAAAGTCCGCATGGTGAGCATTATATTCAATCCCGATGCAATTTCTGTCTTTCATCAAAACTCTGAACGTCCACAGATTACAGGAAGCCTCCAGATGTGCTTCGGAAACTAATACTGGTGTCCCAGAAATCGATCAAAGAGTAGACAGTTTGAGACATTACTCCCATTTGGAAAAGTCCGCATGGTGAGCGTTATATTCAATCCCGATGCAATGTCTGTCTTTCATCAAAACTCTGAACATCCACAGATTACAGGAAGCCTCCAGATGTGCTTCGGAAACTACTACTGGTGTCCCAGGAAGCGATCAAAGCGTAGACAGTTTGAGACATTACTCCCATGGAGAAAAGTCCGCATGGTGAGCGTTATATTCAATCCCGATGCAATTTCTGTCTTTCATCAAAACTCTGAACGTCCACAGATTACAGGAAGCCTCCAGATGTGCTTCGGAAACTACTACTGGTGTCCCAGGAAGCGATCAAAGCGTAGACAGTTTGAGACATTACTCCCATTGGAAAAGTCCGCATTGTGAGCATTATATTCAATCCCGATGCAATTTCTGTCTTTCATCAAAACTCTGAACGTCCACAGATTACAGGAAGCCTCCAGATGTGCTTCAGAAACTAATACTGGTGTCCCAGAAATCGATCAAAGAGTAGACAGTTTGAGACATTACTCCCATTTGGAAAAGTCCGCATGGTGAGCGTTATATTCAATCCCGATGCAATGTCTGTCTTTCATCAAAACTCTGAACGTCCACAGATTACAGGAAGCCTCCAGATGTGCTTCGGAAACTACTACTGGTGTCCCAGGAAGCGATCAAAGCGTAGACAGTTTGAGACATTACTCCCATTTGGAAAAGTCCGCATGGTGAGCGTTATATTCAATCCCGATGCAATTTCTGTCTTTCATCAAAACTCTGAACGTCCACAGATTACAGGAAGCCTCCAGATGTGCTTCGGAAACTACTACTGGTGTCCCAGGAAGCGATCAAAGCGTAGACAGTTTGAGACATTACTCCCATTTGGAAAAGTCCGCATGGTGAGCGTTATATTCAATCCCGATGCAATTTCTGTCTTTCATCAAAACTCTGAACGTCCACAGATTACAGGAAGCCTCCAGATGTGCTTCGGAAACTAATACTGGTGTCCCAGGAAGCGATCAAAGCGTAGACAGTTTGAGACATTACTCGCATTTGGAAAAGTCCGCATGGTGAGCGTTATATTAAATCCCGATGCAATGTCTGTCTTTCATCAAAACTCTGAATGTCCACAGATTACAGGAAGCCTCCAGATGTGCTTCGGAAACTACTACTGGTGTCCCAGGAAGCGATCAAAGCGTAGACAGTTTGAGACATTACTCCCATTTGGAAAAGTTCGCATGGTGAGCGTTATATTCAATCCCGATGCAATTTCTGTCTTTCATCAAAACTCTGAACGTCCACAGATTACAGGAAGCCTCCAGATGTGCTTCGGAATCTAATACTGGTGTCCCAGAAATCGATCAAAGAGTAGACAGTTTGAGACATTACTCCCATTTGGAAAAGTCCGCATGGTGAGCGTTATATTCAATCCCGATGCAATGTCTGTCTTTCATCAAAACTCTGAACGTCCACAGATTACAGGAAGCCTCCAGATGTGCTTCGGAAACTACTACTGGTGTCCCAGGAAGCGATCAAAGCGTAGACAGTTTGAGACATTACTCCCATTTGGAAAAGTCCGCATGGTGAGCGTTATATTAAATCCCGATGCAATGTCTGTCTTTCATCAAAACTCTGAATGTCCACAGATTACAGGAAGCCTCCAGATGTGCTTCGGAAACTACTACTGGTGTCCCAGGAAGCGATCAAAGCGTAGACAGTTTGAGACATTACTCCCATTTGGAAAAGTCCGCATGGTGAGCGTTATATTCAATCCCGATGCAATTTCTGTCTTTCATCAAAACTCTGAACGTCCACAGATTACAGGAAGCCTCCAGATGTGCTTCGGAAACTAATACTGGTGTCCCAGAAATCGATCAAAGAGAAGACAGTTTGAGACATTACTCCCATTTGGAAAACTCCGCATGGTGAGCGTTATATTCAATCCCGATGCAATGTCTGTCTTTCATCAAAACTCTGAACGTCCACAGATTACAGGAAGCCTCCAGATGTGCTTCGGAAACTACTACTGGTGTCCCAGGAAGCGATCAAAGCGTAGACAGTTTGAGACATTACTCCCATTTGGAAAAGTCCGCATGGTGAGCGTTATATTCAATCCCGATGCAATTTCTGTCTTTCATCAAAACTCTGAACGTCCACAGATTACAGGAAGCCTCCAGATGTGCTTCGGAAACTAATACTGGTGTCCCAGGAAGCGATCAAAGCGTAGACAGTTTGAGACATTACTCGCATTTGGAAAAGTCCGCATGGTGAGCGTTATATTAAATCCCGATGCAATGTCTGTCTTTCATCAAAACTCTGAATGTCCACAGATTACAGGAAGCCTCCAGATGTGCTTCGGAAACTACTACTGGTGTCCCAGGAAGCGATCAAAGCGTAGACAGTTTGAGACATTACTCCCATTTGGAAAAGTCCGCATGGTGAGCGTTATATTCAACCCCGATGCAATTTCTGTCTTTCATCAAAACTCTGAACGTTCACAGATTACAGGAAGCCTCCAGATTTGCTTCGGAAACTACTACTGGTGTCCCAGGAATCGATCAAAGAGTACACAGTTTGAGACATTACTCCCATGCAGAAAAGTCCGCATGGTGAGCGTTATATTCAATCCCGATGCAATATCTGTCTTTCATCAAAACTCTGAACGTCAACAGATTACAGGAAGCCTCCAGATGTGCTTCGGAAACTACTACTGGTGTCCCAGGAATCGATCAAAGAGTAGACAGTTTGAGACATTACTCCCATTTGGAAAAGTCCGTATGGTGAGCGTTATATTCAATATCGATGCAATTTCTGTCTTTCATCAAAACTCTGAACGTCCACAGATTACAGGAAGCCTCCAGATGTGCTTCGGAAACTACTACTGGTGTCCCAGGAAGCGATCAAAGCGTAGACAGTTTGAGACATTACTCCCATTTGGAAAAGTCCGCATGGTGAGCGTTATATTCAATCCCGATGCAATTTCTGTCTTTCATCAAAACTCTGAACGTCCACAGATTACAGGAAGCCTCCAGATGTGCTTCGGAAACTAATACTGGTGTCCCAGGAAGCGATCAAAGCGTAGACAGTTTGAGACATTACTCGCATTTGGAAAAGTCCGCATGGTGAGCGTTATATTAAATCCCGATGCAATGTCTGTCTTTCATCAAAACTCTGAATGTCCACAGATTACAGGAAGCCTCCAGATGTGCTTCGGAAACTACTACTGGTGTCCCAGGAAGCGATCAAAGCGTAGACAGTTTGAGACATTACTCCCATTTGGAAAAGTTCGCATGGTGAGCGTTATATTCAATCCCGATGCAATTTCTGTCTTTCATCAAAACTCTGAACGTCCACAGATTACAGGAAGCCTCCAGATGGGCTTCGGAATCTAATACTGGTGTCCCAGAAATCGATCAAAGAGTAGACAGTTTGAGACATTACTCCCATTTGGAAAAGTCCGCATGGTGAGCGTTATATTCAATCCCGATGCAATGTCTGTCTTTCATCAAAACTCTGAACGTCCACAGATTACAGGAAGCCTCCAGATGTGCTTCGGAAACTACTACTGGTGTCCCAGGAAGCGATCAAAGCGTAGACAGTTTGAGACATTACTCCCATTTGGAAAAGTCCGCATGGTGAGCGTTATATTAAATCCCGATGCAATGTCTGTCTTTCATCAAAACTCTGAATGTCCACAGATTACAGGAAGCCTCCAGATGTGCTTCGGAAACTACTACTGGTGTCCCAGGAAGCGATCAAAGCGTAGACAGTTTGAGACATTACTCCCATTTGGAAAAGTCCGCATGGTGAGCGTTATATTCAATCCCGATGCAATTTCTGTCTTTCATCAAAACTCTGAACGTCCACAGATTACAGGAAGCCTCCAGATGTGCTTCGGAAACTAATACTGGTGTCCCAGAAATCGATCAAAGAGAAGACAGTTTGAGACATTACTCCCATTTGGAAAAGTCCGCATGGTGAGCGTTATATTCAATCCCGATGCAATGTCTGTCTTTCATCAAAACTCTGAACGTCCACAGATTACAGGAAGCCTCCAGATGTGCTTCGGAAACTACTACTGGTGTCCCAGGAAGCGATCAAAGCGTAGACAGTTTGAGACATTACTCCCATTTGGAAAAGTCCGCATGGTGAGCGTTATATTCAATCCCGATGCAATTTCTGTCTTTCATCAAAACTCTGAACGTCCACAGATTACAGGAAGCCTCCAGATGTGCTTCGGAAACTAATACTGGTGTCCCAGGAAGCGATCAAAGCGTAGACAGTTTGAGACATTACTCGCATTTGGAAAAGTCCGCATGGTGAGCGTTATATTAAATCCCGATGCAATGTCTGTCTTTCATCAAAACTCTGAATGTCCACAGATTACAGGAAGCCTCCAGATGTGCTTCGGAAACTACTACTGGTGTCCCAGGAAGCGATCAAAGCGTAGACAGTTTGAGACATTACTCCCATTTGGAAAAGTCCGCATGGTGAGCGTTATATTCAACCCCGATGCAATTTCTGTCTTTCATCAAAACTCTGAACGTTCACAGATTACAGGAAGCCTCCAGATGTGCTTCGGAAACTACTACTGGTGTCCCAGGAATCGATCAAAGAGTACACAGTTTGAGACATTACTCCCATGCAGAAAAGTCCGCATGGTGAGCGTTATATTCAATCCCGATGCAATATCTGTCTTTCATCAAAACTCTGAACGTCAACAGATTACAGGAAGCCTCCAGATGTGCTTCGGAAACTACTACTGGTGTCCCAGGAATCGATCAAAGAGTAGACAGTTTGAGACATTACTCCCATTTGGAAAAGTCCGTATGGTGAGCGTTATATTCAATATCGATGCAATTTCTGTCTTTCATCAAAACTCTGAACGTCCACAGATTACAGGAAGCCTCCAGATGTGCTTCGGAAACTACTACTGGTGTCCCAGGAAGCGATCAAAGCGTAGACAGTTTGAGACATTACTCCCATGGAGACAAGTCCGCATGGTGAGCGTTATATTCAATCCCGATGCAATTTCTGTCTTTCATCAAAACTCTGAACGTCCACAGATTACAGGAAGCCTCCAGATGTGCTTCGGAAACTACTACTGGTGTCCCAGGAAGCGATCCAAGCGTAGACAGTTTGAGACATTACTCCCATTTGGAAAAGTCCGCATGGTGAGCGTTATATTCAATCCCGATGCAAATTCTGTCTTTCATCAAAACTCTGAACGTCCACAGATTACAGGAAGCCTCCAGATGTGCTTCGGAAACTAATACTGGTGTCCCAGGAAGCGATCAAAGCGTAGACAGTTTGAGACATTACTCGCATTTGGAAAAGTCCGCATGGTGAGCGTTATATTAAATCCCGATGCAATGTCTGTCTTTCATCAAAACTCTGAATGTCCACAGATTACAGGAAGCCTCCAGATGTGCTTCGGAAACTACTACTGGTGTCCCAGGAAGCGATCAAAGCGTAGACAGTTTGAGACATTACTCCCATTTGGAAAAGTTCGCATGGTGAGCGTTATATTCAATCCCGATGCAATTTCTGTCTTTCATCAAAACTCTGAACGTCCACAGATTACAGGAAGCCTCCAGATGGGCTTCGGAATCTAATACTGGTGTCCCAGAAATCGATCAAAGAGTAGACAGTTTGAGACATTACTCCCATTTGGAAAAGTCCGCATGGTGAGCGTTATATTCAATCCCGATGCAATGTCTGTCTTTCATCAAAACTCTGAACGTCCACAGATTACAGGAAGCCTCCAGATGTGCTTCGGAAACTACTACTGGTGTCCCAGGAAGCGATCAAAGCGTAGACAGTTTGAGACATTACTCCCATTTGGAAAAGTCCGCATGGTGAGCGTTATATTCAATCCCGATGCAATTTCTGTCTTTCATCAAAACTCTGAACGTCCACAGATTACAGGAAGCCTCCAGATGTGCTTCGGAAACTAATACTGGTGTCCCAGGAAGCGATCAAAGCGTAGACAGTTTGAGACATTACTCGCATTTGGAAAAGTCCGCATGGTGAGCGTTATATTAAATCCCGATGCAATGTCTGTCTTTCATCAAAACTCTGAATGTCCACAGATTACAGGAAGCCTCCAGATGTGCTTCGGAAACTACTACTGGTGTCCCAGGAAGCGATCAATGCGTAGACAGTTTGAGACATTACTCCCATTTGGAAAAGTCCGCATGGGGAGCGTTATATTCAATCCCGATGCAATTTCTGTCTTTCATCAAAACTCTGAACGTCCACAGATTACAGGAAGCCTCCAGATGTGCTTCGGAAACTAATACTGGTGTCCCAGATATCGATCAAAGAGTAGACAGTTTGAGACATTACTCCCATTTGGAAAAGTCCGCATGGTGAGCCTTATATTCAATCCCGATGCAATGTCTGTCTTTCATCAAAACTCTGAACGTCCACAGATTACAGGAAGCCTCCAGATGTGCTTCGGAAACTACTACTGGTGTCCCAGGAAGCGATCAAAGCGTAGACAGTTTGAGACATTACTCCCATTTGGAAAAGTCCGCATGGTGAGCGTTATATTCAATCCCGATGCAATTTCTGTCTTTCATCAAAACTCTGAACGTCCACAGATTACAGGAAGCCTCCAGATGTGCTTCGGAAACTAATACTGGTGTCCCAGGAAGCGATCAAAGCGTAGACAGTTTGAGACATTACTCGCATTTGGAAAAGTCCGCATGGTGAGCGTTATATTAAATCCCGATGCAATGTCTGTCTTTCATCAAAACTCTGAATGTCCACAGAATACAGGAAGCCTCCAGATGTGCTTCGGAAACTACTACTGGTGTCCCAGGAAGCGATCAAAGCGTAGACAGTTTGAGACATTACTCCCATTGGAAAAGTCCGCATGGTGAGCGTTATATTCAACCCCGATGCAATTTCTGTCTTTCATCAAAACTCTGAACGTTCACAGATTACAGGAAGCCTCCAGATGTGCTTCGGAAACTACTACTGGTGTCCCAGGAATCGATCAAAGAGTACACAGTTTGAGACATTACTCCCATGCAGAAAAGTCCGCATGGTGAGCGTTATATTCAATCCCGATGCAATATCTGTCTTTCATCAAAACTCTGAACGTCAACAGATTACAGGAAGCCTCCAGATGTGCTTCGGAAACTACTACTGGTGTCCCAGGAATCGATCAAAGAGTAGACAGTTTGAGACATTACTCCCATTTGGAAAAGTCCGTATGGTGAGCGTTATATTCAATATCGATGCAATTTCTGTCTTTCATCAAAACTCTGAACGTCCACAGATTACAGGAAGCCTCCAGATGTGCTTCGGAAACTACTACTGGTGTCCCAGGAAGCGATCAAAGCGTAGACAGTTTGAGACATTACTCCCATGGAGAAAAGTCCGCATGGTGAGCGTTATATTCAATCCCGATGCAATTTCTGTCTTTCATCAAAACTCTGAACGTCCACAGATTACAGGAAGCCTCCAGATGTGCTTCGGAAACTACTACTGGTGTCCCAGGAAGCGATCAAAGCGTAGACAGTTTGAGACATTACTCCCATTTGGAAAATTCCGCATGGTGAGCGTTATATTCAATCCCGATGCAATTTGTGTCTTTCATCAAATCTCTGAACGTCCACAGATTACAGGAAGCCTCCAGATGTGCTTCGGAAACTACTACTGGTGTCCCAGGAATCGATCAAAGAGTAGACAGTTTGAGACATTACTCCCATTTGGAAAAGTCCCCATGGTGAGCGTTATATTCAATCCCGATGCAATTTCTGTCTTTCATCAAAACTCTGAACGTCCACAGATTACAGGAAGCCTCCAGATGTGCTTCGGAAACTACTACTGGTGTCCCAGGAAGCGATCAAAGCGAAGACAGTTTGAGACATTACTCCCATTTGGAAAAGTCCGCATGGTGAGCGTTATATTCAATCCCGATGCAATTTCTGTCTTTCATCAAAACTCTGAACATCCACAGATTACAGGAAGCCTCCAGATGTGCTTCGGAAACTACTACTGGTGTCCCAGGAAGCGATCAAAGCGTAGACAGTTTGAGACATTACTCCCATGGAGAAAAGTCCGCATGGTGAGCGTTATATTCAATCCCGATGCAATTTCTGTCTTTCATCAAAACTCTGAACGTCCACAGATTACAGGAAGCCTCCAGATGTGCTTCGGAAACTACTACTGGTGTCCCAGGAAGCGATCAAAGCGTAGACAGTTTGAGACATTACTCCCATTTGGAAAAGTCCGCATAGTGAGCGTTATATTCAATCCCGATGCAATTTCTGTCTTTCATCAAAACTCTGAACGTCCACAGATTACAGGAAGCCTCCAGATGTGCTTCGGAAACTACTACTGGTGTCCCAGGAAGCGATCAAAGCGTAGACAGTTTGAGACATTACTCCCATTTGGAAAAGTCCGCATGGTGAGCATTATATTCAATCCCGATGCAATTTCTGTCTTTCATCAAAACTCTGAACGTCCACAGATTCCAGGAAGCCTCCAGATGTGCTTCGGAAACTAATACTGGTGTCCCAGAAATCGATCAAAGAGTAGACAGTTTGAGACATTACTCCCATTTGGAAAAGTCCGCATGGTGAGCGTTATATTCAATCCCGATGCAATGTCTGTCTTTCATCAAAACTCTGAACGTCCACAGATTACAGGAAGCCTCCAGATGTGCTTCGGAAACTACTACTGGTGTCCCAGGAAGCGATCAAAGCGTAGACAGTTTGAGACATTACTCCCATTTGGAAAAGTCCGCATGGTGAGCGTTATATTCAATCCCGATGCAATTTCTGTCTTTCATCAAAACTCTGAACGTCCACAGATTACAGGAAGCCTCCAGATGTGCTTCGGAAACTACTACTGGTGTCCCAGGAAGCGATCAAAGCGTAGACAGTTTGAGACATTACTCGCATTTGGAAAAGTCCGCATGGTGAGCGTTATATTAAATCCCGATGCAATTTCTGTCTTTCATCAAAACTCTGAATGTCCACAGATTACAGGAAGCCTCCAGATGTGCTTCGGAAACTACTACTGGTGTCCCAGGAAGCGATCAAAGCGTAGACAGTTTGAGACATTACTCCCATTTGGAAAAGTTCGCATGGTGAGCGTTATATTCAATCCCGATGCAATTTCTGTCTTTCATCAAAACTCTGAACGTCCACAGATTACAGGAAGCCTCCAGATGTGCTTCGGAATCTAATACTGGTGTCCCAGAAATCGATCAAAGAGTAGACAGTTTGAGACATTACTCCCATTTGGAAAAGTCCGCATCGTGAGCGTTATATTCAATCCCGATGCAATGTCTGTCTTTCATCAAAACTCTGAACGTCCACAGATTACAGGAATCCTCCAGATGTGCTTCGGAAACTACTACTGGTGTCCCAGGAAGCGATCAAAGCGTAGACAGTTTGAGACATTACTCCCATTTGGAAAAGTCCGCATGGTGAGCGTTATATTCAATCCCGATGCAATTTCTGTCTTTCATCAAAACTCTGAACGTCCACAGATTACAGGAAGCCTCCAGATGTGCTTCGGAAACTAATACTGGTGTCCCAGGAAGCGATCAAAGCGTAGACAGTTTGAGACATTACTCGCATTTGGAAAAGTCCGCATGGTGAGCGTTATATTAAATCCCGATGCAATATCTGTCTTTCATCAAAACTCTGAATGTCCACAGATTACAGGAAGCCTCCAGATGTGCTTCGGAAACTACTACTGGTGTCCCAGGAAGCGATCAAAGCGTAGACAGTTTGAGACATTACTCCCATTTGGAAAAGTCCGCATGGTGAGCGTTATATTCAATCCCGATGCAATTTCTGTCTTTCATCAAAACTCTGAACGTCCACAGATTACAGGAAGCCTCCAGATGTGCTTCGGAAACTAATACTGGTGTCCCAGAAATCGATCAAAGAGTAGACAGTTTGAGACATTACTCCCATTTGGAAAAGTCCGCATGGTGAGCGTTATATTCAATCCCGATGCAATGTCTGTCTTTCATCAAAACTCTGAACGTCCACAGATTACAGGAAGCCTCCAGATGTGCTTCGGAAACTACTACTGGTGTCCCAGGAAGCGATCAAAGCGTAGACAGTTTGAGACATTACTCCCATTTGGAAAAGTCCGCATGGTGAGCGTTATATTCAATCCCGATGCAATTTCTGTCTTTCATCAAAACTCTGAACGTCCACAGATTACAGGAAGCCTCCAGATGTGCTTCGGAAACTAATACTGGTGTCCCAGGAAGCGATCAAAGCGTAGACAGTTTGAGACATTAATCGCATTTGGAAAAGTCCGCATGGTGAGCGTTATATTAAATCCCGATGCAATGTCTGTCTTTCATCAAAACTCTGAATGTCCACAGATTACAGGAAGCCTCCAGATGTGCTTCGGAAACTACTACTGGTGTCCCAGGAAGCGATCAAAGCGTAGACAGTTTGAGACATTACTCCCATTGGAAAAGTCCGCATGGTGAGCGTTATATTCAATCCCGATGCAATTTCTGTCTTTCATCAAATCTCTGAACGTCCACAGATTACAGGAAGCTTCCAGATGTGCTTCGGAATCTAATACTGGTGTCCCAGGTAGCGATCAAAGCGTAGACAGTTTGAGACATTACTCCCATTTGGAAAAGTCCGCATGGTGAGCGTTATATTCAATCCCGATGCAATTTCTGTCTTTCATCAAAACTCTGAACGTCCACAGATTACAGGAAGCCTCCAGATGTGCTTCGGAAACTACTACTGGTGTCCCAGGAATCGATCAAAGAGTAGACAGTTCGAGACATTACTCCCATTTGGAAAAGTCCGCATGGTGAGCGTTATATTCAATCCCGATGCAATTTCTGTCTTCCATCAAAACTCTGAACGTCCACAGATTACAGGAAGCCTCCAGATGTGCTTCGGAAACTAATACTGGTGTCCCAGGAAGCGATCAAAGCGTAGACAGTTTGAGACATTACTCCCATTTGGAAAAGTCCGCATGGTGAGCGTTATATTCAATCCCGATGCAATTTCTGTCTTTCATCAAAACTCTGAACGTCCACAGATTACAGGAAGCCTCCAGATGTGCTTCGGAAACTACTACTGGTGTCCCAGGAATCTATCAAAGCGTAGACAGTTTGAAACATTACTCCCATTTGGAAAAGTCCGCATGGTGAGCGTTATATTCAATCCCGATGCAATTTCTTTCTTTCATCAAAACTCTGAACGTCCACAGATTACAGGAAGCCTCCAGATGTGCTTCGGAAACTACTACTGGTGTCCCAGGAAGCGATGAAAGCGTAGACAGTTTGAGACATTACTCCCATTTGGAAAAGTCCGCATGGTGAGCGTTATATTCAATCCCGATGCAATTTCTGTCTTTCATCAAAACTCTGAACGTCCACAGATTACAGGAAGCCTCCAGATGTGCTTCGGAAACTACTACTGGTGTCCCAGGAAGCGATCAAAGCGTAGACAGTTTGAGACATTACTCCCATTTGGAAAAGTCCGCATGGTGAGCGTTATATTCAATCCCGATGCAATTTCTGTCTTTCATCAAAACTCTGAACGTCCACAGATTACAGGAAGCCTCCAGATGTGCTTCGGAAACTAATACTGGTGTCCCAGGAAGCGATCAAAGCGTAGACAGTTTGAGACATTACTCGCATGTTGAAAAGTCCGCATGGTGAGCGTTATATTAAATCCCGATGCAATGTCTGTCTTTCATCAAAACTCTGAATGTCCACAGATTACAGGAAGCCTCCAGATGTGCTTCGGAAACTACTACTGGTGTCCCAGGAAGCGATCAAAGCGTAGACAGTTTGAGACATTACTCCCATTGGAAAAGTCCGCATGGTGAGCGTTATATTCAATCCCGATGCAATTTCTGTCTTTCATCAAATCTCTGAACGTCCACAGATTACAGGAAGCTTCCAGATGTGCTTCGGAATCTAATACTGGTGTCCCAGGTAGCGATCAAAGCGTAGACAGTTTGAGACATTACTCCCATTTGGAAAAGTCCGCATGGTGAGCGTTATATTCAATCCCGATGCAATTTCTGTCTTTCATCAAAACTCTGAACGTCCACAGATTACAGGAAGCCTCCAGATGTGCTTCGGAAACTACTACTGGTGTCCCAGGAATCGATCAAAGAGTAGACAGTTTGAGACATTACTCCCATTTGGAAAAGTCCGCATGGTGAGCGTTATATTCAATCCCGATGCAATTTCTGTCTTTCATCAAAACTCTGAACGTCCACAGATTACAGGAAGCCTCCAGATGTGCTTCGGAAACTAATACTGGTGTCCCAGGAAGCGATCAAAGCGTAGACAGTTTGAGACATTACTCCCATTTGGAAAAGTCCGCATGGTGAGCGTTATATTCAATCCCGATGCAATTTCTGTCTTTCATCAAAACTCTGAACGTCCACAGATTACAGGAAGCCTCCAGATGTGCTTCGGAAACTACTACTGGTGTCCCAGGAATCTATCAAAGCGTAGACAGTTTGAAACATTACTCCCATTTGGAAAAGTCCGCATGGTGAGCGTTATATTCAATCCCGATGCAATTTCTTTCTTTCATCAAAACTCTGAACGTCCACAGATTACAGGAAGCCTCCAGATGTGCTTCGGAAACTACTACTGGTGTCCCAGGAATCGATCAAAGAGTAGACAGTTTGAGACATTACTCCCATTTGGAAAAGTCCGCATGGTGAGCGTTATATTGAATCCCGATGCAATTTCTGTCTTTCATCAAAACTCTGAACGTCCACAGATTACAGGAAGCCTCCAGATGTGCTTCGGAAACTACTACTGGTGTCCCAGGAAGCGATCAAAGCGTAGACAGTTTGAGACATTACTCCCATTTGGAAAAGTCCGCATGGTGAGCGTTATATTCAATGCCGATGCAATGTCTGTCTTTCATCAAAACTCTAAACGTCCACAGATTACAGGACGCCTCCAGATGTGCTTCGGAAACTACTACTGGTGTCCCAGGAAGCGATCAAAGCGTAGACAGTTTGAGACATTACTCCCATTTGGAAAAATCCGCATGGTGAGCGTTATATTCAATCCCGATGCAATTTCTGTCTTTCATCAAAACTCTGAACGTCCACAGATTACAGGAAGCCTCCAGATGTGCTTCGGAATCTAATACTGGTGTCCCAGGTAGCGATCAAAGCGTAGACAGTTTGAGACATTACTCCCATTTGGAAAAGTCCGCATGGTGAGCGTTATATTCAATGCCGATGCAATTTCTGTCTTTCATCAAAACTCTGAACGTCCACTGATTACAGGAAGCCTCCAGATGTGCTTCGGAAACTACTACTGGTGTCCCAGGAAGCGATCAAAGCGTAGACAGTTTGAGACATTACTCCCATTTGGAAAAGTCCGCATGGTGAGCGTTATATTGAATCCCGATGCAATTTCTGTCTTTCATCAAAACTCTGAACGTCCACAGATTACAGGAAGCCTCCAGATGTGCTTCGGAAACTACTACTGGTGTCCCAGGAAGCGATCAAAGAGTAGACAGTTTGAGACATTACTCCCATTTGGAAAAGTCCGCATGGTGAGCGTTATATTCAATCTCGATGCAATTTCTGTCTTTCATCAAAACTCTGAACGTCCACAGATTACAGGAAGCCTCCAGATGTGCTTCGGAAACTACTACTGGTGTCCCAGGAAACAATCAAAGCGTAGACATTTTGAGACATTACTCCCATTTGGAAAATTCCGCATGGTGAGCGTTATATTCAATCCCGACGCAATTTCTGTCTTTCATCAAAACTCTGAACGTCCACAGATTACAGGAAGCCTCCAGATGTGCTTCGGAAACTACTACTGGTGTCCAAGGAATCGATCAAAGAGTAGACAGTTTGAGACATTACTCCCATTTGGAAAAGTCCGCATGGTGAGCGTTATATTCAATCCAGATGCAATTTCTGTCTTTCATCAAAACTCTGAACGTCCACAGATTACAGGAAGCCTCCAGATGTGCTTCGGAAACTACTACTGGTGTCCCAGGAATCGATCAAAGCGTAGACAGTTTGAGACATTACTCCCATTTGGAAAAGTCCGCATGGTGAGCGTTATATTCAATCCCGATGCAATTTCTGTCTTTCATCAAAACTCTGAACGTCCACAGATTACAGGAAGCCTCCAGATGTGCTTCGGAAACTACTACTGGTGTCCCAGGAATCGATCAAAGCGTAGACAGTTTGAGACATTACTCCCATTTGGAAAAGTCCGCATGGTGAGCGTTATATTCAATCCCGATGCAATTTCTGTCTTTCATCAAAACTCTGAACCTCCACAGATTACAGGAAGCCTCCAGATGTGCTTCGGAAACTACTACTGGTGTCCCAGGAAGCGATCAAAGCGTAGACAGTTTGAGACATTACTCCCATTTGGAAAAGTACGCATGGTGAGCGTTATATTCAATCCCGATGCAATTTCTGTCTTTCATCAAAACTCTGAACGTCCACAGATTACAGGAAGCCTCCAGATGTGCTTCGGAAACTAATAATGGTGTCCCAGGAAGCGATCAAAGCGTAGACATTTTGAGACATTACTCCCATTTGGAAAATTCCGCATGGTGAGCGTTATATTCAATCCCGATGCAATTTCTGTCTTTCATCAAAACTCTGAACGTCCACAGATTACAGGAAGCCTCCAGATGTGCTTCGGAAACTAATACTGGTGTCCCAGGAAGCGATCAAAGCGTAGACAGTTTGAGACATTACTCCCATTTGGAAAAGTCCGCATGGTGAGCGTTATATTCAATCCCGATGCAATTTCTGTCTTTCATCAAAACTCTGAACGTCCACAGATTACAGGAAGCCTCCAGATGTGCTTCGGAAACTACTACTGGTGTCCCAGGAATCGATCAAAGCGTAGACAGTTTGAGACATTACTCCCATTTGGAAAAGTCCGCATGGTGAGCGTTATATTCAGTCCCGATGCAATTTCTGTCTTTCATCAAAACTCTGAACGTCCACAGATTACAGGAAGCCTCCAGATGTGCTTCGGAAACTACTACTGGTGTCCCACGAAGCGATCAAAGCGTAGACAGTTTGAGACATTACTCCCATTTGGAAAAGTCCGCATGGTGAGCGTTATATTCAATCCCGATGCAATTTCTGTCTTTCATCAAAACTCTGAACGTCCACAGATTACAGGAAGCCTCCAGATGTGCTTCTGAAACTACTACTGGTGTCCCAGGAATCGATCAAAGAGTAGACAGTTTGAGACATTACTCCCATTTGGAAAAGTCCGCATGGTGAGCGTTATATTCAATCCCGATGCAATTTCTGTCTTTCATCAAAACTCTGAACGTCCACAGATTACAGGAAGCCTCCAGATGTGCTTCGGAAACTACTACAGGTGTCCCAGGAAGCGATCAAACCGTAGACAGTTTGAGACATTACTCCCATTTGGAAAAGTCCGCATGGTGAGCGTTATATTCAAATCCCGATGCAATTTCTGTCTTTCATCAAAACTCTGAACGTCCACAGATTACAGGAAGCCTCCAGATGTGCTTCGGAAACTAATACTGGTGTCCCAGGAAGCGATCAAAGCGTAGACAGTTTGAGACATTACTCCCATTTGGAAAAGTCCGCATGGTGAGCGTTATATTCAATCCCGATGCAATTTCTGTCTTTCATCAAAACTCTGAACGTCCACAGATTACAGGAAGCCTCCAGATGTGCTTCGGAAACTACTACTGGTGTCACAGGAAGCGATCAAAGCGTAGACAGTTTGAGACATTACTCCCATGGAGAAAAGTCCGCATGGTGAGCGTTATATTCAATCCCGATGCAATTTCTGTCTTTCATCAAAACTCTGAACGTCCACAGATTACAGGAAGCCTCCAGATGTGCTTCGGAAACTACTACTGGTGTCCCAGGAAGCGATCAAAGCGTAGACAGTTTGAGACATTACTCCCATTTGGAAAAGTCCGCATGGTGAGCGTTATATTCAATCCCGATGCAATTTCTGTCTTTCATCAAAACTCTGAACGTCCACAGATTACAGGAAGCCTCCAGATGTGCTTCGGAAACTACTACTGGTGTCCCAGGAATCGATCAAAGAGTAGACAGTTTGAGACATTACTCCCATTTGGAAAAGTCCGCAAGGTGAGCGTTATATTCAATCCCGAAGCAATTTCTGTCTTTCATCAAAACTCTGAACGTCCACAGATTACAGGAAGCCTCCAGATGTGCTTCGGAAACTACTACTGGTGTCCCAGGAAGCGATCAAAGCGTAGACAGTTTGAGACATTACTCCCATTTGGAAAAGTCCGCATGGTGAGCGTTATATTCAATCCCGATGCAATTTCTGTCTTTCATCAAAACTCTGAACGTCCACAGATTACAGGAAGCCTCCAGATGTGCTTCGGAAACTACTACTGGTGTCCCAGGAATCGATCAAAGAGTAGACAGTTTGAGACATTACTCCCATTTGGAAAAGTCCGCATGGTGAGCGTTATATTCAATCCCGATGGAATTTCTGTCTTTCATCAAAACTCTGAACGTCCACAGATTACAGGAAGCCTCCAGATGTGCTTCGGAAACTACTACTGGTGTCCCAGGAAGCGATCAAAGCGTAGACAGTTTGAGACATTACTCCCATTTGGAAAAGTCCGCATGGTGAGCGTTATATTCAATCCCGATGCAATTTCTGTCTTTCATCAAAACTCTGAACGTCCACAGATTACAGGAAGCCTCCAGATGTGCTTCGGAAACTACTACTGGTGTCCCAGGAATCGATCAAAGAGTAGACAATTTGAGACATTACTCCCATTATTAAAGTCCGCATGGTGAGCGTTATATTCAATCCCGATGCAATTTCTGTCTTTCATCAAAACTCTGAACGTCCACAGATTACAGGAAGCCTCCAGATGTGCTTCGGAAACTAATACTGGTGTCCCAGGAAGCGATCAAAGCGTAGACAGTTTGAGACATTACTCCCATTTGGAAAAGTCCGCATGGTGAGCGTTATATTCAATCCCGATGCAATTTCTGTCTTTCATCAAAACTCTGAACGTCCACAGATTACAGGAAGCCTCCAGATGTGCTTCGGAAACTAATACTGGTGTCCCAGGAAGCGATCAAGGCGTAGACAGTTTGAGACATTACTCCCATTTGGAAAAGTCCGCATGGTGAGCGTTATATTCAATCCCGATGCAATGTCTGCCTTTCATCAAAACTCTGAACGTCCACAGGTTACAGGAAGCCTCCAGATGTGCTTCGGAAACTACTACTGGTGTCCCAGGTAGCGATCAAAGCGTAGACAGTTTGAGACATTACTCCCATTTGGAAAAGTCCGCATGGTGAGCGTTATATTCAATCCCGATGCAATTTCTGTCTTTCATCAAAACTCTGAACGTCCACAGATTACAGGAAGCCTCCAGATGTGCTTCTGAAACTACTACTGGTGTCCCAGGAATCGATCAAAGAGTAGACAGTTTGAGACATTACTCCCATTTGGAAAAGTCCGCATGGTGAGCGTTATATTCAATCCCGATGCAATTTCTGTCTTTCATCAAAACTCTGAACGTCCACAGATTACAGGAAGCCTCCAGATGTGCTTCGGAAACTACTACAGGTGTCCCAGGAAGCGATCAAACCGTAGACAGTTTGAGACATTACTCCCATTTGGAAAAGTCCGCATGGTGAGCGTTATATTCAAATCCCGATGCAATTTCTGTCTTTCATCAAAACTCTGAACGTCCACAGATTACAGGAAGCCTCCAGATGTGCTTCGGAAACTAATACTGGTGTCCCAGGAAGCGATCAAAGCGTAGACAGTTTGAGACATTACTCCCATTTGGAAAAGTCCGCATGGTGAGCGTTATATTCAATCCCGATGCAATTTCTGTCTTTCATCAAAACTCTGAACGTCCACAGATTACAGGAAGCCTCCAGATGTGCTTCGGAAACTACTACTGGTGTCACAGGAAGCGATCAAAGCGTAGACAGTTTGAGACATTACTCCCTTGGAGAAAAGTCCGCATGGTGAGCGTTATATTCAATCCCGATGCAATTTCTGTCTTTCATCAAAACTCTGAACGTCCACAGATTACAGGAAGCCTCCAGATGTGCTTCGGAAACTACTACTGGTGTCCCAGGAAGCGATCAAAGCGTAGACAGTTTGAGACATTACTCCCATTTGGAAAAGTCCGCATGGTGAGCGTTATATTCAATCCCGATGCAATTTCTGTCTTTCATCAAAACTCTGAACGTCCACAGATTACAGGAAGCCTCCAGATGTGCTTCGGAAACTACTACTGGTGTCCCAGGAATCGATCAAAGAGTAGACAGTTTGAGACATTACTCCCATTTGGAAAAGTCCGCAAGGTGAGCGTTATATTCAATCCCGAAGCAATTTCTGTCTTTCATCAAAACTCTGAACGTCCACAGATTACAGGAAGCCTCCAGATGTGCTTCGGAAACTACTACTGGTGTCCCAGGAAGCGATCAAAGCGTAGACAGTTTGAGACATTACTCCCATTTGGAAAAGTCCGCATGGTGAGCGTTATATTCAATCCCGATGCAATTTCTGTCTTTCATCAAAACTCTGAACGTCCACAGATTACAGGAAGCCTCCAGATGTGCTTCGGAAACTACTACTGGTGTCCCAGGAATCGATCAAAGAGTAGACAGTTTGAGACATTACTCCCATTTGGAAAAGTCCGCATGGTGAGCGTTATATTCAATCCCGATGGAATTTCTGTCTTTCATCAAAACTCTGAACGTCCACAGATTACAGGAAGCCTCCAGATGTGCTTCGGAAACTACTACTGGTGTCCCAGGAAGCGATCAAAGCGTAGACAGTTTGAGACATTACTCCCATTTGGAAAAGTCCGCATGGTGAGCGTTATATTCAATCCCGATGCAATTTCTGTCTTTCATCAAAACTCTGAACGTCCACAGATTACAGGAAGCCTCCAGATGTGCTTCGGAAACTACTACTGGTGTCCCAGGAATCGATCAAAGAGTAGACAATTTGAGACATTACTCCCATTATTAAAGTCCGCATGGTGAGCGTTATATTCAATCCCGATGCAATTTCTGTCTTTCATCAAAACTCTGAACGTCCACAGATTACAGGAAGCCTCCAGATGTGCTTCGGAAACTAATACTGGTGTCCCAGGAAGCGATCAAAGCGTAGACAGTTTGAGACATTACTCCCATTTGGAAAAGTCCGCATGGTGAGCGTTATATTCAATCCCGATGCAATTTCTGTCTTTCATCAAAACTCTGAACGTCCACAGATTACAGGAAGCCTCCAGATGTGCTTCGGAAACTAATACTGGTGTCCCAGGAAGCGATCAAGGCGTAGACAGTTTGAGACATTACTCCCATTTGGAAAAGTCCGCATGGTGAGCGTTATATTCAATCCCGATGCAATGTCTGCCTTTCATCAAAACTCTGAACGTCCACAGGTTACAGGAAGCCTCCAGATGTGCTTCGGAAACTACTACTGGTGTCCCAGGTAGCGATCAAAGCGTAGACAGTTTGAGACATTACTCCCATTTGGAAAAGTCCGCATGGTGAGCGTTATATTCAATCCCGATGCAATTTCTGTCTTTCATCAAAACTCTGAACGTCCACAGATTACAGGAAGCCTCCAGATGTGCTTCAGAAACTACTACTGGTGTCCCAGGAAGCGATCAAAGCGTAGACAGTTTGAGACATTACTCCCATTTGGAAAAGTCCGCATGGTGAGCGTTATATTCAATCCCGATGCAATTTCTGTCTTTCATCAAAACTCTGAACGTCCACAGATTACAGGAAGCCTCCAGATGTGCTTCGGAAACTACTACTGGTGTCCCAGGAATCGATCAAAGAGTAGACAGTTTGAGACATTACTCCCATTTGGAAAAGTCCGCATGGTGAGCGTTATATTCAATCCCGATGCAATTTCTGTCTTTCATCAAAACTCTGAACCTCCACAGATTACAGGAAGCCTCCAGATGTGCTTCGGAAACTACTACTGGTGTCCCAGGAAGCGATCAAAGCGTAGACAGTTTGAGACATTACTCCCATTTGGAAAAGTCCGCATGGTGAGCGTTATATTCAATCCCGATGCAATTTCTGTCTTTCATCAAAACTCTGAACGTCCACAGATTACAGGAAGCCTCCAGATGTGCTTCGGAAACTACTACTGGTGTCCAAGGAATCGATCAAAGAGTAGACAGTTTGAGACATTACTCCCATTTGGAAAAGTCCGCATGGTGAGCGTTATATTCAATCCCGATGCAATTTCTGTCTTTCATCAAAACTCTGAACGTCCACAGATTACAGGAAGCCTCCAGATGTGCTTCGGAAACTAATACTGGTGTCCCAGGAAGCGATCAAAGCGTAGACAGTTTGAGACATTACTCCCATTTGGAAAAGTCCGCATGGTGAGCGTTATATTCAATCCCGATGCAATTTCTGTCTTTCATCAAAACTCTGAACGTCCACAGATTACAGGAAGCCTCCAGATGTGCTTCGGAAACTACTACTGGTGTCCCAGGAATCGATCAAAGCGTAGACAGTTTGAGACATTACTCCCATTTGGAAAAGTCCGCATGGTGAGCGTTATATTCAATCCCGAAGCAATTTCTGTCTTTCATCAAAACTCTGAACGTCCACAGATTACAGGAAGCCTCCAGATGTGCTTCGGAAACTACTACTGGTGTCCCAGGAATCGATCAAAGCGTAGACAGTTTGAGACATTACTCCCATTTGGAAAAGTCCGCATGGTGAGCGTTATATTCAATCCCGATGCAATTTCTGTCTTTCATCAAAACTCTGAACGTCCACAGATTACAGGAAGCCTCCAGATGTGCTTCGGAAACTACTACTGGTGTCCCAGGAAGCGATCAAAGCGTAGACAGTTTGAGACATTACTCCCATTTGGAAAAGTCCGCATGGTGAGCGTTATATTCAATCCCGATGCAATTTCTGTCTTTCATCAAAACTCTGAACGTCCACAGATTACAGGAAGCCTCCAGATGTGCTTCTGAAACTACTACTGGTGTCCCAGGAATCGATCAAAGAGTAGACAGTTTGAGACATTACTCCCATTTGGAAAAGTCCGCATGGTGAGCGTTATATTCAATCCCGATGCAATTTCTGTCTTTCATCAAAACTCTGAACGTCCAAAGATTACAGGAAGCCTCCAGATGTGCTTCGGAAACTACTACAGGTGTCTCAGGAAGCGATCAAACCGTAGACAGTTTGAGACATTACTCCCATTTGGAAAAGTCCGCATGGTGAGCGTTATATTCAATCCCGATGCAATTTCTGTCTTTCATCAAAACTCTGAACGTCCACAGATTACAGGAAGCCTCCAGATGTGCTTCGGAAACTAATACTGGTGTCCCAGGAAGCGATCAAAGCGTAGACAGTTTGAGACATTACTCCCATTTGGAAAAGTCCGCATGGTGAGCGTTATATTCAATCCCGATGCAATTTCTGTCTTTCATCAAAACTCTGAACGTCCACAGATTACAGGAAGCCTCCAGATGTGCTTCGGAAACTACTACTGGTGTCACAGGAAGCGATCAAAGCGTAGACAGTTTGAGACATTACTCCCATGGAGAAAAGTCCGCATGGTGAGCGTAATATTCAATCCCGATGCAATTTCTGTCTTTCATCAAAACTCTGAACGTCCACAGATTACAGGAAGCCTCCAGATGTGCTTCGGAAACTACTACTGGTGTCCCAGGAAGCGATCAAAGCGTAGACAGTTTGAGACATTACTCCCATTTGGAAAAGTCCGCATGGTGAGCGTTATATTCAATCCCGATGCAATTTCTGTCTTTCATCAAAACTCTGAACGTCCACAGATTACAGGAAGCCTCCAGATGTGCTTCGGAAACTACTACTGGTGTCCCAGGAATCGATCAAAGAGTAGACAGTTTGAGACATTACTCCCATTTGGAAAAGTCCGCATGGTGAGCGTTATATTCAATCCCGAAGCAATTTCTGTCTTTCATCAAAACTCTGAACGTCCACAGATTACAGGAAGCCTCCAGATGTGCTTCGGAAACTACTACTGGTGTCCCAGGAAGCGATCAAAGCGTAGACAGTTTGAGACATTACTCCCATTTGGAAAAGTCCGCATGGTGAGCGTTATATTCAATCCCGATGCAATTTCTGTCTTTCATCAAAACTCTGAACGTCCACAGATTACAGGAAGCCTCCAGATGTGCTTCGGAAACTACTACTGGTGTCCCAGGAATCGATCAAAGAGTAGACAGTTTGAGACATTACTCCCATTTGGAAAAGTCCGCATGGTGAGCGTTATATTCAATCCCGATGGAATTTCTGTCTTTCATCAAAACTCTGAACGTCCACAGATTACAGGAAGCCTCCAGATGTGCTTCGGAAACTACTACTGGTGTCCCAGGAAGCGATCAAAGCGTAGACAGTTTGAGACATTACTCCCATTTGGAAAAGTCCGCATGGTGAGCGTTATATTCAATCCCGATGCAATTTCTGTCTTTCATCAAAACTCTGAACGTCCACAGATTACAGGAAGCCTCCAGATGTGCTTCGGAAACTACTACTGGTGTCCCAGGTAGCGATCAAAGCGTAGACAGTTTGAGACATTACTCCCATTTGGAAAAGTCCGCATGGTGAGCGTTATATTCAATCCCGATGCAATTTCTGTCTTTCATCAAAACTCTGAACGTCCACAGATTACAGGAAGCCTCCAGATGTGCTTCGGAAACTACTACTGGTGTCCCAGGAAGCGATCAAAGCGTAGACAGTTTGAGACATTACTCCCATTTGGAAAAGTCCGCATGGTGAGCGTTATATTCAATCCCGATGCAATTTCTGTCTTTCATCAAAACTCTGAACGTCCACAGATTACAGGAAGCCTCCAGATGTGCTTCGGAAACTACTACTGGTGTCCCAGGAATCGATCAAAGAGTAGACAGTTTGAGACATTACTCCCATTTGGAAAAGTCCGCATGGTGAGCGTTATATTCAATCCCGATGCAATTTCTGTCTTTCATCAAAACTCTGAACGTCCACAGATTACAGGAAGCCTCCAGATGTGCTTCGGAAACTACTACTGGTGTCCCAGGAAGCGATCAAAGCGTAGACATTTTGAGACATTACTCCCATTTGGAAAATTCCGCATGGTGAGCGTTATATTCAATCCCGATGCATTTTCTGTCTTTCATCAAAACTCTGAACGTCCACAGATTACAGGAAGCCTCCAGATGTGCTTCGGGAACTACTACTGGTGTCCAAGGAATCGATCAAAGAGTAGACAGTTTGAGACATTACTCCCATTTGGAAAAGTCCGCATGGTGAGCGTTATATTCAATCCCGATGCAATTTCTGTCTTTCATCAAAACTCTGAACGTCCACAGATTACAGGAAGCCTCCAGATGTGCTTCGAAAACTAATACTGGTGTCCCAGGAAGCGATCAAAGCGTAGACAGTTTGAGACATTACTCCCATTTGGAAAAGTCCGCAAGGTGAGCGTTATATTCAATCCCGATGCAATTTCTGTCTTTCATCAAAACTCTGAACGTCCACAGATTACAGGAAGCCTCCAGATGTGCTTCGGAAACTACTACTGGTGTCCCAGGAATCGATCAAAGCGTAGACAGTTTGAGACATTACTCCCATTTGGAAAAGTCCGCATGGTGAGCGTTATATTCAATCCCGAAGCAATTTCTGTCTTTCATCAAAACTCTGAACGTCCACAGATTACAGGAAGCCTCCAGATGTGCTTCGGAAACTACTACTGGTGTCCCAGGAATCGATCAAAGCGTAGACAGTTTGAGACATTACTCCCATTTGGAAAAGTCCGCATGGTGAGCGTTATATTCAATCCCGATGCAATTTCTGTCTTTCATCAAAACTCTGAACGTCCACAGATTACAGGAAGCCTCCAGATGTGCTTCAGAAACTACTACTGGTGTCCCAGGAAGCGTTCAAAGCGTAGACAGTTTGAGACATTACTCCCATTTGGAAAAGTCCGCATGGTGAGCGTTATATTCAATCCCGATGCAATTTCTGTCTTTCATCAAAACTCTGAACGTCCACAGATTACAGGAAGCCTCCAGATGTGCTTCGGAAACTAATACTGGTGTCCCAGGAAGCGATCAAAGCGTAGACAGTTTGAGACATTACTCCCATTTGGAAAAGTCCGCATGGTGAGCGTTATATTCAATCCCGATGCAATTTCTGTCTTTCATCAAAACTCTGAACGTCCACAGATTACAGGAAGCCTCCAGATGTGCTTCGGAAACTACTACTGGTGTCCCAGGAAGCGATCAAAGCGTAGACAGTTTGAGACATTACTCCCATTTGGAAAAGTCCGCATGGTGAGCGTTATATTCAATCCCGATGCAATTTCTGTCTTTCATCAAAACTCTGAACGTCCACAGATTACAGGAAGCCTCCAGATGTGCTTCGGAAACTACTACTGGTGTCCCAGGAATCGATCAAAGAGTAGACAGTTTGAGACATTACTCCCATTTGGAAAAGTCCGCATGGTGAGCGTTATATTCAATCCCGAAGCAATTTCTGTCTTTCATCAAAACTCTGAACGTCCACAGATTACAGGAAGCCTCCAGATGTGCTTCGGAAACTACTACTGGTGTCCCAGGAAGCGATCAAAGCGTAGACAGTTTGAGACATTACTCCCATTTGGAAAAGTCCGCATGGTGAGCGTTATATTCAATCCCGATGCAATTTCTGTCTTTCATCAAAACTCTGAACGTCCACAGATTACAGGAAGCCTCCAGATGTGCTTCGGAAACTACTACTGGTGTCCCAGGAAGCGATCAAAGCGTAGACTGTTTGAGACATTACTCCCATGGAGAAAAGTCCGCATGGTGAGCGTTATATTCAATCCCGATGCAATTTCTGTCTTTCATCAAAACTCTGAACGTCCACAGATTACAGGAAGCCTCCAGATGTGCTTCGGAAACTACTACTGGTGTCCCAGGAAGCGATCAAAGCGTAGACAGTTTGAGACATTACTCCCATTTGGAAAAGTCCGCATGGTGAGCGTTATATTCAATCCCGATGCAATTTCTGTCTTTCATCAAAACTCTGAACGTCCACAGATTACAGGAAGCCTCCAGATGTGCTTCGGAAACTACTACTGGTGTCGCAGGAATCGATCAAAGAGTAGACAGTTTGAGACATTACTCCCATTTGGAAAAGTCCGCATGGTGAGCGTTATATTCAATCCCGAAGCAATTTCTTTCTTTCATCAAAACTCTGAACGTCCACAGATTACAGGAAGCCTCCAGATGTGCTTCGGAAACTACTACTGGTGTCCCAGGAAGCGATCAAAGCGTAGACAGTTTGAGACATTACTCCCATTTGGAAAAGTCCGCATGGTGAGCGTTATATTCAATCCCGATGCAATTTCTGTCTTTCATCAAAACTCTGAACGTCCACAGATTACAGGAAGCCTCCAGATGTGCTTCGGAAACTACTACTGGTGTCCCAGGAATCGATCAAAGAGTAGACAGTTTGAGACATTACTCCCATTTGGAAAAGTCCGCATGGTGAGCGTTATATTCAATCCCGATGCAATTTCTGTCTTTCATCAAAACTCTGAACGTCCACAGATTACAGGAAGCCTCCAGATGTGCTTCGGAAACTACTACTGGTGTCCCAGGAATCGATCAAAGAGTAGACAGTTTGAGACATTACTCCCATTTGGAAAAGTCCGCATGGTGAGCGTTATATTCAATCCCGATGGAATTTCTGTCTTTCATCAAAACTCTGAACGTCCACAGATTACAGGAAGCCTCCAGATGTGCTTCGGAAACTACTACTGGTGTCCCAGAAAGCGATCAAAGCGTAGACAGTTTGAGACATTACTCCCATTTGGAAAAGTCCGCATGGTGAGCGTTATATTCAATCCCGATGCAGTTTCTGTCTTTCATCAAAACTCTGAACGTCCACAGATTACAGGAAGCCTCCAGATGTGCTTCGGAAACTAATACTGGTGTCCCAGGAAGCGATCAAAGCGTAGACAGTTTGAGACATTACTCCCATTTGGAAAAGTCCGCATGGTGAGCGTTATATTCAATCCCGATGCAATGTCTGCCTTTCATCAAAACTCTGAACGTCCACAGATTACAGGAAGCCTCCAGATGTGCTTCGGAAACTACTACTGGTGTCCCAGGAAGCGATCAAAGCGTAGACAGTTTGAGACATTACTCCCATTTGGAAAAGTCCGCATGGTGAGCGTTATATTCAATCCCGATGCAATTTCTGTCTTTCATCAAAACTCTGAACGTCCACAGATTACAGGAAGCCTCCAGATGTGCTTCGGAATCTAATACTGGTGTCCCAGGAAGCGATCAAAGCGTAGACAGTTTGAGACATTACTCCCATTTGGAAAAGTCCGCATGGTGAGCGTTATATTCAATCCCGATGCAATTTCTGTCTTTCATCAAAACTCTGAACGTCCACAGATTACAGGAAGCCTCCAGATGTGCTTCGGAAACTACTACTGGTGTCCCAGGAAGCGATCAAAGCGTAGACAGTTTGAGACATTACTCCCATTTGGAAAAGTCCGCATGGTGAGCGTTATATTCAATCCCGATGCAATTTCTGTCTTTCATCAAAACTCTGAACGTCCACAGATTACAGGAAGCCTCCAGATGTGCTTCGGAAACTACTACTGGTGTCCCAGGAATCGATCAAAGAGTAGACAGTTTGAGACATTACTCCCATTTGGAAAAGTCCGCATGGTGAGCGTTATATTCAATCCCGATGCAATTTCTGTCTTTCATCAAAACTCTGAACCTCCACAGATTACAGGAAGCCTCCAGATGTGCTTCGGAAACTACTACTGGTGTCCCAGGAAGCGATCAAAGCGTAGACATTTTGAGACATTACTCCCATTTGGAAAATTCCGCATGGTGAGCGTTATATTCAATCCCGATGCAATTTCTGTCTTTCATCAAAACTCTGAACGTCCACAGATTACAGGAAGCCTCCAGATGGGCTTCGGAAACTACTACTGGTGTCCAAGGAATCGATCAAAGAGTAGACAGTTTGAGACATTACTCCCATTTGGAAAAGTCCGCATGGTGAGCGTTATATTCAATCCCGATGCAATTTCTGTCTTTCATCAAAACTCTGAACGTCCACATATTACAGGAAGCCTCCAGATGTGCTTCGGAAACTAATACTGGTGTCCCAGGAAGCGATCAAAGCGTAGACATTTTGAGACATTACTCCCATTTGGAAAAGTCCGCATGGTGAGCGTTATATTCAATCCCGATGCAATTTCTGTCTTTCATCAAAACTCTGAACGTCCACAGATTACAGGAAGCCTCCAGATGTGCTTCGGAAACTACTACTGGTGTCCCAGGAATCGATCAAAGCGTAGACAGTTTGAGACATTACTCCCATTTGGAAAAGTCCGCATGGTGAGCGTTATATTCAATCCCGATGCAATGTCTGCCTTTCATCAAAACTCTGAACGTCCACAGATTACAGGAAGCCTCCAGATGTGCTTCGGAAACTACTACTGGTGTACCAGGAAGCGATCAAAGCGTAGACAGTTTGAGACATTACTCCCATTTGGAAAAGTCCGCATGGTGAGCGTTATATTCAATCCCGATTCAATTTCTGTCTTTCATCAAAACTCGGAACGTCCACAGGTTACAGGAAGCCTCCAGATGTGCTTCGGAAACTACTACTGGTGTCCCAGGAAGCGATCAAAGCGTAGACAGTTTGAGACATTACTCCCATTTGGAAAAGTCCGCATGGTGAGCGTTATATTCAATCCCGATGCAATTTCTGTCTTTCATCAAAACTCTGAACGTCCACAGATTACAGGAAGCCTCCAGATGTGCTTCGGAAACTAATACTGGTGTCCCAGGAAGCGATCAAAGCGTAGACAGTTTGAGACATTACTCCCATTTGGAAAAGTCCGCATGGTGAGCGTTATATTCAATCCCGATGCAATTTCTGTCTTTCATCAAAACTCTGAACGTCCACAGATTACAGGAAGCCTCCAGATGTGCTTCGGAAACTACTACTGGTGTCCCAGGAAGCGATCAAAGCGTAGACAGTTTGAGACATTACTCCCATGGAGAAAAGTCCGCATGGTGAGCGTTATATTCAATCCCGATGCAATTTCTGTCTTTCATCAAAACTCTGAATGTCCACAGATTACAGGAAGCCTCCAGATGTGCTTCGGAAACTACTACTGGTGTCCCAGGAAGCGATCAAAGCGTAGACAGTTTGAGACATTACTCCCATTTGGAAAAGTCCGCATGGTGAGCGTTATATTCAATCCCGATGCAATTTCTGTCTTTCATCAAAACTCTGAACGTCCACAGATTACAGGAAGCCTCCAGATGTGCTTCGGAAACTACTACTGGTGTCCCAGGAATCGATCAAAGAGTAGACAGTTTGAGACATTACTCCCATTTGGAAAAGTCCGCATGGTGAGCGTTATATTCAATCCCGATGGAATTTCTGTCTTTCATCAAAACTCTGAACGTCCACAGATTACAGGAAGCCTCCAGATGTGCTTCGGAAACTACTACTGGTGTCCCAGGAAGCGATCAAAGCGTAGACAGTTTGAGACATTACTCCCATTTGGAAAAGTCCGCATGGTGAGCGTTATATTCAATCCCGATGCAGTTTCTGTCTTTCATCAAAACTCTGAACGTCCACAGATTACAGGAAGCCTCCAGATGTGCTTCGGAAACTAATACTGGTGTCCCAGGAAGCGATCAAAGCGTAGACAGTTTGAGACATTACTCCCATTTGGAAAAGTCCGCATGGTGAGCGTTAATTCAATCCCGATGCAATTTCTGTCTTTCATCAAAACTCTGAACGTCCACAGATTACAGGAAGCCTCCAGATGTGCTTCGGAAACTACTACTGGTGTCCCAGGAAGCGATCAAAGCGTAGACAGTTTGAGACATTACTCCCATTTGGAAAAGTCCGCATGGTGAGCGTTATATTCAATCCCGATGCAATTTCTGTCTTTCATCAAAACTCTGAACGTCCACAGATTACAGGAAGCCTCCAGATGTGCTTCGGAAACTACTACTGGTGTCCCAGGAATCGATCAAAGAGTAGACAGTTTGAGACATTACTCCCATTTGGAAAAGTCCGCATGGTGAGCGTTATATTCAATCCCGATGCAATTTCTGTCTTTCATCAAAACTCTGAACCTCCACAGATTACAGGAAGCCTCCAGATGTGCTTCGGAAACTACTACTGGTGTCCCAGGAAGCGATCAAAGCGTAGACATTTTGAGACATTACTCCCATTTGGAAAATTCCGCATGGTGAGCGTTATATTCAATCCCGATGCAATTTCTGTCTTTCATCAAAACTCTGAACGTCCACAGATTACAGGAAGCCTCCAGATGGGCTTCGGAAACTACTACTGGTGTCCAAGGAATCGATCAAAGAGTAGACAGTTTGAGACATTACTCCCATTTGGAAAAGTCCGCATGGTGAGCGTTATATTCAATCCCGATGCAATTTCTGTCTTTCATCAAAACTCTGAACGTCCACATATTACAGGAAGCCTCCAGATGTGCTTCGGAAACTAATACTGGTGTCCCAGGAAGCGATCAAAGCGTAGACATTTTGAGACATTACTCCCATTTGGAAAAGTCCGCATGGTGAGCGTTATATTCAATCCCGATGCAATTTCTGTCTTTCATCAAAACTCTGAACGTCCACAGATTACAGGAAGCCTCCAGATGTGCTTCGGAAACTACTACTGGTGTCCCAGGAATCGATCAAAGCGTAGACAGTTTGAGACATTACTCCCATTTGGAAAAGTCCGCATGGTGAGCGTTATATTCAATCCCGATGCAATGTCTGCCTTTCATCAAAACTCTGAACGTCCACAGATTACAGGAAGCCTCCAGATGTGCTTCGGAAGCTACTACTGGTGTCCCAGGAAGCGATCAAAGCGTAGACAGTTTGAGACATTACTCCCATTTGGAAAAGTCCGCATGGTGAGCGTTATATTCAATCCCGATGCAATTTCTGTCTTTCATCAAAACTCGGAACGTCCACAGGTTACAGGAAGCCTCCAGATGTGCTTCGGAAACTACTACTGGTGTCCCAGGAAGCGATCAAAGCGTAGACAGTTTGAGACATTACTCCCATTTGGAAAAGTCCGCATGGTGAGCGTTATATTCAATCCCGATGCAATTTCTGTCTTTCATCAAAACTCTGAACGTCCACAGATTACAGGAAGCCTCCAGATATGCTTCGGAAACTAATACTGGTGTCCCAGGAAGCGATCAAAGCGTAGACAGTTTGAGACATTACTCCCATTTGGAAAAGTCCGCATGGTGAGCGTTATATTCAATCCCGATGCAATTTCTGTCTTTCATCAAAACTCTGAACGTCCACAGATTACAGGAAGCCTCCAGATGTGCTTCGGAAACTACTACTGGTGTCCCAGGAAGCGATCAAAGCGTAGACAGTTTGAGACATTACTCCCATGGAGAAAAGTCCGCATGGTGAGCGTTATATTCAATCCCGATGCAATTTCTGTCTTTCATCAAAACTCTGAACGTCCACAGATTACAGGAAGCCTCCAGATGTGCTTCGGAAACTACTACTGGTGTCCCAGGAAGCGATCAAAGCGTAGACAGTTTGAGACATTACTCCCATTTGGAAAAGTCCGCATGGTGAGCGTTATATTCAATCCCGATGCAATTTCTGTCTTTCATCAAAACTCTGAACGTCCACAGATTACAGGAAGCCTCCAGATGTGCTTCGGAAACTACTACTGGTGTCCCAGGAAGCGATCAAAGCGTAGACAGTTTGAGACATTACTCCCATGGAGAAAAGTCCGCATGGTGAGCGTTATATTCAATCCCGATGCAATTTCTGTCTTTCATCAAAACTCTGAACGTCAACAGATTACAGGAAGCCTCCAGATGTGCTTCGGAAACTACTACTGGTGTCCCAGGAAGCGATCAAAGCGTAGACAGTTTGAGACATTACTCCCATTTGGAAAAGTCCGCATGGTGAGCGTTATATTCAATCCCGATGCAATTTCTGTCTTTCATCAAAACTCTGAACGTCCACAGATTACAGGAAGCCTCCAGATGTGCTTCGGAAACTACTACTGGTGTCCCAGGAAGCGATCAAAGCGTAGACAGTTTGAGACATTACTGCCATTTGGAAAAGTCCGCATGGTGAGCGTTATATTCAATCCCGATGCAATTTCTGTCTTTCATCAAAACTCTGAACGTCCACAGATTACAGGAAGCCTCCAGATGTGCTTCGGAAACTACTACTGGTGTCCCAGGAAGCGATCAAAGCGTAGACAGTTTGAGACATTACTCCCATGGAGAAATTTCCGCATGGTGAGCGTTATATTCAATCCCGATGCAATTTCTGTCTTTCATCAAAACTCTGAACGTCCACAGATTACAGGAAGCCTCCAGTTGTGCTTCGGAAACTACTACTGGTGTCCCAGGAAGCGATCAAAGCGTAGACAGTTTGAGACATTACTCCCATGGAGAAAAGTCCGCATGGTGAGCGTTATATTCAATCCCGATGCAATTTCTGTCTTTCATCAAAACTCTGAACGTCCACAGATTACAGGAAGCCTCCAGATGTGCTTCGGAAACTACTACTGGTGTCCCAGGAAGCGATCAAAGCGTAGGCAGTTTTAAACATTACTCCCATTTGGAAAAGTCCGCATGGTGAGCGTTATATTCAATACCGATGCAATTTCTGTCTTTCATCAAAACTCTGAACGTCCACAGATTACAGGAAGCCTCCAGATGTGCTTCGGAAACTACTACTGGTGTCCCAGGAAGCGATCAAAGCGTAGACAGTTTGAGACATTACTCCCATGGAGAAAAGTCCGCATGGTGAGCGTTATATTCAATCCCGATGCAATGTCTGCCTTTCATCAAAACTCTGAACGTCCACAGATTACAGGAAGCCTCCAGATGTGCTTCGGAAACTACTACTGGTGTCCCAGGAAGCGATCAAAGCGTAGACAGTTTGAGACATTACTCCCATTTGGAAAAGTCCGCATGGTGAGCGTTATATTCAATCCCGATGCAATTTCTGTCTTTCATCAAAACTCTGAACGTCCACAGATTACAGGAAGCCTCCAGATGTGCTTCGGAATCTAATACTGGTGTCCCAGGTAGCGATCAAAGCGTAGACAGTTTGAGACATTACTCCCATTTGGAAAAGTCCGCATGGTGAGCGTTATATTCAATCCCGATGCAATTTCTGTCTTTCATCAAAACTCTGAACGTCCACAGATTACAGGAAGCCTACAGATGTGCTTCGGAAACTACTACTGGTGTCCCAGGAAGCGATCAAAGCGTAGACAGTTTGAGACATTACTCCCATTTGGAAAAGTCCGCATGGTGAGCGTTATATTCAATCCCGATGCAATTTCTGTCTTTCATCAAAACTCTGAACGTCCACAGATTACAGGAAGCCTCCAGATGTGCTTCGGAAACTACTACTGGTGTCCCAGGAAGCGATCAAAGCGTAGACAGTTTGAGACATTACTCCCATTTGGAAAAGTCCGCATGGTGAGCGTTATATTCAATCCCGATGCAATTTCTGTCTTTCATCAAAACTCTGAACGTCCACAGATTACAGGAAGCCTCCAGATGTGCTTCGGAAACTACTACTGGTGTCCCAGGAAGCGATCAAAGCGTAGACAGTTTGAGACATTACTCCCATGGAGAAAAGTCCGCATGGTGAGCGTTATATTCAATCCCGATGCAATTTCTGTCTTTCATCAAAACTCTGAACGTCCACAGATTACAGGAAGCCTCCAGATGTGCTTCGGAAACTACTACTGGTGTCCCAGGAAGCGATCAAAGCGTAGACAGTTTGAGACATTACTCCCATGGAGAAATTTCCGCATGGTGAGCGTTATATTCAATCCCGATGCAATTTCTGTCTTTCATCAAAACTCTGAACGTCCACAGATTACAGGAAGCCTCCAGATGTGCTTCGGAAACTACTACTGGTGTCCCAGGAAGCGATCAAAGCGTAGACAGTTTGAGACATTACTCCCATGGAGAAAAGTCCGCATGGTGAGCGTTATATTCAATCCCGATGCAATTTCTGTCTTTCATCAAAACTCTGAACGTCCACAGATTACAGGAAGCCTCCAGATGTGCTTCGGAAACTACTACTGGTGTCCCAGGAAGCGATCAAAGCGTAGGCAGTTTGAGACATTACTCCCATTTGGAAAAGTCCGCATGGTGAGCGTTATATTCAATCCCGATGCAATTTCTGTCTTTCATCAAAACTCTGAACGTCCACAGATTACAGGAAGCCTCCAGATGTGCTTCGGAAACTAATACTGGTGTCCCAGGAAGCGATCAAAGCGTAGACAGTTTGAGACATTACTCCCATGGAGAAAAGTCCGCATGGTGAGCGTTATATTCAATCCCGATGCAATGTCTGCCTTTCATCAAAACTCTGAACGTCCACAGATTACAGGAAGCCTCCAGATGTGCTTCGGAAACTACTACTGGTGTCCCAGGAAGCGATCAAAGCGTAGACAGTTTGAGACATTACTCCCATTTGGAAAAGTCCGCATGGTGAGCGTTATATTCAATCCCGATGCAATTTCTGTCTTTCATCAAAACTCTGAACGTCCACAGATTACAGGAAGCCTCCAGATGTGCTTCGGAATCTAATACTGGTGTCCCAGGTAGCGATCAAAGCGTAGACAGTTTGAGACATTACTCCCATTTGGAAAAGTCCGCATGGTGAGCGTTATATTCAATCCCGATGCAATTTCTGTCTTTCATCAAAACTCTGAACGTCCACAGATTACAGGAAGCCTCCAGATGTGCTTCGGAAACTACTACTGGTGTCCCAGAAAGCGATCAAAGCGTAGACAGTTTGAGACATTACTCCCATTTGGAAAAGTCCGCATGGTGAGCGTTATATTCAATCCCGATGCAATTTCTGTCTTTCATCAAAACTCTGAACGTCCACAGATTACAGGAAGCCTCCAGATGTGCTTCGGAAACTACTACTGGTGTCCCAGGAAGCGATCAAAGCGTAGACAGTTTGAGACATTACTGCCATTTGGAAAAGTCCGCATGGTGAGCGTTATATTCAATCCCGATGCAATTTCTGTCTTTCATCAAAACTCTGAACGTCCACAGATTACAGGAAGCCTCCAGATGTGCTTCGGAAACTACTACTGGTGTCCCAGGAAGCGATCAAAGCGTAGACAGTTTGAGACATTACTCCCATGGAGAAATTTCCGCATGGTGAGCGTTATATTCAATCCCGATGCAATTTCTGTCTTTCATCAAAACTCTGAACGTCCACAGATTACAGGAAGCCTCCAGATGTGCTTCGGAAACTACTACTGGTGTCCCAGGAAGCGATCAAAGCGTAGACAGTTTGAGACATTACTCCCATGGAGAAAAGTCCGCATGGTGAGCGTTATATTCAATCCCGATGCAATTTCTGTCTTTCATCAAAACTCTGAACGTCCACAGATTACAGGAAGCCTCCAGATGTGCTTCGGAAACTACTACTGGTGTCCCAGGAAGCGATCAAAGCGTAGGCAGTTTGAGACATTACTCCCATTTGGAAAAGTCCGCATGGTGAGCGTTATATTCAATCGCGATGCAATTTCTGTCTTTCATCAAAACTCTGAACGTCCACAGATTACAGGAAGCCTCCAGATGTGCTTCGGAAACTAATACTGGTGTCCCAGGAAGCGATCAAAGCGTAGACAGTTTGAGACATTACTCCCATGGAGAAAAGTCCGCATGGTGAGCGTTATATTCAATCCCGATGCAATGTCTGCCTTTCATCAAAACTCTGAACGTCCACAGATTACAGGAAGCCTCCAGATGTGCTTCGGAAACTACTACTGGTGTCCCAGGAAGCGATCAAAGCGTAGACAGTTTGAGACATTACTCCCATTTGGAAAAGTCCGCATGGTGAGCGTTATATTCAATCCCGATGCAATTTCTGTCTTTCATCAAAACTCTGAACGTCCACAGATTACAGGAAGCCTCCAGATGTGCTTCGGAATCTAATACTGGTGTCCCAGGTAGCGATCAAAGCGTAGACAGTTTGAGACATTACTCCCATTTGGAAAAGTCCGCATGGTGAGCGTTATATTCAATCCCGATGCAATTTCTGTCTTTCATCAAAACTCTGAACGTCCACAGATTACAGGAAGCCTACAGATGTGCTTCGGAAACTACTACTGGTGTCCCAGGAAGCGATCAAAGCGTAGACAGTTTGAGACATTACTCCCATTTGGAAAAGTCCGCATGGTGAGCGTTATATTCAATCCCGATGCAATTTCTGTCTTTCATCAAAACTCTGAACGTCCACAGATTACAGGAAGCCTCCAGATGTGCTTCGGAAACTACTACTGGTGTCCCAGGAATCGATCAAAGAGTAGACAGTTTGAGACATTACTCCCATTTGGAAAAGTTCGCATGGTGAGCGTTATATTCAATCCCGATGCAATTTCTGTCTTTCATCAAAACTCTGAACCTCCACAGATTACAGGAAGCCTCCAGATGTGCTTCGGAAACTACTACTGGTGTCCCAGGAAGCGATCAAAGCGTAGACATTTTGAGACATTACTCCCATTTGGAAAATTCCGCATGGTGGGCGTTATATTCAATCCCGATGCAATTTCTGTCTTTCATCAAAACTCTGAACGTCCACAGATTACAGGAAGCCTCCAGATGTGCTTCGGAAACTACTACTGGTGTCCAAGGAATCGATCAAAGAGTAGACAGTTTGAGACATTACTCCCATTTGGAAAAGTCCGCATGGTGAGCGTTATATTCAATCCCGATGCAATTGCTGTCTTTCATCAAAACTCTGAACGTCCACAGATTACAGGAAGCCTCCAGATGTGCTTCGGAAACTAATACTGGTGTCCCAGGAAGCGATCAAAGCGTAGACAGTTTGAGACATTACTCCCATTTGGAAAAGTCCGCATGGTGAGCGTTATATTCAATCCCGATGCAATTTCTGTCTTTCATCAAAACTCTGAACGTCCACAGATTACAGGAAGCCTCCAGATGTGCTTCGGAAACTACTACTGGTGTCCCAGGAATCGATCAAAGCGTAGACAGTTTGAGACATTACTCCCATTTGGAAAAGTCCGCATGGTGAGCGTTATATTCAATCCCGATGCAATGTCTGCCTTTCATCAAAACTCTGAACGTCCACAGATTACAGGAAGCCTCCAGATGTGCTTCGGAAACTACTACTGGTGTCCCAGGAAGCGATCAAAGCGTAGACAGTTTGAGACATTACTCCCATTTGGAAAAGTCCGCATGGTGAGCGTTATATTCAATCCCGATGCAATTTCTGTCTTTCATCAAAACTCTGAACGTCCACAGATTACAGGAAGCCTCCAGATGTGCTTCGGAAACTACTACTGGTGTCCCAGGAATCGATCAAAGAGTAGACAGTTTTAGACATTACTCCCATTTGGAAAAGTCCGCATGGTGAGCGTTATATTCAATCCCGATGCAATTTCTGTCTTTCATCAAAACTCTGAACGTCCACAGATTACAGGAAGCCTCCAGATGTGCTTCGGAAACTACTACTGGTGTCCCAGGAAGCGATCAAAGCGTAGACAGTTTGAGACATTACTCCCATTTGGAAAAGTCCGCATGGTGAGCGTTATATTCAATCCCGATGCAATTTCTGTCTTTCATCAAAACTCTGAACGTCCACAGATTACAGGAAGCCTCCAGATGTGCTTCGGAAACTACTACTGGTGTCCCAGGAAGCGATCAAAGCGTAGACAGTTTGAGACATTACTCCCATGGAGAAAAGTCCGCATGGTGAGCGTTATATTCAATCCCGATGCAATTTCTGTCTTTCATCAAAACTCTGAACGTCCACAGATTACAGGAAGCCTCCAGATGTGCTTCGGAAACTACTACTGGTGTCCCAGGAAGCGATCAAAGCGTAGACAGTTTGAGACATTACTCCCATGGAGAAAAGTCCGCATGGTGAGCGTTATATTCAATCCCGATGCAATTTCTGTCTTTCATCAAAACTCTGAACGTCCACAGATTACAGGAAGCCTCCAGATGTGCTTCGGAATCTAATACTGGTGTCCCAGGTAGCGATCAAAGCGTAGACAGTTTGAGACATTACTCCCATTTGGAAAAGTCCGCATGGTGAGCGTTATATTCAATCCCGATGCAATTTCTGTCTTTCATCAAAACTCTGAACGTCCACAGATTACAGGAAGCCTCCAGATGTGCTTCGGAAACTACTACTGGTGTCCCAGGAAGCGATCAAAGCGTAGACAGTTTGAGACATTACTCCCATTTGGAAAAGTCCGCATGGTGAGCGTTATATTCAATCCCGATGCAATTTCTGTCTTTCATCAAAACTCTGAACGTCCACAGATTACAGGAAGCCTCCAGATGTGCTTCGGAAACTACTACTGGTGTCCCAGGAATCGATCAAAGAGTAGACAGTTTGAGACATTACTCCCATTTGGAAAAGTCCGCATGGTGAGCGTTGTATTCAATCCCGATGCAATTTCTGTCTTTCATCAAAACTCTGAACGTCCACAGATTACAGGAAGCCTCCAGATGTGCTTCGGAAACTACTACTGGTGTCCCAGGAAGCGATCAAAGCGTAGACATTTTGAGACATTACTCCCATTTGGAAAAGTCCGCATGGTGAGCGTTATATTCAATCCCGATGCAATTTCTGTCTTTCATCAAAACTCTGAACGTCCACAGATTACAGGAAGCCTCCAGATGTGCTTCGGAAACTACTACTAGTGTCCCAGGAAGCGATCAAAGCGTAGACAGTTTGAGACATTACTCCCATGGAGAAAAGTGCGCATGGTGAGCGTTATATTCAATCCCGATGCAATTTCTGTCTTTCATCAAAACTCTGAACGTCAACAGATTACAGGAAGCCTCCAGATGTGCTTCGGAAACTACTACTGGTGTCCCAGGAAGCGATCAAAGCGTAGACAGTTTGAGACATTACTCCCATGGAGAAAAGTCCGCATGGTGAGCGTTATATTCAATCCCGATGCAATTTCTGTCTTTCATCAAAACTCTGAACGTCCACAGATTACAGGAAGCCTCCAGATGTGCTTCGGAAACTAATACTGGTGTCCCAGGAAGCGATCAAAGAGTAGACAGTTTGAGACATTACTCCCATTTGGAAAAGTCCGCATGGTGAGCGTTATATTCAATCCCGCTGCAATTTCTGTCTTTCATCAAAACTCTGAACGTCCACAGATTACAGGAAGCCTCCAGATGTGCTTCGGAAACTACTACTGGTGTCCCAGGAAGCGATCAAAGCGTAGACAGTTTGAGACATTACTCCCATTTGGAAAAGTCCGCATGGTGAGCGTTATATTCAATCCCGATGCAATTTCTGTCTTTCATCAAAACTCAGAACGTCAACAGATTACAGGAAGCCTCCAGATGTACTTCGGAAACTACTACTGGTGTCCCAGGAAGCGATCAAAGCGTAGACAGTTTGAGACATTACTCCCATGGAGAAAAGTCCGCATGGTGAGCGTTATTTTCAATCCCGATGCAATTTCTGTCTTCATCAAAACTCTGAACGTCCACAGATTACAGGAAGCCTCCAGATGTGCTTCGGAAACTAATACTGGTGTCCCAGGAAGCGATCAAAGCGTAGACAGTTTGAGACATTACTCCCATTTGGAAAAGTCCGCATGGTGAGCGTTATATTCAATCCCGATGCAATTTCTGTCTTTCATCAAAACTCTGAACGTCCACAGATTACAGGAAGCCTCCAGATGTGCTTCGGAAACTACTACTGGTGTCCCAGGAAGCGATCAAAGCGTAGACAGTTTGAGACATTACTCCCATGGAGAAAAGTCCGCATGGTGAGCGTTATATTCAATCCCGATGCAATTTCTGTCTTTCATCAAAACTCTGAACGTCCACAGATTACAGGAAGCCTCCAGATGTGCTTCGGAAACTACTACTGGTGTCCCAGGAATCGATCAAAGAGTGGACAGTTTGAGACATTACTCCCATTTGGAAAAGTCCGCATGGTGAGCGTTATATTCAATCCCGATGCAATTTCTGTCTTTCATCAAAACTCTGAACGTCAACAGATTACAGGAAGGCTCGAGATGTGCTTCGGAAACTACTACTGGTGTTCCAGGAATCGATCAAAGAGTAGACAGTTTGTGACATTACTTCCATGGAGAAAAGTCCGCATGGTGCCCGTTATATTCAACCCCGATGCAATTTCTGTCTTTCATCAAAACTCTGAACGTCAACAGATTACAGGAAGGCTCGAGATGTGCTTCGGAAACTACTACTGGTGTTCCAGGAATCGATCAAAGAGTAGACAGTTTGTGACATTACTTCCATGGAGAAAAGTCCGCATGGTGAGCGTTATATTCAACCCCGATGCAATTTCTGTCTTTCATCAAAACTTTGAACGTCCACAGATTACAAGAAGGCTCGAGATGTGCTTCGGAAACTACTACTGGTGTCCCAGGAATCGATCAAAGAGTAGACAGTTTGAGACATTACTCCCATTTGGAAAAGTCCGCATGCTGAGCGTTATATTCAATCCCGATGCAATTTCTGTCTTTCATCAAAACTCTGAACGTCAACAGATTACAGGAAGGCTCGAGATGTGCTTCGGAAACTACTACTGGTGTTCCAGGAATCGATCAAAGAGGATACAGTTTGTGACATTACTTCCATGGAGAAAAGTCCGCATGGTGCCCGTTATATTCAATCCCGATGCAATTTCTGTCTTTCATCAAAACTCTGAACGTCCACAGATTACAGGAAGGCTCGAGATGTGCTTCGGAAACTACTACTGGTGTTCCAGGAATCGATCAAAAAAGTATACAGTTTGTGACATTACTTCCATGGAGAAAAGTCCGCATGGTGCCCGTTTTATTCAATCCCGATGCAATTTCTGTCTTTCATCAAAACTCTGAACGTCAACAGATTACAGGAAGGCTCGAGATGTGCTTCGGAAACTACTAGTGGTGTTCCAGGAATCGATCAAAGAGTAGACAGTTTGAGACATTACTCCCATTTGGAAAAGTCCGCATGGTGAGCGTTATATTCAATCCCGATGCAATTTCTGTCTTTCATCAAAACTCTGAACGTCCACAGATTACAGGAAGCCTCCAGATGTGCTTCGTAAACTACTACTGGTGTCCCAGGAAGCGATCACAGCGTAGACAGTTTGAGACATTACTCCCATTTGGAAAAGTCCGCATGGTGAGCGTTATATTCAATCCCGATGCAATTTCTGTCTTTCATCAAAACTCTGAACGTCCACAGATTACAGGAAGCCTCCAGATGTGCTTCGGAAACTAATACTGGTGTCCCAGGAAGCGATCAAAGCGTAGACAGTTTGAGACATTACTCCCATTTGGAAAAGTCCGCATGGTGAGCGTTATATTCAATCCCGATGCAATTTCTGTCTTTCATCAAAACTCTGAACGTCCACAGATTACAGGAAGCCTCCAGATGTGCTTCGGAAACTACTACTGGTGTCCCAGGAAGCGATCAAAGCGTAGACAGTTTGAGACATTACTCCCATGGAGAAATCTCCGCATGGTGAGCGTTATATTCAATCCCGATGCAATTTCTGTCTTTCATCAAAACTCTGAACGTCCACAGATTACAGGAAGCCTCCAGATGTGCTTCGGATACTACTACTGGTGTCCCAGGAAGCGATCAAAGCGTAGACAGTTTGAGACATTACTCCCATTTGGAAAAGTCCGCATGGTGAGCGTTATATTCAATCCCGATGCAATTTCTGTCTTTCATCAAAACTCTGAACGTCCACAGATTACAGGAAGCCTCCAGATGTGCTTCGGAAACTACTACTGGTGTCCCAGGAAGCGATCAAAGCGTAGACAGTTTGAGACATTACTCCCATGGAGAAAAGTCCGCATGGTGAGCGTTATATTCAATCCCGATGCAATTTCTGTCTTTCATCAAAACTCTGAACGTCCACAGATTACAGGAAGTCTCCAGATGTGCTTCGGAAACTACTACTGGTGTCCCAGGAAGCGATCAAAGCGTAGGCAGTTTGAGACATTACTCCCATTTGGAAAAGTCCGCATGGTGAGCGTTATATTCAATCGCGATGCAATTTCTGTCTTTCATCAAAACTCTGAACGTCCACAGATTACAGGAAGCCTCCAGATGTGCTTCGGAAACTAATACTGGTGTCCCAGGAAGCGATCAAAGCGTAGACAGTTTGAGACATTACTCCCATGGAGAAAAGTCCGCATGGTGAGCGTTATATTCAATCCCGATGCAATGTCTGCCTTTCATCAAAACTCTGAACGTCCACAGATTACAGGAAGCCTCCAGATGTGCTTCGGAAACTACTACTGGTGTCCCAGGAAGCGATCAAAGCGTAGACAGTTTGAGACATTACTCCCATTTGGAAAAGTCCGCATGGTGAGCGTTATATTCAATCCCGATGCAATTTCTGTCTTTCATCAAAACTCTGAACGTCCACAGATTACAGGAAGCCTCCAGATGTGCTTCGGAATCTAATACTGGTGTCCCAGGTAGCGATCAAAGCGTAGACAGTTTGAGACATTACTCCCATTTGGAAAAGTCCGCATGGTGAGCGTTATATTCAATCCCGATGCAATTTCTGTCTTTCATCAAAACTCTGAACGTCCACAGATTACAGGAAGCCTACAGATGTGCTTCGGAAACTACTACTGGTGTCCCAGGAAGCGATCAAAGCGTAGACAGTTTGAGACATTACTCCCATTTGGAAAAGTCCGCATGGTGAGCGTTATATTCAATCCCGATGCAATTTCTGTCTTTCATCAAAACTCTGAACGTCCACAGATTACAGGAAGCCTCCAGATGTGCTTCGGAAACTACTACTGGTGTCCCAGGAATCGATCAAAGAGTAGACAGTTTGAGACATTACTCCCATTTGGAAAAGTTCGCATGGTGAGCGTTATATTCAATCCCGATGCAATTTCTGTCTTTCATCAAAACTCTGAACCTCCACAGATTACAGGAAGCCTCCAGATGTGCTTCGGAAACTACTACTGGTGTCCCAGGAAGCGATCAAAGCGTAGACATTTTGAGACATTACTCCCATTTGGAAAATTCCGCATGGTGGGCGTTATATTCAATCCCGATGCAATTTCTGTCTTTCATCAAAACTCTGAACGTCCACAGATTACAGGAAGCCTCCAGATGTGCTTCGGAAACTACTACTGGTGTCCAAGGAATCGATCAAAGAGTAGACAGTTTGAGACATTACTCCCATTTGGAAAAGTCCGCATGGTGAGCGTTATATTCAATCCCGATGCAATTGCTGTCTTTCATCAAAACTCTGAACGTCCACAGATTACAGGAAGCCTCCAGATGTGCTTCGGAAACTAATACTGGTGTCCCAGGAAGCGATCAAAGCGTAGACAGTTTGAGACATTACTCCCATTTGGAAAAGTCCGCATGGTGAGCGTTATATTCAATCCCGATGCAATTTCTGTCTTTCATCAAAACTCTGAACGTCCACAGATTACAGGAAGCCTCCAGATGTGCTTCGGAAACTAATACTGGTGTCCCAGGAATCGATCAAAGCGTAGACAGTTTGAGACATTACTCCCATTTGGAAAAGTCCGCATGGTGAGCGTTATATTCAATCCCGATGCAATGTCTGCCTTTCATCAAAACTCTGAACGTCCACAGATTACAGGAAGCCTCCAGATGTGCTTCGGAAACTACTACTGGTGTCCCAGGAAGCGATCAAAGCGTAGACAGTTTGAGACATTACTCCCATTTGGAAAAGTCCGCATGGTGAGCGTTATATTCAATCCCGATGCAATTTCTGTCTTTCATCAAAACTCTGAACGTCCACAGATTACAGGAAGCCTCCAGATGTGCTTCGGAAACTACTACTGGTGTCCCAGGAATCGATCAAAGAGTAGACAGTTTTAGACATTACTCCCATTTGGAAAAGTCCGCATGGTGAGCGTTATATTCAATCCCGATGCAATTTCTGTCTTTCATCAAAACTCTGAACGTCCACAGATTACAGGAAGCCTCCAGATGTGCTTCGGAAACTACTACTGGTGTCCCAGGAAGCGATCAAAGCGTAGACAGTTTGAGACATTACTCCCATTTGGAAAAGTCCGCATGGTGAGCGTTATATTCAATCCCGATGCAATTTCTGTCTTTCATCAAAACTCTGAACGTCCACAGATTACAGGAAGCCTCCAGATGTGCTTCGGAAACTACTACTGGTGTCCCAGGAAGCGATCAAAGCGTAGACAGTTTGAGACATTACTCCCATGGAGAAAAGTCCGCATGGTGAGCGTTATATTCAATCCCGATGCAATTTCTGTCTTTCATCAAAACTCTGAACGTCCACAGATTACAGGAAGCCTCCAGATGTGCTTCGGAAACTACTACTGGTGTCCCAGGAAGCGATCAAAGCGTAGACAGTTTGAGACATTACTCCCATGGAGAAAAGTCCGCATGGTGAGCGTTATATTCAATCCCGATGCAATTTCTGTCTTTCATCAAAACTCTGAACGTCCACAGATTACAGGAAGCCTCCAGATGTGCTTCGGAATCTAATACTGGTGTCCCAGGTAGCGATCAAAGCGTAGACAGTTTGAGACATTACTCCCATTTGGAAAAGTCCGCATGGTGAGCGTTATATTCAATCCCGATGCAATTTCTGTCTTTCATCAAAACTCTGAACGTCCACAGATTACAGGAAGCCTCCAGATGTGCTTCGGAAACTACTACTGGTGTCCCAGGAAGCGATCAAAGCGTAGACAGTTTGAGACATTACTCCCATTTGGAAAAGTCCGCATGGTGAGCGTTATATTCAATCCCGATGCAATTTCTGTCTTTCATCAAAACTCTGAACGTCCACAGATTACAGGAAGCCTCCAGATGTGCTTCGGAAACTACTACTGGTGTCCCAGGAATCGATCAAAGAGTAGACAGTTTGAGACATTACTCCCATTTGGAAAAGTCCGCATGGTGAGCGTTGTATTCAATCCCGATGCAATTTCTGTCTTTCATCAAAACTCTGAACGTCCACAGATTACAGGAAGCCTCCAGATGTGCTTCGGAAACTACTACTGGTGTCCCAGGAAGCGATCAAAGCGTAGACATTTTGAGACATTACTCCCATTTGGAAAAGTCCGCATGGTGAGCGTTATATTCAATCCCGATGCAATTTCTGTCTTTCATCAAAACTCTGAACGTCCACAGATTACAGGAAGCCTCCAGATGTGCTTCGGAAACTACTACTAGTGTCCCAGGAAGCGATCAAAGCGTAGACAGTTTGAGACATTACTCCCATGGAGAAAAGTGCGCATGGTGAGCGTTATATTCAATCCCGATGCAATTTCTGTCTTTCATCAAAACTCTGAACGTCAACAGATTACAGGAAGCCTCCAGATGTGCTTCGGAAACTACTACTGGTGTCCCAGGAAGCGATCAAAGCGTAGACAGTTTGAGACATTACTCCCATGGAGAAAAGTCCGCATGGTGAGCGTTATATTCAATCCCGATGCAATTTCTGTCTTTCATCAAAACTCTGAACGTCCACAGATTACAGGAAGCCTCCAGATGCGCTTCGGAAACTAATACTGGTGTCCCAGGAAGCGATCAAAGAGTAGACAGTTTGAGACATTACTCCCATTTGGAAAAGTCCGCATGGTGAGCGTTATATTCAATCCCGCTGCAATTTCTGTCTTTCATCAAAACTCTGAACGTCAACAGATTACAGGAAGCCTCCAGATGTGCTTCGGAAACTACTACTGGTGTCCCAGGAAGCGATCAAAGCGTAGACAGTTTGAGACATTACTCCCATTTGGAAAAGTCCGCATGGTGAGCGTTATATTCAATCCCGATGCAATTTCTGTCTTTCATCAAAACTCAGAACGTCAACAGATTACAGGAAGCCTCCAGATGTACTTCGGAAACTACTACTGGTGTCCCAGGAAGCGATCAAAGCGTAGACAGTTTGAGACATTACTCCCATGGAGAAAAGTCCGCATGGTGAGCGTTATATTCAATCCCGATGCAATTTCTGTCTTCATCAAAACTCTGAACGTCCACAGATTACAGGAAGCCTCCAGATGTGCTTCGGAAACTAATACTGGTGTCCCAGGAAGCGATCAAAGCGTAGACAGTTTGAGACATTACTCCCATTTGGAAAAGTCCGCATGGTGAGCGTTATATTCAATCCCGATGCAATTTCTGTCTTTCATCAAAACTCTGAACGTCCACAGATTACAGGAAGCCTCCAGATGTGCTTCGGAAACTACTACTGGTGTCCCAGGAAGCGATCAAAGCGTAGACAGTTTGAGACATTACTCCCATGGAGAAAAGTCCGCATGGTGAGCGTTATATTCAATCCCGATGCAATTTCTGTCTTTCATCAAAACTCTGAACGTCCACAGATTACAGGAAGCCTCCAGATGTGCTTCGGAAACTACTACTGGTGTCCCAGGAATCGATCAAAGAGTGGACAGTTTGAGACATTACTCCCATTTGGAAAAGTCCGCATGGTGAGCGTTATATTCAATCCCGATGCAATTTCTGTCTTTCATCAAAACTCTGAACGTCAACAGATTACAGGAAGGCTCGAGATGTGCTTCGGAAACTACTACTGGTGTTCCAGGAATCGATCAAAGAGTAGACAGTTTGTGACATTACTTCCATGGAGAAAAGTCCGCATGGTGCCCGTTATATTCAACCCCGATGCAATTTCTGTCTTTCATCAAAACTCTGAACGTCAACAGATTACAGGAAGGCTCGAGATGTGCTTCGGAAACTACTACTGGTGTTCCAGGAATCGATCAAAGAGTAGACAGTTTGTGACATTACTTCCATGGAGAAAAGTCCGCATGGTGAGCGTTATATTCAACCCCGATGCAATTTCTGTCTTTCATCAAAACTTTGAACGTCCACAGATTACAGGAAGGCTCGAGATGTGCTTCGGAAACTACTACTGGTGTCCCAGGAATCGATCAAAGAGTAGACAGTTTGAGACATTACTCCCATTTGGAAAAGTCCGCATGCTGAGCGTTATATTCAATCCCGATGCAATTTCTGTCTTTCATCAAAACTCTGAACGTCAACAGATTACAGGAAGGCTCGAGATGTGCTTCGGAAACTACTACTGGTGTTCCAGGAATCGATCAAAGAGGATACAGTTTGTGACATTACTTCCATGGAGAAAAGTCCGCATGGTGCCCGTTATATTCAATCCCGATGCAATTTCTGTCTTTCATCAAAACTCTGAACGTCCACAGATTACAGGAAGGCTCGAGATGTGCTTCGGAAACTACTACTGGTGTTCCAGGAATCGATCAAAAAAGTATACAGTTTGTGACATTACTTCCATGGAGTAAAGTCCGCATGGTGCCCGTTTTATTCAATCCCGATGCAATTTCTGTCTTTCATCAAAACTCTGAACGTCAACAGATTACAGGAAGGCTCGAGATGTGCTTCGGAAACTACTAGTGGTGTTCCAGGAATCGATCAAAGAGTAGACAGTTTGAGACATTACTCCCATTTGGAAAAGTCCGCATGGTGAGCGTTATATTCAATCCCGATGCAATTTCTGTCTTTCATCAAAACTCTGAACGTCCACAGATTACAGGAAGCCTCCAGATGTGCTTCGTAAACTACTACTGGTGTCCCAGGAAGCGATCACAGCGTAGACAGTTTGAGACATTACTCCCATTTGGAAAAGTCCGCATGGTGAGCGTTATATTCAATCCCGATGCAATTTCTGTCTTTCATCAAAACTCTGAACGTCCACAGATTACAGGAAGCCTCCAGATGTGCTTCGGAAACTACTACTGGTGTCCCAGGAAGCGATCAAAGCGTAGACAGTTTGAGACATTACTCCCATTTGGAAAAGTCCGCATGGTGAGCGTTATATTCAATCCCGATGCAATTTCTGTCTTTCATCAAAACTCTGAACGTCAACAGATTACAGGAAGCCTCCAGATGTGCTTCGGAAACTACTACTGGTGTCCCAGGAAGCGATCAAAGCGTAGACAGTTTGAGACATTACTCCCATGGAGAAAACTCCGCATGGTGAGCGTTATATTCAATCCCGATGCAATTTCTGTCTTTCATCAAAACTCTGAACGTCCACAGATTACAGGAAGCCTCCAGATGTGCTTCGGATACTACTACTGGTGTCCCAGGAAGCGATCAAAGCGTAGACAGTTTGAGACATTACTCCCATTTGGAAAAGTCCGCATGGTGAGCGTTATATTCAATCCCGATGCAATTTCTGTCTTTCATCAAAACTCTGAACGTCCACAGATTACAGGAAGCCTCCAGATGTGCTTCGGAAACTACTACTGGTGTCCCAGGAAGCGATCAAAGCGTAGACAGTTTGAGACATTACTCCCATGGAGAAAAGTCCGCATGGTGAGCGTTATATTCAATCTCGATGCAATTTCTGTCTTTCATCAAAACTCTGAACGTCAACAGATTACAGGAAGCCTCCAGATGTGCTTCGGAAACTACTACTGGTGTCCCAGGAAGCGATCAAAACGTAGACAGTTTGAGACATTACTCCCATGGAGAAAAGTCCGCATGGTGAGCGTTATATTCAATCCCGATGCAATTTCTGTCTTTCATCAAAACTCTGAACGTCCACAGATTACAGGAAGCCTCCAGATGTGCTTCGGAAACTAATACTGGTGTCCCAGGAAGCGATCAAAGAGTAGACAGTTTGAGACATTACTCCCATTTGGATAAGTCCGCATGGTGAGCGTTATATTCAATCCCGATGCAATTTCTGTCTTTCATCAAAACTCTGAACGTCAACAGATTACAGGAACCCTCCAGATGTGCTTCGGAAACTACTACTGGTGTCCCAGGAAGCGATCAAAGCGTAGACAGTTTGAGACATTACTCCCATTTGGAAAAGTCCGCATGGTGAGCGTTATATTCAATCCCGATGCAATTTCTGTCTTTCATCAAAACTCTGAACGTCAACAGATTACAGGAAGCCTCCAGATGTACTTCGGAAACTACTACTGGTGTCCCAGGAAGCGATCAAAGCGTAGACAGTTTGAGACATTACTCCCATTTGGAAAAGTCCGCATGGTGAGCGTTATATTCAATCCCGAAGCAATTTCTGTCTTTCATCAAAACTCTGAACGTCCACAGATTACAGGAAGCCTCCAGATGTGCTTCGGAAACTACTACTGGTGTCCCAGGAAGCGATCAAAGCGTAGACAGTTTGAGACATTACTCCCATTTGGAAAAGTCCGCATGGTGAGCGTTATATTCAATCCCGATGCAATTTCTGTCTTTCATCAAAACTCTGAACGTCCACAGATTACAGGAAGCCTCCAGATGTGCTTCGGAAACTACTACTGGTGTCCCAGGAAGCGATCAAAGCGTAGACAGTTTGAGACATTACTCCCATGCAGAAAAGTCCGCATGGTGAGCGTTATATTCAATCCCGATGCAATTTCTGTCTTTCATCAAAACTCTGAACGTCCACAGATTACAGGAAGCCTCCAGATGTGCTTCGGAAACTACTACTGGTGTCCCAGGAAGCGATCAAAGCGTAGATAGTTTGAGACATTACTCCCATTTGGAAAAGTCCGCATGGTGAGCGTTATATTCAATCCCGATGCAATTTCTGTCTTTCATCAAAACTCTGAACGTCCACAGATTACAGGAAGCCTCCAGATGTGCTTCGGAAACTACTACTGGTGTCCCAGGAAGCGATCAAAGCGTAGACAGTTTGAGACATTACTCCCATGGAGAAAAGTCCGCATGGTGAGCGTTATATTCAATCCCGATGCAATTTCTGTCTTTCATCAAAACTCTGAACGTCAACAGATTACAGGAAGCCTCCAGATGTGCTTCGGAAACTACTACTGGTGTCCCAGGAAGCGATCAAAGCGTAGACAGTTTGAGACATTACTCCCATGGAGAAAAGTCCGCATGGTGAGCGTTATATTCAATCCCGATGCAATTTCTGTCTTTCATCAAAACTCTGAACGTCCACAGATTACAGGAAGCCTCCAGATGTGATTCGGAAACTAATACTGGTGTCCCAGGAAGCGATCCAAGAGTAGACAGTTTGAGACATTACTCCCATTTGGAAAAGTCCGCATGGTGAGCGTTATATTCAATCCCGATGCAATTTCTGTCTTTCATCAAAACTCTGAACGTCAACAGATTACAGGAAGCCTCCAGATGTGCTTCGGAAACTACTACTGGTGTCCCAGGAAGCGATCAAAGCGTAGACAGTTTGAGACATTACTCCCATTTGGAAAAGTCCGCATGGTGAGCGTTATATTCAATCCCGATGCAATTTCTGTCTTTCATCAAAACTCTGAACGTCAACAGATTACAGGAAGCCTCCAGATGTACTTCGGAAACTACTACTGGTGTCCCAGGAAGCGATCAAAGCGTAGACAGTTTGAGACATTACTCCCGTGGAGAAAAGTCCGCATGGTGAGCGTTATATTCAATCCCGATGCAATTTCTGTCTTTCATCAAAACTCTGAACGTCCACAGATTACAGGAAGCCTCCAGATGTGCTTCGGAAACTAATACTGGTGTCCCAGGAAGCGATCAAAGCGTAGACAGTTTGAGACATTACTCCCATTTGGAAAAGTCCGCATGGTGAGCGTTATATTCAATCCCGATGCAATTTCTGTTTTTCATCAAAACTCTGAACGTCCACAGATTACAGGAAGCCTCCAGATGTGCTTCGGAAACTACTACTGGTGTCCCAGGAAGCGATCAAAGCGTAGACAGTTTGAGACATTACTCCCATTTGGAAAAGTCCGCATGGTGAGCGTTATATTCATACCCGATGTAATTTCTGTCTTTCATCAAAACTCTGAACGTCCACAGATTACAGGACGCCTCCAGATGTGCTTCGGAAACTACTACTGGTGTCCCAGGAATCGATCAAAGAGTAGACAGTTTGAGACATTACTCCCATTTGGAAAAGTCCGCATGGTGAGCGTTATATTCAATCCCGATGCAATTTCTGTCTTTCATCAAAACTTTGAACGTCAACAGATTACAGGAAGGCTCGGGATGTGCTTCGGAAACTACTACTGGTGTTCCAGGAATCGATCAAAGAGTAGACAGTTTGTGACATTACTTCCATGGAGAAAAGTCCGCATGGTGCCCGTTATATTAAACCCCGATGCAATTTCTGTCTTTCATCAAAACTCTGAACGTCAACAGATTACAGGAAGGCTCGAGATGTGCTTCGGAAACTACTACTGGTGTTCCAGGAATCGATCAAAGAGTAGACAGTTTGTGACATTACTTCCATGGAGAAAAGTCCGCATGGTGAGCGTTATATTCAACCCCGATGCAATTTCTGTCTTTCATCAAAACTCTGAACGTCAACAGATTACAGGAAGGCTCGAGATGTGCTTCGGAAACTACTACTGGTGTCCCAGGAAGCGATCAAAACGTAGACAGTTTGAGACATTACTCCAATGGAGAAAAGTCCGCATGGTGAGCGTTATATTCAATCCCGATGCAATTTCTGTCTTTCATCAAAACTCTGAACGTCCACAGATTACAGGAAGCCTCCAGATGTGCTTCGGAAACTAATACTGGTGTCCCAGGAAGCGATCAAAGAGTAGACAGTTTGAGACATTACTCCCATTTGGATAAGTCCGCATGGTGAGCGTTATATTCAATCCCGATGCAATTTCTGTCTTTCATCAAAACTCTGAACGTCAACAGATTACAGGAAGCCTCCAGATGTGCTTCGGAAACTACTACTGGTGTCCCAGGAAGCGATCAAATCGTAGACAGTTTGAGACATTACTCCCATTTGGAAAAGTCCGCATGGTGAGCGTTATATTCAATCCCGATGCAATTTCTGTCTTTCATCAAAACTCTGAACGTCCACAGATTACAGGAAGCCTCCAGATGTGCTTCGTAAACTACTACTGGTGTCCCAGGAAGCGATCACAGCGTAGACAGTTTGAGACATTACTCCCATTTGGAAAAGTCCGCATGGTGAGCGTTATATTCAATCCCGATGCAATTTCTGTCTTTCATCAAAACTCTGAACGTCCACAGATTACAGGAAGCCTCCAGATGTGCTTCGGAAACTAATACTGGTGTCCCAGGAAGCGATCAAAGCGTAGACAGTTTGAGACATTACTCCCATTTGGAAAAGTCCGCATGGTGAGCGTTATATTCAATCCCGATGCAATTTCTGTCTTTCATCAAAACTCTGAACGTCCACAGATTACAGGAAGCCTCCAGATGTGCTTCGGAAACTACTACTGGTGTCCCAGGAAGCGATCAAAGCGTAGACAGTTTGAGACATTACTCCCATGGAGAAAACTCCGCATGGTGAGCGTTATATTCAATCCCGATGCAATTTCTGTCTTTCATCAAAACTCTGAACGTCCACAGATTACAGGAAGCCTCCAGATGTGCTTCGGATACAACTACTGGTGTCCCAGGAAGCGATCAAAGCGTAGACAGTTTGAGACATTACTCCCATTTGGAAAAGTCCGCATGGTGAGCGTTATATTCAATCCCGATGCAATTTCTGTCTTTCATCAAAACTCTGAACGTCCACAGATTACAGGAAGCCTCCAGATGTGCTTCGGAAACTACTACTGGTGTCCCAGGAAGCGATCAAAGCGTAGACAGTTTGAGACATTACTCCCATGGAGAAAAGTCCGCATGGTGAGCGTTATATTCAATCCCGATGCAATTTCTGTCTTTCATCAAAACTCTGAACGTCAACAGATTACAGGAAGCCTCCAGATGTGCTTCGGAAACTACTACTGGTGTCCCAGGAAGCGATCAAAACGTAGACAGTTTGAGACATTACTCCCATGGAGAAAAGTCCGCATGGTGAGCGTTATATTCAATCCCGATGCAATTTCTGTCTTTCATCAAAACTCTGAACGTCCACAGATTACAGGAAGCCTCCAGATGTGCTTCGGAAACTAATACTGGTGTCCCAGGAAGCGATCAAAGAGTAGACAGTTTGAGACATTACTCCCATTTGGATAAGTCCGCATGGTGAGCGTTATATTCAATCCCGATGCAATTTCTGTCTTTCATCAAAACTCTGAACGTCAACAGATTACAGGAAGCCTCCAGATGTACTTCGGAAACTACTACTGGTGTCCCAGGAAGCGATCAAAGCGTAGACAGTTTGAGACATTACTCCCATTTGGAAAAGTCCGCATGGTGAGCGTTATATTCAATCCCGAAGCAATTTCTGTCTTTCATCAAAACTCTGAACGTCCACAGATTACAGGAAGCCTCCAGATGTGCTTCGGAAACTACTACTGGTGTCCCAGGAAGCGATCAAAGCGTAGACAGTTTGAGACATTACTCCCATTTGGAAAAGTCCGCATGGTGAGCGTTATATTCAATCCCGATGCAATTTCTGTCTTTCATCAAAACTCTGAACGTCCACAGATTACAGGAAGCCTCCAGATGTGCTTCGGAAACTACTACTGGTGTCCCAGGAAGCGATCAAAGCGTAGACAGTTTGAGACATTACTCCCATGCAGAAAAGTCCGCATGGTGAGCGTTATATTCAATCCCGATGCAATTTCTGTCTTTCATCAAAACTCTGAACGTCCACAGATTACAGGAAGCCTCCAGATGTGCTTCGGAAACTACTACTGGTGTCCCAGGAAGCGATCAAAGCGTAGATAGTTTGAGACATTACTCCCATTTGGAAAAGTCCGCATGGTGAGCGTTGTATTCAATCCCGATGCAATTTCTGTCTTTCATCAAAACTCTGAACGTCCACAGATTACAGGAAGCCTCCAGATGTGCTTCGGAAACTACTACTGGTGTCCCAGGAAGCGATCAAAGCGTAGACAGTTTGAGACATTACTCCCATGGAGAAAAGTCCGCATGGTGAGCGTTATATTCAATCCCGATGCAATTTCTGTCTTTCATCAAAACTCTGAACGTCAACAGATTACAGGAAGCCTCCAGATGTGCTTCGGAAACTACTACTGGTGTCCCAGGAAGCGATCAAAGCGTAGACAGTTTGAGACATTACTCCCATGGAGAAAAGTCCGCATGGTGAGCGTTATATTCAATCCCGATGCAATTTCTGTCTTTCATCAAAACTCTGAACGTCCACAGATTACAGGAAGCCTCCAGATGTGCTTCGGAAACTAATACTGGTGTCCCAGGAAGCGATCCAAGAGTAGACAGTTTGAGACATTACTCCCATTTGGAAAAGTCCGCATGGTGAGCGTTATATTCAATCCCGATGCAATTTCTGTCTTTCATCAAAACTCTGAACGTCAACAGATTACAGGAAGCCTCCAGATGTGCTTCGGAAACTACTACTGGTGTCCCAGGAAGCGATCAAAGCGTAGACAGTTTGAGACATTACTCCCATTTGGAAAAGTCCGCATGGTGAGCGTTATATTCAATCCCGATGCAATTTCTGTCTTTCATCAAAACTCTGAACGTCAACAGATTACAGGAAGCCTCCAGATGTACTTCGGAAACTACTACTGGTGTCCCAGGAAGCGATCAAAGCGTAGACAGTTTGAGACATTACTCCCGTGGAGAAAAGTCCGCATGGTGAGCGTTATATTCAATCCCGATGCAATTTCTGTCTTTCATCAAAACTCTGAACGTCCACAGATTACAGGAAGCCTCCAGATGTGCTTCGGAAACTAATACTGGTGTCCCAGGAAGCGATCAAAGCGTAGACAGTTTGAGACATTACTCCCATTTGGAAAAGTCCGCATGGTGAGCGTTATATTCAATCCCGATGCAATTTCTGTTTTTCATCAAAACTCTGAACGTCCACAGATTACAGGAAGCCTCCAGATGTGCTTCGGAAACTACTACTGGTGTCCCAGGAAGCGATCAAAGCGTAGACAGTTTGAGACATTACTCCCATTTGGAAAAGTCCGCATGGTGAGCGTTATATTCATACCCGATGTAATTTCTGTCTTTCATCAAAACTCTGAACGTCCACAGATTACAGGAAGCCTCCAGATGTGCTTCGGAAACTACTACTGGTGTCCCAGGAAGCGATCAAAGCGTAGACAGTTTGAGACATTACTCCCATGGAGAAAAGTCCGCATGGTGAGCGTTATATTCAATCCCGATGCAATTTCTGTCTTTCATCAAAACTCTGAACGTCCACAGATTACAGGAAGCCTCCAGATGTGCTTCGGAAACTACTACTGGTGTCCCAGGAAGCGATCAAAGCGTAGACAGTTTGAGACATTACTCCCATTTGGAAAAGTCCGCATGGTGAGCGTTATATTCAATCCCGATTCAATTTCTGTCTTTCATCAAAACTCTGAACGTCCACAGATTACAGGAAGCCTCCAGATGTGCTTCAGAAACTACTACTGGTGTCCCAGGAAGCGATCAAAGCGTAGACAGTTTGAGACATTACTCCCATGGAGAAAAGTCCGCATGGTGAGCGTTATATTCAATCCCGATGCAATTTCTGTCTTTCATCAAAACTCTGAACGTCCACAGATTACAGGAAGCCTCCAGATGTGCTTCGGAAACTACTACTGGTGTCCCAGGAAGCGATCAAAGCGTAGACAGTTTGAGACATTACTCCCATTTGGAAAAGTCCGCATGGTGAGCGTTATATTCAATCCCGATGCAATTTCTGTCTTTCATCAAAACTCTGAACGTCCACAGATTACAGGAAGCCTCCAGATGTGCTTCGGAAACTACTACTGGTGTCCCAGGAAGCGATCAAAGCGTAGACAGTTTGAGACATTACTCCCATTTGGAAAAGTCCGCATGGTGAGCGTTATATTCAATCCCGATGCAATTTCTGTCTTTCATCAAAACTCTGAACGTCCACAGATTACAGGAAGCCTCCAGATGTGCTTCGGAAACTAATACTGGTGTCCCAGGAAGCGATCAAAGCGTAGACAGTTTGAGACATTACTCTCATTTGGAAAAGTCCGCATGGTGAGCGTTATATTCAATCCCGATGCAATTTCTGTCTTTCATCAAAACTCTGAACGTCCACAGATTACAGGAAGCCTCCAGATGTGCTTCGGAAACTACTACTGGTGTCCCAGGAAGCGATCAAAGCGTAGACAGTTTGAGACATTACTCCCATGGAGAAAAGTCCGCATGGTGAGCGTTATATTCAATCCCGATGTAATTTCTGTCTTTCATCAAAACTCTGAACGTCCACAGATTACAGGACGCCTCCAGATGTGCTTCGGAAACTACTACTGGTGTCCCAGGAATCGATTAAAGAGTAGACAGTTTGAGACATTACTCCCATTTGGAAAAGTCCGCATGGTGAGCGTTATATTCAATCCCGATGCAATTTCTGTCTTTCATCAAAACTCTGAACGTCAACAGATTACAGGAAGGCTCGAGATGTGCTTCGGAAACTACTACTGGTGTTCCAGGAATCGATCAAAGAGTAGACAGTTTGTGACATTACTTCCATGGAGAAAAGTCCGCATGGTGCCCGTTATATTAAACCCCGATGCAATTTCTGTCTTTCATCAAAACTCTGAACGTCAACAGATTACAGGAAGGCTCGAGATGTGCTTCGGAAACTACTACTGGTGTTCCAGGAATCGATCAAAGAGTAGACAGTTTGTGACATTACTTCCATGGAGAAAAGTCCGCATGGTGAGCGTTATATTCAACCCCGATGCAATTTCTGTCTTTCATCAAAACTCTGAACGTCAACAGATTACAGGAAGGCTCGAGATGTGCTTCGGAAACTACTACTGGTGTCCCAGGAATCGATCAAAGAGTAGACAGTTTGAGACATTACTCCCATTTGGAAAAGTCCGCACGCTGAGCGTTATATTCAATCCCGATGCAATTTCTGTCTTTCATCAAAACTCTGAACGTCAACAGATTACAGGAAGGCTCGAGGTGTGCTTCGGAAACTACTACTGGTGTTCCAGGAATCGATCAAAGAGTAGACAGTTTGTGACATTACTTCCATAGAGAAAAGTCCGCATGGTGCCCGTTATATTCAATCCCGATGCAATTTCTGTCTTTCATCAAAACTCTGAACAACCACAGATTACAGGAAGGCTCGAGATGTGCTTCGGAAACTACTACTGGTGTTCCAGGAATCGATCAAAGAGTAGACAGTTTGTGACATTACTTCCATGGAGAAAAGTCCGCATGGTGAGCGTTATATTGAATCCCGATGCAATTTCTGTCTTTCATCAAAACTCTGAGCGTCAACAGATTACAGGAAGGCTCGAGATGTGCTTCGGAAACTACTACTGGTGTCACAGGAATCGATCAAAGAGTAGACAGTTTGAGACATTACTCCCATTTGGAAAAGTCCGCATGGTGAGCGTTATATTCAATCCCGATGCAATTTCTGTCTTTCATCAAAACTCTGAACGTCACCAGATTACAGGAAGGCTCGAGATGTGCTTCGGAAACTACTACTGGTGTTCCAGGAAGCGATCAAAGAGTAGACAGTTTGTGACATTACTTCCATGGAGAAAAGTCCGCATGGTGCCCGTTATATTCAACCCCGATGCAATTTCTGTCTTTCATCAAAACTCTGAACGTCCACAGATTACAGGAAGCCTCCAGATGTGCTTCGGAAACTACTACTGGTGTCCCAGGAATCGATCAAAGAGTAGACAGTTTGAGACATTACTCCCATTTGGAAAAGTCCGCATGGTGAGCGTTATATTGAATCCCGATGCAATTTCTGTCCTTCATCAAAACTCTGAACGTCAACAGATTACAGGAATGCTCGAGATGTGCTTCGGAAACTACTACTGGTGTTCCAGGAATCGATGAAAGAGTTGACAGTTTGTGACATTACTTCCATGGAGAAAAGTCCGCATGGTGCGCGTTATATTCAATCCCGATGCAATTTCTGTCTTTCATGAAAACTCTGAACGTCCACAGATTACAGGAAGCCTCCAGATGTGCTTCGGAATCTACTACTGGTGTTCCAGGAATCAATCAAAGAGTAGACAGTTTGAGACATTACTCCCATGGAGAAAAGTCCGCATGGTGCCCGTTATATTCAATCCCGATGCAATTTCTGTCTCTCATCAAAACTCTGAACGTCCACAGATTACAGGAAGCCTCCAGATGTGCTTCGGAAACTACTACTGGTGTTCCAGGAATCGATCAAAGAGTAGACAGTTTGTGACATTACTTCCATGGAGAAAAGTCCGCATGGTGCCCGTTATATGCAATCCCGATGCAATTTCTGTCATTCATGCAAACTCTGAACGTCCACAGATTACAGGAAGTCTCCAAAAATGCTTCGGAAACTACTTCTGGTGTGCCAGAAAGTGATCAAAGTAGACAGTTTGAGACGTTACTCCCATGGAGAAAAGTCCGCATGGTGCCCGTTATATTCAATCCCGATGCAATTTCTGTCTCTCATCAAAACTCTGAACGTCCACAGATTACAGGAAGCCTCCAGATGTGCTTCGGAAACTACTACTGGTGTCCCAGGAATCGATCAAAGAGTAGACAGTTTGAGACATTACTCCCATTTGGAAAAGTCCGCATGGTGAGCGTTATATTCAATCCCGATGCAATTTCTGTCTTTCATCGAAACTCTGAACGTCCACAGATTACAGGAAGCCTCCGGATGTGCTTCGGAAACTACTACTGGTGTTCCAGGAATCGATGAAAGAGTAGACAGTTTGTGACATTACTTCCATGGAGAAAAGTCCGCATGGTGCCCGTTATATGCAATCCCGATGCAATTTCTATCTTTCATGAAAACTCTGAACGTCCACAGATTACAGGAAGTCTCCAGATATGCTTCGGAAACTACTTCTGGTGTGCCAGGAAGCGATCAAAGTAGACAGTTTGAGACATTACTCCCATGGAGAAAAGTCCGCATGGTGCCCGTTATATTCAATCCCGATGCAATTTCTGTCTCTCATCAAAACTCTGAACGTCCACAGATTACAGGAAGCCTCCAAATGTGCTTCGGAAACTACTACTGGTGTCCCAGGAAGCGATCAAAGAGTAGACAGTTTGAGACATTACTCCCATGGAGAAAAGTCCGCATGGTGCCCGTTATATTCAATCCCGATGCAATTTCTGTCTTTCATCAAAACTCTGAACGTCCACAGATTACAGGAAGCCTCCAGATGTGCTTCGGAATCTACTACTGGTGTTCCAGGAATCAATCAAAGAGTAGACAGTTTTAGACATTACTCCCATAGAGAAAAGTCCGCATGGTGCCCGTTATATTCAACCTCGATGCAATTTCTGTCTTTCATCAAAACTCTGAACGTCCGGAGATTACAGGAAACCTCCAGATGTGCTTCGGAAACTACTACTGGTGTCCCAGGAAGCGATCAAAGAGTAGACAGTTTGAGACATTACTCCCATGGAGAAAAGTCCGCATGGTGCCCGTTATATTAAATCCCGATGCAATTTCTGTCTTTCATCAAAACTCTGAACGTCAACAGATTACAGGAAGGCTCGAGATGTGCTTCGGAAACTACTACTGGTTTTCCAGGAATCGATCAAAGAGTATACAGTTTGTGACATTACTTCCATGGAGAAAAGTCCGAATGGTGCCCGTTATATGCAATCCCGATGCAATTTCTGTCTTTTATGAAAATTCTGAACGTCCACAGATTACAGGAAGTCTCCAGATATGCTTCGGAAACTACTTCTGGTGTGCCAGGAAGCGATCAAAGTAGACAGTTTGAGACATTACTCCCATGGAGAAAAGTCCTCATGGTGCCCGTTATATTCAATCCCGATGCAATTTCTGTCTCTCATCAAAACTCTGAACGTCCACAGATTACAGGAAGCCTCCAGATGTGCTTCGGAAACTACTACTGGTGTCCCAGGATGCGATCAAAGTGTAGACAGTTTGAGACATTACTCCCATGGAGAAAAGTCCGCATGGTGCCCGTTATATTCAATCCCGATGCAATTTCTGTCTTTCATCAAAACTCTGAACGTCCACAGATTACAGGAAGCCTCCAGATGTGCTTCGGAATCTACTACTGGTGTTCCAGGAATCAATCAAAGAGTAGACAGTTTGAGACATTACTCCCATGGAGAAAAGTCCGCATGGTGCCCGTTATATTCAACCTCGATGCAATTTCTGTCTCTCATCAAAACTCTGAACGTCCACAGATTACAGGAAGCCTCCAGATGTGCTTCGGAAACTACTACTGGTGTCCCAGGAAGCGATCAAAGAGTAGACAGTTTGAGACATTACTCCCATGGAGAAAAGTCCGCATGGTGCCCGTTATATTCAATCCCGATGCAATTTCTGTCTTTCATCAAAACTCTGAACGTCCACAGATTACAGGAAGCCTCCAGATGTGCTTCGGAATCTATTACTGGTGTTCCAGGAATCAATCAAAGAGTAGACAGTTTGAGACATTACTCCCATGGAGAAAAGTCCGCATGGTGCCCGTTATATTCAATCCCGATGCAATTTATGTCTCTCATCAAAACCCTGAACGTCCACAGATTACAGGAAGCCTCCAGATGTGCTTCAGAAACTGCTACTGGTGTCCCAGGAATCGATCAAAGAGTAGACAGTTTGAGACATTACTCCCATTTGGAAAAGTCCGCATGGTGAGCGTTATATTCAATCCCGATGCAATTTCTGTCTTTCATCAAAACTCTGAACGTCCACAGATTACAGGAAGCCTCCAGATGTGCTTCGGAATCTACTACTGGTGTTCCAGGAATCAATCAAAGAGTAGACAGTTTGAGACATTACTCCCATGGAGAAAAGTCCGCATGGTGCTCGTAATATTCTATCCCGATGCAATTTCTGTTTCTCATCAAAACTCTGAACGTCCACAGATTACAGGAAGCCTCCAGATGTGCTTCGGAAACTACTACTGGTGTCCCAGGAATCGATCAAAGAGTAGACAGTTTGAGACATTACTCCCATTTGGAAAAGTCCGCATGGTGAGCGTTATATTCAATCCCGATGCAATTTCTGTCTTTCATCAAAACTCTGAACGTCCACAGATTACAGGAAGCCTCCAGATGTGCTTCGGAAACTACTACTGGTGTCCCAGGAAGCGATCAAAGAGTAGAGAGTTTGAGACATTACTCCCATGGAGAAAAGTCCGCATGGTGCCCGTTATATTCAATCCCGATGCAATTTCTGTCTTTCATCAAAACTCTGAACGTCAACAGATTACAGGAAGGGTCGAGATGTGCTTCGGAAACTACTACTGGTGTTCCAGGAATCGATCAAAGAGTATACAGTTTGTGACATTACTTCCATGGAGAAAAGTCAGAATGGTGCCCGTTATATGCAATCCCGATGCAATTTCTGTCTTTCATGAAAATTCTGAACGTCCACAGATTACAGGAAGTCTCCAGATATGCTTCGGAAACTACTTCTGGTGTGCCAGGAAGCGATCAAAGTAGACAGTTTGAGACATTACTCCCATGGAGTAAAGTCCTCATGGTGCCCATTATATTCAATCCCGATGCAATTTCTGTCTCTCATCAAAACTCTGAACGTCCACAGATTACAGGAAGCCTCCAGATGTGCTTCGGAAACTACTACTGGTGTCCCAGGAAGCGATCAAAGGGTAGACAGTTTGAGACATTACTCCCATGGAGAAAAGTCCGCATGGTGCCCGTTATATTCAATCCCGATGCAATTTCTGTCTTTCATCAAAACTCTGAACGTCCACAGATTACAGGAAGCCTCCAGATGTGCTTCGGAATCTACTACTGGTGTTCCAGGAATCAATCAAAGAGTAGACAGTTTGAGACATTACTCCCATGGAGAAAAGTCCGCATGGTGCCCGTTATATTCAACCTCGATGCAATTTCTGTCTCTCATCAATACTCTGAACGTCCACAGATTACAGGAAGCCTCCAGATGTGCTTCGGAAACTACTACTGGTGTCCCAGGAAGCGATCAAAGAGTAGACAGTTTGAGACATTACTCCCATGGAGAAAAGTCCGCATGGTGCCCGTTATATTCAATCCCGATGCAATTTCTGTCTTTCATCAAAACTCTGAACGTCCACAGATTACAGGAAGCCTCCAGATGTGCTTCGGAATCTATTACTGGTGTCCCAGGAATCAATCAAAGAGTAGTCAGTTTGAGACATTACTCCCATGGAGAAAAGTCCGCATGGTGCCCGTTATATTCAATCCCGATGCAATTTCTGTCTCTCATCAAAACTCTGAACGTCCACAGATTACAGGAAGCCTCCAGATGTGCTTCGGAAACTACTACTGGTGTCCCAGGAAGCGATCAAAGAGTAGACAGTTTGAGACATTACTCCCATGGAGAAAAGTCCGCATGGTGAGCGTTATATTCAATCCCGATGCAATTTCTGTCTTTCATCAAAACTCTGAACGTCCACAGATTACAGGATCCTCCAGATGTGCTTCGGAAACTACTACTGGTGTCCCAGGAAGCGATCAAAGAGTAGACAGTTTGAGACATTACTCCCATTTGGAAAAGTCCGCATGGTGAGCCATATATTCAATCCCGATGTAATTTCTGTCTTTCATCAAAACTCTGAACGTCCACAGATTACAGGAAGCCTCCAGATGTGCTTCGGAAACTACTACTGGTGTCCCAGGAATCGATCAAAGAGTAGACAGTTTGAGACATTACTCCCATTTGGAAAAGTCCGCATGGTGAGTGTTATATTCAATCCCGATGCAATTTCTGTCTTTCATCAAAACTCTGAACGTCCACAGATTACAGGAAGCCTCCAGATGTGCTTCGGAAACTACTACTGGTGTCCCAGAAAGCGATCAAAGCGTAGACAGTTTGAGACATTACTCCCATTTGGAAAATTCCGCATGGTGAGCGTTATATTCAATCCCGATGCAATTTCTGTCTTTCATCAAAACTCTGAACGTCCACAGATTACAGGAAGCCTCCAGATGTGCTTCGGAAACTACTACTGGTGTCCCAGGAATCGATCAAAGAGTAGACAGTTTGAGACATTACTCCCATTTGGAAAAGTCCGCATGGTGAGCGTTATATTCAATCCCGATGCAATTTCTGTCTTTCATCAAGACTCTGAACGTCCACAGATTACAGGAAGCCTCCAGATGTGCTTCAGAAAATGCTACTGGTGTCCCAGGAAGCGATCAAAGCGTAGACAGTTTGAGACATTACTCCCATTTGGAAAAGTCCGCATGGTGAGCGTTATATTCAATCCCGATGCAATATCTGTCTTTCATCAAAACTCTGAACGTCCACAGATTACAGGAAGCCTCCAGATGTGCTTCGGAAACTACTACTGGTGTCCCAGGAATCGATCAAAGAGTAGACAGTTTGTTACATTACTTCCATGGAGAAAAGTCCGCATGGTGCCCGTTATATTCAATCCCGATGCAATTTCTGACTCTCATCAAAACTCTGAACGTCCTCAGATTACAGGAAGCCTCCAGATGTGCTTCGGAAACTACTACTGGTGTCCCAGGAAGCGATCAAAGAGTAGACAGTTTGAGACATTACTCCCATGCAGAAAAGTCCGCATGGTGCCCGTTATATTCAATCCCGATGCAATTTCTGTCTTTCATCAAAACTCTGAACGTCCACAGATTACAGGAAGCCTCCAGATGTGCTTCGGAAACTACTACTGGTGTCCCAGAAAGCGATCAAAGCGTAGACAGTTTGAGACATTACTCCCATTTGGAAAAGTCCGCATGGTGAGCGTTATATTCAATCCCGATGAAATATCTGTCTTTCATCAAAACTCTGAACGTCCACAGATTACAGGAAGCCTCCAGATGTGCTTCGGAAACTACTACTGGTGTCCCAGGAATCGATCAAAGAGTAGACAGTTTGAGACATTACTCCCATTTGGAAAAGTCCGCATGGTGAGCGTTATATTCAATCCCGATGCAATTTCTGTCTTTCATCAAAACTCTGAACGTCCACAGATTACAGGAAGCCTCCAGATGTGCTTCGGAAACTACTACTTTTGTCCCAGAAAGCGATCAAAGCGTAGACAGTTTGAGACATTACTCCCATTTGGAAAATTCCGCATGGTGAGCGTTATATTCAATCCCGATGCAATTTCTGTCTTTCATCAAAACTCTGAACGTCCACAGATTACAGGAAGCCTCCAGATGTGCTTCGGAAACTACTACTGGTGTCCCAGGAATCGATCAAAGAGTAGACAGTTTGAGACATTACTCCCATTTGGAAAAGTCCGCATGGTGAGCGTTATATTCAATCCCGATGCATTTTCTGTCTTTCATCAAAACTCTGAACGTCCACAGATTACAGGAAGCCTCCAGATGTGCTTCAGAAAATACTACTGGTGTCCCAGGAAGCGATCAAAGCGTAGACAGTTTGAGACATTACTCCCATTTGGAAAAGTCCGCATGGTGAGCGTTATATTCAATCCCGATGCAATATCTGTCTTTCATCAAAACTCTGAACGTCCACAGATTACAGGAAGCCTCCAGATGTGCTTCGGAAACTACTACTGGTGTCCCAGGAATCGATCAAAGAGTAGACAGTTTGTTACATTACTTCCATGGAGAAAAGTCCGCATGGTGCCCGTTATATTCAATCCCGATGCAATTTCTGACTCTCATCAAAACTCTGAACGTCAACAGATTACAGGAAGGCTCGAGATGTGCTTCGGAAACTACTACTGGTGTTCCAGGAATCGATCAAAGAGTAGACAGTTTGTGACATTACTTCCATGGAAAAAAGTCCGCATGGTGCCCGTTGTATTCAACCCCGATGCAATTTCTGTCTTTCATCAAGACTCTGAACGTCCACAGATTACAGGAAGCCTCCAGATGTGCTTCGGAATCTACTACTGGTGTTCCAGGAATCAATCAAAGAGTAGACAGTTTGAGACATTACTCCCATGGAGAAAAGTCCGCATAGTGCCGGTTATATTCAATCCCGATGCAATTTCTGTCTCTCATCAAAACTCTGAATGTCCACAGATTACAGGAAGCCTCCAGATGTGCTTCGGAAACTACTACTGGTGTCCCAGGAATCGATCAAAGCGTACAGAGTTTGAGACATTACTCCCATTTTGAAAAGTCCGCATGGTGAGCGTTATATTAAACCCCGATGCAATTTCTGTCTTTCATCAAAACTCTGAACGTCCACAGATTACAGGAAGCCTCCAGATGTGCTTCGGAAACTACTACTGGTGTCCCAGGAAGCGATCAAAGAGTAGACAGTTTGAGACATTACTCCCATTTGGAAAAGTCCGCATGGTGAGCGTTATATTCAATCCCGATGCAATATCTGTCTTTCATCAAAACTCTGAACGTCCACAGATTACAGGAAGCCTCCAGATGTGCTTCGGAAACTACTACTGGTGTCCCAGGAATCGATCAAAGAGTAGACAGTTTGAGACATTACTCCCATTTGGAAAAGTCCGCATGGTGAGCGTTATATTCAATCCCGATGCATTTTCTGTCTTTCATCAAAACTCTGAACGTCCACAGATTACAGGAAGCCTCCAGATGTGCTTCAGAAAATACTACTGGTGTCCCAGGAAGCGATCAAAGCGTAGACAGTTTGAGACATTACTCCCATTTGGAAAAGTCCGCATGGTGAGCGTTATATTCAATCCCGATGCAATATCTGTCTTTCATCAAAACTCTGAACGTCCACAGATTACAGGAAGCCTCCAGATGTGCTTCGGAAACTATACTGGTGTTCCAGGAATCGATCAAAGAGTAGACAGTTTGTTACATTACTTCCATGGAGAAAAGTCCGCATGGTGCCCGTTATATTCAATCCCGATGCAATTTCTGACTCTCATCAAAACTCTGAACGTCCTCAGATTACAGGAAGCCTCCAGATGTGCTTCGTAATCTACTACTGGTGTTCCAGGAATCAATCAAAGAGTAGACAGTTTGAGACATTACTCCCATGGAGAAAAGTCCGCATAGTGCCGGTTATATTCAATCCCGATGCAATTTCTGTCTCTCATCAAAACTCTGAACGTCCACAGATTACAGGAAGCCTCCAGATGTGCTTCGGAAACTACTACTGGTGTCCCAGGAATCGATCAAAGCGTACAGAGTTTGAGACATTACTCCCATTTGGAAAAGTCCGCATGGTGAGCGTTATATTAAACCCCGATGCAATTTCTGTCTTTCATCAAAACTCTGAACGTCCACAGATAACAGGAAGCCTCCAGATGTGCTTCGGAAACTACTACTGGTGTCCCAGGAAGCGATCAAAGAGTAGACAGTTTGAGACATTACTCCCATTTGGAAAAGTCCGCATGGTGAGCGTTATATTCAATCCCGATGCAATATCTGTCTTTCATCAAAACTCTGAACGTCCACAGATTACAGGAAGCCTCCAGATGTGCTTCAGAAACTACTACTGGTGTCCCAGGAATCGATCAAAGAGTAGACAGTTTGTGACATTACTTCCATGGAGAAAAGTCCGCATGGTGCCCGTTATATTCAATCCCGATGCAATTTCTGTCTCTCATCAAAACTCTGAACGTCCACAGATTACAGGAAGCCTCCAGATGTGCTTCGGAAACTACTACTGGTGTCCCAGGAAGCGATCAAAGAGTAGACAGTTTGAGACATTACTCCCATGGAGAAAAGTCCGCATGGTGCCCGTTATATTCAATCCCGATGCAATTTCTGTCTTTCATCAAAACTCTGAACGTCCACAGATTACAGGAAGCCTCCAGATGTGCTTCGGAATCTACTACTGGTGTTCCAGGAATCAATCAAAGAGTAGACAGTTTGAGACATTACTCCCATGGAGAAAAGTCCGCATGGTGCCCGTTATATTCAACCTCGATGCAATTTCTGTCTTTCATCAAAACTCTGAACGTCCACAGATTACAGGAAGCCTCCAGATGTGCTTCGGAAACTACTACTGGTATCCCAGGAAGCGATCAAAGAGTAGACAGTTTGAGACATTACTCCCATGGAGAAAAGTCCGCATGGTGCCCGTTATATTCAATACCGATGCAATTTCTGTCTTTCATCAAAACTCTAAACGTCCACAGATTACAGGAAGCCTCCAGATGTGCTTCGGAATCTACTACTGGTGTTCCAGGAATCAATCAAAGAGTAGACAGTTTGAGACATTACTCCCATGGAGAAAAGTCCGCATGGTGCCCGTTATATTCAATCCCGATGCAATTTCTGTCTCTCATCAAAACTCTGAACGTCCACAGATTACAGAAAGCCTCCAGATGTGCTTCGGAAACTACTACTGGTGTCCCAGGAATCGATCAAAGAGTAGACAGTATGAGACATTACTCCCATGGAGAAAAGTCCGCATAGTGCCTGTTATATTCAATCCCGATGCAATTTCTGTCTTTCATCAAACCTCTGAACGTCCACAGATTACAGGAAGCCTCCAGATGTGCTTCGGAAACTACTACTGGTGTCCCAGGATGCAATCAAAGAGTAGACAGGTTGAGACATTACTCCCATTTGGAAAAGTCCGCATGGTGAGCGTTATATTCAATCCCGATGCAATTTCTGTCTTTCATCAAAACTCTGAACGTCCACAGATTACAGGAAGTCTCCAGATATGCTTCGGAAACTACTTCTGGTGTGCCAGAAAGCGATCAAAGTAGACAGTTTGAGACATTACTCCCATGGAGAAAAGTCCGCATGGTGCCCGTTATATTCAATCCCGATGCAATTTCTGTCTCTCATCAAAACTCTGAACGTCCACAGATTACAGGAAGCCTCCAGATGAGCTTCGGAAACTACTACTGGTGTCCCAGGAAGCGATCAAAGAGTAGACAGTTTGAGACATTACTCCCATGGAGAAAAGTCCGCATGGTGCCCGTTATATTCAATCCCGATGCAATTTCTGTCTTTCATCAAAACTCTGAACGTCCACAGATTACTGGAAGCCTCCAGATGTGCTTCGGAATCTACTACTAGTGTTCTAGGAATCAATCAAAGCGTAGACAGTTTGAGACATTACTCCCATGGAGAAAAGTCCGCATGGTGCCCATTATATTCAACCTCGATGCAATTTCTGTCTTTCATCAAAACTCTGAACGTCCACAGATTACAGGAAGCCTCCAGATGTGCTTCGGAAACTACTACTGGTGTCCCAGGAAGCGATCAAAGAGTAGACAGTTTGAGACATTACTCCCATGGAGAAAAGTCCGCATGGTGCCCGTTATATTCAATCCCGATGCAATTTCTGTCTTTCATCAAAACTCTGAACGTCCACAGATTACAGGAAGCCTCCACATGTGCTTCGGAATCTACTACTGGTGTTCCAGGAATCAATCAAAGAGTAGACAGTTTGAGACATTACTCCCATGGAGAAAAGTCCGCATGGTGCCCGTTATATTCAATCCCGATGCAATATCTGTCTCTCATCAAAACTCTGAACGTCCACAGATTACAGGAAGCCTCCAGATGTGCTTCAGAAACTACTACTGGTGTCCCAGGAATCGATCAAAGAGTAGACAGTTTGAGACATTACTCCCATTTGAAAAAGTCCGCATGGTGAGCGTTATATTCAATCCCGATGCAATTTCTGTCTTTCATCAAAACTCTGAACGTCCACAGATTACAGGAAGCCTCCAGATGTGCTTCGGAAACTACTACTGGTGTCCCAGGAAATGATCAAAGCGTAGACAGTTTGAGACATTACTCCCATTTGGAAAATTCCGCATGGTAAGAGTTATATTCAATCCCGATGCAATTTCTGTCTTTCATCAAAACTCTGAACGTCCACAGATTACAGGAAGCCTCCAGATGTGCTTCGGAAACTACTACTGGTGTCCCAGGAATCGAACAAAGAGTAGACAGTTTGAGACATTACTCCCATTTGGAAAAGTCCGCATGGTGAGCGTTATATTCAATCCCGATGCAATTTCTGTCTTTCATCAAAACTCTGAACGTCCACAGATTACGGGAATTCTCCAGATGTGCTTCGGAAACTACTACTGGTGTCCCAGGAAGCGATCAAAGCGTAGACAGTTTGAGACATTACTCCCATTTGGAAAAGTCCGCATGGTGAGCGTTATATTAAATCCCGATGCAATTTCTGTCTTTCATCAAAACTCTGAACGTCCACAGATTACAGGAAGCCTCCAGATGTGCTTCGGAAACTACTACTGTTGTCCCTGGAAGCGATCAAAGCGTAGACAGTTTGAGACATTACTCCCATTTGGAAAAGTCCGCATGGTGAGGGTTATATTCAATCCCGATGCAATTTCTGTCTTTCATCAAAACTCTGAACGTCCACAGATTACAGGAAGCCTCCAGATGTGCTTCGGAAACTACTACAGGTGTCCCAGGAAGCGATCAAAGCGTAGACAGTTTGAGACATTACTCCCATTTGGAAAATTCCGCATTGTGAGCGTTATATTCAATCCCGATGCAATTTCTGTCTTTCATCAAAACTCTGAACGTCCACAGATTACAGGAAGCCTCCAGATGTGCTTCGGAAACTACTACTGGTGTCCCAGGAATCGATCAAAAAGTAGACAGTTTGAGACATTACTCCCATTTGGAAAAGTCCGCATGGTGAGCGTTATATTCAATCCCGATGCAATTTCTGTCTTTCATCAAAACTCTGAACGTCCACAGATTACAGGAAGCCTCCAGATGTGCTTCGGAAACTACTACTGGTGTCCCAGGAATCGATCAAAGAGTAGACAGTTTGAGACATTACTCCCATTTGGAAAAGTCCGCATGGTGAGGGTTATATTCAATCCCGATGCAATTTCTGTCTTTCATCAAAACTCTGAACGTCCGCAGATTACAGGAAGCCTCCAGATGTGCATCGGAAACTACTACTGGTGTCCCAGGAAGCGATCAAAGCGTAGACAGTTTGAGACATTACTCCCATTTGGAAAAGTCCGCATGGGGAGCGTTATATTCAATCCCGATGCAATATCTGTCTTTCATCAAAACTCTGAACGTCCACAGATTACAGGAAGCCTCCAGATGTGCTTCGGAAACTACTACTGGTGTCCCAGGAAGCGATCAAAGCGTAGACACTTTGAGACATTACTCCCATTTGGAAAAGTCCGCATGGTGAGCGTTATATTCAATCCCGATGCAATTTCTGTCTTTCATCAAAACTCTGAACGTCCACAGATTACAGGAAGCCTCCAGATGTGCTTCGGAAACTACTACTGGTGTCCCAGGAAGCGATCAAAGCGTAGACAGTTTGAGACATTACTCCCATTTGGAAAAGTCCGCATGGTGAGCGTTATATTCAATCGCGATGCAATTTCTGTCTTTCATCAAAACTCTGAACGTCAACAGATTACAGGAAGGCTCGAGATGTGCTTCGGAAACTACTACTGGTGTTCCAGGAATCGATCAAAGAGTAGACAGTTTGTGACATTACTTCCATGGAAAAAAGTCCGCATGGTGCCCGTTGTATTCAACCCCGATGCAATTTCTGTCTTTCATCAAGACTCTGAACGTCCACAGATTACAGGAAGCCTCCAGATGTGCTTCGGAAACTACTACTGGTGTCCCAGGAATCGATCAAAGAGTAGACAGTTTGAGACAATACTCCCATTTGGAAAAGTCCGCATGGTGAGCGTTATATTCAATCCCGATGCAATTTCTGTCTTTCATCAAAACTCTGAACGTCCACAGATTACAGGAAGCCTCCAGATGTGCTTCGGAAACTACTACTGGTGACCCGGGAAGCGATCAAAGCGTAGACAGTTTGAGACATTACTCCCATTTGGAAAAGTCCGCATGGTGAGCGTTATATTCAATCCCGATGCAATTTCTGTCTTTCATCAAAACTCTGAACGTCCACAGATTACAGGAAGCCTCCAGATGTGCTTCGGAAACTACTACTGGTGTCCCAGGAAGCGATCAAAGCGTAGACAGTTTGAGACATTACTCCCATTTGGAAAAGTCCGCATGGTGAGCGTTATATTCAATCCCGATGCAATTTCTGTCTTTCATCAAAACTCTGAACGTCCACAGATTACAGGAAGCCTCCAGATGTGCTTCGGAAACTACTACTGGTGTCCCAGGAATCGATCAAAGAGTAGACAGTTTGAGACATTACTCCCATTTGGAAAAGTCCGCATGGTGAGCGTTATATTCAATCCCGATGCAATTTCTGTCTTTCATCAAAACTCTGAACGTCCACAGATTACAGGAAGCCTCCAGATGTGCTTCGGAAACTACTACTGGTGTCCCAGGAATCGATCAAAGAGTAGATAGTTTGAGACATTACTCCCATTTGGAAAAGTCCGCATGGTGAGCGTTATATTCAATCCCGATGCAATTTCTGTCTTTCATCAAAACTCTGAACGTCCACAGATTACAGGAAGCCTCCAGATGTGCTTCGGAAACTACTACTGGTGTCCCAGGAATCGATCAAAGAGTAGACAGTTTGAGACATTACTCCCATTTGGAAAAGTCCGCATGGTGAGCGTTATATTCAATCCCGAAGCAATTTCTGTCTTTCATGAAAACTCTGAACGTCCACAGATTACAGGAAGGCTCGAGATGTGCTTCAGAAACTACTACTGGTGTTCCAGGAATCGATCAAAGAGTAGACAGTTTGTGACATTACTCCCATTTGGAAAAGTCCGCATGGTGAGCGTTATATTCAATCCCGATGCAATTTCTGTCTTTCATCAAAACTCTGAATGTCAACAGATTACAGGAAGGCTCGAGATGTGCTTCGGAAACTACTACTGGTGTTCCAGGATTCGATCAAAGAGTAGACAGTTTGTGACATTACTCCCATTTGGAAAAGTCCGCATGGTGAGCGTTATATTCAATCCCGAAGCAATTTCTGTCTTTCATCAAAACTCTGAACGTCAACAGATTACAGGAAGGCTCGAGATGTGCTTCGGAAACTACTACTGGTGTTCCAGGAATCGATCAAAGAGTAGACAGTTTGAGACATTACTCCCATTTGGAAAAGTCCGCACGGTGAGCGTTATATTCAATCCCGATGCAATTTCTGTCTTTCATCAAAACTCTGAACGTCCACAGATTACAGGAAGCCTCCAGATGTGCTTCGGAAACTCTTACTGGTGTCCCAGGAAGCGATCAAAGCGTAGACAGTTTGAGACATTACTCCCATTTGGAAAAGTCCGCATGGTGAGCGTTATATTCAATCCCGATGCAATTTCTGTCTTTCATCAAAACTCTGAACGTCCACAGATTACAGGAAGCCTCCAGATGTGCTTCGGAAACTACTACTGGTGTCCCAGGAAGCGATCAAAGCGTAGACAGTTTGAGACATTACTCCCATTTGGAAAAGTCCGCATGGTGAGCGTTATATTCAATCCCGATGCAATTTCTGTCTTTCATCAAAACTCTGAACGTCAACAGATTACAGGAAGGCTCGAGATGTGCTTCGGAAACTACTACTGGTGTTCCAGGAATCGATCAAAGAGTAGACAGTTTGTTGACATTACTTCCATGGAAAAAAGTCCGCATGGTGCCCGTTATATTCAACCCCGATGCAATTTCTGTCTTTCATCAAAACTCTGAACGTCCACAGATTACAGGAAGCCTCCAGATGTGCTTCGGAAACTACTACTGGTGTCCCAGGAATCGATCAAAGAGTTGACAGTTTGAGACAATACTCCCATTTGGAAAAGTCCGCATGGTGAGCGTTATATTCAATCCCGATGCAATTTCTGTCTTTAATCAAAACTCTGAACGTCCACAGATTACAGGAAGCCTCCAGATGTGCTTCGGAAACTACTACTGGTGTCCCAGGAAGCGATCAAAGCGTAGACAGTTTGAGACATTACTCCCATTTGGAAAAGTCCGCATGGTGAGCGTTATATTCAATCCCGATGCAATTTCTGTCTTTCATCAAAACTCTGAACGTCCAATGATTACAGGAAGCCTCCAGATGTGCTTCGGAAACTACTACTGGTGTCCCAGGAAGCGATCAAAGCGTAGACAGTTTGAGACATTACTCCCATTTGGAAAAGTCCGCATGGTGAGCGTTATATTCAATCCCGATGCAATTTCTGTCTTTCATCAAAACTCTGAACGTCCACAGATTACAGGAAGCCTCCAGATGTGCTTCGGAAACAACTACTGGTGTCCCAGGAATCTATCAAAGAGTAGACAGTTTGAGACATTACTCCCATTTGGAAAAGTCCGCATGGTGAGCGTTATATTCAATCCCGATGCAATTTCTGTCTTTCATCAAAACTCTGAACGTCCACAGATTACAGGAAGCCTCCAGATGTGCTTCGGAAACTACTACTGGTGTCCCAGGAATCGATCAAAGAGTAGACAGTTTGAGACATTACTCCCATTTGGAAAAGTCCGCATGGTGAGCGTTATATTCAATCCCGAAGCAATTTCTGTCTTTCATCAAAACTCTGAACGTCCACAGATTACAGGAAGCCTCCAGATGTGCTTCGGAAACTACTACTGGTGTCCCAGGAATCGATCAAAGAGTAGACAGTTTGAGACATTACTCCCATTTGGAAAAGTCCGCATGGTGGGCGTTATATTCAATCCCGAAGCAATTTCTGTCTTTCATGAAAACTCTGAACGTCAACAGATTACAGGAAGGCTCGAGATGTGCTTCGGAAACTACTACTGGTGTTCCAGGAATCGATCAAAGAGTAGACAGTTTGTGACATTACTCCCATTTGGAAAAGTCCGCATGGTGAGCGTTATATTCAATCCCGATGCAATTTCTGTCTTTCATCAAAACTCTGAACGTCAACAGATTACAGGAAGGCTCGAGATGTGCTTCGGAAACTACTACTGGTGTTCCAGGAATCGATCAAAGAGTAGACAGTTTGTGACATTACTCCCATTTGGAAAAGTCCGCATGGTGAGCGTTATATTCAATCCCGAAGCAATTTCTGTCTTTCATCAAAACTCTGAACGTCAACAGATTACAGGAAGGCTCGAGATGTGCTTCGGAAACTACTACTGGTGTTCCAGGAATCGATCAAAGAGTAGACAGTTTGAGACATTACTCCCATTTGGAAAAGTCCGCATGGTGAGCGTTATATTCAATCCCGATGCAATTTCTGTCTTTCATCAAAACTCTGAACGTCCACAGATTACAGGAAGGCTCGAGATGTGCTTCGGAAACTACTACTGGTGTCCCAGGAATCGATCAAAGAGTAGACAGTTTGAGACATTACTTCCATGGAAAAAAGTCTGCATGGTGCCCGTTATATTCAACCCCGATGCAATTTCTGTCTTTCATCAAGACTCTGAACGTCCACAGATTACAGGAAGCCTCCAGATGTGCTTCGGAAACTACTACTGGTGTCCCAGGAATCGATCAAAGAGTAAACAGTTTGAGACAATACTCCCATTTGGAAAAGTCCGCATGGTGAGCGTTATATTCAATCCCGATGCAATTTCTGTCTTTCATCAAAACTCTGAACGTCCACAGATTACAGGAAGCCTCCAGATGTGCTTCGGAAACTACTACTGGTGTCCCGGGAAGCGATCAAAGCGTAGACAGTTTGAGACATTACTCCCATTTGGAAAAGTCCGCATGGTGAGCGTTATATTCAATCCCGATGCAATTTCTGTCTTTCATCAAAACTCTGAACGTCCACAGATTACAGGAAGCCTCCAGATGTGCTTCGGAAACTACTACTGGTGTCCCAGGAATCGATCAAAGAGTAGACAGTTTGAGACATTACTCCCATTTGGAAAAGTCCGCATGGTGAGCGTTATATTCAATCCCGATGCAATTTCTGTCTTTCATCAAAACTCTGAACGTCCACAGATTACAGGAAGCCTCCAGATGTGCTTCGGAAACTACTACTGGTGTCCCAGGAATCGATCAAAGAGTAGACAGTTTGAGACATTACTCCTATTTGAAAAAGTCCGCATGGTGAGCGTTATATTCAATCCCGATGCAATTTCTGTCTTTCATCAAAACTCTGAACGTCCACAGGTTACAGGAAGGCTCGAGATGTGCTTCGGAAACTACTACTGGTGTTCCAGGAATCGATCAAAGAGTAGACAGTTTGTGACATTACTCCCATTTGGAAAAGTCCGCATGGTGAGCGTTATATTCAATCCCGAAGCAATTTCTGTCTTTCATCAAAACTCTGAACGTCAACAGATTACAGGAAGGCTCGAGATGTGCTTCGGAAACTACTACTGGTGTTCCAGGAATCGATCAAAGAGTAGACAGTTTGAGACATTACTCCCATTTGGAAAAGTCCGCATGGTGAGCGTTATATTCAATCCCGATGCAATTTCTGTCTTTCATCAAAACTCTGAACGTCCACAGATTACAGGAAGGCTCGAGATGTGCTTCGGAAACTACTACTGGTGTCCCAGGAATCGATCAAAGAGTAGACAGTTTGAGACATTACTTCCATGGAAAAAAGTCCGCATGGTGCCCGTTATATTCAACCCCGATGCAATTTCTGTCTTTCATCAAGACTCTGAACGTCCACAGATTACAGGAAGCCTCCAGATGTGCTTCGGAAACTACTACTGGTGTCCCAGGAATCGATCAAAGAGTAGACAGTTTGAGACATTACTCCCATTTGGAAAAGTCCGCATGGTGGGCGTTATATTCAATCCCGAAGCAATTTCTGTCTTTCATGAAAACTCTGAACGTCAACAGATTACAGGAAGGCTCGAGATGTGCTTCGGAAACTACTACTGGTGTTCCAGGAATCGATCAAAGAGTAGACAGTTTGTGACATTACTCCCATTTGGAAAAGTCCGCATGGTGAGCGTTATATTCAATCCCGATGCAATTTCTGTCTTTCATCAAAACTCTGAACGTCAACAGATTACAGGAAGGCTCGAGATGTGCTTCGGAAACTACTACTGGTGTTCCAGGAATCGATCAAAGAGTAGACAGTTTGTGACATTACTCCCATTTGGAAAAGTCCGCATGGTGAGCGTTATATTCAATCCCGAAGCAATTTCTGTCTTTCATCAAAACTCTGAACGTCCACAGATTACAGGAAGCCTCCAGATGTGCTTCGGAAACTACTACTGGTGTCCCAGGAATCGATCAAAGAGTAGACAGTTTGAGACATTACTCCCATTTGGAAAAGTCCGCATGGTGGGCGTTATATTCAATCCCGAAGCAATTTCTGTCTTTCATGAAAACTCTGAACGTCAACAGATTACAGGAAGGCTCGAGATGTGCTTCGGAAACTACTACTGGTGTTCCAGGAATCGATCAAAGAGTAGACAGTTTGTGACATTACTTCCATGGAAAAAAGTCCGCATGGTGCCCGTTATATTCAACCCCGATGCAATTTCTGTCTTTCATCAAAACTCTGAACGTCCACAGATTACAGGAAGCCTCCAGATGTGCTTCGGAAACTACTACTGGTGTCCCAGGAATCGATCAAAGAGTAGACAGTTTGAGACAATACTCCCATTTGGAAAAGTCCGCATGGTGAGCGTTATATTCAATCCCGATGCAATTTCTGTCTTTAATCAAAACTCTGAACGTCCACAGATTACAGGAAGCCTCCAGATGTGCTTCGGAAACTACTACTGGTGTTCCAGGAAGCGATCAAAGCGTAGACAGCTTGAGACATTACTCCCATTTGGAAAAGTCCGCATGGTGAGCGTTATATTCAATCCCGATGCAATTTCTGTCTTTCATCAAAACTCTGAACGTCCAATGATTACAGGAAGCCTCCAGATGTGCTTCGGAAACTACTACTGGTGTCCCAGGAAGCGATCAAAGCGTAGACAGTTTGAGACATTACTCCCATTTGGAAAAGTCCGCATGGTGAGCGTTATATTCAATCCCGATGCAATTTCTGTCTTTCATCAAAACTCTGAACGTCCACAGATTACAGGAAGCCTCCAGATGTGCTTCGGAAACAACTACTGGTGTCCCAGGAATCTATCAAAGAGTAGACAGTTTGAGACATTACTCCCATTTGGAAAAGTCCGCATGGTGAGCGTTATATTCAATCCCGATGCAATTTCTGTCTTTCATCAAAACTCTGAACGTCCACAGATTACAGGAAGCCTCCAGATGTGCTTCGGAAACTACTACTGGTGTCCCAGGAATCGATCAAAGAGTAGACAGTTTGAGACATTACTCCCATTTGGAAAAGTCCGCATGGTGAGCGTTATATTCAATCCCGAAGCAATTTCTGTCTTTCATCAAAACTCTGAACGTCCACAGATTACAGGAAGCCTCCAGATGTGCTTTGGAAACTACTACTGGTGTCCCAGGAATCGATCAAAGAGTAGACAGTTTGAGACATTACTCCCATTTGGAAAAGTCCGCATGGTGGGCGTTATATTCAATCCCGAAGCAATTTCTGTCTTTCATGAAAACTCTGAACGTCAACAGATTACAGGAAGGCTCCAGATGTGCTTCGGAAACTACTACTGGTGTTCCAGGAATCGATCAAAGAGTAGACAGTTTGTGACATTACTCCCATTTGGAAAAGTCCGCATGGTGAGCGTTATATTCAATCCCGATGCAATTTCTGTCTTTCATCAAAACTCTGAACGTCAACAGATTACAGGAAGGCTCGAGATGTGCTTCGGAAACTACTACTGGTGTTCCAGGAATCGATCAAAGAGTAGACAGTTTGTGACATTACTCCCATTTGGAAAAGTCCGCATGGTGAGCGTTATATTCAATCCCGAAGCAATTTCTGTCTTTCATCAAAACTCTGAACGTCAACAGATTACAGGAAGGCTCGAGATGTGCTTCGGAAACTACTACTGGTGTTCCAGGAATCGATCAAAGAGTAGACAGTTTGAGACATTACTCCCATTTGGAAAAGTCCGCATGGTGAGCGTTATATTCAATCCCGATGCAATTTCTGTCTTTCATCAAAACTCTGAACGTCCACAGATTACAGGAAGGCTCGAGATGTGCTTCGGAAACTACTACTGGTGTCCCAGGAATCGATCAAAGAGTAGACAGTTTGAGACATTACTTCCATGGAAAAAAGTCCGCATGGTGCCCGTTATATTCAACCCCGATGCAATTTCTGTCTTTCATCAAGACTCTGAACGTCCACAGATTACAGGAAGCCTCCAGATGTGCTTCGGAAACTACTACTGGTGTCCCAGGAATCGATCAAAGAGTAAACAGTTTGAGACAATACTCCCATTTGGAAAAGTCCGCATGGTGAGCGTTATATTCAATCCCGATGCAATTTCTGTCTTTCATCAAAACTCTGAACGTCCACAGATTACAGGAAGCCTCCAGATGTGCTTCGGAAACTACTACTGGTGTCCCGGGAAGCGATCAAAGCGTAGACAGTTTGAGACATTACTCCCATTTGGAAAAGTCCGCATGGTGAGCGTTATATTCAATCCCGATGCAATTTCTGTCTTTCATCAAAACTCTGAACGTCCACAGATTACAGGAAGCCTCCAGATGTGCTTCGGAAACTACTACTGGTGTCCCAGGAATCGATCAAAGAGTAGACAGTTTGAGACATTACTCCCATTTGGAAAAGTCCGCATGGTGAGCGTTATATTCAATCCCGATGCAATTTCTGTCTTTCATCAAAACTCTGAACGTCCACAGATTACAGGAAGCCTCCAGATGTGCTTCGGAAACTACTACTGGTGTCCCAGGAATCGATCAAAGAGTAGACAGTTTGAGACATTACTCCCATTTGAAAAAGTCCGCATGGTGAGCGTTATATTCAATCCCGATGCAATTTCTGTCTTTCATCAAAACTCTGAACGTCCACAGATTACAGGAAGGCTCGAGATGTGCTTCGGAAACTACTACTGGTGTTCCAGGAATCGATCAAAGAGTAGACAGTTTGTGACATTACTCCCATTTGGAAAAGTCCGCATGGTGAGCGTTATATTCAATCCCGAAGCAATTTCTGTCTTTCATCAAAACTCTGAACGTCAACAGATTACAGGAAGGCTCGAGATGTGCTTCGGAAACTACTACTGGTGTTCCAGGAATCGATCAAAGAGTAGACAGTTTGAGACATTACTCCCATTTGGAAAAGTCCGCATGGTGAGCGTTATATTCAATCCCGATGCAATTTCTGTCTTTCATCAAAACTCTGAACGTCCACAGATTACAGGAAGGCTCGAGATGTGCTTCGGAAACTACTACTGGTGTCCCAGGAATCGATCAAAGAGTAGACAGTTTGTGGCATTACTTCCATGGAAAAAAGTCCGCATGGTGCCCGTTATATTCAACCCCGATGCAATTTCTGTCTTTCATCAAGACTCTGAACGTCCACAGATTACAGGAAGCCTCCAGATGTGCTTCGGAAACTACTACTGGTGTCCCAGGAATCGATCAAAGAGTAGACAGTTTGAGACATTACTCCCATTTGGAAATGTCCGCATGGTGGGCGTTATATTCAATCCCGAAGCAATTTCTGTCTTTCATGAAAACTCTGAACGTCAACAGATTACAGGAAGGCTCGAGATGTGCTTCGGAAACTACTACTGGTGTTCCAGGAATCGATCAAAGAGTAGACAGTTTGTGACATTACTCCCATTTGGAAAAGTCCGCATGGTGAGCGTTATATTCAATCCCGATGCAATTTCTGTCTTTCATCAAAACTCTGAACGTCAACAGATTACAGGAAGGCTCGAGATGTGCTTCGGAAACTACTACTGGTGTTCCAGGAATCGATCAAAGAGTAGACAGTTTGTGACATTACTCCCATTTGGAAAAGTCCGCATGGTGAGCGTTATATTCAATCCCGAAGCAATTTCTGTCTTTCATCAAAACTCTGAACGTCAACAGATTACAGGAAGGCTCGAGATGTGCTTCGGAAACTACTACTGGTGTTCCAGGAATCGATCAAAGAGTAGACAGTTTGAGACATTACTCCCATTTGGAAAAGTCCGCATGGTGAGCGTTATATTCAATCCCGATGCAATTTCTGTCTTTCATCAAAACTCTGAACGTCCACAGATTACAGGAAGGCTCGAGATGTGCTTCGGAAACTACTACTGGTGTCCCAGGAATCGATCAAAGAGTAGACAGTTTGAGACATTACTTCCATGGAAAAAAGTCCGCATGGTGCCCGTTATATTCAACCCCGATGCAATTTCTGTCTTTCATCAAGACTCTGAACGTCCACAGATTACAGGAAGCCTCCAGATGTGCTTCGGAAACTACTACTGGTGTCCCAGGAATCGATCAAAGAGTAAACAGTTTGAGACAATACTCCCATTTGGAAAAGTCCGCATGGTGAGCGTTATATTCAATCCCGATGCAATTTCTGTCTTTCATCAAAACTCTGAACGTCCACAGATTACAGGAAGCCTCCAGATGTGCTTCGGAAACTACTACCGGTGTCCCGGGAAGCGATCAAAGCGTAGACAGTTTGAGACATTACTCCCATTTGGAAAAGTCCGCATGGTGAGCGTTATATTCAATCCCGATGCAATTTCTGTCTTTCAACAAAACTCTGAACGTCCACAGATTACAGGAAGCCTCCAGATGTGCTTCGGAAACTACTACTGGTGTCCCAGGAATCGATCAAAGGGTAGACAGTTTGAGACATTACTCCCATTTGGAAAAGTCCGCATGGTGAGCGTTATATTCAATCCCGATGCAATTTCTGTCTTTCATCAAATCTCTGAACGTCCACAGATTACAGGAAGCCTCCAGATGTGCTTCGGAAACTACTACTGGTGTCCCAGGAATCGATCAAAGAGTAGACAGTTTGAGACATTACTCCCATTTGAAAAAGTCCGCATGGTGAGCGTTATATTCAATCCCGATGCAATTTCTGTCTTTCATCAAAACTCTGAACGTCCACAGATTACAGGAAGCCTCCAGATGTGCTTCGGAAACTACTACTGGTGTCCCAGGAATCGATCAAAGAGTAGACAGTTTGAGACATTACTCCCATTTGGAAAAGTCCGCATGGTGAGCGTTATATTCAATCCCGAAGCAATTTCTGTCTTTCATGAAAACTCTGAACGTCAACAGATTACAGGAAGGCACGAGATGTGCTTCGGAAACTACTACTGGTGTTCCAGGAATCGATCAAAGAGTAGACAGTTTGTGACATTACTCCCATTTGGAAAAGTCCGCATGGTGAGCGTTATATTCAATCCCGATGCAATTTCTGTCTTTCATCAAAACTCTGAACGTCAACAGATTACAGGAAGGCTCGAGATGTGCTTCGGAAACTACTACTGGTGTTCCAGGATTCGATCAAAGAGTAGACAGTTTGTGACATTACTCCCATTTGGAAAAGTCCGCATGGTGAGCGTTATATTCAATCCCGAAGCAATTTCTGTCTTTCATCAAAACTCTGAACGTCAACAGATTACAGGAAGGCTCGAGATGTGCTTCGGAAACTACTATTGGTGTTCCAGGAATCGATCAAAGAGTAGACAGTTTGAGACATTACTCCCATTTGGAAAAGTCCGCATGGTGAGCGTTATATTCAATCCCGATGCAATTTCTGTCTTTCATCAAAACTCTGAACGTCCACAGATTACAGGAAGGCTCGAGATGTGCTTCGGAAACTACTACTGGTGTCCCAGGAATCGATCAAAGAGTAGACAGTTTGAGACATTACTCCCATTTGGAAAAGTCCCCATGGTGAGCGTTATATTCAATCCCCAAGCAATTTCTGTCTTTCATCAAAACTCTGAACGTCCACAGATTACAGGAAGCCTCCAGATGTGCTTCGGAAACTACTACTGGTGTTCCAGGAATCGATCAAAGAGTAGACAGTTTGAGACGTTACTCCCATTTGGAAAAGTCCGCATGGTGAGCGTTATATTCAATCCCGATGCAATTTCTGTCTTTCATCAAAACTCTGAACGTCCACAGATTACAGGAAGCCTCCAGATGTGCTTCGGAAACTACTACTGTTGTCCCTGGAAGCGATCAAAGCGTAGACAGTTTGAGACATTACTCCCATTTGGAAAAGTCCGCATGGTGAGCGTTATATTCAATCCCGATGCAATTTCTGTCTTTCATCAAAACTCTGAACGTCCACAGATTACAGGAAGCCTCCAGATGTGCTTCGGAAACTACTACAGGTGTCCCAGGAAGCGATCAAAGCGTAGACAGTTTGAGACATTACTCACATTTGGAAAATTCCGCATGGTGAGCGTTATATTCAATCCCGATGCAATTTCTGTCTTTCATCAAAACTCTGAACGTCCACAGATTACAGGAAGCCTCCAGATGTGCTTCGGAAACTACTACTGGTGTCCCAGGAATCGATCAAAAAGTAGACAGTTTGAGACATTACTCCCATTTGGAAAAGTCCGCATGGTGAGCGTTATATTCAATCCCGATGCAATTTCTGTCTTTCATCAAAACTCTGAACGTCCACAGATTACAGGAAGCCTCCAGATGTGCTTCGGAAACTCTTACTGGTGTCCCAGGAAGCGATCAAAGCGTAGACAGTTTGAGACATTACTCCCATTTGGAAAAGTCCGCATGGTGAGCGTTATATTCAATCCCGATGCAATTTCTGTCTTTCATCAAAACTCTGAACGTCCACAGATTACAGGAAGCCTCCAGATGTGCTTCGGAAACTACTACTGGTGTCCCAGGAAGCGATCAAAGCGTAGACAGTTTGAGACATTACTCCCACTTGGAAAAGTCCGCATGGTGAGCGTTATATTCAATCCCGATGCAATTTCTGTCTTTCATCAAAACTCTGAACGTCAACAGATTACAGGAAGGCTCGAGATGTGCTTCGGAAACTACTACTGGTGTTCCAGGAACGAATCAAAGAGTAGACAGTTTGTGACATTACTTCCATGGAAAAAAGTCCGCATGGTGCCCGTTATATTCAACCCCGATGCAATTTCTGTCTTTCATCAAAACTCTGAACGTCCACAGATTACAGGAAGCCTCCAGATGTGCTTCGGAAACTACTACTGGTGTCCCAGGAATCGATCAAAGAGTAGACAGTTTGAGACAATACTCCCATTTGGAAAAGTCCGCTTGGTGAGCGTTATATTCAATCCCGATGCAATTTCTGTCTTTCATCAAAACTCTGAACGTCCACAGATTACAGGAAGCCTCCAGATGTGCTTCGGAAACTACTACTGGTGTCCCAGGAAGCGATGAAAGCGTAGACAGTTTGAGACATTACTCCCATTTGGAAAAGTCCGCATGGTGAGCGTTATATTCAATCCCGATGCAATTTCTGTCTTTCATCAAAACTCTGAACGTCCAATGATTACAGGAAGCCTCCAGATGTGCTTCGGAAACTACTACTGGTGTCCCAGGAAGCGATCAAAGCGTAGACAGTTTGAGACATTACTCCCATTTGGAAAAGTCCGCATGGTGAGCGTTATATTCAATCCCGATGCAATTTCTGTCTTTCATCAAAACTCTGAACGTCCACGGATTACAGGAAGCCTCCAGATGTGCTTCGGAAACTACTACTGGTGTCCCAGGAATCGATCAAAGAGTAGACAGTTTGAGACATTACTCCCATTTGGAAAAGTCCGCATGGTGAGCGTTATATTCAATCCCGATGCAATTTCTGTCTTTCATCAAAACTCTGAACGTCCACAGATTACAGGAAGCCTCCAGATGTGCTTCGGAAACTACTACTGGTGTCCCAGGAATCGATCAAAGAGTAGACAGTTTGAGACATTACTCCCATTTGGAAAAGTCCGCATGGTGAGCGTTATATTCAATCCCGAAGCAATTTCTGTCTTTCATCAAAACTCTGAACGTCCACAGATTACAGGAAGCCTCCAGATGTGCTTCGGAAACTACTACTGGTGTCCCAGGAATCGATCAAAGAGTAGACAGTTTGAGACATTACTCCCATTTGGAAATGTCCGCATGGTGGGCGTTATATTCAATCCCGAAGCAATTTCTGTCTTTCATGAAAACTCTGAACGTCAACAGATTACAGGAAGGCTCGAGATGTGCTTCGGAAACTACTACTGGTGTTCCAGGAATCGATCAAAGAGTAGACAGTTTGTGACATTACTCCCATTTGGAAAAGTCCGCATGGTGAGCGTTATATTCAATCCCGATGCAATTTCTGTCTTTCATCAAAACTCTGAACGTCAACAGATTACAGGAAGGCTCGAGATGTGCTTCGGAAACTACTACTGGTGTTCCAGGATTCGATCAAAGAGTAGACAGTTTGTGACATTACTCCCATTTGGAAAAGTCCGCATGGTGAGCGTTATATTCAATCCCGAAGCAATTTCTGTCTTTCATCAAAACTCTGAACGTCAACAGATTACAGGAAGGCTCGAGATGTGCTTCGGAAACTACTACTGGTGTTCCAGGAATCGATCAAAGAGTAGACAGTTTGAGACATTACTCCCATTTGGAAAAGTCCGCATGGTGAGCGTTATATTCAATTCCGATGCAATTCCTGTCTTTCATCAAAACTCTGAACGACCACAGATTACAGGAAGGCTCGAGATGTGCTTCGGAAACTACTACTGGTGTCCCAGGAATCGATCAAAGAGTAGACAGTTTGAGACATTACTCCCATTTGGAAAAGTCCCCATGGTGAGCGTTATATTCAATCCCCAAGCAATTTCTGTCTTTCATCAAAACTCTGAACGTCCACAGATTACAGGAAGCCTCCAGATGTGCTTCGGAAACTACTACTGGTGTTCCAGGAATCGATCAAAGAGTAGACAGTTTGAGACATTACTCCCATTTGGAAAAGTCCGCATGGTGAGCGTTATATTCAATCCCGATGCAATTTCTGTCTTTCATCAAAACTCTGAACGTCCACAGATTACAGGAAGGCTCGAGATTTGCTTCGGAAACTACTACTGGTGTCCCAGGAATCGATCAAAGAGTAGACAGTTTGAGACATTACTCCCATTTGGAAAAGTGCGCATTGTGAGCTTTATATTCTATCCCGATGCAATTTCTGTCTTTCATCAAAACTCTGAACGTCCACAGATTACAGGAAGCCTCCAGATGTGCTTCGGGAACTACTACTGGTGTCCCAGGAATCGATCAAAGAGTAGACAGTTTGAGACATTACTCCCATTTGGAAAAGTCCGCATGGTGAGCGTTATATTCAATCCCGATGAAATTTCTGTCTTTCATCAAAACTCTGAACGTCCACAGATTACAGGAAGCCTCCAGATGTGCTTCGCAAACTACTACTGGTGTCCCAGGAATCGATCAAAGAGTAGACAGTTTGAGACATTACTCCCATTTGGAAAAGTCCGCATGGTGAGCGTTATATTCAATCCCGAAGCAATTTCTGTCTTTCATCAAAACTCTGAACGTCAACAGATTACAGGAAGGCTCGAGATGTGCTTCGGAAACTACTACTGGTGTTCCAGGAATCGATCAAAGAGTAGACAGTTTGTGACATTACTCCCATTTAGAAAAGTCCGCATGGTGAGCGTTATATTCAATCCCGATGCAATTTCTGTCTTTCATCAAAACTCTGAACGTCAACAGATTACAGGAAGGCTCGAGATGTGCTTCGGAAACTGCTACTGGTGTTCCAGGAATCGATCAAAGAGTAGACAGTTTGTGACATTACTCCCATTTGGAAAAGTCCGCATGGTGAGCATTATATTCAATCCCGAAGCAATTTCTGTCTTTCATCAAAACTCTGAACGTCAACAGATTACAGGAAGGCTCGAGATGTGCTTCGGAAACTACTACTGGTGCTCCAGGAATCGATCAAAGAGTAGACAGTTTGTGACATTACTCCCATTTGGAAAAGTCAGCATGGTGAGCGTTATATTCAATCCCGATGCAATTTCTGTCTTTCATCAAAACTCTGAACGTCAACAGATTACAGGAAGGCTCGAGATGTGCTTCGGAAACTACTACTGGTGTTCCAGGAATCGATCAAAGAGTAGACAGTTTGTGACATTACTCCCATTTGGAAAAGTCCGCATGGTGAGCGTTATATTCAATCCCGATGCAATTTCTGTCTTTCATCAAAACTCTGAACGTCCACAGATTACAGGAAGCCTCCAGATGTGCTTCGGGAACTACTACTGGTGTCCCAGGAATCGATCAAAGAGTAGACAGTTTGAGACATTACTCCCATTTGGAAAAGTCCGCATGGTGAGCGTTATATTCAATCCCGATGCAATTTCTGTCTTTCATCAAAACTCTGAACGTCAACAGATTACAGGAAGGCTCGAGATGTGCTTCGGAAACTACTACTGGTGTTCCAGGAATCGATCAAAGAGTAGACAGTTTGAGACATTACTCCCATTTGGAAAAGTCCGCATGGTGAGCGTTATATTCAATCCCGAAGCAATTTCTGTCTTTCATCAAAACTCTGAACGTCAACAGATTACAGGAAGGCTCGAGATGTGCTTCGGAAACTACTACTATTGTTCCAGGAATCGATCAAAGAGTAGACAGTTTGTGACATTACTTCCATGGAGAAAAGTCCACATTGTGCCCGTTATATGCAATCCCGATGCAATTTCTGTCTTTCATGAAAACTCTGATTGTCCACAGATTACAGGAAGTCTCCAGATATGCTTCGGAAACTACTTCTGGTGTGCCAGGAAGCGATCAAAGTAGACAGTTTGAGACATTACTCCCATGGAGAAAAGTCCGCATGGTGCCCGTTATATTCAATCCCGATGCAATATCTGTCTCTCATCAAAACTCTGAACGTCCACAGATTACAGGAAGCCTCCAGATGTGCTTCGGAAACTACTACTGGTGTCCCAGGAAGCGATCAAAGAGTAGACAGTTTGAGACATTACTCCCATGGAGAAAAGTCCGCATGTTGCCCGTTATATTCAATACCGATGCAATTCCTGTCTTTCATCAAAACTCTGAACGTTCACAGATTACAGGAAGCCTCCAGATGTGCTTCGGAAACTACTACTGGTGTCCCAGGAAGCGATCAAAGAGTAGACAGTTTGAGACATTACTCCCATGGAGAAAAGTCCGCATGGTGCCCGTTATATTCAATCCCGATGCAATTTCTGTCTTTCATCAAAACTCTGAACGTCCACAGATTACAGGAAGCCTCCTGATGTGCTTCGGAAACTACTACTGGTGTCCCAGGAAACGATCAAAGAGTAGACAGTTTGAGACATTACTCCCATGGAGAAAAGTCCGCATGGTACCCGTTATATTCAGTCCCTATGCAATTTCTCTCTTTCATCAAAACTCTGAACGTCCGGAGATTACAGGAAGCCTCCAGATGTGCTTCGGAAACTACTAATGGTGTCCAAGGAATCGATCAAAGAGTAGACAGTTTGAGCCATTACTCCCATTTGGAAAAGTCCGCATGGTGAGCGTTATATTCAATCCCGAAGCAATTTCTGTCTTTCATCAAAACTCTGAACGTCAACAGATTACAGGAAGGCTCGAGATGTGCTTCGGAAACTACTACTGGTGTTCCAGGAATCGATCAAAGAGTAGACAGTTTGTGACATTACTACCATGGAGAAAAGTCCACATTGTGCCCGTTATATGCAATCCCGATGCAATTTCTGTCTTTCATGAAAACTCTGAACGTCCACAGATTACAGGAAGTCTCCAGATATGCTTCGGAAACTACTTCTGGTGTGCCAGGAAGCGATCAAAGTAGACAGTTTGAGACATTACTACCATGGAGAAAAGTCCGCATGGTGCCCGTTATATTCAATCCCGATGCAATTTCTGTCTCTCATCAAAACTCTGAACGTCCACAGATTACAGGAAACCTCCAGATGTGCTTCGGAAACTACTACTGGTGTCCCAGGAAGCGATCAAAGAGTAGACAGTTTGAGACATTACTCCCATGGAGAAAAGTCCCCATGGTGCCCGTTATATTCAATCCCGATGCAATTTCTGTCTTTCATCAAAACTCTGAACGTCCACAGATTACAGGAAGCCTCCAGATGTGCTTCGGAATCTACTACTGGTGTTCCAGGAATCAATCAAAGAGTAGACAGTTTTAGACATTACTCCCATGGAGAAAAGTCCGCATGGTGCCCGTTATATTCAACCTCGATGCAATTTCTGTCTTTCATCAAAACTCTGAACGTCCACAGATTACAGGAAGCCTCCAGATGTGCTTCGGAAACTACTACTGGTGTTCTAGGAATCGATCAGAGAGTAGACAGTTTGAGACATTACTCCCAGGGAGAAAAGTCCCCATGGTGCCCGATATATTCAATCCCGACGCAATATCTGTCTTTCTTCAAAACTCTGAACGTCCACAGATTACAGGAAGCCTCCAGATGTTCTTCGGAAACTACTACTGGTGTCCCAGGAAGCGATCAAAGCGTACAGAGTTTGAGACATTACTCCCATGGAGAAAAGTCCGCATGGTGCCCGTTATATTCAACCCCGATGCAATTTCTGTCTTTCATCAAAACTCTGAACGTTCACAGGTTACAGGAAGCCTCCAGATGTGCTTCGGAATCTACTACTGGTGTTCCAGGAATCAATCAAAGAGTAGACAGTTTTAGACATTACTCCCATGGAGAAAAGTCCGCATGGTCCCCGTTATATTCAATCCCGATGCAATTTCTGTCTTTCATCAAAACTCTGAACGTCCACAGATTACAGGAAGCCTCCAGATGTGCTTCGGAATCTACTACTGGTGTTCCAGGAATCAATCAAAGAGTAGACAGTTTTAGACATTACTCCCATGGAGAAAAGTCCGCATGGTGCCCGTTATATTCAACCTCGATGCACTTTCTGTCTTTCATCAAAACTCTGAACGTCCACAGATTACAGGAAGCCTCCAGATGTGCTTCGGAAACTACTACTGGTGTTCCAGGAATCAATCAAAGAGTAGACAGTTTTAGACATTACTCCCATGGAGAAAAGTCCGCATGGTGCCCGTTATATTCAATCCCGATGCAATTTCTGTCTTTCATCAAAACTCTGAACGTCCACAGATTACAGGAAGCCTCCAGATGTGCTTCGGAAACTACTACTGGTGTTCTAGGAATCGATCAGAGAGTAGACAGTTTGAGACATTACTCCCAGGGAGAAAAGTCCCCATGGTGCCAGTTATTTTCAATCCCGACGCAATATCTGTCTTTCTTCAAAACTCTGAACGTCCACAGATTACAGGAAGCCTCAGATGTTCTTCGGAAACTACTACTGGTGTCCCAGGAAGCGATCAAAGCGTACACAGTTTGAGACACTACTCCCATGGAGAAAAGTCCGCATGGTGCCCGTTATATTCAACCCCGATGCAATTTCTGTCTTTCATCAAAACTCTGAACGTTCACAGATTACAGGAAGCCTCCAGATGTGCTTCGGAAACTACTACTGGTGTCCCAGGAAACGATCAAAGAGTAGACAGTTTGAGACATTACTCCCATGGAGAAAAGTCCGCATGGTGCCCGTTATATTCAATCCCGATGCAATTTCTGTCTTTCATCAAAACTCTGAACGTCCACAGATTACAGGAAGCCTCCAGATGTGCTTCGGAAACTACTACTGGTGTCCCAAGAAACGATCAAAGAGTAGACAGTTTTAGACATTACTCCCATGGAGAAAAGTCCGCATGGTACCCGTTATATTCAGTCCCTATGCAATTTCTCTCTTTCATCAAAACTCTGAACGTCCACAGATTGCAGGACGCCTCCAGATGTGCTTCGGAAACTACTACTGGTGTCCCAGGAAGCGATCAAAGCGTAGACAGTATGAGACATTACTCCCATGGAGAAAAGTCCGCATGGTGCCCGTTATATTAAACTCCGATGCAATTTCGGTCTTTCATCAAAACTCTGAACGTCCACAGATTACAGGAAGCCTCCAGATGTGCTTCGGAAACTACTACTGGTGTTCCAGGAATCAATCAAAGAGTAGACAGTTTTAGACATTACTCCCATGGAGAAAAGTACGCATGGTGCCCGTTATATTCAACCTCGATGCAATTTCTGTCTTTCATCAAAACTCTGAACGTCCACAGATTACAGGAAGCCTCCAGATGTGCTTCGGAAACTACTACTGGTGTTCCAGGAATCAATCAAAGAGTAGACAGTTTTAGACATTACTCCCATGGAGAAAAGTACGCATGGTGCCCGTTATATTCAACCTCGATGCAATTTCTGTCTTTCATCAAAACTCTGAACGTCCACAGATTACAGGAAGCCTCCAGATGTGCTTCGGAAACTACTACTGGTGTTCTAGGAATCGATCAGAGAGTAGACAGTTTGAGACATTACTCCCAGGGAGAAAAGTCCCCATGGTGCCCGATATATTCAATCCCGACGCAATATCTGTCTTTCTTCAAAACTCTGAACGTCCACAGATTACAGGAAGCCTCCAGATGTTCTTCGGAAACTACTACTGGTGTCCCAGGAAGCGATCAAAGCGTACAGAGTTTGAGACATTACTCCCATGGAGAAAAGTCCGCATGGTGCCCGTTATATTCAACCCCGATGCAATTTCTGTCTTTCATCAAAACTCTGAACGTTCACAGGTTACAGGAAGCCTCCAGATGTGCTTCGGAATCTACTACTGGTGTTCCAGGAATCAATCAAAGAGTAGACAGTTTTAGACATTACTCCCATGGAGAAAAGTCCGCATGGTCCCCGTTATATTCAATCCCGATGCAATTTCTGTCTTTCATCAAAACTCTGAACGTCCACAGATTACAGGAAGCCTCCAGATGTGCTTCGGAATCTACTACTGGTGTTCCAGGAATCAATCAAAGAGTAGACAGTTTTAGACATTACTCCCATGGAGAAAAGTCCGCATGGTGCCCGTTATATTCAACCTCGATGCAATTTCTGTCTTTCATCAAAACTCTGAACGTCCACAGATTACAGGAAGCCTCCAGATGTGCTTCGGAAACTACTACTGGTGTTCCAGGAATCAATCAAAGAGTAGACAGTTTTAGACATTACTCCCATGGAGAAAAGTCCGCATGGTGCCCGTTATATTCAATCCCGATGCAATTTCTGTCTTTCATCAAAACTCTGAACGTCCACAGATTACAGGAAGCCTCCAGATGTGCTTCGGAAACTACTACTGGTGTTCTAGGAATCGATCAGAGAGTAGACAGTTTGAGACATTACTCCCAAGGAGAAAAGTCCCCATGGTGCCAGTTATTTTCAATCCCGACGCAATATCTGTCTTTCTTCAAAACTCTGAACGTCCACAGATTACAGGAAGCCTCAGATGTTCTTCGGAAACTACTACTGGTGTCCCAGGAAGCGATCAAAGCGTACACAGTTTGAGACACTACTCCCATGGAGAAAAGTCCGCATGGTGCCCGTTATATTCAACCCCGATGCAATTTCTGTCTTTCATCAAAACTCTGAACGTTCACAGATTACAGGAAGCCTCCAGATGTGCTTCCGAAACTACTACTGGTGTCCCAGGAAACGATCAAAGAGTAGACAGTTTGAGACATTACTCCCATGGAGAAAAGTCCGCATGGTGCCCGTTATATTCAATCCCGATGCAATTTCTGTCTTTCATCAAAACTCTGAACGTCCACAGATTACAGGAAGCCTCCAGATGTGCTTCGGAAACTACTACTGGTGTCCCAAGAAACGATCAAAGAGTAGACAGTTTGAGACATTACTCCCATGGAGAAAAGTCCGCATGGTACCCGTTATATTCAGTCCCTATGCAATTTCTCTCTTTCATCAAAACTCTGAACGTCCACAGATTGCAGGACGCCTCCAGATGTGCTTCGGAAACTACTACTGGTGTCCCAGGAAGCGATCAAAGCGTAGACAGTTTGAGACATTACTCCCATGGAGAAAAGTCCGCATGGTGCCCGTTATATTAAACTCCGATGCAATTTCGGTCTTTCATCAAAACTCTGAACGTCCACAGATTACAGGAAGCCTCCAGATGTGCTTCGGAAACTACTACTGGTGTTCCAGGAATCAATCAAAGAGTAGACAGTTTTAGACATTACTCCCATGGAGAAAAGTACGCATGGTGCCCGTTATATTCAACCTCGATGCAATTTCTGTCTTTCATCAAAACTCTGAACGTCCACAGATTACAGGAAGCCTCCAGATGTGCTTCGGAAACTACTACTGGTGTTCCAGGAATCAATCAAAGAGTAGACAGTTTTAGACATTACTCCCATGGAGAAAAGTACGCATGGTGCCCGTTATATTCAACCTCGATGCAATTTCTGTCTTTCATCAAAACTCTGAACGTCCACAGATTACAGGAAGCCTCCAGATGTGCTTCGGAAACTACTACTGGTGTTCTAGGAATCGATCAGAGAGTAGACAGTTTGAGACATTACTCCCAGGGAGAAAAGTCCCCATGGGGCCAGTTATATTCAATCCCGACGCAATATCTGTCTTTCTTCAAAACTCTGAACGTCCACAGATTACAGGAAGCCTCCAGATGTTCTTCGGAAACTACTACTGGTGTCCCAGGAAGCGATCAAAGCGTACACAGTTTGAGACACTACTCCCATGGAGAAAAGTCCGCATGGTGCCCGTTATATTCAACCCCGATGCAATTTCTGTCTTTCATCAAAACTCTGAACGTCCGGAGATTACAGGAAGCCTCCAGATGTGCTTCGGAAACTACTACTGGTGTCCCAGGAAACGATCAAAGAGTAGACAGTTTGAGACATTACTCCCATGGAGAAAAGTCCGCATGGTGCCCGTTATATTCAATCCCGATGCAATTTCTGTCTTTCATCAAAACTCTGAACGTCCACAGATTACAGGAAGCCTCCAGATGTGCTTCGGAAACTACTACTGGTGTCCCAAGAAACGATCAAAGAGTAGACAGTTTGAGACATTACTCCCATGGAGAAAAGTCCGCATGGTACCCGTTATATTCAGTCCCTATGCAATTTCTCTCTTTCATCAAAACTCTGAACGTCCACAGATTGCAGGACGCCTCCAGATGTGCTTCGGAAACTACTACTGGTGTCCCAGGAAGCGATCAAAGCGTAGACAGTATGAGACATTACTCCCATGGAGAAAAGTCCGCATGGTGCCCGTTATATTAAACTCCGATGCAATTTCGGTCTTTCATCAAAACTCTGAACGTCCACAGATTACAGGAAGCCTCCAGATGTGCTTCGGAAACTACTACTGGTGTTCCAGGAATCAATCAAAGAGTAGACAGTTTTAGACATTACTCCCATGGAGAAAAGTACGCATGGTGCCCGTTATATTCAACCTCGATGCAATTTCTGTCTTTCATCAAAACTCTGAACGTCCACAGATTACAGGAAGCCTCCAGATGTGCTTCGGAAACTACTACTGGTGTTCCAGGAATCAATCAAAGAGTAGACAGTTTTAGACATTACTCCCATGGAGAAAAGTACGCATGGTGCCCGTTATATTCAACCTCGATGCAATTTCTGTCTTTCATCAAAACTCTGAACGTCCACAGATTACAGGAAGCCTCCAGATGTGCTTCGGAAACTACTACTGGTGTTCTAGGAATCGATCAGAGAGTAGACAGTTTGAGACATTACTCCCAGGGAGAAAAGTCCCCATGGTGCCCGATATATTCAATCCCGACGCAATATCTGTCTTTCTTCAAAACTCTGAACGTCCACAGATTACAGGAAGCCTCCAGATGTTCTTCGGAAACTACTACTGGTGTCCCAGGAAGCGATCAAAGCGTACAGAGTTTGAGACATTACTCCCATGGAGAAAAGTCCGCATGGTGCCCGTTATATTCAACCCCGATGCAATTTCTGTCTTTCATCAAAACTCTGAACGTTCACAGGTTACAGGAAGCCTCCAGATGTGCTTCGGAATCTACTACTGGTGTTCCAGGAATCAATCAAAGAGTAGACAGTTTTAGACATTACTCCCATGGAGAAAAGTCCGCATGGTCCCCGTTATATTCAATCCCGATGCAATTTCTGTCTTTCATCAAAACTCTGAACGTCCACAGATTACAGGAAGCCTCCAGATGTGCTTCGGAATCTACTACTGGTGTTCCAGGAATCAATCAAAGAGTAGACAGTTTTAGACATTACTCCCATGGAGAAAAGTCCGCATGGTGCCCGTTATATTCAACCTCGATGCAATTTCTGTCTTTCATCAAAACTCTGAACGTCCACAGATTACAGGAAGCCTCCAGATGTGCTTCGGAAACTACTACTGGTGTTCCAGGAATCAATCAAAGAGTAGACAGTTTTAGACATTACTCCCATGGAGAAAAGTCCGCATGGTGCCCGTTATATTCAATCCCGATGCAATTTCTGTCTTTCATCAAAACTCTGAACGTCCACAGATTACAGGAAGCCTCCAGATGTGCTTCGGAAACTACTACTGGTGTTCTAGGAATCGATCAGAGAGTAGACAGTTTGAGACATTACTCCCAAGGAGAAAAGTCCCCATGGTGCCAGTTATTTTCAATCCCGACGCAATATCTGTCTTTCTTCAAAACTCTGAACGTCCACAGATTACAGGAAGCCTCAGATGTTCTTCGGAAACTACTACTGGTGTCCCAGGAAGCGATCAAAGCGTACACAGTTTGAGACACTACTCCCATGGAGAAAAGTCCGCATGGTGCCCGTTATATTCAACCCCGATGCAATTTCTGTCTTTCATCAAAACTCTGAACGTTCACAGATTACAGGAAGCCTCCAGATGTGCTTCCGAAACTACTACTGGTGTCCCAGGAAACGATCAAAGAGTAGACAGTTTGAGACATTACTCCCATGGAGAAAAGTCCGCATGGTGCCCGTTATATTCAATCCCGATGCAATTTCTGTCTTTCATCAAAACTCTGAACGTCCACAGATTACAGGAAGCCTCCAGATGTGCTTCGGAAACTACTACTGGTGTCCCAAGAAACGATCAAAGAGTAGACAGTTTGAGACATTACTCCCATGGAGAAAAGTCCGCATGGTACCCGTTATATTCAGTCCCTATGCAATTTCTCTCTTTCATCAAAACTCTGAACGTCCACAGATTGCAGGACGCCTCCAGATGTGCTTCGGAAACTACTACTGGTGTCCCAGGAAGCGATCAAAGCGTAGACAGTTTGAGACATTACTCCCATGGAGAAAAGTCCGCATGGTGCCCGTTATATTAAACTCCGATGCAATTTCGGTCTTTCATCAAAACTCTGAACGTCCACAGATTACAGGAAGCCTCCAGATGTGCTTCGGAAACTACTACTGGTGTTCCAGGAATCAATCAAAGAGTAGACAGTTTTAGACATTACTCCCATGGAGAAAAGTACGCATGGTGCCCGTTATATTCAACCTCGATGCAATTTCTGTCTTTCATCAAAACTCTGAACGTCCACAGATTACAGGAAGCCTCCAGATGTGCTTCGGAAACTACTACTGGTGTTCCAGGAATCAATCAAAGAGTAGACAGTTTTAGACATTACTCCCATGGAGAAAAGTACGCATGGTGCCCGTTATATTCAACCTCGATGCAATTTCTGTCTTTCATCAAAACTCTGAACGTCCACAGATTACAGGAAGCCTCCAGATGTGCTTCGGAAACTACTACTGGTGTTCTAGGAATCGATCAGAGAGTAGACAGTTTGAGACATTACTCCCAGGGAGAAAAGTCCCCATGGGGCCAGTTATATTCAATCCCGACGCAATATCTGTCTTTCTTCAAAACTCTGAACGTCCACAGATTACAGGAAGCCTCCAGATGTTCTTCGGAAACTACTACTGGTGTCCCAGGAAGCGATCAAAGCGTACACAGTTTGAGACACTACTCCCATGGAGAAAAGTCCGCATGGTGCCCGTTATATTCAACCCCGATGCAATTTCTGTCTTTCATCAAAACTCTGAACGTCCGGAGATTACAGGAAGCCTCCAGATGTGCTTCGGAAACTACTAATTGTGTCCAAGGAATCGATCAAAGAGTAGACCGTTTGAGACATTACTCCCATGGAGAAAAGTCCGCATGGTGCCCGTTATATTCAATCCCGATGCAATATCTGTCTTTCATCAAAACTCTGAACGTCTACAGATTACGGGAACCCTCCAGATGTGCTTCGGAAACTACTACTGGTGTCCCAGGAAGCGATCAAAGCGTACACAGTTTGAGACAATACTCCCATGGAGAAAAGTCCGCATGGTGCCCGTTATATTCAACCCCAATGCAATTTCTGGCTTTCATCAAAATTCTGAACGTCCACATATTACAGGAAGCCTCCAGATGTGCTTCGGAAACTACTACTGGTGTCCCAGGTGTCGATCAAAGAGTAGACAGTTTGAGACATTACTCCCATGGAGAAAAGACCGCACGGTGCCCGTTATATTCAATCCCCATGCAATTTCTGTCTTTCATCAAAACTCTGAACGTCCACAGATTACAGGAAGCCTCCAGATGTGCTTCGGAAACTACTACTGGTGTTCCATAACTCGATCAAAGAGTAGAATGTTTGAGACATTACTCCCATGGAGAAAAGTCCGCATGGTTCCCGTTATATGCAATCCCGATGCAATTTCTGTCTTTCATCAAAACTCTGAACGTCCACAGATTAAAGGACGTCTCCAGATGTGCTTCGGAAACTACTACTGGTGTTCCAGGTGTCGGTCAAAGAGTAGACAGTTTGAGACATTACTCCCATGGAGAAAAGTCCGAATGGTGCCCGTTATGTTCAACCCCGATGCAATTTCTGTCTTTTGTCAAAACTCTGAACGTCCACAGATTACAGGAAGCCTCCAGATGTGCTTCGGAAACTACTACTGGTGTCCCAGGAATCGATCAAAGAGTACACAGTTTGAGACATTACTCCCATGGGGAAGAGTCCGCATGGTGCCCGTTATATTCAATCCCGATGCAATTTCTGTCTTTCATCAAAACTCTGAACGTCAACAGATTACAGGAAGGCTCGAGATGTGCTTCGGAAACCACTACTAGTGTTCCAGGAATCGACCAAAGAGTAGACAGTTTAAGACATTACTCCCATGGAGAAAAGTCCGCATGGTGCCTGTTATATTCAACCTCGATGCAATTTCTGTCTTTCATCAAAACTCTGAACGTCCATAAGATTACAGGAAGCCTTCAGATGTGCTTCGGAAACTACTACTGGTGTTCTAGGAATCGATCAGAGAGTAGAAAGTTTGAGACATTACTCCCATGGAGAAAAGACCGCACGGTGCCCGTTATATTCAATCCCCATGCAATTTCTGTCTTTCATCAAAACTCTGAACGTCCACAGATTACAGGAAGCCTCCAGATGTGCTTCGGAAACTACTACTGGTGTTCCATAAATCGATCAAAGAGTAGAATGTTTGAGACATTACTCCCATGGAGAAAAGTCCGCATGGTTCCCGTTATATGCAATCCCGATGCAATTTCTGTCTTTCATCAAAACTCTGAACGTCCACAGATTAAAGGACGTCTCCAGATGTGCTTCGGAAACTACTACTGGTGTTCCAGGTGTCGATCAAAGAGTAGACAGTTTGAGACATTACTCCCATGGAGAAAAGTCCGAATGGTGCCCGTTATGTTCAACCCCGATGCAATTTCTGTCTTTTGTCAAAACTCTGAACGTCCACAGATTACAGGAAGCCTCCAGATGTGCTTCGGAAACTACTACTGGTGTCCCAGGAAGCGATCAAAGCGTACACAGTTTGAGACAATACTCCCATGGAGAAAAGTCCGCATGGTGCCTGTTATATTCAACCTCGATGCAATTTCTGTCTTTCATCAAAACTCTGAACGTCCACAGATTACAGGTAGCCTCCAGATGTGCTTCGGAAACTACTACTGGTGTTCCAGGAATCAATCAAAGAGTAGACAGTTTTAGACATTACTCCCATGGAGAAAAGTCCGCATGGTGCCCGTTATATTCAATCCCGATGCAATTTCTGTCTTTCATCAAAACTCTGAACGTCCACAGATTACAGGAAGCCTCCAGATGTGCTTCGGAAACTACTACTGGTGTTCTAGGAATCGATCAGAGAGTAGACAGTTTGAGACATTACTCCCAGGGAGAAAAGTCCCCATGGTGCCAGTTATTTTCAATCCCGACGCAATATCTGTCTTTCTTCAAAACTCTGAACGTCCACAGATTACAGGAAGCCTCAGATGTTCTTCGGAATCTACTACTGGTGTTCCAGGAATCAATCAAAGAGTAGACAGTTTTAGACATTACTCCCATGGAGAAAAGTACGCATGGTGCCCGTTATATTCAACCTCGATGCAATTTCTGTCTTTCATCAAAACTCTGAACGTCCACAGATTACAGGAAGCCTCCAGATGTGCTTCGGAAACTACTACTGGTGTTCCAGGAATCAATCAAAGAGTAGACAGTTTTAGACATTACTCCCATGGAGAAAAGTACGCATGGTGCCCGTTATATTCAACCTCGATGCAATTTCTGTCTTTCATCAAAACTCTGAACGTCCACAGATTACAGGAAGCCTCCAGATGTGCTTCGGAAACTACTACTGGTGTTCTAGGAATCGATCAGAGAGTAGACAGTTTGAGACATTACTCCCAGGGAGAAAAGTCCCCATGGTGCCAGTTATATTCAATCCCGACGCAATATCTGTCTTTCTTCAAAACTCTGAACGTCCACAGATTACAGGAAGCCTCCAGATGTTCTTCGGAAACTACTACTGGTGTCCCAGGAAGCGATCAAAGCGTACACAGTTTGAGACACTACTCCCATGGAGAAAAGTCCGCATGGTGCCCGTTATATTCAACCCCGATGCAATTTCTGTCTTTCATCAAAACTCTGAACGTCCGGAGATTACAGGAAGCCTCCAGATGTGCTTCGGAAACTACTAATTGTGTCCAAGGAATCGATCAAAGAGTAGACGGTTTGAGACATTACTCCCATGGAGAAAAGTCCGCATGGTGCCCGTTATATTCAATCCCGATGCAATATCTGTCTTTCATCAAAACTCTGAACGTCTACAGATTACAGGAACCCTCCAGATGTGCTTCGGAAACTACTACTGGTGTCCCAGGAAGCGATCAAAGCGTACACAGTTTGAGACAATACTCCCATGGAGAAAAGTCCGCATGGTGCCCGTTATATTCAACCCCAATGCAATTTCTGTCTTTCATCAAAATTCTGAACGTCCACATATTACAGGAAGCCTCCAGATGTGCTTCGGAAACTACTACTGGTGTCCCAGGTGTCGATCAAAGAGTAGACAGTTTGAGACATTACTCCCATGGAGAAAAGACCGCACGGTGCCCGTTATATTCAATCCCCATGCAATTTCTGTCTTTCATCAAAACTCTGAACGTCCACAGATTACAGGAAGCCTCCAGATGTGCTTCGGAAACTACTACTGGTGTTCCATAACTCGATCAAAGAGTAGAATGTTTGAGACATTACTCCCATGGAGAAAAGTCCGCATGGTTCCCGTTATATGCAATCCCGATGCAATTTCTGTCTTTCATCAAAACTCTGAACGTCCACAGATTAAAGGACGTCTCCAGATGTGCTTCGGAAACTACTACTGGTGTTCCAGGTGTCGGTCAAAGAGTAGACAGTTTGAGACATTACTCCCATGGAGAAAAGTCCGAATGGTGCCCGTTATGTTCAACCCCGATGCAATTTCTGTTTTTCATCAAAACTCTGAACGTCAACAGATTACAGGAAGGCTCGAGATGTGCTTCGGAAACCACTACTAGTGTTCCAGGAATCGACCAAAGAGTAGACAGTTTAAGACATTACTCCCATGGAGAAAAGTCCGCATGGTGCCTGTTATATTCAACCTCGATGCAATTTCTGTCTTTCATCAAAACTCTGAACGTCCATAAGATTACAGGAAGCCTTCAGATGTGCTTCGGAAACTACTACTGGTGTTCTAGGAATCGATCAGAGAGTAGAAAGTTTGAGACATTACTCCCATGGAGAAAAGACCGCACGGTGCCCGTTATATTCAATCCCCATGCAATTTCTGTCTTTCATCAAAACTCTGAACGTCCACAGATTACAGGAAGCCTCCAGATGTGCTTCGGAAACTACTACTGGTGTTCCATAAATCGATCAAAGAGTAGAATGTTTGAGACATTACTCCCATGGAGAAAAGTCCGCATGGTTCCCGTTATATGCAATCCCGATGCAATTTCTGTCTTTCATCAAAACTCTGAACGTCCACAGATTAAAGGACGTCTCCAGATGTGCTTCGGAAACTACTACTGGTGTTCCAGGTGTCGATCAAAGAGTAGACAGTTTGAGACATTACTCCCATGGAGAAAAGTCCGAATGGTGCCCGTTATGTTCAACCCCGATGCAATTTCTGTCTTTTGTCAAAACTCTGAACGTCCACAGATTACAGGAAGCCTCCAGATGTGCTTCGGAAACTACTACTGGTGTCCCAGGAAGCGATCAAAGCGTACACAGTTTGAGACAATACTCCCATGGAGAAAAGTCCGCATGGTGCCTGTTATATTCAACCTCGATGCAATTTCTGTCTTTCATCAAAACTCTGAACGTCCATAAGATTACAGGAAGCCTTCAGATGTGCTTCGGAAACTACTACTGGTGTTGTAAGAATCGATCAAAGAGTAGACAGTTTGAGACATTACTCCCAGGGAGAAAAGTCCCCATGGTGCCTGTTATATTCAATCCCGATGCAATATCTGTCTTTCATCAAAACTCTGAACGTCCACAGATTACAGGAAGCCTCCAGATGTGCTTCGGAAACTACTACTGGTGTCCCAGGAATCGATCAAAGAGTACACAGTTTGAGACATTACTCCCATGGGGAAGAGTCCGCATGGTGCCCGTTATATTCAATCCCGATGCAATTTCTGTCTTTCATCAAAACTCTGAACGTCAACAGATTACAGGAAGGCTCGAGATGTGCTTCGGAAACTACTACTGGTCTTCCAGGAATCGACCAAAGAGTAGACAGTTTAAGACATTACTCTTATGGAGAAAAGTCCGCATGGTGCCTGTTATATTCAACCTCAATGCAATTTCTGTCTTTCATTAAAACTCTGAACGTCCACAGATTACAGGAAGCCTCCAGATGTGCTTCGGAAACTACTACTGGTGTTCTAGGAATCGATCAGAGAGTAGACAGTTTGAGACATTACTCCCAGGGAGAAAAGTCCCCATGGTGCCAGTTATATTCAATCCCGACGCAATATCTGTCTTTCTTCAAAACTCTGAACGTCCACAGATTACAGGAAGCCTCCAGATGTTCTTCGGAAACTACTACTGGTGTCCCAGGAAGCGATGAAAGCGTACACAGTTTGAGACATTACTCCCATGGAGAAAAGTCCGCATGGTGCCCGTTATATTCAACCCCGATGCAATTTCTGTCTTTCATCAAAACTCTGAACGTTCACAGATTACAGGAAGCCTCCAGATGTGCTTCGGAAACTACTACTGGTGTCCCAGGAAGCGATCAAAGAGTAGACAGTTTGAGACATTACTCCCATGGAGAAAAGTCCGCATGGTGCCCGTTATATTCAATCCCGACGAAATTTCTGTCTTTCATCAAAACTCTGAACGTCCACAGATTACAGGAAGCCTCCAGATGTGCTTCGGAAACTACTACTGGTGTCCCAGGTGTCGATCAAAGAGTAGACAGTTTGAGACATTACTCCAAGGGAGAAAAGTCCCCATGGTGCCCGTTATATTCAATCCCGATGCAATATCTGTCTTTCTTCAAAACTCTGAACGTCCACAGATTACAGGAAGCCTCCAGATGTGCTTCGGAAACTACTACTGGTGTCCCAGGAAGCGATCAAAGCGTACACAGTTTGAGACAATACTCCCATGGAGAAAAGTCCGCATGGTGCCCGTTATATTCAGCCCCAATGCAATTTCTGTCTTTCATCAAAATTCTGAACGTCCTCATATTACAGGAAGCCTCCAGATGTGCTTCGGAAACTACTACTGGTGTCCCAGGTGTCGATCAAAGAGTAGACAGTTTGAGACATTACTCCCATGGAGAAAAGACCGCACGGTGCCCGTTATATTCAATCCCCATGCAATTTCTGTCTTTCATCAAAACTCTGAACGTCCACAGATTACAGGAAGCCTCCAGATGTGCTTCGGAAACTACTACTGGTGTTCCATAAATCGATCAAAGAGTAGAATGTTTGAGACATTACTCCCATTTGGAAAAGTCCGCATGGTGAGCGTTATATTCAATCCCGATGCAATTTCTGTCTTTCATCAAAACTCTGAACGTCCAATGATTACAGGAAGCCTCCAGATGTGCTTCGGAAACTACTACTGGTGTCCCAGGAAGCGATCAAAGAGTAGACAGGTTGCGACATTACTCCCAATGGAGAAAAGTCCGCATGGTGCCCGTTATATTCAATCCCGATGCAATTTCTGTCTTTCATCAAAACTCTGAACGTCCACAGATTACAGGAAGCCTCCAGATGTGCTTCGGAAACTACTACTGGTGTCCCAGGAAACGATCAAAGAGTAGACAGTTTGAGACATTACTCCCATGGAGAAAAGTCCGCATGGTACCCGTTATATTCAGTCCCTATGCAATTTCTCTCTTTCATCAAAACTCTGTACGTCCACAGATTACAGGACGCCTCCAGATGAGCTTCGGAAACTACTACTGGTGTCCCAGGAAGCGATCAAAGCGTAGACAGTTTGAGACATAACTCCCATGGAGAAAAGTCCGCATGGTGCCCGTTATATTAAACTCCGATGCAATTTCTGTCTTTCATCAAAACTCTGAACGTCCACAGATTACAGGAAGCCTCCAGATGTGCTTCGGAAACTGCAACTGGTGTCCCAGGAATCGATCAAAGAGTACACAGTTTGAGACATTACTCCCATGGAGAAAAGTCCGCATGGTGCCCGTTATATTCAATCCCGATGTAATTTCTGTCTTTCATCAAAACTCTGAACGTCCGGAGATTACAGGAAGCCTCCAGATGTGCTTCGGAAACTACTACTGGTGTCCAAGGAAACGATCAAAGAGTAGACGGTTTGAGACATTACTCCCATGGAGAAAAAACCGCACGGTGCCCGTTATATTCAATCCCCATGCAATTTCTGTCTTTCATCAAAACACTGAACGTCCACAGATTACAGGAAGCCTCCTTATGTGCTTCGGAAACTACTACTGGTGTTCCATAAATCGATCAAAGAGTAGAATGTTTGAGACATTACTCCCATGGAGAAAAGTCCGCATGGTTCCCGTTATATGCAATACCGATGCAATTTCTGTCTTTCATCAAAACTCTGAACGTCCACAGATTAAAGGAAGTCTCCAGATGTGCTTCGGAAACTACTACTGGTGTTCCAGGTGTCGATCAAAGAGTAGACAGTTTGAGACATTACTCCCATGAAGAAAAGTCCGAATGGTGCCCGTTATGTTCAACCCCGATGCAATTTCTGTCTTTTGTCAAAACTCTGAACGTCCACAGATTACAGGAAGCCTCCAGATGTGCTTCGGAAACTACTAATGGTGTCCAAGGAAACGATCAAAGAGTAGACGGTTTGAGACATTACTCCCATGGAGAATAGACCGCACGGTGCCCGTTATATTCAATCCCCATGCAATTTCTGTCTTTCATCAAAACTCTGAACGTCCATAAGATTACAGGAAGCCTTCAGATGTGCTTCGGAAACTACTACTGGTGTTGTAAGAATCGATCAAAGAGTAGACAGTTTGAGACATTACTCCCAGGGAGAAAAGTCCACATGGTGCCCGTAATATTCAATCCCGATGCAATATCTGTCTTTCATCAAAACTCTGAACGTAAACAGTTTACAGGAAGCCTCCAGATGTGCTTCGGAAACTACGACTGGTGTCCCAGGAATCGATCAAAGAGTACACAGTTTGAGACATTACTCCCATGGGGAAGAGTCCGCATGGTGCCCGTTATATTCAATCCCGATGCAATTTCTGTCTTTCATCAAAACTCTGAACGTCAACAGATTACAGGAAGGCTCGAGATGTGCTTCGGAAACTACTACTGGTGTTCCAGGAATCGACCAAAGAGTAGACAGTTTAAGACATTACTCCCATGGAGAAAAGTCCGCATGGTGCCTGTTATATTCAACCTCAATGCAATTTCTGTCTTTCATTAAAACTCTGAACGTCCACAGATTACAGGAAGCCTCCAGATGTGCTTCGGAAACTACTACTGGTGGTCCAGGAATCGATCAAAGAGTAGACAGTTTGAGATATTATTCCCATGGAGAAAAGTACCCATGGTGTCCGTTATATTCAATCCCGATGCAATTTCTGTCTTTCATCGAAACTCTGAACGTCCACAGATTACAGGAAGAATCCAGATGTGCTTCGGAAACTACTACGGGTGTTCCAGAAATCGATCAAAGAGTAGACAGTTTGAGACATTACTCCCATGGAGAAAAGTCCGCATGGTTCCCAATATATGCAATCCCAATGCAATTTCTGTCTTTCATCAAAACTCTGAACGTCCACAGATTAAAGGAAGTCTCCAGATATGCTTCGGAAACTACTACTGGTGTGTCAGGAATCGATCTAAGACTAGACAGTTTGAGACATTACTCCCATGGAGAAAAGTCCGCATGGTGCCCGTTACATTCAATCGCGATGCAATTTCTGTCTTTCATCAAAACTCTGAACGTCTACAGATAACAGGAAGCCTCCAGATGTGCTTCGGAAAATACTACTGGTGTTCCAGGAATTGAGCAAAGAGTAGACAGTTTGAGACATTACTCCCATGGAGAAATGTCCGCATGGTGCCCGTTATATTCAATCCCGATGCAATTTCTGTCTTTCATCAAATCTCTGAACGTGCACAGATTACAGGAAGCCTCCAGATGTGCTTTGGAAACTAATACTGGTGTCCCAGGAAGCGATCAAATCGTAGACAGTTTGAGACATTACCCCATGTAGAAAAGTCCGCATGGTGCCCGTTATATTCAATCCCGATGCAATTTCTGTCTTTCGTCAAAACTTTGAACGTCCACAGATTACAGGAAGCCTCCAGATGTGCTTCGGAAACTAGTACTGGTGTCCCAGTAATCGATCAAAGAGAAGACAGTTTGAGACATTACTCCCGTGGAGAAAAGTCCGCATGGTGCCCGTTATATTCAATCCCGATGCAATTTCTGTCTTTCATCAAAACTCTGAACGTCCACAGATTACATGAAGGCTCGAGATGTGCTTCGGAAACTACTACTGGTGTTCCAGAAATCGATCTAAGAGTAGACAGTTTGAGACATTACTCCCATGGAGAAAAGTCCGCATGCTGCCCGTTATATTCAATCCCGATGCAATTTCTGTCTTTCATCAATACTATGAACGTGCACAGATTACAGGAAGCCTCCAGATGTGCTTCGTAAACTAGTACTGGTGTCCCAGGAAGCGATCAAATCGTAGACAGTTTGAGACATTACTCCCATGGAGAAAAGTCCGCATGGTGCCCGTTATATTCAATCCCGATGCAATTTCTGTCTTTCGTCAAAACTCTGAACGTCCACTGATTACAGGAAGCCTCCAGATGTGCTTCGGAAACTACTACTGGTGTCCCAGGAATCCATCAAAGGGAAGACAGTTTGAGACATTACTCCCATGGAGAAAAGTCCGAATGGTGCCCGTTATGTTCAACCCCGATGCAATTTCTGTCTTTTGTCAAAACTCTGAACGTCCACAGATTACAGGAAGCCTCCAGATGTGCTTCGGAAACTACTACTGGTGTCCCAGGAATCGATCAAAGCGTAGACAGTTTGAGACATTACTCCCATGGAGAAAAGTCCGCATGGTGCCCGTTATATTCAACCTCGATGCAATTTCTGTCTTTCATCAAAACTCTGAACATCCACAGATTACAGGAAGCCTCCAGATGTGCTTCGGAAACTACTACTGGTGTTCTAGGAATCGATAAAAGAGTAGACAGTTTGAGACATTACTTCCAGGGAGAAAAGTCTCCATGGTGATCGTTATATTCAATCCCGATGTAATTTCTGTCTTTCATCCAAACTCTGAACGTTCACAGATTACAGGAAGAATCCAGATGTGCTTCGGAAACTACTACTGGTGTTCCAGAAATCGATCTAAGAGTAGACAGTTTGAGACATTACTCCCATGGAGAAAAGTCCGCATGGTGCCCGTTATATTCTATCCCGATGAAATTTCTGTCTTTCATCAAAACTCTGAACGTCCACAGATTACAGGAAGTCTCCAGATATGCTTCGGAAACTACTACTGGTGTGCCAGGAATCGATCACAGAGTAGACAGTTTGAGACATTACTCCCATGGAGAAAAGTCCGCATGGTGCCCGTTATATTCAATCCTGATGCAATTTCTGTCTTTCATCAATACTCTAATTGTCCACAGATCACAGGAAGCCTCCAGATGTGCTTCGGAAACTACTACTGGTGTTCTAGGAATCGATCAAAGAGTAGACAGTTTGAGACATTACTTCCAGGGAGAAAAGTCTCCATGGTGCCCGTTATATTCAACCTCAATGCAATTTCTGTCTTTCATCAAAACTCTGAACGTCCACAGATTACAGGAAGCCTCCAGATGTGCTTCGGAAACTACTACTGGTGTTCCAGAAATCGATCTAAGAGTAGACAGTTTGAGACATTACTCCCATGGAGAAAAGTCCCCATGGTGCACATTATATTCAATCCCGATGCAATTTCTGTCTTTCATCAAACTCTGAACGTCAACAGATTACAGGAAGGCTCGAGATGTGCTACGGAAACTACTACTGGTGTTCCAGGAATCGACCAAAGAGTAGACAGTTTGAGACATTACTCCTATGGAGAAAAGTCCGCATGGTGCCCGTTATATTCAACCTCAATGCAATTTCTGTCTTTCATCAAAACTCTGAACGTCCACAGATTACAGGAAGCCTCCAGATGTGCTTCGGAAACTACTACTGGTGTTCCAGGAATCGATCAAAGAGTACACAGTTTGAGATATTACTCCCATGGAGAAAAGTCCCCATGGTGTCCGTTATATTCAATCCCGATGCAATTTCTGTCTTTCATCGAAACTCTGAACGTCCACAGATTACAGGAAGAATCCAGATGTGCTTCGGAAACTACTACGGGTGTTCCAGAAATCGATCAAAGAGTAGACAGTTTGAGAGATTACTCCCATGGAGAAAAGTCCGCATGGTTCCCGTTATATGCAATCCCGATGCAATTTCTGTCTTTCATCAAAACTCTGAACGTCCACAGATTAAAGGAAGTCTCCAGATATGCTTCGGAAACTACTACTGGTGTGTCAGGAATCGATCTAAGACTAGACAGTTTGAGACATTACTCCCATGGAGAAAAGTCCGCATGGTGCCCGTTACATTCAATCGCGATGCAATTTCTGTCTTTCATCAAAATTCTGAACGTCCACAGATAACAGGAAGCCTCCAGATGTGCTTCGGAAACTACTACTGGCGTTCCAGGAATTGAGCAAAGAGTAGACAGTTTGAGACATTACTCCCATGGAGAAAAGTCCGCATGCTGCCCGTTATATTCAATCCCGATGCAATTTCTGTATTTCATCAAAACTCTGAACGTGCACAGATTACAGGAAGGCTTCAGATGTGCTTCGGAAACTACTACTGGTGTCCCAGGATGCGATCAAACCGTAGACAGTTTGAGACATTACCTCCATGTAGAAAAGTCCGCATGGTGCCCGTTATATGAAACCACGTTTCAATTTCTGCATTCATCAAAACTCTGAACGTCCACAGATTACAGGAAGCCTTTAGATGCGCTTCGGTAACTACTACTGGTGTCCCAGGAAGCGAACAAAGAGTAGACAGTTTGAGACATTACTCCCATGGAGAAAAGTCCGCATGGTGCCCGTTATATTCAATCCCGATGCAATTTCTGTCTTTCGTCAAAACTTTGAACGTCCACAGATTACAGGAAGCCTCCAGATGTGCTTCGGAAACTACTACTGGTGTCCCAGGAATCGATCAAAGAGAAGACAGTTTGAGACATTACTCCCATGGAGAAAAGTCCGCATGGTGCCCGTTATATTCAATCCCGATGCAATTTCTGTCTTTCATCAAAACTCTGAACGTCCACAGATTACATGAATGCTCGAGATGTGCTTCGGAAACTACTACTGGTGTTCCAGAAATCGATCTAAGAGTAGACAGTTTGAGACATTACTCCCATGGAGAAAAGTCCGCATGCTGCCCGTTATATTCAATCGCGATGCAATTTCTGTCTTTCATCAATACACTGAACGTGCACAGATTACAGGAAGCCTCCAGATGTGCTTCGGAAACTACTACTGGTGTCCCAGGAAGCGATCAAATCGTGGACAGTTTGAGACATTACTCCCATGGAGAAAAGTCCGCATGGTGCCCGTTATATTCAATCCCAATGCAATTTCTGTCCTTCGTCAAAACTCTGAACGTCCACTGATTACAGGAAGCCTCCAGATGTGCTTCGGAAACTGCTACTGGTGTCCCAGGAATCCATCAAAGAGAAGACAGTTTGAGACATTGCTCCCGTGGAGAAAACTCCGAATGGTGCCCGTTATGTTCAACCCCGATGCAATTTCTGTCTTTTGTCAAAACTCTGAACGTCCACAGATTACAGGAAGCCTCCAGATGTGCTTCGGAAACTACTACTGGTGTCCCAGGAATCGATCAAAGAGAAGACAGTTTGAGACATTACTCCCATGGAAAAGAGTCCGCATGGTGCCCGTTATATTCAACCTCGATGCAATTTCTGTCTTTCATCAAAACTCTGAACATCCACGGATTACAGGAAGCCTCCAGATGTGCTTCGGAAACTACTACTTTTGTCCCAGGAAGCGATCAAAGCGTAGACAGTTTGAGACATTACTCCCATGGAGAAAAGTCCGCATGGTGCCCGTTATATTCAATCCTGATGCAATTTCTGTCTTTCATCAATACTCTGAATGTCCACAGATCACAGGAAGCCTCCAGATGTGCTTCGGAAACTACTACTGGTGTCCCAGGAATCGATCAAAGAGTAGACAGTTTGAGACATTACTCCTATGGAGAAAAGTCCCCATGGTGCCCCTTATATTCAATCCCGATGCAATTTCTGTCTTTCATCAAACTCTGAACGTCAACAGATTACAGGAAGGCTGGAGATGTGCTACGGAAACTACTACTGGTGTTCCAGGAATCGACCAAAGAGTAGACAGTTTGAGACATTACTCCTATGGAGAAGAGTCCGCATGGTGCCCGTTATATTCAACCTCAATGCAATTTCTGTCTTTCATCAAAACTCTGAACGTCCACAGATTACAGGAAGCCTCCAGATGTGCTTCGGAAACTACTACTGGTGTCCCAGGAAGCGATCAAACCGTAGACAGTTTGAGACATTACCCCCATGTAGAAAAGTCCGCATGGTGCCCGTTATATTAAACCACGTTTCAATTTCTGCATTCATCAAAACGCTGAACGTCCACAGATTACAGGAGGCCTTTAGATGCGCTTCGGAAACTACTACTGGTGTCCCAGGAAGCGAACAAAGAGTAGACAGTTTGAGACATTACTCCCATGGAGAAAAGTCCGCATGGTGCCCGTTATATTCAATCCCGATGCAATTTCTGTCTTTCGTCAAAACTCTGAACGTCCACTGATTACAGGAAGCCTCCAGATGTGCTTCGGAAACTACTATTGGTGTCCCAGGAATCGATCAAATAGAAGACAGTTTGAGACATTACTCCCATGGAGAAAAGTCCGCATGGTGCCCATTATATTCAATCCTGATGCAATTTCTGTCTTTCATCAAAACTCTGAATGTCACAGATTACAGGAAGCCTACAGATGTGCTTCGGAAACTACTACTGGTGTCCCAGGAATCGATCAAAGGGTAGACAGTTTGAGACATTACTCCCATGGAGAAAAGTCCACATGGTGCCCGTTATTTTCAATCCCGATGCAATTTCTCTCTTTCATCAAAACTCTAAACCTCCACAGATTACAGGAAGCCTCCAGATGTGCTTCGGAAACTACTACTTTTGTCCCAGGAAGCGATCAAAGCGTAGACAGTTTGAGACATTACTCCCATGGAGATAAGTCCGCATGTTGCCCGATATATTAAACCCCGATGCAATTTCTCTCTTTCATCAAAACTCTAAACGTCCACAGATTACAGGAAGCCTCCAGATGTGCTTCGGAAACTACTACTGGTGTTCCAGGTATCGATCAAAGAGTACACAGTTTGAGACATTACTCCCATGGAGAAAAGTCCGCATGGTGCCCGTTATATTCAATCCTGATGCAGTTTCTCTCTTTCATCAAAACTCTGAACGTCCACAGATTACAGGAAGCCTCCAGATGTGCTTCGGAAACTACCACTGGTGTTCCAGGAATCGAGCAAAGAGTAGACAGTTTGAGACATTACTCCCATGGAGAAAAGTCCGCATGGTGCCCGTTATATTCAATCCCGATGCAATTTCTGTCTTTCATCAATACTCTGAGCGTGCACAGATTACAGGAAGCCTCCAGATGTGCATCGGAAACTACTACTGGTGTCCCAGGAATCTATCAAAGAGTAGACAGTTTGAGACATTACTCCCATGGAGAAAAGTACCCATGGTGCCCGTTATATTCAATCCCGATGAAATTTCTGTCTTTCATCAAAACTCTGAACGTCCACAGATTACAGGAAGTCTCCAGATATGCTTCGGAAACTACTACTGGTGTTCCAGGAATCGATCAAAGAGTACACAGTTTGAGATATTACTCCCATGGAGAAAAGTCCCCATGGTGTCCGTTATATTCAATCCCGATGCAATTTCTGTCTTTCATCGAAACTCTGAACGTCCACAGATTACAGGAAGAATCCAGATGTGCTTCGGAAACTACTACGGGTGTTCCAGAAATCGATCAAAGAGTAGACAGTTTGAGACATTACTCCCATGGAGAAAAGTCCGCATGATTCCCGTTATATGCAATCCCGATGCAATTTCTGTCTTTCATCAAAACTCTGAACGTCCACAGATTAAAGTAAGTCTCCAGATATGCTTCGGAAACTACTACTGGTGTGTCAGGAATCGATCTAAGACTAGACAGTTTGAGACATTACTCCCATGGAGAAAAGTCCGCATGGTGCCCGTTACATTCAATCGCGATGCAATTTCTGTCTTTCATCAAAATTCTGAACGTCCACAGATAACAGGAAGCCTCCAGATGTGCTTCGGAAACTACTACTGGTGTTCCAGGAATTGAGCAAAGAGTAGACAGTTTGAGACATTACTCCCATGGAGAAAAGTCCGCATGCTGCCCGTTATATTCAATCCCGATGCAATTTCTGTATTTCATCAAAACTCTGAACGTGCACAGATTACAGGAAGGCTTCAGATGTGCTTCGGAAACTACTACTGGTGTCCCAGGATGCGATCAAACCGTAGACAGTTTGAGACATTACCCCCATGTAGAAAAGTCCGCATGGTGCCCGTTATATTAAACCACGTTTCAAATTCTGCATTCATCAAAACTCTGAACGTCCACAGATTACAGGAAGCCATTAGATCCGCTTCGGAAACTACTACTGGTGTCCCAGGAAGCGAACAAAGAGTAGACAGTTTGAGACATTACTCCCATGGAGAAAAGTCCGCATGGAGCCCGTTATATTCAATCCCGATGCAATTTCTGTCTTTCGTCAAAACTTTGAACGTCCACAGATTACAGGAAGCCTCCAGATGTGCTTCGGAAACTACTACTGGTGTCCCAGGAATCGATCAAAGAGAAGACAGTTTGAGACATTACTCCCATGGAGAAAAGTCCGCATGGTGCCCGTTATATTCAATCCCAATGCAATTTCTGTCCTTCGTCAAAACTCTGAACGTCCACTGATTACAGGAAGCCTCCAGATGTGCTTCGGAAACTGCTACTGGTGTCCCATAAATCCATCAAAGAGAAGACAGTTTGAGACATTGCTCCCGTGGAGAAAACTCCGAATGGTGCCCGTTATGTTCAACCCCGATGCAATTTCTGTCTTTTGTCAAAACTCTGAACGTCCACAGATTACAGGAAGCCTCCAGATGTGCTTCGGAAACTACTACTGGTGTCCCAGGAATCGATCAAAGAGAAGACAGTTTGAGACATTACTCCCATGGAAAAGAGTCCGCATGGTGCCCGTTATATTCAACCTCGATGCAATTTCTGTCTTTCATCAAAACTCTGAACATCCACAGATTACAGGAAGCCTGCAGATGTGCTTCGGAAACTACTACTGGTGTTCTAGGAATCGATCAAAGAGTAGACAGTTTGAGACATTACTTCCAGGGAGAAAAGTCTCCATGGTGCCCGTTATATTCAATCCCGATGTAATTTCTGTCTTTCATCCAAACTCTGAACGTCCACAGATTACAGGAAGAATCCAGATGTGCTTCGGAAACTACTACTGGTGTTCCAGAAATCGATCTAAGAGTAGACAGTTTGAGACATTACTCCCATGGAGAAAAGTCCGCATGGTGCCCGTTATATTCAATCCCGATGAAATTTCTGTCTTTCATCAAAACTCTGAACGTCCACAGATTACAGGAAGTCTCCAGATATGCTTCGGAAACTACTACTGGTGTGCCAGGAATCGATCACAGAGTAGACAGTTTGAGACATTACTCCCATGGAGAAAAGTCCGCATGGTGCCCGTTATATTCAATCCTGATGCAATTTCTGTCTTTCATCAATACTCTGATTGTCCACAGATCACAGGAAGCCTCCAGATGTGCTTCGGAAACTACTACTGGTGTCCCAGGAATCGATCAAAGAGTAGACTGTTTTAGACATTACTCCTATGGAGAAAAGTCCCCATGGTGCCCCTTATATTCAATCCCGATGCAATTTCTGTCTTTCATCAAACTCTGAACGTCAACAGATTACAGGAAGGCTGGAGATGTGCTACGGAAACTACTACTGGTGTTCCAGGAATCGACCAAAGAGTAGACAGTTTGAGACATTACTCCCAGGGAGAAAAGTCCCCATGGTGCCCGTTATATTCAACCTCAATGCAATTTCTGTCTTTCATCAAAACTCTGAACGTCCACAGATTACAGGAAGCCTCCAGATGTGCTTCGGAAACTACTACTGGTGTCCCAGGAAGCGATCAAACCGTAGACAGTTTGAGACATTACCCCCATGTAGAAAAGTCCGCATGGAGCCCGTTATATTAAACCACGTTTCAATTTCTGCATTCATCAAAACGCTGAATGTCCACAGATTACAGGAAGCCTTTAGATGCGCTTCGGAAACTACTACTGGTGTCCCAGGAAGCGAACAAAGAGTAGACAGTTTGAGACATTACTCCCATGGAGAAAAGTCCGCATGGTGCCCGTTATATTCAATCCCGATGCAATTTCTGTCTTTCGTCAAAACTCTGAACGTCCACTGATTACAGGAAGCCTCCAGATGTGCTTCGGAAACTACTATTGGTGTCCCAGGAATCGATCAAAGAGAAGACAGTTTGAGACATTACTCCCATGGAGAAAAGTCCGCATGGTGCCCATTATATTCAATCCTGATGCAATTTCTGTCTTTCATCAAAACTCTGAATGTCCACAGATTACAGGAAGCCTCCAGATGTGCTTCGGAAACTACTACTGGTGTCCCAGGAATCGATCAAAGGGTAGACAGTTTGAGACATTACTCCCATGGAGAAAAGTCCACATGGTGCCCGTTATTTTCAATCCCGATGAAATTTCTCTCTTTCATCAAAACTCTAAACCTCCACAGATTACAGGAAGCCTCCAGATGTGCTTCGGAAACTACTACTTTTGTCCCAGGAAGCGATCAAAGCGTAGACAGTTTGAGACATTACTCCCATGGAGATAAGTCCGCATGTTGCCCGTTATATTAAACCCCGATGCAATTTCTCTCTTTCATCAAAACTCTAAACGTCCACAGATTACAGGAAGCCTCCAGATGTGCTTCGGAAACTACTACTGGTGTTCCAGGTATCGATCAAAGAGTACACAGTTTGAGACATTACTCCCATGGAGAAAAGTCCGCATGGTGCCCGTTATATTCAATCCTGATGCAGTTTCTCTCTTTCATCAAAACTCTGAACGTCCACAGATTACAGGAAGCCTCCAGATGTGCTTCGGAAACTACCACTGGTGTTCCAGGAATCGAGCAAAGAGTAGACAGTTTGAGACATTACTCCCATGGAGAAAAGTCCGCATGGTGCCCGTTATATTCAATCCCGATGCAATTTCTGTCTTTCATCAATACTCTGAACGTGCACAGATTACAGGAAGCCTCCAGATGTGCATCGGAAACTACTACTGGTGTCCCAGGAATCTATCAAAGAGTAGACAGTTTGAGACATTACTCCCATGGAGAAAAGTTCCCATGGTGCCCGTTATATTCAATCCCGATGAAATTTCTGTCTTTCATCAAAACTCTGAACGTCCACAGATTACAGGAAGTCTCCAGATATGCTTCGGAAACTACTACTGGTGTGCCAGGAATTGATCACAGAGTAGACAGTTTGAGACATTACACCCATGGAGAAAAATCCGCATGGTGCCCGTTATATTCAATCCTGATGCAATTTCTGTCTTTCATCAAAACTCTGAATGTCCACAGATTACAGGAAGCCTCCAGATGTGCTTCGGAAACTACTACTGGTGTCCCAGGAATCTATCAAAGAGTAGACAGTTTGAGACATTACTCCCATGGAGAAAAGTCCCCATGGTGCCCCTTATATTCAATTCCGATGCAATTTCTGTCTTTCATCAAAACTCTGAACGTCAACAGATTACAGGAAGGCTCGAGATGTGCTTCGGAAACTACTACTGGTGTTCCAGGAATCGACCAAAGAGTAGACAGGTTGAGACATTACTCCCATGGAAAAAAGTCCGCATGGTACCCGTTATATTCAACCTCAATGCAATTTCTGTCTTTCATCAAAACTCTGAACGTCCGCTGATTACAGGAAGCCTCCAGATATTCTTCGGAAACTACTACTGGTGTTCCAGGAATCGATCAAAGAGTAGACAGTTTGAGATATAACTCCCATGGAGAAAAGAACCCATGGTGTCCGTTATATTCAATCCCGATGCAATTTCTGTCTTTCATCGAAACTCTGAACGTCCACAGATTACAGGAAGAATCCAGATCATCTTCGGAAACTACTACTGGTGTTCCAGAAATCGATCAAAGAGTAGACAGTTTGAGACATTACTCCCATGGAGAAAAGTCCGCATGGTTCCCGTTATATGCAATCCCGATGCAATTTCTGTATTTCATCAAAACTCTGAACATCCACAGATTAAAGGAAGTCTCCAGATATGCTTCGGAAACTACTACTGGTGTGTCAGGAATCGATCAAAGACTAGAAAGTTTGAGACATTACTCCCATGGAGAAATCTCCGCATGGTGCCCGTTATATTCAATCGCAATGCAATTTCTGTCTTTCATCAAAACTCTGAACGTCCACAGATAACAGGAAGCCTCCAGATGTGCTTCGGAAACTACTACTGGTGTTCCAGGAGTCGAGCAAAGAGTAGACGGTTTGAGACATTACCCCCATGGAGAAAAGTCCGCATGCTGCCCGTTATATTCAATCCCGATGCAATTTCTGTATTTCATCAAAACTCTGAACGTGCACAGATTGCAGGAAGCCTCCAGATGTGCTTCGGAAACTACTACTGGTGGCCCAGGAAGCGATCAAATCGTAGACAGTTTGAGACATTACCCCCATGTAGAAAAGTCTGCATGGTGCCCGTTATATTAAACCACGATGCAATTTCTGCATTCATCAAAAATCTGAACGTCCACAGATTACAGGAAGCCTTTAGATGCGCTTCGGAAACTACTACTGGTGTCCCAGGAAGCGAACAAAGAGTAGACAGTTTGAGACATTACTCCCATGGAGAAAAGTCCGCATGGTGCCCGTTATATTCAATCCCGATGCAATTTCTGTCTTTCGTCAAAACTCTGAACGTCCACTGATTACAGGAAGCCTCCAGATGTGCTTCGGAAACTACTACTGGTGTCCCAGGAATCGATGAAAGAGTAGACAGTTTGAGACATTACTCCCATGGAGAAAAGTCCGCATGGTGCCCGATATATTCAATCCCGATGCAATTTCTCTCTTTCATCAAAACTCTAAACGTCCACAGATTACAGGAAGCCTCCGGATGTGCTTCGGATACTACTACAGCTGTCCCAGACAGCGATCAAAGCGTAGACAGTTTTAGACATTACTCCCATTGAGATAAGTCCGCATGGTGCCCGTTATATTAAACCCCGATGCAATTTCTATCTTTCATCAATACTCTGAACGTCCACAGATTACAGGAAGCCTCCAGATGTGCTTCGGAAACTACTACTGGTGTTCCAGGTATCGATCAAAGAGTACACAGTTTGAGACATTACTCCCATGGAGAAAAGTCCGCATGGTGCCCATTATATTCAATCCTGATGCAATTTCTGTCTTTCATCAAAACTCTGAATGTCCACAGATTACAGGAAGCCTTCAGATGTGCTTCGGAAACTACTACTGGTGTCCCAGGAATCGATCAAAGGGTAGACAGTTTGAGACATTACTCCCATGGAGAAAAGTCCACATGGTGCCCGTTATTTTCAATCCCGATGCAATTTCTCTCTTTCATCAAAACTCTAAACCTCCACAGATTACAGGAAGCCTCCAGATGTGCTTCGGAAACTACTACTTTTGTCCCAGGAAGCGATCAAAGCGTAGAGAGTTTGAGACATTACTCCCATGGAGATAAGTCCGCATGTTGCCCGTTATATTAAACCCCGATGCAATTTCTCTCTTTCATCAAAACTCTAAACGTCCACAGATTACAGGAAGCCTCCAGATGTGCTTCGGAAACTACTACTGGTGTTCCAGGTATCGATCAAAGAGTACACAGTTTGAGACATTACTCCCATGGAGAAAAGTCCGCATGGTGCCCGTTATATTCAATCCTGATGCAGTTTCTCTCTTTCATCAAAACTCTGAACGTCCACAGATTACAGGAAGCCTCCAGATGTGCTTCGGAAACTACCACTGGTGTTCCAGGAATCGAGCAAAGAGTAGACAGTTTGAGACATTACTCCCATGGAGAAAAGTCCGCATGGTGCCCGTTATATTCAATCCCGATGCAATTTCTGTCTTTCATCAATACTCTGAACGTGCACAGATTACAGGAAGCCTCCAGATGTGCATCGGAAACTACTACTGGTGTCCCAGGAATCTATCAAAGAGTAGACAGTTTGAGACATTACTCCCATGGAGAAAAGTCCCCATGGTGCCCGTTATATTCAATCCCGATGAAATTTCTGTCTTTCATCAAAACTCTGAACGTCCACAGATTACAGGAAGTCTCCAGATATGCTTCGGAAACTACTACTGGTGTGCCAGGAATTGATCACAGAGTAGACAGTTTGAGACATTACACCCATGGAGAAAAGTCCGCATGGTGCCCGTTATATTCAATCCTGATGCAATTTCTGTCTTTCATCAAAACTCTGAATGTCCACAGATTACAGGAAGCCTCCAGATGTGCTTCGGAAACTACTACTGGTGTCCCAGGAATCTATCAAAGAGTAGACAGTTTGAGACATTACTCTAATGGAGAAAAGTCCCCATGGTGCCCCTTATATTCAATTCCGATGCAATTTCTGTCTTTCATCAAAACTCTGAACGTCAACAGATTACAGGAAGGCTCGAGATGTGCTTCGGAAACTACTACTGGTGTTCCAGGAATCGATCAAAGAGTAGACAGTTTGAGACATTACTCCCATGGAGAAAAGTCCGCATGGTTCCCGTTATATGCAATCCCGATGCAATTTCTGTATTTCATCAAAACTCTGAACATCCACAGATTAAAGGAAGTCTCCAGATATGCTTCGGAAACTACTACTGGTGTGTCAGGAATCGATCAAAGACTAGAAAGTTTGAGACATTACTCCCATGGAGAAATCTCCGCATGGTGCCCGTTATATTCAATCGCGATGCAATTTCTGTCTTTCATCAAAACTCTGAACGTCCACAGATAACAGGAAGCCTCCAGATGTGCTTCGGAAACTACTACTGGTGTTCCAGGAGTCGAGCAAAGAGTAGACGGTTTGAGACATTACCCCCATGTAGAAAAGTCCGCATGCTGCCCGTTATATTCAATCCCGATGCAATTTCTGTCTTTCATCAAAACTCTCAACGTGCACAGATTGCAGGAAGCCTCCAGATGTGCTTCGGAAACTACTACTGGTGGCCCAGGAAGCGATCAAATCGTAGACAGTTTGAGACATTACCCCCATGTAGAAAAGTCTGCATGGTGCCCGTTATATTAAACCACGATGCAATTTCTGCATTCATCAAAAATCTGAACGTCCACAGATTACAGGAAGCCTTTAGATGCGCTTCGGAAACTACTACTGGTGTCCCAGGAAGGGAACAAAGAGTAGACAGTTTGAGACATTACTCCCATGGAGAAAAGTCCGCATGGTGCCCGTTATATTGAATCCCGATGCAATTTCTGTCTTTCGTCAAAACTCTGAACGTCCACTGATTACAGGAAGCCTCCAGATGTGCTTCGGAAACTACTACTGGTGTCCCAGGAATCGATCAAAGAGTAGACAGTTTGAGACATTACTCCCATGGAGAAGAGTCCGCATGGTGCCCGTTATATTCAATCCCGATGCAATTTCTCTCTTTCATCAAAACTCTAAACGTCCACAGATTACAGGAAGCCTCCGGATGTGCTTCGGAAACTACTACAGCTGTCCCAGAAAGCGATCAAAGCGTAGACAGTTTGAGACATTACTCCCATGGAGATAAGTCCGCATGGTGCCCGTTATATTAAACCCCGATGCAATTTATATCTTTCATCAACACTCTGAACGTCCACAGATTACAGGAAGCCTCCAGATGTGCTTCGGAAACTACTACTGGTGTTCCTGGTATCGATCTAAGAGTACACAGTTTGAGACATTACTCCCATGGAGAAAAGTCCGCATGGTGCCCGTTATATTCAATCCTGATGCAGTTTCTCTCTTTCATCAAAACTCTGAACGTCAACAGATTACAGGAAGGCTCGAGATGTGCTTCGGAAAGTACTACTGGTGTTTCAGGAATCGACCAATGAGTAGACAGTTTGAGACATTACTCCCATGGAGAAAAGTCCGCATGGTTCCCGTTATATGCAATCCCGATGCAATTTCTGTATTTCATCAAAACTCTGAACATCCACAGATTAAAGGAAGTCTCCAGATATGCTTCGGAAACTACTACTGGTGTGTCAGGAATCGATCAAAGACTAGAAAGTTTGAGACATTACTCCCATGGAGAAATCTCCGCATGGTGCCCGTTATATTCAATCGCGATGCAATTTCTGTCTTTCATCAAAACTCTGAACGTCCACAGATAACAGGAAGCCTCCAGATGTGCTTCGGAAACTACTACTGGTGTTCCAGGAGTCGAGCAAAGAGTAGACGGTTTGAGACATTACCCCCATGGAGAAAAGTCCGCATGCTGCCCGTTATATTCAATCCCGATGCAATTTCTGTATTTCATCAAAACTCTGAACGTGCACAGATTGCAGGAAGCCTCCAGATGTGCTTCGGAAACTACTACTGGTGGCCCAGGAAGCGATCAAATCGTAGACAGTTTGAGACATTACCCCCATGTAGAAAAGTCTGCATGGTGCCCGTTATATTAAACCACGATGCAATTTCTGCATTCATCAAAAATCTGAACGTCCACAGATTACAGGAAGCCTTTAGATGCGCTTCGGAAACTACTACTGGTGTCCCAGGAAGCGAACAAAGAGTAGACAGTTTGAGACATTACTCCCATGGAGAAAAGTCCGCATGGTGCCCGTTATATTCAATCCCGATGCAATTTCTGTCTTTCGTCAAAACTCTGAACGTCCACTGATTACAGGAAGCCTCCAGATGTGCTTCGGAAACTACTACTGGTGTCCCAGGAATCGATGAAAGAGTAGACAGTTTGAGACATTACTCCCATGGAGAAAAGTCCGCATGGTGCCCGATATATTCAATCCCGATGCAATTTCTCTCTTTCATCAAAACTCTAAACGTCCACAGATTACAGGAAGCCTCCGGATGTGCTTCGGATACTACTACAGCTGTCCCAGACAGCGATCAAAGCGTAGACAGTTTTAGACATTACTCCCATTGAGATAAGTCCGCATGGTGCCCGTTATATTAAACCCCGATGCAATTTCTATCATTCATCAATACTCTGAACGTCCACAGATTACAGGAAGCCTCCAGATGTGCTTCGGAAACTACTACTGGTGTTCTAGGAATCTATCAAAGAGTAGACAGTTTGAGACATTACTCCCATGGAGAAAAGTCCGCATGGTGCCCGTTATATTCAATCCTGATGCAATTTCTGTCTTTCATCAAAACTCTGAATGTCCACAGATTACAGGAAGCCTTCAGATGTGCTTCGGAAACTACTACTGGTGTCCCAGGAATCGATCAAAGGGTAGACAGTTTGAGACATTACTCCCATGGAGAAAAGTCCACATGGTGCCCGTTATATTCAATCCCGATGCAATTTCTCTCTTTCATCAAAACTCTAAACCTCCACAGATTACAGGAAGCCTCCAGATGTGCTTCGGAAACTACTACTTTTGTCCCAGGAAGCGATCAAAGCGTAGAGAGTTTGAGACATTACTCCCATGGAGATAAGTCCGCATGTTGCCCGTTATATTAAACCCCGATGCAATTTCTCTCTTTCATCAAAACTCTAAACGTCCACAGATTACAGGAAGCCTCCAGATGTGCTTCGGAAACTACTACTGGTGTTCCAGGTATCGATCAAAGAGTACACAGTTTGAGACATTACTCCCATGGAGAAAAGTCCGCATGGTGCCCGTTATATTCAATCCTGATGCAGTTTCTCTCTTTCATCAAAACTCTGAACGTCCACAGATTACAGGAAGCCTCCAGATGTGCTTCGGAAACTACCACTGGTGTTCCAGGAATCGAGCAAAGAGTAGACAGTTTGAGACATTACTCCCATGGAGAAAAGTCCGCATGGTGCCCGTTATATTCAATCCCGATGCAATTTCTGTCTTTCATCAATACTCTGAACGTGCACAGATTACAGGAAGCCTCCAGATGTGCTTCGGAAACTACTACTGGTGTCCCAGGAATCTATCAAAGAGTAGACAGTTTGAGACATTACTCCCATGGAGAAAAGTCCCCATGGTGCCCGTTATATTCAATCCCGATGAAATTTCTGTCTTTCATCAAAACTCTGAACGTCCACAGATTACAGGAAGTCTCCAGATATGCTTCGGAAACCACTACTGGTGTGCCAGGAATTGATCACAGAGTAGACAGTTTGAGACATTACACCCATGGAGAAAAGTCCGCATGGTGCCCGTTATATTCAATCCTGATGCAATTTCTGTCTTTCATCAAAACTCTGAATGTCCACAGATTACAGGAAGCCTCCAGATGTGCTTCGGAAACTACTACTGGTGTCCCAGGAATCTATCAAAGAGTAGACAGTTTGAGACATTACTCTAATGGAGAAAAGTCCCCATGGTGCCCCTTATATTCAATTCCGATGCAATTTCTGTCTTTCATCAAAACTCTGAACGTCAACAGATTACAGGAAGGCTCGAGATGTGCTTCGGAAACTACTACTGGTGTTCCAGGAATCGATCAAAGAGTAGACAGTTTGAGACATTACTCCCATGGAGAAAAGTCCGCATGGTTCCCGTTATATGCAATCCCGATGCAATTTCTGTATTTCATCAAAACTCTGAACATCCACAGATTAAAGGAAGTCTCCAGATATGCTTCGGAAACTACTACTGGTGTGTCAGGAATCGATCAAAGACTAGAAAGTTTGAGACATTACTCCCATGGAGAAATCTCCGCATGGTGCCCGTTATATTCAATCGCGATGCAATTTCTGTCTTTCATCAAAACTCTGAACGTCCACAGATAACAGGAAGCCTCCAGATGTGCTTCGGAAACTACTACTGGTGTTCCAGGAGTCGAGCAAAGAGTAGACGGTTTGAGACATTACCCCCATGTAGAAAAGTCCGCATGCTGCCCGTTATATTCAATCCCGATGCAATTTCTGTCTTTCATCAAAACTCTCAACGTGCACAGATTGCAGGAAGCCTCCAGATGTGCTTCGGAAACTACTACTGGTGGCCCAGGAAGCGATCAAATCGTAGACAGTTTGAGACATTACCCCCATGTAGAAAAGTCTGCATGGTGCCCGTTATATTAAACCACGATGCAATTTCTGCATTCATCAAAAATCTGAACGTCCACAGATTACAGGAAGCCTTTAGATGCGCTTCGGAAACTACTACTGGTGTCCCAGGAAGGGAACAAAGAGTAGACAGTTTGAGACATTACTCCCATGGAGAAAAGTCCGCATGGTGCCCGTTATATTGAATCCCGATGCAATTTCTGTCTTTCGTCAAAACTCTGAACGTCCACTGATTACAGGAAGCCTCCAGATGTGCTTCGGAAACTACTACTGGTGTCCCAGGAATCGATCAAAGAGTAGACAGTTTGAGACATTACTCCCATGGAGAAGAGTCCGCATGGTGCCCGTTATATTCAATCCCGATGCAATTTCTCTCTTTCATCAAAACTCTAAACGTCCACAGATTACAGGAAGCCTCCGGATGTGCTTCGGAAACTACTACAGCTGTCCCAGAAAGCGATCAAAGCGTAGACAGTTTGAGACATTACTCCCATGGAGATAAGTCCGCATGGTGCCCGTTATATTAAACCCCGATGCAATTTATATCTTTCATCAACACTCTGAACGTCCACAGATTACAGGAAGCCTCCAGATGTGCTTCGGAAACTACTACTGGTGTTCCTGGTATCGATCTAAGAGTACACAGTTTGAGACATTACTCCCATGGAGAAAAGTCCGCATGGTGCCCGTTATATTCAATCCTGATGCAGTTTCTCTCTTTCATCAAAACTCTGAACGTCAACAGATTACAGGAAGGCTCGAGATGTGCTTCGGAAAGTACTACTGGTGTTTCAGGAATCGACCAATGAGTAGACAGTTTGAGACATTACTCCCATGGAGAAAAGTCCGCATGGTTCCCGTTATATGCAATCCCGATGCAATTTCTGTATTTCATCAAAACTCTGAACATCCACAGATTAAAGGAAGTCTCCAGATATGCTTCGGAAACTACTACTGGTGTGTCAGGAATCGATCAAAGACTAGAAAGTTTGAGACATTACTCCCATGGAGAAATCTCCGCATGGTGCCCGTTATATTCAATCGCGATGCAATTTCTGTCTTTCATCAAAACTCTGAACGTCCACAGATAACAGGAAGCCTCCAGATGTGCTTCGGAAACTACTACTGGTGTTCCAGGAGTCGAGCAAAGAGTAGACGGTTTGAGACATTACCCCCATGGAGAAAAGTCCGCATGCTGCCCGTTATATTCAATCCCGATGCAATTTCTGTATTTCATCAAAACTCTGAACGTGCACAGATTGCAGGAAGCCTCCAGATGTGCTTCGGAAACTACTACTGGTGGCCCAGGAAGCGATCAAATCGTAGACAGTTTGAGACATTACCCCCATGTAGAAAAGTCTGCATGGTGCCCGTTATATTAAACCACGATGCAATTTCTGCATTCATCAAAAATCTGAACGTCCACAGATTACAGGAAGCCTTTAGATGCGCTTCGGAAACTACTACTGGTGTCCCAGGAAGCGAACAAAGAGTAGACAGTTTGAGACATTACTCCCATGGAGAAAAGTCCGCATGGTGCCCGTTATATTCAATCCCGATGCAATTTCTGTCTTTCGTCAAAACTCTGAACGTCCACTGATTACAGGAAGCCTCCAGATGTGCTTCGGAAACTACTACTGGTGTCCCAGGAATCGATGAAAGAGTAGACAGTTTGAGACATTACTCCCATGGAGAAAAGTCCGCATGGTGCCCGATATATTCAATCCCGATGCAATTTCTCTCTTTCATCAAAACTCTAAACGTCCACAGATTACAGGAAGCCTCCGGATGTGCTTCGGATACTACTACAGCTGTCCCAGACAGCGATCAAAGCGTAGACAGTTTTAGACATTACTCCCATTGAGATAAGTCCGCATGGTGCCCGTTATATTAAACCCCGATGCAATTTCTATCTTTCATCAATACTCTGAACGTCCACAGATTACAGGAAGCCTCCAGATGTGCTTCGGAAACTACTACTGGTGTTCCAGGTATCGATCAAAGAGTACACAGTTTGAGACATTACTCCCATGGAGAAAAGTCCGCATGGTGCCCATTATATTCAATCCTGATGCAATTTCTGTCTTTCATCAAAACTCTGAATGTCCACAGATTACAGGAAGCCTTCAGATGTGCTTCGGAAACTACTACTGGTGTCCCAGGAATCGATCAGAGGGTAGACAGTTTGAGACATTACTCCCATGGAGAAAAGTCCACATGGTGCCCGTTATATTCAATCCCGATGCAATTTCTCTCTTTCATCAAAACTCTAAACCTCCACAGATTACAGGAAGCCTCCAGATGTGCTTCGGAAACTACTACTTTTGTCCCAGGAAGCGATCAAAGCGTAGAGAGTTTGAGACATTACTCCCATGGAGATAAGTCCGCATGTTGCCCGTTATATTAAACCCCGATGCAATTTCTCTCTTTCATCAAAACTCTAAACGTCCACAGATTACAGGAAGCCTCCAGATGTGCTTCGGAAACTACTACTGGTGTTCCAGGTATCGATCAAAGAGTACACAGTTTGAGACATTACTCCCATGGAGAATAGTCCGCATGGTGCCCGTTATATTCAATCCTGATGCAGTTTCTCTCTTTCATCAAAACTCTGAACGTCCACAGATTACAGGAAGCCTCCAGATGTGCTTCGGAAACTACCACTGGTGTTCCAGGAATCGAGCAAAGAGTAGACAGTTTGAGACATTACTCCCATGGAGAAAAGTCCGCATGGTGCCCGTTATATTCAATCCCGATGCAATTTCTGTCTTTCATCAATACTCTGAACGTGCACAGATTACAGGAAGCCTCCAGATGTGCATCGGAAACTACTACTGGTGTCCCAGGAATCTATCAAAGAGTAGACAGTTTGAGACATTACTCCCATGGAGAAAAGTCCCCATGGTGCCCGTTATATTCAATCCCGATGAAATTTCTGTCTTTCATCAAAACTCTGAACGTCCACAGATTACAGGAAGTCTCCAGATATGCTTCGGAAACTACTACTGGTGTGCCAGGAATTGATCACAGAGTAGACAGTTTGAGACATTACACCCATGGAGAAAAGTCCGCATGGTGCCCGTTATATTCAATCCTGATGCAATTTCTGTCTTTCATCAAAACTCTGAATGTCCACAGATTACAGGAAGCCTCCAGATGTGCTTCGGAAACTACTACTGGTGTCCCAGGAATCTATCAAAGAGTAGACAGTTTGAGACATTACTCTAATGGAGAAAAGTCCCCATGGTGCCCCTTATATTCAATTCCGATGCAATTTCTGTCTTTCATCAAAACTCTGAACGTCAACAGATTACAGGAAGGCTCGAGATGTGCTTCGGAAACTACTACTGGTGTTCCAGGAATCGATCAAAGAGTAGACAGTTTGAGACATTACTCCCATGGAGAAAAGTCCGCATGGTTCCCGTTATATGCAATCCCGATGCAATTTCTGTATTTCATCAAAACTCTGAACATCCACAGATTAAAGGAAGTCTCCAGATATGCTTCGGAAACTACTACTGGTGTGTCAGGAATCGATCAAAGACTAGAAAGTTTGAGACATTACTCCCATGGAGAAATCTCCGCATGGTGCCCGTTATATTCAATCGCGATGCAATTTCTGTCTTTCATCAAAACTCTGAACGTCCACAGATAACAGGAAGCCTCCAGATGTGCTTCGGAAACTACTACTGGTGTTCCAGGAGTCGAGCAAAGAGTAGACGGTTTGAGACATTACCCCCATGTAGAAAAGTCCGCATGCTGCCCGTTATATTCAATCCCGATGCAATTTCTGTCTTTCATCAAAACTCTCAACGTGCACAGATTGCAGGAAGCCTCCAGATGTGCTTCGGAAACTACTACTGGTGGCCCAGGAAGCGATCAAATCGTAGACAGTTTGAGACATTACCCCCATGTAGAAAAGTCTGCATGGTGCCCGTTATATTAAACCACGATGCAATTTCTGCATTCATCAAAAATCTGAACGTCCACAGATTACAGGAAGCCTTTAGATGCGCTTCGGAAACTACTACTGGTGTCCCAGGAAGGGAACAAAGAGTAGACAGTTTGAGACATTACTCCCATGGAGAAAAGTCCGCATGGTGCCCGTTATATTGAATCCCGATGCAATTTCTGTCTTTCGTCAAAACTCTGAACGTCCACTGATTACAGGAAGCCTCCAGATGTGCTTCGGAAACTACTACTGGTGTCCCAGGAATCGATCAAAGAGTAGACAGTTTGAGACATTACTCCCATGGAGAAGAGTCCGCATGGTGCCCGTTATATTCAATCCCGATGCAATTTCTCTCTTTCATCAAAACTCTAAACGTCCACAGATTACAAGAAGCCTCCGGATGTGCTTCGGAAACTACTACAGCTGTCCCAGAAAGCGATCAAAGCGTAGACAGTTTGAGACATTACTCCCATGGAGATAAGTCCGCATGGTGCCCGTTATATTAAACCCCGATGCAATTTATATCTTTCATCAACACTCTGAACGTCCACAGATTACAGGAAGCCTCCAGATGTGCTTCGGAAACTACTACTGGTGTTCCTGGTATCGATCTAAGAGTACACAGTTTGAGACATTACTCCCATGGAGAAAAGTCCGCATGGTGCCCGTTATATTCAATCCTGATGCAGTTTCTCTCTTTCATCAAAACTCTGAACGTCAACAGATTACAGGAAGGCTCGAGATGTGCTTCGGAAAGTACTACTGGTGTTTCAGGAATCGACCAATGAGTAGACAGTTTGAGACATTACTCCCATGGAGAAAAGTCCGCATGGTGCCCGTTATATTCAACCTCAATGCAGTCTCTCTCTTTCATCAAAACTCTGAACGTCAACAGATTACAGGAAGGCTCGAGATGTGCTTCGGAAAGTACTACTGGTGTTTCAGGAATCGACCAATGAGTAGACAGTTTGAGACATTACTCCCATGGAGAAAAGTCCGCATGGTGCCCGTTATATTCAATCCCGATGCAATTTCTGTCTTTCATCAAAACTCTGAACGTCCACAGATTACAGGAAGCCTCCAGATATGCTTCGGAAACTACTACTGGTGTTCCAGGAATCGATCAAAGAGTAGACAGTTTGAGATATTACTCCCATGGAGAAAAGTCCCCATGGTGTCCGTTATATTCAATCCCGATGCAATTTCTGTCTTTCATCGAAGCTCTGAACGTCCACAGATTACAGGAGGAATCCAGATGTGCTTCGGAAACTACCACTGGTGTTCCAGGAATCGAGCAAAGAGTAGACAGTTTGAGACATTACTCCCATGGAGAAAAGTCCGCATGCTGCCCGTTATATTCAATCCCGATGTAATTTCTATCTTTCATCAAAACTCTGAACGTGCACAGATTACAGGAAGCCTCCAGATGTGCTTAGGAAACTACTACTGGTGTCCCAGGAAGCGATCAAATCGTAGACAGTTTGAGACATTACCCCCATGTAGAAAAGTCCGCATGGTGCCTGTTATATTAAATTACGATGCAATTTCTGCATTCATCAAAAATCTGAACGTCCACAGATTACAGGAAGCCTTTAGATGCGCTTCGGAAACTACTACTGGTGTCCCAGGAAGCGAACAAAGAGTAGACAGTTTGAGACATTACTCCCATGGAGAAAAGTCCGCATGGTGCCTGTTATATTCAATCCCGATGCAATTTCTGTCTTTCGTCAAAACTCTGAACGTCCACTGATTACAGGAAGCCTCCAGATGTGCTTCGGAAACTACAACTGGTGTCCCAGGAATCGATCAAAGAGAAGACAGTTTGAGACATTACTCCCATGGAGAAAAGTCCGCATGGTGCCCGTTATATTCAATCCCGATGCAATTTCTGTCTCTCATCAAAACTCTGAACGTCCACAGATTACATGAAGGCTCGAGATGTGCTTCGGAAACTACTACTGGTGTTCTAGGAATCGATCAAAGAGTAGACAGTTTGAGACATTACTCCCATGGAGAAAAGTCCGCATGCTGCCCGTTATATTCAATCCCGATGTAATTTCTGTCTTTCATCCAAACTCTGAACGTCCACAGATTACAGGGAGAATCCAGATGTGCTTCGGAAACTACTACTGGTGTTCCAGAAATCGATCTAAGAGTAGACAGATTGAGACATTACTCCCATGGAGAAAAGTCCGCATGCTGCCTGTTATATTCAATCCCGATGCAATTTCTGTCTTTCATCAATACTCTGAACGTGCACAGATTACAGGAAGCCTCCAGATGTGCTTCGGAAACTAATACTGGTGTCCCAGGAAGCGATCAAATCGTAGACAGTTTGAGACATTACCCCCATGTAGAAAATTCCGCATGGTGCCCGTTATATTAAACCACGATGCAATTTCTGCATTCATCAAAACTCTGAACGTCCACAGATTACAGGAAGCCTTTAGATGCGCTTCGGAAACTACTACTGGTGTCCCAGGAAGCGAACAAAGAGTGGACAGTTTGAGACATTACTCCCATGGAGAAAAGTCCGCATGGTGCCCGTTATATTCAATCCCGATGGAATTTCTGTCTTTCGTCAAAACTCTAAACGTCCACTGATTACAGGAAGCCTCCAGATATGCTTCGGAAACTACTACTGGTGTTCCAGGAATCGAACAAAGAGAAGACAGTTTGAGACATTACTCCCATGGAGAAAAGTCCGCATGGTGCCCGTTATATTCAACCTCGATGCAATTTCTGTCTTTCATCAAAACTCTGAACGTCCACAGATTACAGGAAGCCTCCAGATGTGCTTCGGAAACTACTACTGGTGTCCCAGGAATCGATCAAAGAGTAGACAGTTTGAGACATTACTCCCATGGAGAAAAGTCCGCATGGTGCCCGTTATATTCAATCCCGATGCAATTTCTCTCTTTCATCAAAACTCTAAACGTCCACAGATTAAAGGAAGCCTCCGGATGTGCTTCGGAAACTACTACAGCTGTCCCAGGAAGCGATCAAAGCGTAGACAGTTTGAGACATTACTCCCATGGAGATAAGTCCGCATGGTGCCCGTTATATGAAACCCCGATGCAATTTCTATCTTTCATCAATACTCTGAACGTCCGCAGATTACAGGAAGCCTCCAGATGTGCTTCGGAAACTACTACTGGTGTTCCAGGTATCGATCAAAGAGTACACAGTTTGAGACATTACTCCCATGGAGAAAAGTCCGCATGGTGCCCGTTATATTCAATCCTGATGCAGTTTCTCTCTTTCATCAAAACTCTGAACGTCAACAGATTACAGGAAGGCTCGAGATGTGCTTCGGTGTTTCAGGAATCGACCAATGAGTAGACAGTTTGAGACATTACTCCCATGGAGAAAAGTCCGCATGGTGCCCGTTATATTCAATCCCGATGCAATTTCTGTCTTTCATCAAAACTCTGAACGTCCACAGATTACAGGAAGCCTCCAGATATGCTTCGGAAACTACTACTGGTGTTCCAGGAATCGATCAAAGAGTAGACAGTTTGAGATATTACTCCCATGGAGAAAAGTCCCCATGGTGTCCGTTATATTCAATCCCGATGCAATTTCTGTCTTTCATCGAAGCTCTGAACGTCCACAGATTACAGGAGGAATCCAGATGTGCTTCGGAAACTACTACTGGTGTTCCAGGAATCGAGCAAAGAGTAGACAGTTTGAGACATTACTCCCATGGAGAAAAGTCCGCATGCTGCCCGTTATATTCAATCCCGATGCAATTTCTATCTTTCATCAAAACTCTGAACGTGCACAGATTACAGGAAGCCTCCAGATGTGCTTAGGAAACTACTACTGGTGTCCCAGGAAGCGATCAAATCGTAGACAGTTTGAGACATTACCCCCATGTAGAAGAGTCCGCATGGTGCCTGTTATATTAAATTACGATGCAATTTCTGCATTCATCAAAAATCTGAACGTCCACAGATTACAGGAAGCCTTTAGATGCGCTCCGGAAACTACTACTGGTGTCCCAGGAAGCGAACAAAGAGTAGACAGTTTGAGACATTACTCCCATGGAGAAAAGTCCGCATGGTGCCTGTTATATTCAATCCCGATGCAATTTCTGTCTTTCGTCAAAACTCTGAAAGTCCACTGATTACAGGAAGCCTCCAGATGTGCTTCGGAAACTACTACTGGTGTCCCAGGAATCGATCAAAGAGAAGACAGTTTGAGACATTACTCCCATGGAGAAAAGTCCGCATGGTGCCCGTTATATTCAATCCCGATGCAATTTCTGTCTCTCATCAAAACTCTGAACGTCCACAGATTACATGAAGGCTCGAGATGTGCTTCGGAAACTACTACTGGTGTTCTAGGAATCGATCAAAGAGTAGACAGTTTGAGACATTACTTCCAGGGAGAAAAGTCTCCATGGTGCCCGTTATATTCAATCCCGATGTAATTTCTGTCTTTCATCCAAACTCTGAACGTCCACAGATTACAGGGAGAATCCAGATGTGCTTCGGAAACTACTACTGGTGTTCCAGAAATCGGTCTAAGAGTAGACAGATTGAGACATTACTCCCATGGAGAAAAGTCCGCATGCTGCCTGTTATATTCAATCCCGATGCAATTTCTCTCTTTCATCAATACTCTGAACGTGCACAGATTACAGGAAGCCTCCAGATGTGCTTCGGAAACTAATACTGGTGTCCCAGGGAGCGATCAAATCGTAGACAGTTTGAGACATTACCCCCATGTAGAAAATTCCGCATGGTGCCCGTTATATTAAACCACGATGCAATTTCTGCATTCATCAAAACTCTGAACGTCCACAGATTACAGGAAGCCTTTAGATGCGCTTCGGAAACTACTACTGGTGTCCCAGGAAGCGAACAAAGAGTGGACAGTTTGAGACATTACTCCCATGGAGAAAAGTCCGCATGGTGCCCGTTATATTCAATCCCGATGCAATTTCTGTCTTTCGTCAAAACTCTAAAAGTAGACTGATTACAGGAAGCCTCCAGATGTGCTTCGGAAACTACTACTGGTGTTCCAGGAATCGAACAAAGAGAAGACAGTTTGAGACATTACTCCCATGGAGAAAAGTCCGCATGGTGCCCGTTATATTCAACCTCGATGCAATTTCTGTCTTTCATCAAAACTCTGAACGTCCACAGATTACAGGAAGCCTCCAGATGTGCTTCGGAAACTACTACTGGTGTTCTAGGAATCGATCAAAGAGTAGACAGTTTGAGACATTACTTTCAGGGAGAAAAGTCTCCATGGTGCACGTTATATTCAATCCCGATGTAATTTCTGTCTTTCATCCAAACTCTGAACGTCCACAGATCACAGGAAGGCTCGAGATGTGCTTCGGAATCTACTACTGGTGTCCCAGGAAGCGATCAAATCGTAGACAGTTTGAGACATTACCCCCATGTAGAAAAGTCCGCATGGTGCCCGTTATATTAAACTACGATGCAATTTCTGCAATCATCAAAACTCTGAACGTCCACAGATTACAGGAAGCGTTTAGATGCGCTTCGGAAACTACTACTGGTGTCCCAGGAAGCGAACAAAGAGTGGACTGTTTGAGACATTACTCCCATGGAGAAAAGTCCGCAAGGTGCCCGTTATATTCAATCCCGATGCAATTTCTGTCTTTCGTCAAAACTCTGAACGTCCACTGATTACAGGAAGCCTCCAGATGTGCTTCGGAAACTACTACTGGTGTCCCAGGAATCGAACAAAGAGAATACAGTTTGAGACATTACTCCCATGGAGAAAAGTCTGCATGGTGCCCGTTCTATTCAATCCCGATGCAATTTCTGTCTTTCATCAAAACTCTAAACGTCCACAGATTACAGGAAGTTTCCAGATGTGCTTCGGAAACTACTACTGGTGTCCCAGGAAGCGATCAAATCGTAGACAGTTTGAGACATTACCCCCATGTAGAAAAGTCCGCATGGTGCCCGTTATATTAAACCACGATGCAATTTCTACATTCATCAAAACTCTGAACGTCCACAGATTACAGGAATCCTTTAGATGTGCTTCGGAAACTACTACTGGTGTCCCAGGAAGCGAACAAAGAGTGGACGGTTTGAGACATTACTCCCATGGAGAAAAGTCCGCATGGTGCCCGTTATATTCAATCCCGATGCAATTTCTGTCTTTCGTCAAAACTCTGAACGTCCACAGATTACATGAAGGCTCGAGATGTGCTTCGGAAACTACTACTGGTGTTCTAGGAATCGATCAAAGAGTAGACAGTTTGAGACATTACTTCCAGGGAGAAAAGTCTCCATGGTGCACGTTATATTCAATCCCGATGCAATTTCTGTCTTTCATCAAAACTCTGTACGTCCACAGATTACAGAAAGCCTTGAGATGTGCTTCGGAAACTACTACTGGTGTTCTAGGAATCGATCAAATAGTAGACAGTTTGAGACACTACTTCCAGGGAGAAAAGTCTCCATGGTGCACGTTATATTCAATCCCGATGTAATTTCTGTTTTCATCCAAACTCTGAACGTCCACAGATTACAGGAAGTCTCCAGATGTGCTTCGGAAACTACTACTGGTGTCCGAGGAAGCGATCAAATCGTAGACAGTTTGAGACATTACCCCCATGTAGAAAAGTCCGCATGGTGCCCGTTATATTAAACCACGATGCAATTTCTGCATTCATCAAAACTCTGAACGTCCACAGATTACAGGAAGCCTTTAGATGCGCTTCGGAAACTACTACTGGTGTCCCAGGAAGCGAACAAAGAGTGGACAGTTTGTGACATTACTCCCATGGAGAAAAGTCCGCATGGTGCCCGTTATATTCAATCAAGATGCAATTTCTGTCTTTCGTCAAAACTCTGAACGTCCACTGAATACAGGAAGCCTCCAGATGTGCTTCGGAAACTACTACTGGTGTCCCAGGAATCGAACAAAGAGAAGACAGTTTGAGACATTACTCCCATGGAGAAAAGTCCGCATGGTGCCCGTTATATTCAATCCCGATGCAATTTCTGTCTTTCATCAAAACTCTGAACGCCCACTGGTTACAGGAAGCCTCCAGATGTGCTTCGGAAACTACTACTGGTGTCCCAGGAATCGAACAAAGAGAAGACAGTTTGAGACATTACTCCTATGGAGAAAAGTCCGCATGGTGCCCGTTATATTCAATCCCGATGCAATTTCTGTCTTTCGTCAAAACTCTGAACGTCCACTGATTACAGGAAGCTTCCAGATGTGCTTCGGAAACTACTACTGGTGTCCCAGGAAGCGATCAAATCGTAGACAGTTTGAGACATTACCCCCATGTAGAAAAGTCCGCATGGTGCCCGTTATATTAAACCACGATGCAATTTCTGCATTCATCAAAACTCTGAACGTCCACAGATTACAGGAAGCCTTTAGATGCGCTTCGGAAACTACTACTGGTGTCCCAGGAAGCGAACAAAGAGTGGACAGTTTGAGACATTACGCCCATGGAGAAAAGTCCGCATGGTGCCCGTTATATCCAATCCCGATGCAATTTCTGTCTTTCGTCAAAACTCTGAACGTCCACTGATTACAGGAAGCCTCCAGATGTGCTTCGGAAACTACTACTGGTGTCCCAGGAATCGAACAAAGAGAAGACAGTTTGAGACATTACTGCCATGGAGAAAAGTCCGCATTGTGCCCGTTATATTCTACCTCGATGCAATTTCTGTCTTTCATCAAAACTCTGAACGTCCACAGATTACAGGAAGCCTCCAGATGTGCTTCGGAAACTACTACTGGTGTTCTAGGATCGATCAAAGAGTAGACAGTTTGAGACATTACTTCCAGGGAGAAAAGTCTCCATGGTGCACGTTATATTCAATCCCAATGTCATTTCTGTCTTTCATCCAAACTCTGAACGTCCACAGATTACAGGAAGTCTCCAGATGTGCTTCGGAAACTACTACTGGTGTCGCAGGAAGCGATCAAATCGTAGACAGTTTGAGACATTACCCCCTTGTAGAAAAGTCCGCATGGTGAGCGTTATATTAAACCACGAGGCAATTTCTGCATTCATCAAAACTCTGAACGTCCACAGATTACAGGAAGCCTTTAGATGTGCTTCGGAAACTACTACTGGTGTCCCAGGAATCGAACAAAGAGAAGACAGTTTGAGACATTACTACCATGGAGAAAAGTCCGCATGGTGCCCGTTATATTCAATCCCGATGCAATTTCTCTCTTTCATCAAAACTCTAAACGTCCACAGATTACAGGAAGCCTCCAGATGTGCTTCGGAAACTACTACTGGTGTCCCAGGAAGCGATCAAAGCGTAGACAGTTTGAGACATTACTCCCATGGAGATGAGTCCGCATGGCGCCCGTTATAATAAACCCCGTTGCAATTTCTATCTTTCATCAAAACTCTGAACGTCCACAGATTACAGGAAGCCTCCAGATGTGCTTCGGAAACTACTAATGGTGTTCCAGGTATAGATCAAAGAGTACACAGTTTGAGACATTACTCCCACGGAGAAAAGTCCTCATGGTGCCGGTTATATTCAATCCTGATGCAGTTTCTCTCTTTCATCAAAACTCTGAACGTCCACAGATTACAGGTAGCCTCCAGATGTGCTTCGGAAACTACATCAGGTGTTCAAGGAATCGAGCAAAGAGTAGACAGTTTGAGACATTACTCCCATGGAGAAAAGTCCGCATCGTACCGTTATATTCAGTCCCGATGCAATTTCTGTCTTTCATCATAACTCAGAACGTCCACAGATTACAGGAAGCCTCCAGATGTGCTTCGGAAACTACTACTGGTGTTCCAGAAATCGATCAAAGAGTAGTCAGTTTTAGACATTACTCCCATGGAGAAAAGTCCGCATGGTGCCCGTTATATTCAATCCCGATGAATTTTCTGTCTTTCATCAAAACTCTGAACGTCCACAGATTACAGGAAGCCTCCAGATGTGCTTCGGAAGCTACTACTGGTGTTCCAGAAACGGATCAAAGAATAGACAGTTTGAGACATTACTCCCATGGAGAAAAGTCCTCATGGTGCCCTTTGTATTCAATCCCGATGCAATTTCTCTCTTTCATCAAAACTCTGAAAGTCCACAGATTACAGGAAGCCTCCAGATGTGCTTCGGAAACTACTACTGGTGTCCCAGGAAGCTATCAAAGAGTAGACAGTTTGAGACATTACTCCCATGGAGAAGAGTCCGCATGGTGTCCGTTATATTCAATCCCGATGCAATTTCTGTCTTTCATCAAAACTCTGAACGTCCACAGATTACAGGAAGCCTCCAGATGTGCTTCGGAAACTACTACTGGAGTGCCAGGAATCGATCAAAGTGTAGACAGTTTGAGACATTACTCCCATGGAGAAAAGTCCGCATGGTGCCCATTATATTCAATCCCGATGCAATTTCTATCCTTCATCAAAACTCTGAACGTCCACAGATTACAGGAAGCCTCCAGATGTGCTTCGGAAACTACTACTGGTGTCCCAGGAATCGATCAAAGAGTAGACAGTTTGAGACATTACTCCCATGGAGAAAAGTCCGCATGGTGCCCGTTATATTCAATCCCGATGCAATTTCTGTCTTTCATCAAAACTCAGAACGTCCACAATTACAGGAAGCCTCAAGATGTGCTCCAGAAACTGCTACTGGTGTTCCAGGAATCGATCAAAGAGTAGAAAGTTTGAGACATTACTCCCATGGAGAAAAGTCCGCATCGTACCGTTATATTCAATCCCGATGCAATTTCTGTCTTTCATCAAAACTCTGAACGTCCACAGATTACAGGAAGCCTCCAGATGTGCTTCGGGAACTACTACTGGTGTTCCAGAAACCGATCAAAGAATAGACAGTTTGAGACATTACTCCCATGGAGAAAAGTCCTCATGGTGCCCTTTATATTCAATCCCGATACAATTTCTCTCTTTCATCAAAACTCTGAAAGTCCACAGATTACAGGAAGCCTCCAGATGTGCTTCGGAAACCACTACTGGTGTCCCAGGAATCGATCAAAGAGTAGACAGTTTGAGACATTACTCCCATGGAGTAAAGTCCGCATGGTGCCCGTTATACTCAATCCCGATGCAATTTCTCTCTTTCATCAAAACTCTAAACGTCCATAGATTACAGGAAGCCTCCAGATGTGCTTCGGAAACTACTACTGGTGTCCCAGGAAGCGATCAAAGCGCAGACAGTTTGAGACATTACTCCCATGGAGATAAGTCAGCATGGTGCCCGTTATAATAAACCCCGATGCAATTTCTATCTTTCATCAAAACACTGAACGTCCACAGATTACAGGAAGCCTCCAGATGTGCTTCGGAAACTACTACTGGTGTCCCAGGAAGCGATCAAAGCGTAGACAGTTTGAGACATTACTCCCATTTGGAAAAATCCGCATGGTGAGCGTTATATTCAATCCCGATGCAATTTCTGTCTTTCATCAAAACTCTGAACGTCAACAGATTACAGGAAGCCTCCAGATGTGCTTCGGAAACTAATACTGGTGTCCCAGGAATCGATCAAAGAGTAGACAGTTTGAGACATTACTCCCATTTGGAAAAGTCCGCATGGTGAGCGTTATATTCAATATCGATGCAATTTCTGTCTTTCATCAAAACTCTGAACGTCCACAATTACAGGAAGCCTCAAGATGTGCTCCAGAAACTGCTACTGGTGTTCCAGGAATCGATCAAAGAGTAGAAAGTTTGAGACATTACTCCCATGGAGAAAAGTCCGCATCGTACCGTTATATTCAATCCCGATGCAATTTCTGTCTTTCATCATAACTCAGAACGTCCACAGATTACAGGAAGCCTCCAGATGTGCTTCGGAAACTACTACTGGTGTTCCAGGAATCGATCAAAGAGTAGACAGTTTGAGACATTACTCCCATGGAGAAAAGTCCGCATGGTGTCCGTTATATTCAATCCCGATGCAATTTCTGTCTTTCATCAAAACTCTGAACGTCCACAGATTACAGGAAGCCTCCAGATGTGCTTCGGAAACTACATCAGGTGTTCAAGGAATCGAGCAAAGAGTAGACAGTTTGAGACATTACTCCCATGGAGAATAGTCCGCATGGTGCCCGTTATATTCAATCCCGATGCAATTTCTGTCTTTCATCAAAACTCTGAACGTCCACAGATTACAGGAAGCCTCCAGATGTGCTTCGGAAACTACTACTGGAGTGCCAGGAATCGATCAAAGGGTAGACAGTTTGAGACATTACTCCCATGGAGAAAAGTCCGCATGGTGCCCGTTATATTCAATCCCGATGCAATTTCTGTCCTTCATCAAAACTCTGAACGTCCACAGATTACAGGAAGCCTCCAGATGTGCTTCGGAAACTACTACTGGTGTCCCAGGAATCGATCAAAGAGTAGACAGTTTGAGACATTACTCCCATGGAGAAAAGTCCGCATGGTGCCCGTTATATTCAATACCGATGCAATTTCTGTCTTTCATCAAAACTCTGAACGTCCACAATTACAGGAAGCCTCAAGATGTGCTCCAGAAACTGCTACTGGTGTTCCAGGAATCGATCAAAGAGTAGAAAGTTTGAGACATTACTCCCATGGAGAAAAGTCCGCATCGTACCGTTATATTCAATCCAGATGCAATTTCTGTCTTTCATCATAACTCTGAACGTCCACAGATTACAGGAAGCCTCCAGATGTGCTTCGGAAACTACTACTGGTGTTCCAGAAATCGATCAAACAGTAGTCAGTTTGAGACATTACTCCCATGGAGAAAAGTCCGCATGGTGACCGTTATAATAAACCCCGATGCAATTTCTATCTTTCATCAAAACTCTGAACGTCCACAGATTACAGGAAGCCTCCAGATGTGCTTCGGAAACTACTACTGGTGTTCCAGGTATCGATCAAAGAGTACACGGTTTGAGACATTACTCCCATGGAGAAAAGTCCGCATGGTGCCGGTTATATTCAATCCTGATGCAGTTTCTCTCTTTCATCAAAACTCTGAACGTCCAAAGATCACAGGTAGCCTCCAGATGTGCTTCGGAAACTACATCAGGTGTTCAAGGAATCGAGCAAAGAGTAGACAGTTTGAGACATTACTCCCATGGAGAAAAGTCCGCATGGTGTCCGTTATATTCAATCCCGATGCAATTTCTGTCTTTCATCAAAACTCTGAACGTCCACAGATTACAGGAAGCCTCCAGATGTGCTTCGGAAACTACTACTGGAGTGCCAGGAATCGATCAAAGAGTAGACAGTTTGAGACATTACTCCCATGGAGAAAAGTCCGCATGGTGCCCATTATATTCAATCCCGATGCAATTTCTGTCCTTCATCAAAACTCTGAACGTCCACAGATTACAGGAAGCCTCCAGATGTGCTTCGGAAACTACTACTGGTGTTCCAGGAATCGATCAAAGAGTAGACAGTTTGAGACATTACTCCCATGGAGAAAAGTCCGCATGGTGTCCGTTATATTCAATCCCGATGCAATTTCTGTCTTTCATCAAAACTCTGAACGTCCACAGATTACAGGAAGCCTCCAGATGTGCTTCGGAAACTACATCAGGTGTTCAAGGAATCGAGCAAAGAGTAGACAGTTTGAGACATTACTCCCATGGAGAAAAGTCCGCATGGTGCCCGTTATATTCAATCCCGATGCAATTTCTCTGTTTCATCAAAACTCTAAACATCCACAGATTACAGGAAGCATCCAGATGTGCTTCGGAAACTACTACTGGTGTCCCACGAATCGATCAAAGAGTAGACAGTTTGAGGCATTACTCCCATGGAGAAAAGTCCGCATGGTGCCCGTTATAATAAACCCCGATGCAATTTCTGTCCTTCATCAAAACTCTGAACGTCCACAGATTACAGGAAGCCTCCAGATGTGCTTCGGAAACTACTACTGGTGTTCCAGGTATCGATCAAAGAGTACACAGTTTGAGACATTACTCCCATGGAGTAAAGTCCTCATGGTGCCGGTTATATTCAATCCTGATGCAGTTTCTCTCTTTCATCAAAACTCTGAACGTCCAAAGATTACAGGTAGCCTCCAGATGTGCTTCGGAAACTACATCAGGTGTTCAAGGAATCGAGCAAAGTGTACACAGTTTGAGACATTACTCCCATGGAGAAAAGTCCGCATGGTGTCCGTTATATTCAATCCCGATGCAATTTCTGTCTTTCATCAAAACTCTGAACGTCCACAGATTACAGGAAGCCTCCAGATGTGCTTCGGAAACTACTACTGGAGTGCCAGGAATCGATCAAAGAGTAGACAGTTTGAGACATTACTCCCATGGAGAAAAGTCCGCATGGTGCCCGTTATATTCAATCCCGATGCAATTTCTGTCCTTCATCAAAACTCTGAACGTCCACAGATTACAGGAAGCCTCCAGATGTGCTTCGGAAACTACTACTGGTGTCCCAGGAATCGATCAAAGAGTAGACAGTTTGAGACATTACTCCCATGGAGAAAAGTCCGCATGGTGCCCGTTATATTCAATCCCGATGCAATTTCTGTCTTTCATCAAAACTCTGAACGTCCACAATTACAGGAAGCCTCAAGATGTGCTCCAGAAACTGCTACTGGTGTTCCAGGAATCGATCAAAGAGTAGAAAGTTTGAGACATTACTCCCATGGAGAAAAGTCCGCATCGTACAGTTATATTCAATCCCGATGCAATTTCTGTCTTTCATCATAACTCTGAACGTCCACAGATTACAGGAAGCCTCCAGATGTGCTTCGGAAACTACTACTGGTGTTCCAGAAATCGATCAAAGAGTAGTCAGTTTGAGACATTACTCCCATGGAGAAAAGTCCGCATGGTGCCCGTTATATTCAATCCCGATGAATTTTCTATCTTTCATCAAAACTCTGAACGTCCACAGATTACAGGAAGCCTCCAGATGTGCTTCGGAAACTACTACTGGTGTTCCAGGAATCGATTAAAGAGTAGAAAGTTTGAGACATTACTCCCATGGAGAAAAGTCCGCATGGTGCCCGATACATTCTATCCCGATGCAATTTCTGTCTTTCATCAAAACTATGAACTTCCACAGAATACAGGAAGCCTCCAGATGTGCTTCGGAAACTACTACTGGTGTTCCAGAAACCGATCAAAAAATAGACAGTTTGAGACATTACTCCCATGGAGAAAAGTCCTCATGGTGCCCGTTAAATTCAATCCCGATGCAATTTCTCTCTTTCATCAAAACTCTGAACGTCCACAGATTACAGGAAGCCTCCAGATGTGCTTCGGAAACTATTACTGGTGTCCCAGGAATCGATCAAAGAGTACACAGTTTGAGACATTACTCCCATGGAGAAAAGTCCGCATGGTGCCCGTTATATTCAATCCCGATGCAATTTCTGTCTTTCATCAAAACTCTGAACGTCCACAGATTACAGGAAGCATCCAGATGTGTTTCGGAAACTATTACTGGTGTCCCAGTAATCGATCAAAGAGTACACAGTTTGAGACATTACTCCCATGGAGAAAAGTCCGCATGGTGCCGGTTATATTCAATCCTGATGCAGTTTCTCTCTTTCATCAAATCTCTGAACGTCCACAGATTACAGGTAGCCACCAGATGAGCTTCGGAAACTACATCAGGTGTTCAAATAATCGAGCAAAGAGTAGACAGTTTGAGACATTACTCCCATGGAGAAAAGTCCGCATGGTGCCCGTTATATTCAATCCCGATGCAATTTCTGTCTTTCATCAATACTCTGAACGTGCACAGATTACAGGAAACGTCCAGATGTGCTTCGTAAACTACTACTGGTGTCCCAGGAAGCGATCAAAGAGTAGACAGTTTGAGACATTACTCCCATGGGGAAAAGTCCGCATGGTGTCCGTTATATTCAATCCCGATGCAATTTCTGTCTTTCATCAAAACTCTGAACGTCCACAGATTACAGGAAGCCTCCAGATGTGCTTCGGAAACTACTACTGGAGTGCCAGGAATCGATCAAAGAGTAGACAGTTTGAGACATTACTCCCATGGAGAAAAGTCCGCATGGTGCCCGTTATATTCAATCCCGATGCAATTTCTGTCCTTCATCAAAACTCTGAACGTCCACAGATTACAGGAAGCCTCCAGATGTGCTTCGGAAACTACTACTGGTGTCCCAGGAATCGATCAAAGAGTAGACAGTTTGAGACATTACTCCCATGGAGAAAAGTCCGCATGGTGCCCGTTATATTCAATCCCGATGCAATTTCTGCTTTCATCAAAACTCTGAACGTCCACAATTACAGGAAGCCTCAAGATGTGCTCCAGAAACTGCTACTGGTGTTCCAGGAATCGATCAAAGAGTACAAAGTTTGAGACATTACTCCCATGGAGAAAAGTCCGCATCGTACCGTTATATTCAATCCCGATGGAATTTCTGTATTTCATCATAAATCTGAACGTCCACAGATTACAGGAAGCCTCCAGATGTGCTTCGGAAACTACTACTGGTGTTCCAGATATCGATCAAAGAGTAGTCGGTTTGAGACATTACTCCCATGGAGAAAAGTCCGCATGGTGCCCGTTATATTCAATCCCGATGAATTTTCTGTCTTTCATCAAAACTCTGAACGTCCACAGATTACAGGAAGCCTCCAGATGTGCTTCGGAAACTACTACTGGTGTCCCAGGAATCGATCAAATCCTAGACACTTTGAGACATTACATCATGGAGAAAAGTCTGCACGGTGCCTGTTGTATTCGATCCCAATGCAACTTCTGTCTTTCATCAGAACTCTGAACGTCCACAGCTTACAGGAAGACTCCAGATGTGCTACGGAACCTACTACTGGTGTTCCAGGAATCGATCAAAGAGTAGGCAGTTTGAGACATTACTCCCATGGAGAAAAGTCCTCATGGTGCCCGTCACATTCAATCGAGGTGCAATTTCTGTCTTTCATCAAAACTCTGAACGTCCACAGATCACAGGAAGCCTCCAGACGTGCTTCGGAAACTACTACTATTGTCCCAGGAATCGATCAAAGAGTACACAGTTTGAGACATTACACCCATGGGGAAAAGCCCGCATGGTGCCCGTTATATTCATTCCCGACGCAATTTCTGTCTTTCATCAAAACTCTGAACGTCCACAGATCACAGGAAGTCTCCAGATGTGCTTCGGAAACTACTACTGGTGTCCCATTAATCGATCAAAGAGTACACAGTTTGAGACATTACTCCCATGTAGAAAAGTCCGCACGGTGCCCGTTATATTCAATCCCGATGCAATTTCTCTCTTTCATCAAAACTCTGAACGTCCACAGATTACAGGAAGCCTCCAGATGTGCTTCGGAAACTACTACTGGAGTGCCAGGAATCGATCAAAGAGTAGATAGTTTGAGACATTACTCCCATGGAGAAAAGACCGCATGGTGCCCGTTATATTCAATCCCGATACAATTTCTGTCCTTCATCAAAACTCTGAACGTCCACAGATTACAGGAAGCCTCCAGATGTGCTTCGGAAACTACTACTGGTGTCCCAGGAATCGATCAAAGAGTAGACAGTTTGAGACATTACTCCCATGGAGAAAAGTCCGCATGGTGCCCGTTATGTTCAACCCCGATGCAATTTCTGTCTTTCATCAAAACTCTGAACATCCACCGATTACAGGAAGCCTCCAGATGTGCTTCGGAAACTACTACTGGTGTCCCAGGAAACGATTAAAGCCTACACACTTTGAGACAAACATCATGGAGATAAGTCTGCATGGTGCCTGTTGTATTCGATCCCGATGCAACTTCTGTCTTTCATCAGAACTCTGAACGTCCACAGATTACAGAAAGCCACCAGATGTGCTACGGAACCTACTACTGGTGTTCCAGGAATCGACCAAAGGGTAGGCAGTTTGAGACATTACTCCCATGGAGAAAAGTCCTCATCGTGCCCGTCACATTCAATCCCGATGCAATTTCTGTCTTTCATCAAAACTCTGAACGTCCACAGATTACAGGAAGCCTCCAGATGTGCTTCGGAAACTATTACTGGTGTCCCAGGAATCGATCAAAGAGAACACAGTTTGAGACATTACTCCCATGGAGAAAAGTCCGCATGGTGCCGGTTATATTCAGTCCTGATGCAGTTTCTCTCTTTCATGAAAACTCTGAACGTCCACAGATTAGAGGTAGCCTCCAGATGTGCTTCGGTAACTACATCAGGTGTTCAAGGAATCGAGCAAAGTGTAGACAGTTTGAGACATTACTCCCATGGAGAAAAGTCCGCATGGTGCCCGTTATATTCAATCCCGATTCAATTTCTGTCTTTCATCAATACTCTGAACGTGCACAGATTACAGGAAGCGTCCAAATGTGCTTCGGAAACTACTACTGGAGTCCCAGGAAGCGATCAAAGAGTAGACAGTTAGAGACATTACTCCCATGGAGAAAAGCCCGCATGGTGTCCGTTATATTCAATCCCGATGCAATTTCTGCTTTCATCAAAACTCTGAACGTCCACAGGTTACAGGAAGCCTCCAGATGTGCTTCGGAAACTACTACTGGTGTCCCAGGAATCGATCAAAGTGTAGACACTTTGAGACAAACATCATGGAGATAAGTCTGCATGGTGCCTGTTGTATTCGATCCCATTGCAACTTCTGTCTTTCATCAGAACTCTGAACGTCCACAGATTACAGGAAGCCTCCAGATGTGCTACGGAACCTACTACTGGTGTTCCAGGAATCGATCAAAGAGTAGGCAGTTTGAGACATTACTCCCATGGAGAAAAGTCCTCATGGTGCCCGTCACATTCAATTCCGATGCAATTTCTGTCTTTCATCGAAACTCTAAACGTCCACAGATTACAGGAAGCCTCCAGATTGCTTCGGAAACTATTACTGGTGTCCCAGGAATCGATCAAAGAGAACACGGTTTGAGACATTACTCCCATGGAGAAAAGTCTGCATGGTGCCCGTTATATTCAATCCAGATGCAATTTCTGACTTTCATCAAAACTCTGAACGTCCACTGATTACAGGAAGCCTCCAGATGTGCTTCGGAAACTACTACTGGTGTTCCAGGAATCGATCAAAGAGTAGACAGTTTGAGACATTACTCCCATGGAGAAAAGTCCGCATGGTGCCCGTTATATTCAACCCCGATGCAATTTCTGTCTTTCATCAAAACTCTGAACGTCCACCGATTACAGGAAGCCTCCAGATGTGCTTCGGAAACTACTACTGGTGTCCCAGGAATCGATCAAAGCCTAGACACTTTGAGACAAACATCATGGAGATAAGTCTGCATGGTGCCTGTTGTATTCGATCCCGATGCAACTTCTGTCTTTCATCAGAACTCTGAACGTCCACAGATTACAGAAAGCCACCAGATGTGCTACGGAACCTACTACTGGTGTTCCAGGAATCGATCAAAGAGTAGGCAGTTTGAGACATTACTCCCATGGAGAAAAGCCCTCATGGTGCCCGTCACATTCAATCCCGATGCAAAATCTGTCTTTCATCAAAACTCTGAACGTCCACAGATTACAGGAAGTCTCCTGATGTGCTTCGGAAACTACTACTGGTGTCCCAGGAATCGATCAAAGTGTAGACACTTTGAGACAAACATCATGGAGATAAGTCTGCATGGTGCCTGTTGTATTCGATCCCGATGCAACTTCTGTCTTTCATCAGAACTCTGAACGTCCACAGATTACAGAAAGCCACCAGATGTGCTACGGAACCTACTACTGGTGTTCCAGGAATCGACCAAAGGGTTGGCAGTTTGAGACATTACTCCCATGGAGAAAAGTCCTCATGGTGCCCGTCACATTCAATCCCGATGCAATTTCTTTCTTTCATCAAAACTCTGAACTTCCACAGATTACAGGAAGCCTCCAGATGTGCTTCGGAAACTATTACTGGTGTCCCAGGAATCGATCAAAGAGAACACAGTTTGAGACATTACTCCCATGGAGAAAAGTCCGCATGGTGCCGGTTATATTCAGTCCTGATGCAGTTTCTCTCTTTCATGAAAACTCTGAACGTCCACAGATTAGAGGTAGCCTCCAGATGTGCTTCGGAAACTACATCAGGTGTTCAAGGGATCGAGCAAAGTGTAGACAATTTGAGACATTACTCCCATGGGGAAAAGTCCGCATGGTTCCCGTTATATTCAATCCCGATGCAATTTCTGTCTTTCATCAAAACTCTGAACGTCCACAGATTACAGGAAGCCTCCAGATGTGCTTCGGGAACTACTACTGGTGTTCCAGGTATCGATCAAAGAGTAGACAGTTTGAGATATTACTCCCATGGAGAAAAGTCCCCATGGTGTCCGTTATATTCAATCCCGATGCAATTTCTGTCTTTCATCGAAACTCTGAACGTCCACAGATTACAGGAAGAATCAAGATGTGCTTCGGAAACTACTACTGGTGTTCCAGAAATCGATCAAAGAGTAGACAGTTTGAGACATTACTCCCATGGAGAAAAGTCCGCATGGTGCCCGTTATATTCAATCCCGATGCAACTTCTGTCTTTCATCAAAACTCTAAACGTTCACAGACTACAGGAAGCCTCCAGATGTGCTTCGGAAACTACTACTGGTGTTCCAGAAATCGACCAAAAAGTAGACAGTTTGAGACATTACTCCCATGGAGAAAAGTCCCCATGGTGTCCGTTATATTCAATCCCGATGCAATTTCTGTCTTTCATCAAAACTCTGAACGTCCACTGATTAGAGGAAGCCTCCAGATGTGCTTCGGAAACTACTACTGGTGTTCCAGGAATCGATCAAAGAGTAGACAGTTTGAGACATTACTCCCATGGAGAAAAGTCTTCATGGTGCCCGTCACATTCAATCCCGATGCAATTTCTGTCTTTCATCAATACTCTGAACGTCAACAGATTACAGGAAGCCTCCAGATGTGCTTCGGAAACTATTACTGGTGTCCCAGGAATCGATCAAAGAGTACACAGTTTGAGACATTACTCCCATGGAGAAAACTCCGCATGGTGCCCGTTATATTCAATCCCGATGCAATATCTGTCTTTCATCAAAACTCTGAACGTCCACAGATTACAGGAAATCTCCAGATGTGCTTCGGAAACTACTACTGGTGTTCCAGGAATCGATCATAGAGTAGACAGTTTGAGACATTACTCCCAGTGAGAGAAGCCAGAATGGTGCCCATTATATTCAATCCCGATGCAACTTCTGTCTTTCATCAAAACTCTAAACGTTCACAGACTACAGGAAGCCTCCAGATGTGCTTCGGAAACTACTACTGGTGTTCCAGAAATCGACCAAAGAGTAGACAGTTTGAGACATTACTCCCATGGAGAAAGGTCCGCATGGTGCCCGTTACATTCAACCTCAATGCAATTTCTGTCCTTCATCAGAACTCTGAACGTCCACAGATTACAGGAAGCCTCCAGATGTGCTTCGGGAACTACTACTGGTGTTCCAGGTCTCGATCAAAGAGTAGACAGTTTGAGATATTACTCCCATGGAGAAAAGTCCCCATGGTGTCCGTTATATGCAATCCCGATGCAATTTCTGTCTTTCATCAAAACTCTGAACCTCCACAGATAAAAGGAAGTCTCCAGATATGCTTCGGAAACTACTACTATTGTGTCAGGAATCGATCTAAGACTAGAGTGTTTGAGACATTACTCCCATGGAGAAAAGTCCGCATGGTGCCCGTTATATTCAACCCCGATGCAATTTCTGTCTTTCATCAAAACTCTGAACGTCCACAGATTACAGGAAGCCTCCAGATGTGTTTCGGAAACTATTACTGGTGTCCCAGGAAGCGATCAAAGAGTAGACAGTTTGAGACATTACTCCCTAGGAGAAAAGTCCGCATGGTGCCCGTTATATTCAATCCAGATGCAATTTCTGACTTTCATCAAAACTCTGAACGTCCACTGATTACAGGAAGCCTCCAGATGTGCTTCGGAAACAACTACTGGTGTTCCAGGAATCGATCAAAGAGTAGACATTTTGAGACATTACTCCCATGGAGAAAAGTCCGCATGGTGCCCGTTATATTCAACCCCGATGCAATTTCTGTCTTTCATCAAAACTCTGAAAGTCCACCGATTACAGGAAGCCTCCAGATGTGCTTCGGAAACTACTACTGGTGTCCCAGGAATCGATCAAAGAGTACACAGTTTGAGACATTACTCCCATGGAGAAAAGTCCGCATGGTGCCCGTTATAATCAATCCCGATGCAACTTCTGTCTTTCATCAAAACTCTGAACGTCCACAGATTACAGGAAGCCTCCAGATGTGTTTCGGAAACTATTACTGGTGTCCCTGGAAGCGATCAAAGAGTAGACAGTTTGAGACATTACTCCCTAGGAGAAAAGTCCGCATGGTGCCCGTTATAATCAATCCCGATGCAATTTCTGTCTTTCATCAAAACTCTGAACGTCCACTGATTACAGGAAGCCTCCAGACGTGCTTCGGAAACTACTACTGGTGTTCCAGGAATCGATCAAAGACTAGACAGTTTGAGACATCACTCCCATGGAGAAAAGTCCGCATGGTGCCCGTTATATTCAAATCCGATGCAATTTCTGTCTTTCATCAAAACTCTGAACGTCCACCAATTACAGGAAGCCTCCAGATGTGCTTCGGAAACTACTACTGGTGTCCCAGGAATCGATCAAAGCCTAGACACTTTGAGACAAACATCATGGAGATAAGTCTGCATGGTGCCTATTGTATTCGATCCCGACGCAACTTCTGTCTTTCATCAGAACTCTGAACGTCCACAGATTACCGAAAGCCACCAGATGTGCTACGGAACCTACTACTGGTGTTCCAGGAATCGACCAAAGAGTAGGCAGTTTGAGACATTACTCCCATGGAGAAAAGTCCTCATGGTGCCCGTCACATTCAATCCCGATGCAATTTCTGTCTTTCATCAAAACTCTGAACGTCCACAGATTACAGGAAGCCTCCAGATGTGCTTCGGAAACTATTACTGGTGTCCCAGGAATCGATCAAAGAGTACACAGTTTGAGACATTACTCCCATGGAGAAAAGTCCGCATGGTGCCCGTTATATTCAATCCCGATGCAATTTCTGTCTTTCATCAAAACTCTGAACGTCCTCAGATTACAGGAAATCTCCAGATGTGCTTCGGAAACTACTACTGGTGTTCCAGGAATCGATCAAAGAGTAGACAGTTTGAGACATTACTCCCAGTGAGAGAAGCCAGAATGGTGCCCGTTATATTCAATCCCGATGCAACTTCTGTCTTTCATCAAAACTCTAAACGGTCACAGACTACAGGAAGCCTCCAGATGTGCTTCGGAAACTACTACTGGTGTTCCAGAAATCGACCAAAGAGTAGACAGTTTGAGACATTACTCCCAGTGAGAGATGCCATAATTGTGCCCGTTATATTCAATCCCGATGCAACTTCTGTCTTTCATCAAAACTCTAAACGTTCACAGACTACAGGAAGCCTCCAGATGTGCTTCGGAAACTACTACTGGTGTTCCAGGAATCGATCAAAGAGTAGGCAGTTTGAGACATTACTCCCATGGAAAAAAGTCCTCATGGTGCCCGTCACATTCAATTCCGATGCAATTTCTGTCTTTCATCAAAACTCTGAACGTCCACAGATTACAGGAAACCTCCAGATGTGCTTCGGAAACTATTACTGGTGTCCCAGGAATCGATCAAAGAGTACACAGTTTGAGACATTACTCCCATGGAGAAAAGTTCTCATGGTGCCCGTCACATTCAATCCCGATGCAATTTCTGTCTTTCATCAAAACTCTGAACGTCCACAGATTACAGGAAGCCTCCAGATGTGCTTCGGAAACTATTACTGGTGTCCCAGGAATCGATCAAAGAGTACACAGTTTGAGACATTACTCCCATGGAGAAAAGTCCGCATGGTGCCCGTTATATTCAATCCCGATGCAATTTCTGTCTTTCATCAAAACTCTGAACGTCCACAGATTACAGGAAGCCTCCAGATGTGTTTCGGAAACTATTACTGGTGTCCCAGGAAGCGATCAAAGAGTAGACAGTTTGAGACATTACTCCCATGGAGAAAAGTCCGCATGGTGCCCGTTATATTCAATCCCGATTCAATTTCTGTCTTTCATCAAAACTCTGAACGTCCACAGATTACAGGAAATCTCCAGATGTGCTTCGGAAACTACTACTGGTGTTCCAGGAATCGATCAAAGAGTAGACAGTTGGAGACATTACTCCCAGTGAGAGAAGCCAGAATGGTGCCCGTTATATTCAATCTCGATGCAACTTCTGTCTTTCATCAAAACTCTAAACGTTCACAGACTACAGGAAGAATCCAGATGTGCTTCGGAAACTACTACTGGTGTTCCAGAAATCGATCAAAGAGTAGACAGTTTGAGACATTACTCCCATGGAGAAAAGTCCGCATGGTGCCCGTTATATGCAATCCCGATGCAATTTCTGTCTTTCATCAAAACTCTGAACCTCCACAGATTAAAGGAAGTCTCCAGATATGCTTCGGAAACTACTACTGGTGTGTCAGGAATCGATCTAAGACTAGACAGTTTGAGACATTACTCCCGTGGAGAAAAGTCCGCATGGTGCCCGTTATATTCAATCGCTATGCAATTTCTGTCTTTCATCAAAACTCTGAACGTCCACAGATAACAGGAAGCCTCCAGATGTGCTTCGGAAACTACTACTGGTGTCCCAGGAAGCGATCAAAGCGTAGACAGTTTGAGACATTACTCCCATGGAGATAAGTCCGCATGGTGCCCGTTCTATTAAACCCCGATGCAATTTCTATCTTTCATCAAAACTCTGAAAGGCCACAGATTACAGGAAGCCTCCAGATGTGCTTCGGAAACTACTACTGGTGTTCCAGGTATCGATCAAAGAGTACACAGTTTGAGACATTACTCCCATGGAGAAAAGTCCGCATGGTGCCCGTTATATTCAATCCCGTTGCAATTTCTGTCTTTCATCGAAACTCTGAACGTCCACAGATTACAGGATGAATCCAGATGTGCTTCGGAAACTACTACTGGTGTTCCAGAAATACGATCTAAGCGTAGACAGTTTGAGACATTACTCCCATGGAGAAAAGTCCGCATGGTGCCCGTCACATTCAATCCCGATGCAATTTCTGTCTTTCATCAAAACTCTGAACGTCCACAGATTACAGGAAGCCTCCAGATGTGCTTCGGAAACTATTACTGGTGTCCCAGGAATCGATCAAAGAGTACACAGTTGAGACATTACTCCCATGGAGAAAAGTCCGCATGGTGCCCGTTATATTCAATCCCGATGCAATTTCTGTCTTTCATCAAAACTCTGAACGTCCACAGATTACAGGAAGCCTCCAGATGTGCTTCGGAAACTACTACTGGTGTTCCAGGAATCGATCAAAGAGTAGACAGTTTGAGACATTACTCCCATGGAGAAAAGTCCGCATGGTGCCCGTTATATTCAACCCCGATGCAATTTCTGTCTTTCATCAAAACTCTGAACCTCCACCGATTACAGGAAGCCTCCAGATGTGCTTCGGAAACTACTACTGGTGTCCCAGTAATCGATCAAAGCCTAGACACTTTGAGACAAACATCATGGAGATAAGTCTGCATGGTGCCTTTTGTATTCGATCCCGATGAAACTTCTGTCTTTCATCAGAACTCTGAACGTCCACAGATTACCGAAAGCCACCAGTTGTGCTACGGAACCTACTACTGGTGTTCCAGGAATCGACCAAAGAGTAGGCAGTTTGAGACATTACTCCCATGGAGAAAAGTCCTCATGGTGCCTGTCACATTCAATCCCGAAGCAATTTCTGTCTTTCATCAAAACTCTGAACGTCCACAGTTTACAGGAAGCCTCCAGATGTGCTTCGGAAACTATTACTGGTGTCCCAGGAATCGATCAAAGAGTACACAGTTTGAGACATTACTCCCATGGAGAAAAGTCCGCATGGTGCCCGTTATATTCAATCCCGATGCAATTTCTGTCTTACATCAAAACTCTGAACGTCCACAGATTACAGGAAATCTCCAGATGTGCTTCGGAAACTACTACTGGTGCTCCAGGAATCGATCAAAGAGTAGACAGTTTGAGACATTACTCCCAGTGAGAGAAGCCAGAATGGTGCCCGTTATATTCAATCCCGATGCAACTTCTGTCTTTCATCAAAATTTTAAACGTTCACAGACTACAGGAAGCCTCCAGATGTGCTTCGGAAACTACTACTGGTGTTCCAGAAATCGACCAAAGAGTAGACAGTTTGAGACATTACTCCCAGTGAGAGAAGCCAGAATGGTGCCCGTTATATTCAACCCCGATGCAACTTCTGTCTTTCATCAAAACTCTCTACGTTCACAGGCTACAGGAAGCCTCCAGATGTGCTTCGGAAACTACTACTGGTGTTCCAGGAATCGATCAAAGAGTAGGCAGTTTGAGACATTACTCCCAAGGAGAAAAGTCCTCATGGTGTCCGTCACATTCAATTCCGATGCAATTTCTGTCTTTCATCAAAACTCTGAACGTCCACAGATTACAGGAAGCCTCCAGATGTGCTTCGGAAACTATTACTTTTGTCCCAGGAATCAATCAAAGAGCACACAGTTTGAGACATTACTCCCATGGAGAAAAGTCCGCATGGTGCCCGTTATATTCAATCCCGATGCAATTTCTGTCTTTCATCAAAACTCTGAACGTCCACAGATTACAGGAAGCCTCCAGATGTGTTTCGGAAACTATTACTGGTGTCCCAGGAAGCGATCAAAGAGTAGACAGTTTGAGACATTACTCCCTAGGAGAAAAGTCCGCATGGTGCCCGTTATATTCAATCCAGATGCAATTTCTGTCTTTCATCAAAACTCTGAACGTCCACTGATTAGAGGAAGCCTCCAGATGTGCTTCGAAAAACTACTACTGGTGTTCCAGGAATCGATCAAAGAGTACACAGTTTGAGACATTACTCCCATGGAGAAAAGTTCGCATGGTGCCCGTTATATTCAACCCCGATGCAATTTCTACCTTTCATCAAAACTCTGAACGTCCACCGATTACAGGAAGCCTCCAGATGTGCTTCGGAAACTACTACTGGTGTCCCAGGAATCGATCAAAGCCTAGACACTTTGAGACAAACATCATGGAGATAAGTCTGCATGGTGCCTGTTGTATTCGATCCCGATGCAACTTCTGTCTTTCATCAGAACTCTGAACGTCCACAGATTACAGAAAGCCACCCGATGTGCTACGGAACCTACTACTGGTGTTCCAGGAATCGATCAAAGAGTAGGCAGTTTGAGACATTACTCCCATGGAGAGAAGTCCTCATGGTGCCCGTCACATTCAATCCCGATGCAATTTCTGTCTTTCATCAAAACTCTGAACGTCCACAGATTACAGGAAGCCTCCAGATGTGCTTCGGAAACTATTACTGGTGTCCCAGGAATCGATCAAAGAGTACACAGTTTGAGACATTACTCCCATGGAGAAAAGTCCGCATGGTGCCCGTTATATTCAATCCCGATTCAATTTCTGTCTTTCATCAAAACTCTGAACGTCCACAGATTACAGAAAATCTCCAGATGTGCTTCGGAAACTACTACTGGTGTTCCAGGAATCGATCAAAGAGTAGACAGTTGGAGACATTACTCCCAGTGAGAGAAGCCAGAATGGTGCCCGTTATATTCAATCTCGATGCAACTTCTGTCTTTCATCAAAACTCTAAACGTTCACAGACTACAGGAAGAATCCAGATGTGCTTCGGAAACTACTACTGGTGTTCCAGAAATCGATCAAAGAGTAGACAGTTTGAGACATTACTCCCATGGAGAAAAGTCCGCATGGTGCCCGTTATATGCAATCCCGATGCAATTTCTGTCTTTCATCAAAACTCTGAACCTCCACAGATTAAAGGAAGTCTCCAGATATGCTTCGGAAACTACTACTGGTGTGTCAGGAATCGATCTAAGACTAGACAGTTTGAGACATTACTCCCGTGGAGAAAAGTCCGCATGGTGCCCGTTATATTCAATCGCTATGCAATTTCTGTCTTTCATCAAAACTCTGAACGTCCACAGATAACAGGAAGCCTCCAGATGTGCTTCGGAAACTACTACTGGTGTCCCAGGAAGCGATCAAAGCGTAGACAGTTTGAGACATTACTCCCATGGAGATAAGTCCGCATGGTGCCCGTTCTATTAAACCCCGATGCAATTTCTATCTTTCATCAAAACTCTGAAAGGCCACAGATTACAGGAAGCCTCCAGATGTGCTTCGGAAACTACTACTGGTGTTCCAGGTATCGATCAAAGAGTACACAGTTTGAGACATTACTCCCATGGAGAAAAGTCCGCATGGTGCCCGTTATATTCAATCCCGTTGCAATTTCTGTCTTTCATCGAAACTCTGAACGTCCACAGATTACAGGATGAATCCAGATGTGCTTCGGAAACTACTACTGGTGTTCCAGAAATACGATCTAAGCGTAGACAGTTTGAGACATTACTCCCATGGAGAAAAGTCCGCATGGTGCCCGTCACATTCAATCCCGATGCAATTTCTGTCTTTCATCAAAACTCTGAACGTCCACAGATTACAGGAAGCCTCCAGATGTGCTTCGGAAACTATTACTGGTGTCCCAGGAATCGATCAAAGAGTACACAGTTGAGACATTACTCCCATGGAGAAAAGTCCGCATGGTGCCCGTTATATTCAATCCCGATGCAATTTCTGTCTTTCATCAAAACTCTGAACGTCCACAGATTACAGGAAATCTCCAGATGTGCTTCGGAAACTACTACTGGTGTTCCAGGAATCGATCAAAGAGTAGACAGTTTGAGACATTACTCCCAGTGAGAGAAGCCAGAATGGTGCCCGTTATATTCAATCCCGATGCAACTTCTGTCTTTCATCAAAACTCTAAACGTTCACAGACTACAGGAAGAATCCAGATGTGCTTCGGAAACTACTACTGGTGTTCCAGAAATCGATCAAAGAGTAGACAGTTTGAGACATTACTCCCATGGAGAAAAGTCCGCATGGTGCCCGTTATATGCAATCCCGATGCAATTTCTGTCTTTCATCAAAACTCTGAACCTCCACAGATTAAAGGAAGTCTCCAGATATGCTTCGGAAACTACTGCTGGTGTGTCAGGAATCGATCTAAGACTAGACAGTTTGAGACATTACTCCCATTGAGAAAAGTCCGCATGGTGCCCGTTATATTCAATCGCTATGCAATTTCTGTCTTTCATCAAAACTCTGAAAGTCCACAGATTACAGGAAGCCTCCAGGTGTTTCGGAAACTATTACTGGTGTCCCAGGAAGCGATCAAAGAGTAGACAGTTTGAGACATTACTCCCTAGGAGAAAAGTCCGCATGGTGCCCGTTATATTAAATCCCGATGCAATTTCTGTCTTTCATCGAAACTCTGAACGTCCACAGATTACAGGAAGAATCCAGATGTGCTTCGGAAACTACTACTGGTGTTCCAGAAATACGATCTAAGAGTAGACAGTTTGAGACATTACTCCCATGGAGAAAAGTCCGCATGGTGCCCGTCACATTCAATCCCGATGCAATTTCTGTCTTTCATCAAAACTCTGAACGTCCACAGATTACAGGAAGCCTCCAGATGTGCTTCGGAAACTATTACTGGTGTCCCAGGAATCGATCAAAGAGTACACAGTTTGAGACATTACTCCCTAGGAGAAAAGTCGGCATGGTGCCCGTTATATTCAATCCAGATGCAATTTCTGTCTTTCATCAAAACTCTGAACGTCCACTGATTACAGGAAGCCTCCAGATGTGCTTCGAAAAACTACTACTGGTGTTCCAGGAATCGATCAAAGAGTACACAGTTTGAGACATTACTCCCATGGAGAAAAGTTCGCATGGTGCCCGTTATATTCAACCCCGATGCAATTTCTGTCTTTCATCAAAACTCTGAACGTCCACCGATTACAGGAAGCCTCCAGATGTGCTTCGGAAACTACTACTGGTGTCCCAGGAATCGATCAAAGCCTAGACACTTTGAGACAAACATCATGGAGATAAGTCTGCATGGTGCCTGTTGTATTCGATCCCGATGCAACTTCTGTCTTTCATCAGAACTCTGAACGTCCACAGATTACAGAAAGCCACCCGATGTGCTACGGAACCTACTACTGGTGTTCCAGGAATCGATCAAAGAGTAGGCAGTTTGAGACATTACACCCATGGAGAGAAGTCCTCATGGTGCCCGTCACATTCAATCCCGATGTAATTTCTGTCTTTCATCAAAACTCTGAACGTCCACAGATTACAGGAAGCCTCCAGATGTGCTTCGGAAACTATTACTGGTGTCCCAGGAATCGATCAAAGAGTACACAGTTTGAGACATTACTCCCATGGAGAAAAGTCCGCATGGTGCCCGTTATATTCAATCCCGATGCAATTTCTGTCTTTCATAAAAACTCTGAACGTCCACAGATTACAGGAAATCTCCAGATGTGCTTCGGAAACTACTACTGGTGTTCCAGGAATCGATCAAAGAGTAGACAGTTTCAGACATTACTCCCAGTGAGAGAAGCCAGAATGGTGCCCGTTATATTCAATCTCGATGCAACTTCTGTCTTTCATCAAAACTCTAAACGTTCACAGACTACAGGAAGAATCCAGATGTGCTTCGGAAACTACTACTGGTGTTCCAGAAATCGATCAAAGAGTAGACAGTTTGAGACATTACTCCCATGGAGAAAAGTCCGCATGGTGCCCGTTATATGCAATCCCGATGCAATTTCTGTCTTTCATCAAAACTCTGAACCTCCACAGATTAAAGGAAGTCTCCAGATATGCTTCGGAAACTACTACTGGTGTGTCAGGAATCGATCTAAGACTAGACAGTTTGAGACATTACTCCCGTGGAGAAAAGTCCGCATGGTTGCCCGTTATATTCAATCGCTATGCAATTTCTGTCTTTCATCAAAACTCTGAACGTCCACAGATAACAGGAAGCCTCCAGATGTGCTTCGGAAACTACTACTGGTGTCCCAGGAAGCGATCAAAGCGTAGACAGTTTGAGACATTACTCCCATGGAGATAAGTCCGCATGGTGCCCGTTCTATTAAACCCCGATGCAATTTCTATCTTTCATCAAAACTCTGAAAGGCCACAGATTACAGGAAGCCTCCAGATGTGCTTCGGAAACTACTACTGGTGTTCCAGGTATCGATCAAAGAGTACACAGTTTGAGACATTACTCCCATGGAGAGAAGTCCGCATGGTGCCCGTTATATTCAATCCCGTTGCAATTTCTGTCTTTCATCGAAACTCTGAACGTCCACAGATTACAGGATGAATCCAGATGTGCTTCGGAAACTACTACTGGTGTTCCAGAAATACGATCTAAGAGTAGACAGTTTGAGACATTACTCCCATGGAGAAAAGTCCGCATGATGCCCGTCACATTCAATCCCGATGCAATTTCTGTCTTTCATCAAAACTCTGAACGTCCACAGATTACAGGAAGCCTCCAGATGTGCTTCGGAAACTACTACTGGTGTCCCAGGAATCGATCAAATCCTAGACACTTTGAGACAAACATCATGGAGATAAGTCAGCATGGTGCCTGTTGTATTCGATCCCGATGCAACTTCTGTCTTTCATCAGAACTCTGAACGTCCACAGATTACAGAAAGCCATCAGATGTGCTACGGAACCTACTACTGGTGTTCCAGGAATCGATCAAAGAGTAGGCAGTTTGAGACATTACTCCCATGGAGAAAAGTCCTCATGGTGCCCGTCACATTCAATCCCGATGCTATTTCTGTCTTTCATCAAAACTCTGAACGTCCACAGATTACAGGAACCCTCCAGATGTGCTTCGGAAACTATTACTGGTGTCCCAGGAATCGATCAAAGAGTACACAGTTGAGACATTACTCCCATGGAGAAAAGTCCGCATGGTGCCCGTTATATTCAATCCCGATGCAATTTCTGTCTTTCATCAAAACTCTGAACGTCCACAGATTACAGGAAATCTCCAGATGTGCTTCGGAAACTACTACTGGTGTTCCAGGAAACGATCAAAGAGTAGACAGTTTGAGACATTACTCCCAGTGAGAGAAGCCAGAATGGTGCCCGTTATATTCAATCCCGATGCAACTTCTGTCTTTCATCAAAACTCTAAACGTTCACAGACTACAGGAAGAATCCAGATGGGCTTCGGAAACTACTACTGGTGTTCCAGAAATCGATCAAAGAGTAGACAGTTTGAGACATTACTCCCATGGAGAAAAGTCCGCATGGTGCCCGTTATATGCAATCCCGATGCAATTTCTGTCTTTCATCAAAACTCTGAACCTCCACAGATTAAAGGAAGTCTCCAGATATGCTTCGGAAACTACTGCTGGTGTGTCAGGAATCGATCTAAGACTAGACAGTTTGAGACATTACTCCCATTGAGAAAAGTCCGCATGGTGCCCGTTATATTCAATCGCTATGCAATTTCTGTCTTTCATCAAAACTCTGAAAGTCCACAGATTACAGGAAGCCTCCAGGTGTTTCGGAAACTATTACTGGTGTCCCAGGAAGCGATCAAAGAGTAGACAGTTTGAGACATTACTCCCTAGGAGAAAAGTCCGCATGGTGCCCGTTATATTCAATCCCGATGCAATTTCTGTCTTTCATCGAAACTCTGAACGTCCACAGATTACAGGAAGAATCCAGATGTGCTTCGGAAACTACTACTGGTGTTCCAGAAATACGATCTAAGAGTAGACAGTTTGAGACATTACTCCCATGGAGAAAAGTCCGCATGGTGCCCGTCACATTCAATCCCGATGCAATTTCTGTCTTTCATCAAAACTCTGAACGTCCACAGATTACAGGAAGCCTCCAGATGTGCTTCGGAAACTATTACTGGTGTCCCAGGAATCGATCAAAGAGTACACAGTTTGAGACATTACTCCCTAGGAGAAAAGTCCGCATGGTGCCCGTTATATTCTATCCCGATGCAATTTCTGTCTTTCATCAAAACTCTGAACGTCCACAGATTACAGGAAGCCTCCAGGTGTTTCGGAAACTATTACTGGTGTCCCAGGAAGCGATCAAAGAGTAGACAGTTTGAGACATTACTCCCATGGAGAAAAGTCCGCATGGTGTCCGTCACATTCAATCCCGATGCAATTTCTGTCTTTCATCAAAACTCTGAACGTCCACACATTACAGGAAGCCTCCAGATGTGCTTCGGAAACTATTACTGGTGTCCCAGGAATCGATCAAAGAGTACACAGTTTGAGACATTACTCCCTAGGAGAAAAGTCCGCATGGTGCCCGTTATATTCAATCCAGATGCAATTTCTGTCTTTCATCAAAACTCTGAACGTCCACTGATTACAGGAAGCCTCCAGATGTGCTTCGAAAAACTACTACTGGTGTTCCAGGAATCGATCAAAGAGTACACAGTTTGAGACATTACTCCCATGGAGAAAAGTTCGCATGGTGCCCGTTATATTCAACCCCGATGCAATTTCTGTCTTTCATCAAAACTCTGAACGTCCACCGATTACAGGAAGCCTCCAGATGTGCTTCGGAAACTACTACTGGTGTCCCAGGAATCGATCAAAGCCTAGACACTTTGAGACAAACATCATGGAGATAAGTCTGCATGGTGCCTGTTGTATTCGATCCCTATGCAACTTCTGTCTTTCATCAGAACTCTGAACGTCCACAGATTACAGAAAGCCACCCGATGTGCTACGGAACCTACTACTGGTGTTCCAGGAATCGATCAAAGAGTAGGCAGTTTGAGACATTACTCCCATGGAGAGAAGTCCTCATGGTGCCCGTCACATTCAATCCCGATGCAATTTCTGTCTTTCATCAAAACTCTGAACGTCCACAGATTACAGGAAGCCTCCAGATGTGCTTCGGAAACTATTACTGGTGTCCCAGGAATCGATCAAAGAGTACACAGTTTGAGACATTACTCCCATGGAGAAAAGTCCGCATGGTGCCCGTTATATTCAATCCCGATTCAATTTCTGTCTTTTATCAAAACTCTGAACGTCCACTGATTACAGGAAATCTCCAGATGTGCTTCGGAAACTACTACTGGTGTTCCAGGAATCGATCAAAGAGTAGACAGTTGGAGACATTACTCCCAGTGAGAGAAGCCAGAATGGTGCCCGTTATATTCAATCTCGATGCAACTTCTGTCTTTCATCAAAACTCTAAACGTTCACAGACTACAGGAAGAATCCAGATGTGCTTCGGAAACTACTACTGGTGTTCCAGAAATCGATCAAAGAGTAGACAGTTTGAGACATTACTCCCATGGAGAAAAGTCCGCATGGTGCCCGTTATATGCAATCCCGATGCAATTTCTGTCTTTCATCAAAACTCTGAACCTCCACAGATTAAAGGAAGTCTCCAGATATGCTTCGGAAACTACTACTGGTGTGTCAGGAATCGATCTAAGACTAGACAGTTTGAGACATTACTCCCGTGGAGAAAAGTCCGCATGGTGCCTGTTATATTCAATCGCTATGCAATTTCTGTCTTTCATCAAAACTCTGAACGTCCACAGATAACAGGAAGCCTCCAGATGTGCTTCGGAAACTACTACTGGTGTCCCAGGAAGCGATCAAAGCGTAGACAGTTTGAGACATTACTCCCATGGAGATAAGTCCGCATGGTGCCCGTTCTATTAAACCCCGATGCAATTTCTATCTTTCATCAAAACTCTGAAAGGCCACACATTACAGGAAGCCTCCAGATGTGCTTCGGAAACTACTACTGGTGTTCCTGGTATCGATCAAAGAGTACACAGTTTGAGACATTACTCCCATGGAGAGAAGTCCGCATGGTGCCCGTTATATTCAATCCCGTTGCAATTTCTGTCTTTCATCGAAACTCTGAACGTCCACAGATTACAGGATGAATCCAGATGTGCTTCGGAAACTACTACTGGTGTTCCAGAAATACGATCTAAGAGTAGACAGTTTGAGACATTACTCCCATGGAGAAAAGTCCGCATGATGCCCGTCACATTCAATCCCGATGCAATTTCTGTCTTTCATCAAAACTCTGAACGTCCACAGATTACAGGAAGCCTCCAGATGTGCTTCGGAAACTACTACTGGTGTCCCAGGAATCGATCAAATCCTAGACACTTTGAGACAAACATCATGGAGATAAGTCAGCATGGTGCCTGTTGTATTCGATCCCGATGCAACTTCTGTCTTTCATCAGAACTCTGAACGTCCACAGATTACAGAAAGCCATCAGATGTGCTACGGAACCTACTACTGGTGTTCCAGGAATCGATCAAAGAGTAGGCAGTTTGAGACATTACTCCCATGGAGAAAAGTCCTCATGGTGCCCGTCACATTCAATCCCGATGCTATTTCTGTCTTTCATCAAAACTCTGAACGTCCACAGATTACAGGAAGCCTCCAGATGTGCTTCGGAAACTATTACTGGTGTCCCAGGAATCGATCAAAGAGTACACAGTTGAGACATTACTCCCATGGAGAAAAGTCCGCATGGTGCCCGTTATATTCAATCCCGATGCAATTTCTGTCTTTCATCAAAACTCTGAACGTCCACAGATTACAGGAAATCTCCAGATGTGCTTCGGAAACTACTACTGGTGTTCCAGGAATCGATCAAAGAGTAGACAGTTTGAGACATTACTCCCAGTGAGAGAAGCCAGAATGGTGCCCGTTATATTCAATCCCGATGCAACTTCTGTATTTCATCAAAACTCTAAACGTTCACAGACTACAGGAAGAATCCAGATGTGCTTCGGAAACTACTACTGGTGTTCCAGAAATCGATCAAAGAGTAGACAGTTTGAGACATTACTCCCATGGAGAAAAGTCCGCATGGTGCCCGTTATATGCAATCCCGATGCAATTTCTGTCTTTCATCAAAACTCTGAACCTCCACAGATTAAAGGAAGTCTCCAGATATGCTTCGGAAACTACTGCTGGTGTGTCAGGAATCGATCTAAGACTAGACAGTTTGAGACATTACTCCCATTGAGAAAAGTCCGCATGGTGCCCGTTATATTCAATCGCTATGCAATTTCTGTCTTTCATCAAAACTCTGAAAGTCCACAGATTACAGGAAGCCTCCAGGTGTTTCGGAAACTATTACTGGTGTCCCAGGAAGCGATCAAAGAGTAGACAGTTTGAGACATTACTCCCTAGGAGAAAAGTCCGCATGGTGCCCGTTATATTCAATCCCGATGCAATTTCTGTCTTTCATCGAAACTCTGAACGTCCACAGATTACAGGAAGAATCCAGATGTGCTTCGGAAACTACTACTGGTGTTCCAGAAATACGATCTAAGAGTAGACAGTTTGAGACATTACTCCCATGGAGAAAAGTCCGCATGATGCCCGTCACATTCAATCCCGATGCAATTTCTGTCTTTCATCAAAACTCTGAACGTCCACAGATTACAGGAAGCCTCCAGATGTGCTTCGGAAACTATTACTGGTGTCCCAGGAATCGATCAAAGAGTACACAGTTTGAGACATTACTCCCTAGGAGAAAAGTCCGCATGGTGCCCGTTATATTCTATCCCGATGCAATTTCTGTCTTTCATCAAAACTCTGAACGTCCACAGATTACAGGAAGCCTCCAGGTGTTTCGGAAACTATTACTGGTGTCCCAGGAAGCGATCAAAGAGTAGACAGTTTGAGACATTACTCCCATGGAGAAAAGTCCGCATGGTGCCCGTCACATTCAATCCCGATGCAATTTCTGTCTTTCATCAAAACTCTGAACGTCCACAGATTACAGGAAGCCTCCAGATGTGCTTCGGAAACTATTACTGGTGTCCCAGGAATCGATCAAAGAGTACACAGTTTGAGACATTACTCCCTAGGAGAAAAGTCCGCATGGTGCCCGTTATATTCAATCCAGATGCAATTTCTGTCTTTCATCAAAACTCTGAACGTCCACTGATTACAGGAAGCCTCCAGATGTGCTTCGAAAAACTACTACTGGTGTTCCAGGAATCGATCAAAGAGTACACAGTTTGAGACATTACTCCCATGGAGAAAAGTTCGCATGGTGCCCGTTATATTCAACCCCGATGCAATTTCTGTCTTTCATCAAAACTCTGAACGTCCACCGATTACAGGAAGCCTCCAGATGTGCTTCGGAAACTACTACTGGTGTCCCAGGAATCGATCAAAGCCTAGACACTTTGAGACAAACATCATGGAGATAAGTCTGCATGGTGCCTGTTGTATTCGATCCCGATGCAACTTCTGTCTTTCATCAGAACTCTGAACGTCCACAGATTACAGAAAGCCACCCGATGTGCTACGGAACCTACTACTGGTGTTCCAGGAATCGATCAAAGAGTAGGCAGTTTGAGACATTACTCCCATGGAGAGAAGTCCTCATGGTGCCCGTCACATTCAATCCCGATGTAATTTCTGTCTTTCATCAAAACTCTGAACGTCCACAGATTACAGGAAGCCTCCAGATGTGCTTCGGAAACTATTACTGGTGTCCCAGGAATCGATCAAAGAGTACACAGTTTGAGACATTACTCCCATGGAGAAAAGTCCGCATGGTGCCCGTTATATTCAATCCCGATGCAATTTCTGTCTTTCATAAAAACTCTGAACGTCCACAGATTACAGGAAATCTCCAGATGTGCTTCGGAAACTACTACTGGTGTTCCAGGAATCGATCAAAGAGTAGACAGTTTGAGACATTACTCCCAGTGAGAGAAGCCAGAATGGTGCCCGTTATATTCAATCTCGATGCAACTTCTGTCTTTCATCAAAACTCTAAACGTTCACAGACTACAGGAAGAATCCAGATGTGCTTCGGAAACTACTACTGGTGTTCCAGAAATCGATCAAAGAGTAGACAGTTTGAGACATTACTCCCATGGAGAAAAGTCCGCATGGTGCCCGTTATATGCAATCCCGATGCAATTTCTGTCTTTCATCAAAACTCTGAACCTCCACAGATTAAAGGAAGTCTCCAGATATGCTTCGGAAACTACTACTGGTGTGTCAGGAATCGATCTAAGACTAGACAGTTTGAGACATTACTCCCGTGGAGAAAAGTCCGCATGGTGCCCGTTATATTCAATCGCTATGCAATTTCTGTCTTTCATCAAAACTCTGAACGTCCACAGATAACAGGAAGCCTCCAGATGTGCTTCGGAAACTACTACTGGTGTCCCAGGAAGCGATCAAAGCGTAGACAGTTTGAGACATTACTCCCATGGAGATAAGTCCGCATGGTGCCCGTTCTATTAAACCCCGATGCAATTTCTATCTTTCATCAAAACTCTGAAAGGCCACAGATTACAGGAAGCCTCCAGATGTGCTTCGGAAACTACTACTGGTGTTCCAGGTATCGATCAAAGAGTACACAGTTTGAGACATTACTCCCATGGAGAAAAGTCCGCATGGTGCCCGTTATATTCAATCCCGTTGCAATTTCTGTCTTTCATCGAAACTCTGAACGTCCACAGATTACAGGATGAATCCAGATGTGCTTCGGAAACTACTACTGGTGTTCCAGAAATACGATCTAAGAGTAGACAGTTTGAGACATTACTCCCATGGAGAAAAGTCCGCATGATGCCCGTCACATTCAATCCCGATGCAATTTCTGTCTTTCATCAAAACTCTGAACGTCCACAGATTACAGGAAGCCTCCAGATGTGCTTCGGAAACTACTACTGGTGTCCCAGGAATCGATCAAATCCTAGACACTTTGAGACAAACATCATGGAGATAAGTCAGCATGGTGCCTGTTGTATTCGATCCCGATGCAACTTCTGTCTTTCATCAGAACTCTGAACGTCCAAAGATTACAGAAAGCCATCAGATGTGCTACGGAACCTACTACTGGTGTTCCAGGAATCGATCAAAGAGTAGGCAGTTTGAGACATTACTCCCATGGAGAAAAGTCCTCATGGTGCCCGTCACATTCAATCCCGATGCTATTTCTGTCTTTCATCAAAACTCTGAACGTCCACAGATTACAGGAAGCCTCCAGATGTGCTTCGGAAACTATTACTGGTGTCCCAGGAATCGATCAAAGAGTACACAGTTGAGACATTACTCCCATGGAGAAAAGTCCGCATGGTGCCCGTTATATTCAATCCCGATGCAATTTCTGTCTTTCATCAAAACTCTGAACGTCCACAGATTACAGGAAATCTCCAGATGTGCTTCGGAAACTACTACTGGTGTTCCAGGAATCGATCAAAGAGTAGACAGTTTGAGACATTACTCCCAGTGAGAGAAGCCAGAATGGTGCCCGTTATATTCAATCCCGATGCAACTTCTGTCTTTCATCAAAACTCTAAACGTTCACAGACTACAGGAAGAATCCAGATGGGCTTCGGAAACTACTACTGGTGTTCCAGAAATCGATCAAAGAGTAGACAGTTTGAGACATTACTCCCATGGAGAAAAGTCCGCATGGTGCCCGTTATATGCAATCCCGATGCAATTTCTGTCTTTCATCAAAACTCTGAACCTCCACAGATTAAAGGAAGTCTCCAGATATGCTTCGGAAACTACTGCTGGTGTGTCAGGAATCGATCTAAGACTAGACAGTTTGAGACATTACTCCCATTGAGAAAAGTCCGCATGGTGCCCGTTATATTCAATCGCTATGCAATTTCTGTCTTTCATCAAAACTCTGAAAGTCCACAGATTACAGGAAGCCTCCAGGTGTTTCGGAAACTATTACTGGTGTCCCAGGAAGCGATCAAAGAGTAGACAGTTTGAGACATTACTCCCTAGGAGAAAAGTCCGCATGGTGCCCGTTATATTCAATCCCGATGCAATTTCTGTCTTTCATCGAAACTCTGAACGTCCACAGATTACAGGAAGAATCCAGATGTGCTTCGGAAACTACTACTGGTGTTCCAGAAATACGATCTAAGAGTAGACAGTTTGAGACATTACTCCCATGGAGAAAAGTCCGCATGGTGCCCGTCACATTCAATCCCGATGCAATTTCTGTCTTTCATCAAAACTCTGAACGTCCACAGATTACAGGAAGCCTCCAGATGTGCTTCGGAAACTATTACTGGTGTCCCAGGAATCGATCAAAGAGTACACAGTTTGAGACATTACTCCCTAGGAGAAAAGTCCGCATGGTGCCCGTTATATTCTATCCCGATGCAATTTCTGTCTTTCATCAAAACTCTGAACGTCCACAGATTACAGGAAGCCTCCAGGTGTTTCGGAAACTATTACTGGTGTCCCAGGAAGCGATCAAAGAGTAGACAGTTTGAGACATTACTCCCTAGGAGAAAAGTCCGCATGGTGCCCGTTATATTCAATCCCGATGCAATTTCTGTCTTTCATCAAAACTCTGAACGTCCACTGATTACAGGTAGCCTCCACATGTGCTTCGGAAACTACTACTGGTGTTCCAGGAATCGATCAAAGAGTAGACAGTTTGAGACATTACTCCCATGGAGAAAAGTCGGCATGGTGCCCGTTATATTCAACCCCGATGCAATTTCTGTCTTTCATCAAAACTCTGAACGTCCACCGATTACAGGAAGCCTCCAGATGTGCTTCCGAAACTACTACTGGTGTCCCAGGAATCGATCAAAGCCTAGACACTTTGAGACAAACATCATGGAGATAAGTCAGCATGGTGCCTGTTGTATTCGATCCCGATGCAAATTCTGTCTTTCATCACAACTCTGAACGTCCACAGATTACAGAAAGCCATCAGATGTGCTACGGAACCTACTACTGGTGTTCCAGGAATCGATCAAAGAGTAGGCAGTTTGAGACATTACTCCCATGGAGAGAAGTCCTCATGGTGCCCCTCACATTCAATCCCGATGCAATTTCTGTCTTTCATCAAAACTCTGAATGTCCACAGATTACAGGAAGCCTCCAGATGTGCTTCGGAAACTATTACTGGTGTCCCAGGAATCGATCAAAGGGTACACAGTTTGAGACATTACTCCCATGGAGAAAAGTCCGCATGGTGCCCGTATTATTTAATCCCGATGCAATTTCTGTCTTTCATCAAAACTCTGAACGTCCTCAGACTACAGGAAGCCTCCAGATGTGCTTCGGAAACTACTACTGGTGTTCCAGAAATCGACCAAAGAGTAGACAGTTTGAGACATTACTCCCAGTGAGAGAAGCCATAATTGTGCCCGTTATATTCAATCCCGATGCAACTTCTGTCTTTCATCAAAACTCTAAACGTTCACAGACTACAGGAAGCCTCCAGATGTGCTTCGGAAACTACTACTGGTGTTCCAGGAATCGATCAAAGAGTAGGCAGTTTGAGACATTACTCCCATGGAAAAAAGTCCTCATGGTGCTCGTCACATTCAATTCCGATGCAATTTCTGTCTTTCATCAAAACTCTGAACGTCCACAGATTACAGGAAACCTCCAGATGTGCTTCGGAAACTATTACTGGTGTCCCAGGAATCGATCAAAGAGTACACAGTTTGAGACATTACTCCCATGGAGAAAAGTTCTCATGGTGCCCGTCACATTCAATCCCGATGCAATTTCTGTCTTTCATCAAAACTCTGAACGTCCACAGATTACAGGAAGCCTCCAGATGTGCTTCGGAAACTATTACTGGTGTCCCAGGAATCGATCAAAGAGTACACAGTTTGAGACATTACTCCCATGGAGAAAAGCCCGCATGGTGCCCGTTATATTCAACCCCGATGCAATTTCTGTCTTTCAACAAAACTCTGAACCTCCACCGATTACAGGAAGCCTCCAGATGTGCTTCGGAAACTACTAATGGTGTCCCAGGAATCGATCAAAGCCTAGACACTTTGAGACAAACATCATGGAGATAAGTCTGCATGGTGCCTGTTGTATTCGATCCCGATGAAACTTCTGTCTTTCATCAGAACTCTGAACGTCCACAGATTACCGAAAGCCACCAGATGTGCTACGGAACCTACTACTGGTGTTCCAGGAATCGACCAAAGAGTAGGCAGTTTGAGACATTACTCCCATGGAGAAAAGTCCTCATGGTGCCTGTCACATTCAATCCCGATGCAATTTCTGTCTTTCATCAAAACTCTGAACGTCCACAGATTACAGGAAGCCTCCAGATGTGCTTCGGAAACTATTACTGGTGTCCCAGGAATCGATCAAAGAGTACACAGTTTGAGACATTACTCCCTAGGAGAAAAGTCCGCATGGTGCCCGTTATATTCTATCCCGATGCAATTTCTGTCTTTCATCAAAACTCTGAACGTCCACAGATTACAGGAAGCCTCCAGGTGTTTCGGAAACTATTACTGGTGTCCCAGGAAGCGATCAAAGAGTAGACAGTTTGAGACATTACTCCCATGGAGAAAAGTCCGCATGGTGCCCGTCACATTCAATCCCGATGCAATTTCTGTCTTTCATCAAAACTCTGAACGTCCACAGATTACAGGAAGCCTCCAGATGTGCTTCGGAAACTATTACTGGTGTCCCAGGAATCGATCAAAGAGTACACAGTTTGAGACATTACTCCCTAGGAGAAAAGTCCGCATGGTGCCCGTTATATTCAATCCAGATGCAATTTCTGTCTTTCATCAAAACTCTGAACGTCCACTGATTACAGGAAGCCTCCAGATGTGCTTCGAAAAACTACTACTGGTGTTCCAGGAATCGATCAAAGAGTACACAGTTTGAGACATTACTCCCATGGAGAAAAGTTCGCATGGTGCCCGTTATATTCAACCCCGATGCAATTTCTGTCTTTCATCAAAACTCTGAACGTCCACCGATTACAGGAAGCCTCCAGATGTGCTTCGGAAACTACTACTGGTGTCCCAGGAATCGATCAAAGCCTAGACACTTTGAGACAAACATCATGGAGATAAGTCTGCATGGTGCCTGTTGTATTCGATCCCGATGCAACTTCTGTCTTTCATCAGAACTCTGAACGTCCACAGATTACAGAAAGCCACCCGATGTGCTACGGAACCTACTACTGGTGTTCCAGGAATCGATCAAAGAGTAGGCAGTTTGAGACATTACTCCCATGGAGAGAAGTCCTCATGGTGCCCGTCACATTCAATCCCGATGTAATTTCTGTCTTTCATCAAAACTCTGAACGTCCACAGATTACAGGAAGCCTCCAGATGTGCTTCGGAAACTATTACTGGTGTCCCAGGAATCGATCAAAGAGTACACAGTTTGAGACATTACTCCCATGGAGAAAAGTCCGCATGGTGCCCGTTATATTCAATCCCGATGCAATTTCTGTCTTTCATAAAAACTCTGAACGTCCACAGATTACAGGAAATCTCCAGATGTGCTTCGGAAACTACTACTGGTGTTCCAGGAATCGATCAAAGAGTAGACAGTTTGAGACATTACTCCCAGTGAGAGAAGCCAGAATGGTGCCCGTTATATTCAATCTCGATGCAACTTCTGTCTTTCATCAAAACTCTAAACGTTCACAGACTACAGGAAGAATCCAGATGTGCTTCGGAAACTACTACTGGTGTTCCAGAAATCGATCAAAGAGTAGACAGTTTGAGACATTACTCCCATGGAGAAAAGTCCGCATGGTGCCCGTTATATGCAATCCCGATGCAATTTCTGTCTTTCATCAAAACTCTGAACCTCCACAGATTAAAGGAAGTCTCCAGATATGCTTCGGAAACTACTACTGGTGTGTCAGGAATCGATCTAAGACTAGACAGTTTGAGACATTACTCCCGTGGAGAAAAGTCCGCATGGTGCCCGTTATATTCAATCGCTATGCAATTTCTGTCTTTCATCAAAACTCTGAACGTCCACAGATAACAGGAAGCCTCCAGATGTGCTTCGGAAACTACTACTGGTGTCCCAGGAAGCGATCAAAGCGTAGACAGTTTGAGACATTACTCCCATGGAGATAAGTCCGCATGGTGCCCGTTCTATTAAACCCCGATGCAATTTCTATCTTTCATCAAAACTCTGAAAGGCCACAGATTACAGGAAGCCTCCAGATGTGCTTCGGAAACTACTACTGGTGTTCCAGGTATCGATCAAAGAGTACACAGTTTGAGACATTACTCCCATGGAGAAAAGTCCGCATGGTGCCCGTTATATTCAATCCCGTTGCAATTTCTGTCTTTCATCGAAACTCTGAACGTCCACAGATTACAGGATGAATCCAGATGTGCTTCGGAAACTACTACTGGTGTTCCAGAAATACGATCTAAGAGTAGACAGTTTGAGACATTACTCCCATGGAGAAAAGTCCGCATGATGCCCGTCACATTCAATCCCGATGCAATTTCTGTCTTTCATCAAAACTCTGAACGTCCACAGATTACAGGAAGCCTCCAGATGTGCTTCGGAAACTACTACTGGTGTCCCAGGAATCGATCAAATCCTAGACACTTTGAGACAAACATCATGGAGATAAGTCAGCATGGTGCCTGTTGTATTCGATCCCGATGCAACTTCTGTCTTTCATCAGAACTCTGAACGTCCAAAGATTACAGAAAGCCATCAGATGTGCTACGGAACCTACTACTGGTGTTCCAGGAATCGATCAAAGAGTAGGCAGTTTGAGACATTACTCCCATGGAGAAAAGTCCTCATGGTGCCCGTCACATTCAATCCCGATGCTATTTCTGTCTTTCATCAAAACTCTGAACGTCCACAGATTACAGGAAGCCTCCAGATGTGCTTCGGAAACTATTACTGGTGTCCCAGGAATCGATCAAAGAGTACACAGTTGAGACATTACTCCCATGGAGAAAAGTCCGCATGGTGCCCGTTATATTCAATCCCGATGCAATTTCTGTCTTTCATCAAAACTCTGAACGTCCACAGATTACAGGAAATCTCCAGATGTGCTTCGGAAACTACTACTGGTGTTCCAGGAATCGATCAAAGAGTAGACAGTTTGAGACATTACTCCCAGTGAGAGAAGCCAGAATGGTGCCCGTTATATTCAATCCCGATGCAACTTCTGTCTTTCATCAAAACTCTAAACGTTCACAGACTACAGGAAGAATCCAGATGGGCTTCGGAAACTACTACTGGTGTTCCAGAAATCGATCAAAGAGTAGACAGTTTGAGACATTACTCCCATGGAGAAAAGTCCGCATGGTGCCCGTTATATGCAATCCCGATGCAATTTCTGTCTTTCATCAAAACTCTGAACCTCCACAGATTAAAGGAAGTCTCCAGATATGCTTCGGAAACTACTGCTGGTGTGTCAGGAATCGATCTAAGACTAGACAGTTTGAGACATTACTCCCATTGAGAAAAGTCCGCATGGTGCCCGTTATATTCAATCGCTATGCAATTTCTGTCTTTCATCAAAACTCTGAAAGTCCACAGATTACAGGAAGCCTCCAGGTGTTTCGGAAACTATTACTGGTGTCCCAGGAAGCGATCAAAGAGTAGACAGTTTGAGACATTACTCCCTAGGAGAAAAGTCCGCATGGTGCCCGTTATATTCAATCCCGATGCAATTTCTGTCTTTCATCGAAACTCTGAACGTCCACAGATTACAGGAAGAATCCAGATGTGCTTCGGAAACTACTACTGGTGTTCCAGAAATACGATCTAAGAGTAGACAGTTTGAGACATTACTCCCATGGAGAAAAGTCCGCATGGTGCCCGTCACATTCAATCCCGATGCAATTTCTGTCTTTCATCAAAACTCTGAACGTCCACAGATTACAGGAAGCCTCCAGATGTGCTTCGGAAACTATTACTGGTGTCCCAGGAATCGATCAAAGAGTACACAGTTTGAGACATTACTCCCTAGGAGAAAAGTCCGCATGGTGCCCGTTATATTCTATCCCGATGCAATTTCTGTCTTTCATCAAAACTCTGAACGTCCACAGATTACAGGAAGCCTCCAGGTGTTTCGGAAACTATTACTGGTGTCCCAGGAAGCGATCAAAGAGTAGACAGTTTGAGACATTACTCCCTAGGAGAAAAGTCCGCATGGTGCCCGTTATATTCAATCCCGATGCAATTTCTGTCTTTCATCAAAACTCTGAACGTCCACTGATTACAGGTAGCCTCCACATGTGCTTCGGAAACTACTACTGGTGTTCCAGGAATCGATCAAAGAGTAGACAGTTTGAGACATTACTCCCATGGAGAAAAGTCGGCATGGTGCCCGTTATATTCAACCCCGATGCAATTTCTGTCTTTCATCAAAACTCTGAACGTCCACCGATTACAGGAAGCCTCCAGATGTGCTTCCGAAACTACTACTGGTGTCCCAGGAATCGATCAAAGCCTAGACACTTTGAGACAAACATCATGGAGATAAGTCAGCATGGTGCCTGTTGTATTCGATCCCGATGCAAATTCTGTCTTTCATCACAACTCTGAACGTCCACAGATTACAGAAAGCCATCAGATGTGCTACGGAACCTACTACTGGTGTTCCAGGAATCGATCAAAGAGTAGGCAGTTTGAGACATTACTCCCATGGAGAGAAGTCCTCATGGTGCCCCTCACATTCAATCCCGATGCAATTTCTGTCTTTCATCAAAACTCTGAATGTCCACAGATTACAGGAAGCCTCCAGATGTGCTTCGGAAACTATTACTGGTGTCCCAGGAATCGATCAAAGGGTACACAGTTTGAGACATTACTCCCATGGAGAAAAGTCCGCATGGTGCCCGTATTATTTAATCCCGATGCAATTTCTGTCTTTCATCAAAACTCTGAACGTCCTCAGACTACAGGAAGCCTCCAGATGTGCTTCGGAAACTACTACTGGTGTTCCAGAAATCGACCAAAGAGTAGACAGTTTGAGACATTACTCCCAGTGAGAGAAGCCATAATTGTGCCCGTTATATTCAATCCCGATGCAACTTCTGTCTTTCATCAAAACTCTAAACGTTCACAGACTACAGGAAGCCTCCAGATGTGCTTCGGAAACTACTACTGGTGTTCCAGGAATCGATCAAAGAGTAGGCAGTTTGAGACATTACTCCCATGGAAAAAAGTCCTCATGGTGCTCGTCACATTCAATTCCGATGCAATTTCTGTCTTTCATCAAAACTCTGAACGTCCACAGATTACAGGAAACCTCCAGATGTGCTTCGGAAACTATTACTGGTGTCCCAGGAATCGATCAAAGAGTACACAGTTTGAGACATTACTCCCATGGAGAAAAGTTCTCATGGTGCCCGTCACATTCAATCCCGATGCAATTTCTGTCTTTCATCAAAACTCTGAACGTCCACAGATTACAGGAAGCCTCCAGATGTGCTTCGGAAACTATTACTGGTGTCCCAGGAATCGATCAAAGAGTACACAGTTTGAGACATTACTCCCATGGAGAAAAGCCCGCATGGTGCCCGTTATATTCAACCCCGATGCAATTTCTGTCTTTCAACAAAACTCTGAACCTCCACCGATTACAGGAAGCCTCCAGATGTGCTTCGGAAACTACTAATGGTGTCCCAGGAATCGATCAAAGCCTAGACACTTTGAGACAAACATCATGGAGATAAGTCTGCATGGTGCCTGTTGTATTCGATCCCGATGAAACTTCTGTCTTTCATCAGAACTCTGAACGTCCACAGATTACCGAAAGCCACCAGATGTGCTACGGAACCTACTACTGGTGTTCCAGGAATCGACCAAAGAGTAGGCAGTTTGAGACATTACTCCCATGGAGAAAAGTCCTCATGGTGCCTGTCACATTCAATCCCGATGCAATTTCTGTCTTTCATCAAAACTCTGAACGTCCACAGATTACAGGAAGCCTCCAGATGTGCTTCGGAAACTATTACTGGTGTCCCAGGAATCGATCAAAGAGTACACAGTTTGAGACATTACTCCCAGTGAGAGAAGCCAGAATGGTGCCCGTTATATTCAATCCCGATGCAACTTCTGTCTTTCATCAAAATTTTAAACGTTCACAGACTACAGGAAGCCTCCAGATGTGCTTCGGAAACTACTACTAGTGTTCCAGAAATCGACCAAAGAGTAGACAGTTTGAGACATTACTCCCAGTGAGAGAAGCCAGAATGGTGCCCGTTATATTCAACCCCGATGCAACTTCTGTCTTTCATCAAAACTCTAAACGTTCACAGGCTACAGGAAGCCTCCAGATGTGCTTCGGAAACTACTACTGGTGTTCCAGGAATCGATCAAAGAGTAGGCAGTTTGAGACATTACTCCCAAGGAGAAAAGTCCTCATGGTGTCCGTCACATTCAATTCCGATGCAATTTCTGTCTTTCATCAAAACTCTGAACGTCCACAGATTACAGGAAGCCTCCAGATGTGCTTCGGAAACTATTACTGGTGTCCCAGGAATCAATCAAAGAGCACACAGTTTGAGACATTACTCCCATGGAGAAAAGTCCGCATGGTGCCCGTTATATTCAATCCCGATGCAATTTCTGTCTTTCATCAAAACTCTGAACGTCCACAGATTACAGGAAGCCTCCAGATGTGTTTCGGAAACTATTACTGGTGTCCCAGGAAGCGATCAAAGAGTAGACAGTTTGAGACATTACTCCCTAGGAGAAAAGGCCGCATGGTGCCCGTTATATTCAATCCAGATGCAATTTCTGTCTTTCATCAAAACTCTGAACGTCCACTGATTACAGGAAGCCTCCAGATGTGCTTCGAAAAACTACTACTGGTGTTCCAGGAATCGATCAAAGAGTACACAGTTTGAGACATTACTCCCATGGAGAAAAGTTCGCATGGTGCCCGTTATATTCAACCCCGATGCAATTTCTGTCTTTCATCAAAACTCTGAACGTCCACCGATTACAGGAAGCCTCCAGATGTGCTTCGGAAACTACTACTGGTGTCCCAGGAATCGATCAAAGCCTAGACACTTTGAGACAAACATCATGGAGATAAGTCTGCATGGTGCCTGTTGTATTCGATCCCGATGCAACTTCTGTCTTTCATCAGAACTCTGAACGTCCACAGATTACAGAAAGCCACCCGATGTGCTACGGAACCTACTACTGGTGTTCCAGGAATCGATCAAAGAGTAGGCAGTTTGAGACATTACTCCCATGGAGAGAAGTCCTCATGGTGCCCGTCACATTCAATCCCGATGCAATTTCTGTCTTTCATCAAAACTCTGAACGTCCACAGATTACAGGAAGCCTCCAGATGTGCTTCGGAAACTATTACTGGTGTCCCAGGAATCGATCAAAGAGTACACAGTTTGAGACATTACTCCCATGGAGAAAAGTCCGCATGGTGCCCGTTATATTCAATCCCGATGCAATTTCTGTCTTTCATCAAAACTCTGAACGTCCACAGATTACAGGAAATCTCCAGATGTGCTTCGGAAACTACTACTGGTGTTCCAGGAATCGATCAAAGAGTAGACAGTTTGAGACATTACTCCCAGTGAGAGAAGCCAGAATGGTGCCCGTTATATTCAATCTCGATGCAACTTCTGTCTTTCATCAAAACTCTAAACGTTCACAGACTACAGGAAGAATCCAGATGTGCTTCGGAAACTACTACTGGTGTTCCAGAAATCGATCAAAGAGTAGACAGTTTGAGACATTACTCCCATGGAGAAAAGTCCGCATGGTGTCCGTTATATGCAATCCCGATGCAATTTCTGTCTTTCATCAAAACTCTGAACCTCCACAGATTAAAGGAAGTCTCCAGATATGCTTCGGAAACTACTACTGGTGTGTCAGGAATCGATCTAAGACTAGACAGTTTGAGACATTACTCCCGTGGAGAAAAGTCCGCATGGTGCCCGTTATATTCAATCGCTATGCAATTTCTGTCTTTCATCAAAACTCTGAACGTCCACAGATAACAGGAAGCCTCCAGATGTGCTTCGGAAACTACTACTGGTGTCCCAGGAAGCGATCAAAGCGTAGACAGTTTGAGACATTACTCCCATGGAGATAAGTCCGCATGGTGCCCGTTCTATTATACCCCGATGCAATTTCTATCTTTCATCAAAACTCTGAAAGGCCACAGATTACAGGAGGCCTCCAGATGTGCTTCGGAAACTACTACTGGTGTTCCAGGTATCGATCAAAGAGTACACAGTTTGAGACTTTACTCCCATGGAGAAAAGTCCGCATGGTGCCCGTTATATTCAATCCCGTTGCAATTTCTGTCTTTCATCGAAACTCTGAACGTCCACAGATTACAGGATGAATCCAGATGTGCTTCGGAAACTACTACTGGTGTTCCAGAAATACGATCTAAGAGTAGACAGTTTGAGACATTACTCCCATGGAGAAAAGTCCGCATGGTGCCCGTCACATTCAATCCCGATGCAATTTCTGTCTTTCATCAAAACTCTGAACGTCCACAAATTTCAGGAAGCCTCCAGATGTGCTTCGGAAACTACTACTGGTGTCCCAGGAATCGATCAAAGCCTAGACACTTTGAGACAAACATCATGGAGATAAGTCAGCATGGTGCCTGTTGTATTCGATCCCGATGCAACTTCTGTCTTTCATCAGAACTCTGAACGTCCACAGATTACAGAAAGCCATCAGATGTGCTACGGAACCTACTACTGGTGTTCCATAAATCGATCAAAGAGTAGGCAGTTTGAGACATTACTCCCATGGAGAAAAGTCCTCATGGTGCCCGTCACATTCAATCCCGATCCTATTTCTGTCTTTCATCAAAACTCTGAACGTCCACAGATTACAGGAAGCCTCCAGATGTGCTTCGGAAACTATTACTGGTGTCCCAGGAATCGATCAAAGAGTACACAGTTGAGACATTACTCCCATGGAGAAAAGTCCGCATGGTGCCCGTTATATTCAATCCCGATGCAATTTCTGTCTTTCATCAAAACTCTGAACGTCCACAGATTACAGGAAATCTCCAGATGTGCTTCGGAAACTACTACTGGTGTTCCAGGAATCGATCAAAGAGTAGACAGTTTGAGACATTACTCCCAGTGAGAGAAGCCAGAATGGTGCCCGTTATATTCAATCCCGATGCAACTTCTGTCTTTCATCAAAACTCTAAATGTTCACAGACTACAGGAAGAATCCCGATGTGCTTCGGAAACTACTACTGGTGTTCCAGAAATCGATCAAAGAGTAGACAGTTTGAGACATTACTCCCATGGAGAAAAGTCCGCATGGTGCCCGTTATATGCAATCCCGATGCAATTTCTGTCTTTCATCAAAACTCTGAACCTCCACAGATTAAAGGAAGTCTCCAGATATGCTTCGGAAACTACTGCTGGTGTGTCAGGAATCGATCTAAGACTAGACAGTTTGAGACATTACTCCCATTGAGAAAAGTCCGCATGGTGCCCGTTATATTCAATCGCTATGCAATTTCTGTCTTTCATCAAAACTCTGAAAGTCCACAGATTACAGGAAGCCTCCAGGTGTTTCGGAAACTATTACTGGTGTCCCAGGAAGCGATCAAAGAGTAGACAGTTTGAGACATTACTTCCTAGGAGAAAAGTCCGCATGGTGCCCGTTATATTCAATCCCGATGCAATTTCTGTCTTTCATCGAAACTCTGAACGTCCACAGATTACAGGAAGAATCCAGATGTGCTTCGGAAACTACTACTGGTGTTCCAGAAATACGATCTAAGAGTAGACAGTTTGAGACATTACTCCCATGGAGAAAAGTCCGCATGGTGCCCGTCACATTCAATCCCGATGCAATTTCTGTCTTTCATCAAAACTCTGAACGTCCACAGATTACAGGAAGCTTCCAGATGTGCTTCGGAAACTATTACTGGTGTCCCAGGAATCGATCAAAGAGTACACAGTTTGAGACATTACTCCCTAGGAGAAAAGTCCGCATGGTGGCCGTTATATTCTATCCCGATGCAATTTCTGTCTTTCATCAAAACTCTGAACGTCCACAGATTACAGGAAGCCTCCAGGTGTTTCGGAAACTATTACTGGTGTCCCAGGAAGCGATCAAAGAGTAGACAGTTTGAGACATTACTCACTAGGAGAAAAGTCCGCATGGTGCCCGTTATATTCAATCCCGATGCAATTTCTGTCTTTCATCAAAACTCTGAACGTCCACTGATTACAGGTAGCCTCCACATGTGCTTCGGAAACTACTACTGGTGTTCCAGGATTCGATCAAAGAGTAGACAGTTTGAGACATTACTCCCATGGAGAAAAGTCGGCATGGTGCCCGTTATATTCAACCCCGATGCAATTTCTGTCTTTCATCAAAACTCTGAACGTCCACCGATTACAGGAAGCCTCCAGATGTGCTTCCGAAACTACTACTGGTGTCCCAGGAATCGATCAAAGCCTAGACACTTTGAGACAAACATCATGGAGATAAGTCAGCATGTTGCCTGTTGTATTCGATCCCGATGCAACTTCTGTCTTTCATCACAACTCTGAACGTCCACAGATTACAGAAAGCCATCAGATGTGCTACGGAACCTACTACTGGTGTTCCAGGAATCGATCAAAGAGTAGGCAGTTTGAGACATTACTCCCATGGAGAGAAGTCCTCATGGTGCCCCTCACATTCAATCCCGATGCAATTTCTGTCTTTCATCAAAACTCAGAACCTCCACAGATTAAAGGAAGTCTCCAGATATGCTTCGGAAACTACTACTGGTGTGTCAGGAATCGATCTAAGACTAGACAGTTTGAGACATTACTCCCATGGAGAAAAGTCCGCATGGTGCCCGTTATATTCAATCGCGATGCAATTTCTGTCTTTCATCAAAACTCTGAACGTCCACAGATAACAGGAAGCCTCCAGATGTGTTTCGGAAACTACTACTGGTGTCCCAGGAAGCGATCAAAGAGTAGACAGTTTGAGACATTACTCCCTAGGAGAAAAGTCCGCATGGTGTCCGTTATATTCAATCCCGATGCAATTTCTGTCTTTCATCAAAACTCTGAACGTCCACTGATTACAGGAAGCCTCCAGATGTGCTTCGGAAACTACTACTGGTGTTCCAGGAGTCGATCAAAGAGTAGACAGTTTGAGACATTACTCCCATGGAGAAAAGTCCGCATGGAACCCGTTATATTCAACCCCGATGCAATTTCTGTCTTTCATCAAAACTCTGAACGTCCACCGATTACAGGAAGCCTCCAGATGTGCTTCGGAAACTACTACTGGTGTCCCAGGAATCGATCAAAGCCTAGACACTTTGAGACAAACATCATGGAGATAAGTCGGCATGTCGCCTGTTGTATTCGATCCCGATGCAACTTCTGTCTTTCATCAGAACTCTGAACGTCCACAGATTACAGAAAGCCACCAGATGTGCTACGGAACCTACTACTGGTGTTCCAGGAATCGATCAAAGAGTAGGCAGTTTGAGACATTGCTCCCATGGAGAAAAGTCCTCATGGTGCCCGTCACATTCAATCCCGATGCAATTTCTGTCTTTCATCAAAACTCTGAACGTCCACAGATTACAGGAAGCCTCCAGATGTGCTTCGGAAACTATTACTGGTGTCCCAGGAATCGATCAAAGAGCACACAGTTTGAGACATTACTCCCATGGAGAAAAGTCCGCATGGTGCCCGTTATATTAAACCCCGATGCAATATCTATCTTTCATCAAAACTCTGAAAGTCCACAGATTACAGGAAGCCTCCAGATGTGCTTCGGAAAGTACTACTGGTGTTCCAGGTATCGATCAAAGAGTACACAGTTTGAGACATTACTCCCATGGAGAAAAGTCCGCATGGTTCCCGGTATATTCAATTCCGATGCAATTTCTGTCTTTCATCAAAACTCAGAACCTCCACAGATTAAAGGAAGTCTCCAGATATGCTTCGGAAACTACTACTGGTGTGTCAGGAATCGATCTAAGACTAGACAGTTTGAGACATTACTCCCATGGAGAAAAGTCCGCATGGTGCCCGTTATATTCAATCGTGATTCAATTTCTGTCTTTCATCAAAACCTGAACGTCCACAGATAACAGGAAGCCTCCAGATGTGTTTCGGAAACTACTACTGGTGTCCCAGGAAACGATCAAAGAGTAGACAGTTTGAGACATTACTCCCTAGGAGAAAAGTCCGCATGGTGTCCGTTATATTCAATCCCGATGCAATTTCTGTCTTTCATCAAAACTCTGAACGTCCACTGATTACAGGAAGCCTCCAGATGTGCTTCGGAAACTACTACTGGTGTTCCAGGAGTCGATCAAAGAGTAGACAGTTTGAGACATTACTCCCATGGAGAAAAGTCCGCATGGAGCCCGTTATATTCAACCCCGATGCAATTTCTGTCTTTCATCAAAACTCTGAACGTCCACCGATTACAGGAAGCCTCCAGATGTGCTTCGGAAACTACTACTGGTGTCCCAGGAATCGATCAAAGCCTAGACACTTTGAGACAAACATCATGGAGATAAGTCGGCATGTTGCCTGTTGTATTCGATCCCGATGCAACGTCTGTCTTTCATCAGAACTCTGAACGTCCACAGATTACAGAAAGCCACCAGATGTGCTACGGAACCTACTACTGGTGTTCCAGGAATCGATCAAAGAGTAGGCAGTTTGAGACATTGCTCCCATGGAGAAAAGTCCTCATGGTGCCCGTCACATTCAATCCCGATGCAATTTCTGTCTTTCATCAAAACTCTGAACGTCCACAGATTACAGGAAGCCTCCAGATGTGCTTCGGAAACTATTACTGGTGTCCCAGGAATCGATCAAAGAGCACACAGTTTGAGACATTACTCCCATGGAGAAAAGTCCGCATGGTGCCCGTTATATTAAACCCCGATGCAATTTCTATCTTTCATCAAAACTCTGAAAGTCCACAGATTACAGGAAGCCTCCAGATGTGCTTCGGAAAGTACTACTGGTGTTCCAGGTATCGATCAAAGAGTACACAGTTTGAGACATTACTCCCATGGAGAAAAGTCCGCATGGTGCCCGTTATATTTAATTCCGATGCAATTTCTGTCTTTCATCAATACTCTGAACGTGCACAGATTACAGGAAGTCTCCAGATGTGCTTCGGAAACTACTACTGGTGTCTCAGGAATCGATCAAAGAGTAGACAGTTTGAGACATTACTTCCAGGGAGAAAAGTCTCCATGGTGCCCGTTATATTGAATCCCGATGTAATTTCTGTCTTTCATCCAAACTCTGAATGTCCACAGATTACAGGAAGAATCCAGATGTGCTTGGGAAACTACTACTGGTGTTCCAGAAATCGATCTAAGAGTAGACAGTTTGAGACATTACTCCCATGGAGAAAAGTCCCCATGGTGTCCGTTATATTCAATCCCGATGCAATTTCTGTCTTTCATCGAAACTCTGAACGTCCACAGATTACAGGAAGAATCCAGATGTGCTTCGGAAACTACTACTGGTGTTCCAGAAATACGATCTAAGAGTAGACAGTATGAGACATTACTCCCATGGAGAAAAGTCCGCATGGTGCCCGTTATATTCAATCCCGATGAAATTTGTGTCTTTCATCAAAACTCTGAACGTCCACAGATTACAGGAAGTCTCCAGATATGCTTCGGAAACTACGACTGGTGTGCCAGGAATCGATCAAAGAGTAGACAGTTTGAGACATTACTCCCATGGAGAACAGTCCGCATGGTGCCCGTTATATTCAATCCCGATGCAATTTCTGTCTTTCATCAAAACTGTGAACGTCCACAGATTACAGGAAGTCTCCAGATATGCTTCGGAAACTACTACTGGTGTTCCAGGAATCGATCACAGAGTAGACAGTTTGAGACATTACTCCCATGGAGAAAAGTCCGCATGGTGCCCGTTATATTCAATCCTGATGCAAATTCGTCTTTCATCAAAACTCTGAATGTCCACAGATTACAGGAAGCCTCCAGATGTGCTTCGGAAACTACTACTGGTATCCCAGGAATCGATCAAAGAGTAGACAGTTTGAGGAAGCGATCAAAGCGTAGACAGTTTGAGACATTACTCCCATGGAGATAAGTCCGCATGGTGCCCGTTATATTAAACCCCGAAGCAATTTCTATCTTTCATCAAAACTCTGAACGTCCACAGATTACAGGAAGCCTCCAGATGTGCTTCGGAAACTACTACTGGTGTTCCAGGAATCGATCAAAGTGTAGACAGTTTGAGACATTACTCCCATGGCGAAAAGTCCGCATGGTGCCCGTTATATTCAATCCTGATGCAGTTTCTGTCTTTCATCAAAACTCTGAACGTCCACAGATTACAGGGAGCCTCAGATGTGCTTCGGAAACTACCACTGGTGTTCCAGGAATCGAGCAAAGAGTAGACAGTTTGAGACATTACTCCCATGGAGAAAAGTCCGCATGGTGCCCGTTATATTCAATCCCGATGCAATTTCTGTCTTTCATCAATACTCTGAACGTTCACAGATTACAGGAAGCCTCCAGATGTGCTTCGGAAACTACTACTGGTGTCCCAGGAATCGATCAAAGAGTAGACAGTTTGAGACATTACTTCCAGGGAGAAAAGTCTCCATGTTGCCCGTTATATTCAATCGCGATGTAATTTCTGTCTTTCATCCAAACTCTGAACGTCCACAGATTACAGGAAGAATCCAGATGTGCTTCGGAAACTACCACTGGTGTTCCAGAAATCGATCTAAGAGTAGACAGTTTGAGACATTACTTCCATGAAGAAAAGTCCGCATGGTGCCCGTTATATTATATCCCGATGAAATTTCTGTCTTTCATCGAAACTCTGAACGTCCACAGATTACAGGAAGAATCCAGATGTGCTTCGGAAACTACTACTGGTGTTCCAGGAATCGACCAAAGAGTAGACAGTTTGAGACATTACTCCCATGGAGAAAAGTCCGCATGGTGCCCGTTATATTCAACCTCAATGCAATTTCTGTCTTTCATCAAAACTCTGTACGTCCACAGATTAAAGGAAGTCTCCAGATATGCTTCGGAAACTACTACTGGTGTGTCAGGAATCAATCTAAGACTAGACAGTTTGAGACATTACTCCCATGGAGAAAAGTCCCCATGGTGCCCCTTATACTCAATCCCGATGCAATTTCCGTCTTTCATCAAAACTCTGAAAGTCAACAGATTACAGGAAGGCTCGAGATGTGCTTCGGAAACTACTACTGGTGTTCCAGGAATCGACCAAAGAGTAGACAGTTTGAGACATTACTCCCATGGAGAAAAGTCCGCATGGTGCCCGTTATATTCAATCCCGATGCAATTTCTGTCTTTCATCAAAACTCTGAGCGTCCACAGATTACAGGAAGCCTCCAGATGTGCTTCGGGAACTACTACTGGTGTTCCAGGTATCGATCAAAGAGTAGACAGTTTGAGATATTACTCCCATGGAGAAAAGTCCCCATGGTGCCCGTTACATTCAATCCCGATGCAACTTCTGTCTTTCATCAAAACTCAAAACGTTCACAGACTACAGGAAGCTTCCAGATGTGCTTCGGAAACTACTACTGGTGTTCCAGAAATCGACCAAAGAGTAGACAGTTTGAGACATTACTCCCATGGAGAAAAATCCGCATGGTGCCCGTTATATTCAACCTCAATGCAATTTCTGTCCTTCATCAAAACTCTGAACGTCCACAGATTACAGGAAGAATCCAGATGTGCTTCGGAAACTACTACTGGTGTTCCAGAAATCGATCAAAGAGTAGACAGTTTGAGACATTACACCCATAGAGAAAAGTCCGCATGGTTCCCGTTAAATGCAATCCCGATGCAATTTCTGTCTTTCATCAAAACTCAGAACCTCCACAGATTAAAGGAAGTCTCCAGATATGCTTCGGAAACTACTACTGGTGTGTCAGGAATCGATCTAAGACTAGACAGTTTGAGACATTACTCCCATGGAGAAAAGTCCGCATGGTGCCCGTTATATTCTATCGCGATGCAATTTCTGTCTTTCATCAAAACTCTGAACGTCCACAGATAACAGGAAGCCTCCAGATTTGTTTCGGAAACTACTACTGGTGTCCCAGGAAGCGATCAAAGCGTAGACAGTTTGAGACATTACTCCCATGGAGATAAGTCCGCATGGTGCCCGTTATATTAAACCCCGATGCAATTTCTATCTTTCATCAAAACTCTGAACGTCCACAGATTACAGGAAGCCTCCAGATGTGCTACGGAACCTACTACTGGTGTTCCAGGAATCGATCAAAGAGTACACAGTTTGAGACATTACTCCCATGGAGAAAAGTCCGCATGGTGCCCGTTATATTCTATCCCGATGCAATTTCTGTCTTTCATCAAAACTCAGAACCTCCACAGATTACAGGAAGCCTCCAGATGTGTTTCGGAAACTATTACCGGTGTCCCAGGAAGCGATCAAAGAGTAGACAGTTTGAGACATTACTCCCTAGGAGAAAAGTCCGCATGGTGTCCGTTATATTCAATCCCGATGCAATTTCTGTCTTTCATCAAAACTCTGAACGTCCACTGATTACAGGAAGCCTCCAGATGTGCTTCGGAAACTACTACTGGTGTTCCAGGAATCGATCAAAGAGTAGACAGTTTGAGACATTCCTCCCATGGAGAAAAGTCCGCATGGTGCCCGTTATATTCAACCTCAATGCAATTTCTGTCTTTCATCAAAACTCTGTACGTCCACAGATTAAAGGAAGTCTCCAGATATGCTTCGGAAACTACTACTGGTGTGTCAGGAATCAATCTAAGACTAGACAGTTTGAGACATTACTCCCATGGAGAAAAGTCCCCATGGTGCCCCTTATACTCAATCCCGATGCAATTTCCGTCTTTCATCAAAACTCTGAAAGTCAACAGATTACAGGAAGGCTCGAGATGTGCTTCGGAAACTACTACTGGTGTTCCAGGAATCGACCAAAGAGTAGACAGTTTGAGACATTACTCCCATGGAGAAAAGTCCGCATGGTGCCCGTTATATTCAATCCCGATGCAATTTCTGTCTTTCATCAAAACTCTGAGCGTCCACAGATTACAGGAAGCCTCCAGATGTGCTTCGGGAACTACTACTGGTGTTCCAGGTATCGATCAAAGAGTAGACAGTTTGAGATATTACTCCCATGGAGAAAAGTCCCCATGGTGCCCGTTATATTCAATCCCGATGCAACTTCTGTCTTTCATCAAAACTCAAAACGTTCACAGACTACAGGAAGCTTCCAGATGTGCTTCGGAAACTACTACTGGTGTTCCAGAAATCGACCAAAGAGTAGACAGTTTGAGACATTACTCCCATGGAGAAAAATCCGCATGGTGCCCGTTATATTCAACCTCAATGCAATTTCTGTCCTTCATCAAAACTCTGAACGTCCACAGATTACAGGAAGAATCCAGATGTGCTTCGGAAACTACTACTGGTGTTCCAGAAATCGATCAAAGAGTAGACAGTTTGAGACATTACACCCATAGAGAAAAGTCCGCATGGTTCCCGTTAAATGCAATCCCGATGCAATTTCTGTCTTTCATCAAAACTCAGAACCTCCACAGATTAAAGGAAGTCTCCAGATATGCTTCGGAAACTACTACTGGTGTGTCAGGAATCGATCTAAGACTAGACAGTTTGAGACATTACTCCCATGGAGAAAAGTCCGCATGGTGCCCGTTATATTCTATCGCGATGCAATTTCTGTCTTTCATCAAAACTCTGAACGTCCACAGATAACAGGAAGCCTCCAGATTTGTTTCGGAAACTACTACTGGTGTCCCAGGAAGCGATCAAAGCGTAGACAGTTTGAGACATTACTCCCATGGAGATAAGTCCGCATGGTGCCCGTTATATTAAACCCCGATGCAATTTCTATCTTTCATCAAAACTCTGAACGTCCACAGATTACAGGAAGCCTCCAGATGTGCTACGGAACCTACTACTGGTGTTCCAGGAATCGATCAAAGAGTACACAGTTTGAGACATTACTCCCATGGAGAAAAGTCCGCATGGTGCCCGTTATATTCTATCCCGATGCAATTTCTGTCTTTCATCAAAACTCAGAACCTCCACAGATTACAGGAAGCCTCCAGATGTGTTTCGGAAACTATTACTGGTGTCCCAGGAAGCGATCAAAGAGTAGACAGTTTGAGACATTACTCCCTAGGAGAAAAGTCCGCATGGTGTCCGTTATATTCAATCCCGATGCAATTTCTGTCTTTCATCAAAACTCTGAACGTCCACTGATTACAGGAAGCCTCCAGATGTGCTTCGGAAACTACTACTGGTGTTCCAGGAATCGATCAAAGAGTAGACAGTTTGAGACATTACTCCCATGGAGAAAGGTCCGTATGGAGCCCGTTATATTCAACCCCGATGCAATTTCTGTCTTTCATCAAAACTCTGAACGTCCACCGATTACAGGAAGCCTCCAGATGTGCTTCGGAAACTACTACTGGTGTCCCAGGAATCGATCAAAGCCTAGACACTTTGAGACAAACATCATGGCGATAAGTCAGCATGTTGCCTGTTGTATTCGATCCCGATGCAACTTCTGTCTTTCATCAGAACTCTGAACGTCCACAGATTACAGAAAGCCACCAGATGTGCTACGGAACCTACTACTGGTGTTCCAGGAATCGATCAAAGAGTAGGCAGTTTGAGACATTGCTCCCATGGAGAAAAGTCCTCATGGTGCCCGTCACATTCAATCCCGATGCAATTTCTGTCTTTCATCAAAACTCTGAACGTCCACAGATTACAGGAAGCCTCCAGATGTGCTTCGAAAACTATTACTGGTGTCCCAGGAATCGATCAAAGAGCACACAGTTTGAGACATTACTCCCACGGAGAAAAGTCCGCATGGTGCCCGTTATATTAAACCCCGATGCAATTTCTATCTTTCATCAAAACTCTGAAAGTCCACAGATTACAGGAAGCCTCCAGATGTGCTTCGGAAACTACTACTGGTGTTCCAGGTACCGATCAAAGAGTACACAGTTTGAGACATTACTCCCATGGAGAAAAGTCCGCATGGTGCCCGTTATATTCAATTCCGATGCAATTTCTGTCTTTCATCAAAACTCTGAACGTCCACAGATTACAGGAAGCCTCCAGATGTGCTTCGGAAACTACTACTAGTGTCCCAGGAATCGATCAAAGAGTAGACAGTTTGAGACATTACTCCCATGGAGAAAAGTCCGCATGGTGCCCGTTATATTCAATCCCGATGCAATTTCTGTCTTTCATCAATACTCTGAACGTGCACAGATTACAGGAAGCTTCCAGATGTGCTTCGGGAACTACTACTGGTGTCTCAGGAAACGATCAAAGAGTAGACAGTTTGAGACATCACTTCCAGGGAGAAAAGTCTCCTTGGTGCCCGTTATATTGAATCCCGATGTAATTTCTGTCTTTCATCCAAACTCTGAATGTCCACAGATTACAGGAAGAATCCAGATGTGCTTCGGAAACTACTACTGGTGTTCCAGAAATCGATCTAAGAGTAGACAGTTTGAGACATTACTCCCATGGAGAAAAGTCCCCATGGTGTCCGTTATATTCAATCCCGATGCTATTTCTGTCTTTCATCGAAACTCTGAACGTCCACAGATTACAGGAAGAATCCAGATGTGCTTCGGAAACTACTACTGGTGTTCCAGAAATACAATCTAGGAGTAGACAGTATGAGACATTACTCCCATGGAGAAAAGTCCGCATGGTGCCCGTTATATTCAATCCCGATGAAATTTCTGTCTTTCATCAAAACTCTGAACGTCCACAGATTACAGGAAGTCTCCAGATATGCTTCGGAAACTACTACTGGTGTGCCAGGAATCGATCACAGAGTAGACAGTTTGAGACATTACTCCCATGGAGAAAAGTCCGCATGGTGCCCGTTATATTCAATCCCGATGCAATTTCTGTCTTTCATCAAAACTCTGAGCGTCCACTGATTACAGGAAGCCTCCAGATGTGCTTCGGGAACTACTACTGGTGTTCCAGGTATCGATCAAAGAGTAGACAGTTTGAGATATTACTCCCATGGAGAAAAGTCCCCATGGTGCCCGTTATATTCAATCCCGATGCAACTTCTGTCTTTCATCAAAACTCAAAACGTTCACAGACTACAGGAAGCTTCCAGATGTGCTTCGGAAACTACTACTGGTGTTCCAGAAATCGACCAAAGAGTAGACAGTTTGAGACATTACTCCCATGGAGAAAAATCCGCATGGTGCCCGTTATATTCAACCTCAATGCAATTTCTGTCCTTCATCAAAACTCTGAACGTCCACAGATTACAGGAAGAATCCAGATGTGCTTCGGAAACTACTACTGGTGTTCCAGAAATCGATCAAAGAGTAGACAGTTTGAGACATTACACCCATAGAGAAAAGTCCGCATGGTTCCCGTTAAATGCAATCCCGATGCAATTTCTGTCTTTCATCAAAACTCAGAACCTCCACAGATTAAAGGAAGTCTCCAGATATGCTTCGGAAACTACTACTGGTGTGTCAGGAATCGATCTAAGACTAGACAGTTTGAGACATTACTCCCATGGAGAAAAGTCCGCATGGTGCCCGTTATATTCTATCGCGATGCAATTTCTGTCTTTCATCAAAACTCTGAACGTCCACAGATAACAGGAAGCCTCCAGATTTGTTTCGGAAACCACTACTGGTGTCCCAGGAAGCGATCAAAGCGTAGACAGTTTGAGACATTACTCCCATGGAGATAAGTCCGCATGGTGCCCGTTATATTAAACCCCGATGTAATTTCTATCTTTCATCAAAACTCTGAACGTCCACAGATTACAGGAAGCCTCCAGATGTGCTACGGAACCTACTACTGGTGTTCCAGGAATCGATCAAAGAGTACACAGTTTGAGACATTACTCCCATGGAGAAAAGTCCGCATGGTGCCCGTTATATTCTATCCCGATGCAATTTCTGTCTTTCATCAAAACTCAGAACCTCCACAGATTACAGGAAGCCTCCAGATGTGTTTCGGAAACTATTACTGGTGTCCCAGGAAGCGATCAAAGAGTAGACAGTTTGAGACATTACTCCCTAGGAGAAAAGTCCGCATGGTGTCCGTTATATTCAATCCCGATGCAATTTCTGTCTTTCATCAAAACTCTGAACGTCCACTGATTACAGGAAGCCTCCAGATGTGCTTCGGAAACTACTACTGGTGTTCCAGGAATCGATCAAAGAGTAGACAGTTTGAGACATTACTCCCATGGAGAAAGGTCCGTATGGAGCCCGTTATATTCAACCCCGATGCTATTTCTGTCTTTCATCAAAACTCTGAACGTCCACCGATTACAGGAAGCCTCCAGATGTGCTTCGGAAACTACTACTGGTGTCCCAGGAATCGATCAAAGCCTAGACACTTTGAGACAAACATCATGGCGATAAGTCAGCATGTTGCCTGTTGTATTCGATCCCGATGCAACTTCTGTCTTTCATCAGAACTCTGAACGTCCACAGATTACAGAAAGCCACCAGATGTGCTACGGAACCTACTACTGGTGTTCCAGGAATCGATCAAAGAGTAGGCAGTTTGAGACATTGCTCCCATGGAGAAAAGTCCTCATGGTGCCCGTCACATTCAATCCCGATGCAATTTCTGTCTTTCATCAAAACTCTGAACGTCCACAGATTACAGGAAGCCTCCAGATGTGCTTCGAAAACTATTACTGGTGTCCCAGGAATCGATCAAAGAGCACACAGTTTGAGACATTACTCCCATGGAGAAAAGTCCGCATGGTGCCCGTTATATTAAACCCCGATGCAATTTCTATCTTTCATCAAAACTCTGAAAGTCCACAGATACAGGAAGCCTCCAGATGTGCTTCGGAAACTACTACTGGTGTTCCAGGTACCGATCAAAGAGTACACAGTTTAAGACATTACTCCCATGGAGAAAAGTCCGCATGGTGCCCGTTATATTCAATTCCGATGCAATTTCTGTCTTTCATCAAAACTCTGAACGTCCACAGATTACAGGAAGCCTCCAGATGTGCTTCGGAAACTACTACTAGTGTCCCAGGAATCGATCAAAGAGTAGACAGTTTGAGACATTACTCCCATGGAGAAAAGTCCGCATGGTGCCCGTTATATTCAATCCCGATGCAATTTCTGTCTTTCATCAATACTCTGAACGTGCACAGATTACAGGAAGCTTCCAGATGTGCTTCGGGAACTACTACTGGTGTCTCAGGAAACGATCAAAGAGTAGACAGTTTGAGACATTACTTCCAGGGAGAAAAGTCTCCATGGTGCCCGTTATATTGAATCCCGATGTAATTTCTGTCTTTCATCCAAACTCTGAATGTCCACAGATTACAGGAAGAATCCAGATGTGCTTCGGAAACTACTACTGGTGTTCCAGAAATCGATCTAAGAGTAGACAGTTTGAGACATTACTCCCATGGAGAAAAGTCCCCATGGTGTCCGTTATATTCAATCCCGATGCTATTTCTGTCTTTCATCGAAACTCTGAACGTCCACAGATTACAGGAAGAATCCAGATGTGCTTCGGAAACTACTACTGGTGTTCCAGAAATACAATCTAGGAGTAGACAGTATGAGACATTACTCCCATGGAGAAAAGTCCGCATGGTGCCCGTTATATTCAATCCCGATGAAATTTCTGTCTTTCATCAAAACTCTGAACGTCCACAGATTACAGGAAGTCTCCAGATATGCTTCGGAAACTACTACTGGTGTGCCAGGAATCGATCACAGAGTAGACAGTTTGAGACATTACTCCCATGGAGAACAGTCCGCATGGTGCCCGTTATATTCAATCCCGATGCAATTTCTGTCTTTCATCAAAACTGTGAACGTCCACAGATTACAGGAAGTCTCCAGATATGCTTCGGAAACTACTACTGGTGCGCCAGGAATCGATCACAGAGTAGACAGTTTGAGACATTACTCCCATGGAGAATAGTCCGCATGGTGCCCGTTATATTCAATCCTGATGCAATTTCGTCTTTCATCAAAACTCTGAATGTCCACAGATTACAGGAAGCCTCCAGATGTGCTTCGGAAACTACTACTGGTGTCCCAGGAATCGATCAAAGAGTAGACAGTTTGAGGAAGCGATCAAAGCGTAGACAGTTTGAGACATTACTCCCATGGAGATAAGTCCGCATGGTGCCCGTTATATTAAACCCCGAAGCAATTTCTATCTTTCATCAAAACTCTGAACGTCCACATATTACAGAAAGCCTCCAGATGTGCTTCGGAAACTACTACTGGTGTTCCAGGAATCGATCAAAGTGTAGACAGTTTGAGACATTACTCCCATGGCGAAAAGTCCGCATGGTGCCCGTTATATTCAATCCTGATGCAGTTTCTGTCTTTCATCAAAACTCTGAACGTCCACAGATTACAGGGAGCCTCAGATGTGCTTCGGAAACTACCACTGGTGTTCCAGGAATCGAGCAAAGAGTAGACAGTTTGAGACATTACTCCCATGGAGAAAAGTCCGCATGGTGCCCGTTATATTCAATCCCGATGCAATTTCTGTCTTTCATCAATACTCTGAACGTTCACAGATTACAGGAAGCCTCCAGATGTGCTTCGGAAACTACTACTGGTGTCCCAGAAATCGATCAAAGAGTAGACAGTTTGAGACATTACTTCCAGGGAGAAAAGTCTCCATGTTGCCCGTTATATTCAATCGCGATGTAATTTCTGTCTTTCATCCAAACTCTGAACGTCCACAGATTACAGGAAGAATCCAGATGTGCTTCGGAAACTACTACTGGTGTTCCAGAAATCGATCTAAGAGTAGACAGTTTGAGACATTACTCCCATGAAGAAAAGTCCGCATGGTGCCCGTTATATTCAATCCCGATGAAATTTCTGTCTTTCATCGAAACTCTGAACGTCCACAGATTACAGGAAGAATCCAGATGTGCTTCGGAAACTACTACTGGTGTTCCAGGAATCGACCAAAGAGTAGACAGTTTGAGACATTACTCCCATGGAGAAAAGTCCGCATGGTGCCCGTTATATTGAACCTCAATGCAATTTCTGTCTTTCATCAAAACTCTGTACGTCCACAGATTAAAGGAAGTCTCCAGATATGCTTCGGAAACTACTACTGGTGTGTCAGGAATCGATCTAAGACTAGACAGTTTGAGACATTACTCCCATGGAGAAAAGTCCCCATGGTGCCCGTTATATTCAATCCCGATGCAACTTCCGTCTTTCATCAAAACTCTGAAAGTCAACAGATTACAGGAAGCCTCCAGATGTGCTTCGGGAACTACTACTGGTGTTCCAGGTATCGATCAAAGAGTAGACAGTTTGAGATATTACTCCCATGGAGAAAAGTCCCCATGGTGCCCGTTATATTCAATCCCGATGCAACTTCTGTCTTTAATCAAAACTCTAAACGTTCACAGACTACAGGAAGCTTCCAGATGTGCTTCGGAAACTACTACTGGTGTTCCAGAAATCGACCAAAGAGTAGACAGTTTGAGACATTACTCCCATGGAGAAAAGTCCGCATGGTGCCCGTTATATTCAACCTCAATGCAATTTCTGTCCTTCATCAAAACTCTGAACGACCACAGATTACAGGAAGAATCCAGATGTGTTTCATAAACTACTACTGGTGTTCCAGAAATCGATCAAAGAGTACACAGTTTGAGACATTACTCCCATGGAGAAAAGTCCGCATGGTGCCCGTTATATTCTATCCCGATGCAATTTCTGTCTTTCATCAAAACTCTGAACGTCCACAGATTACAGGAAGCCTCCAGATGTGATTCGGAAACTACTACTGGTGTTCCAGGAATCGATCAAAGAGTAGACAGTTTGAGACATTACTCCCATGGAGAAAGGTCCGTATGGAGCCCGTTATATTCAACACCGATGCAATTTCTGTCTTTCATCAAAACTCTGAACGTCCACCGATTACAGGAAGCCTCCAGATGTGCTTCGGAAACTACTGCTGGTGTCCCAGGAATCGATCAAAGCCTAGACACTTTGAGACAAACATCATGGAGATAAGTCAGCATGTTGCCTGTTGTATTCGATCCCGATGCAACTTCTGTCTTTCATCAGAACTCTGAACGTCCACAGATTACAGAAAGCCACCAGATGAGCTACGGAACCTACTACTGGTGTTCCAGGAATCGATCAAAGAGTAGGCAGTTTGAGACATTGCTCCCATGGAGAAAAGTCCTCATGGTGCCCGTCACATTCAATCCCGATGCAATTTCTGTCTTTCATCAAAACTCTGAACGTCCACAGATTACAGGAAGCCTCCAGATGTGCTTCGAAAACTATTACTGGTGTCCCAGGAATCGATCAAAGAGCACACAGTTTGAGACATTACTCCCATGGAGAAAAGTCCGCATGGTGCCCGTTATATTAAACCCCGATGCTATTTCTATCTTTCATCAAAACTCTGAAAGTCCACAGATTACAGGAAGCCTCCAGATGTGCTTCGGAAACTACTACTGGTGTTCCAGGTATCGATCAAAGAGTACACAGTTTGAGACATTACTCCCATGGAGAAAAGTCCGCATGGTGCCCGTTATATTCAATTCCGATGCAATTTCTGTCTTTCATCAAAACTCTGAACGTCCACAGACTACAGGAAGCCTCCAGATGTGCTTCGGAAACTACTACTAGTGTCCCAGGAATCGATCAAAGAGTAGACAGTTTGAGACATTACTCCCATGGAGAAAAGTCCACATGGTGCCCGTTATATTCAATCCCGATGCAATTTCTGTCTTTCATCAATACTCTGAACGTGCACAGATTACAGGAAGCTTCCAGATGTGCTTCGGAAACTACTACTGGTGTCTCAGGAAACGATCAAAGAGTACACAGTTTGAGACATTACTTCCAGGGAGAAAAGTCTCCATGGTGCCCGTTATATTGAATCGCGATGTAATTTCTGTCTTTCATCCAAACTCTGAATGTCCACAGATTACAGGAAGAATCCAGATGTGCTTCGGAAACTACTACTGGTGTTCCAGAAATCGATCTAAGAGTAGACAGTTTGAGACATTACTCCCATGGAGAAAAGTCCCCATGGTGTCCGTTATATTCAATCCCGATGCAATTTCTGTCTTTCATCGAAACTCTGAACGTCCACAGATTACAGGTAGAATCCTGATGTGCTTCGGAAACTACTACTGGTGTTCCAGAAATACGATCTAAGAGTAGACAGTATGAGACATTACTCCCATGGAGAAAAGTCCGCATGGTGCCCGTTATATTCAATCCCGATGAAATTTCTGTCTTTCATCAAAACTCTGAACGGCCACAGATTACAGGAAGTCTCCAGATATGCTTCGGAAACTACTACTGGTGTGCCAGGAATCGATCACAGAGTAGACAGTTTGAGACATTACTCCCATGGAGAACAGTCCGCATGGTGCCCGTTATATTCAATCCCGATGCAATTTCTGTCTTTCATCAAAACTGTGAACGTCCACAGATTACAGGAAGTCTCCAGATATGCTTCGGAAACTACTACTGGTGTGCCAGGAATCGATCACAGAGTAGACAGTTTGAGACATTACTCCCATGGAGAATAGTCCGCATGGTGACCGTTATATTCAATCCTGATGCAATTTCGTCTTTCATCAAAACTCTGAATGTCCACAGATTACAGGAAGCCTCCAGATGTGCTTCGGAAACTACTACTGGTGTCCCAGGAATCGATCAAACAGTAGACAGTTTGAGGAAGCGATCAAAGGGTAGACAGTTTGAGACATAACTCCCATGGAGATAAGTCCGCATGGTGCCCGTTATATTAAACCCCGAAGCAATTTCTATCTTTCATCAAAGCTCTGAACGTCCACAGATTACAGGAAGCCTCCAGATGTGCTTCGGAAACTACTACTGGTGTTCCTGGAATCGATCAAAGTGTAGACAGTTTGAGACATTACTCCCATGGCGAAAAGTCCGCATGGTGCCCGTTATATTAAATCCTGATGCAGTTTCTGTCTTTCATCAAAACTCTGAACGTCCACAGATTACAGGAAGCCTCCAGATGTGCTTCGGAAACTACCACTGGTGTTCCAGGAATCGAGCAAATAGTAGACAGTTTGAGACATTACTCCCATGGAGAAAAGTCCGCATGGTGCCCGTTATATTCAATCCCGATGCAATTTCTGTCTTTCATCAATACTCTGAACGTTCACAGATTACAGGAAGCCTCCAGATGTGCTTCGGAAACTACTACTGGTGTCCCAGGAATCGATCAAAGAGTAGACAGTTTGAGACATTACTTCCAGGGAGAAAAGTCCGCATGGTGCCCGTTATATTCAATTCCGATGCAATTTCTGTCTTTCATCAAAACTCTGAACGTCCACAGATTACAGGAAGCCTCCAGATGTGCTTCGGAAACTACTACTAGTGTCCCAGGAATCGATCAAAGAGTAGACAGTTTGAGACATTACTCCCATGGAGAAAAGTCCGCATGGTGCCCGTTATATTCAATCCCGATGCAATTTCTGTCTTTCATCAATACTCTGAATGTGCACAGATTACAGGAAGCTTCCAGATGTGCTTCGGAAACTACTACTGGTGTCTCAGGAAACGATCAAAGAGTAGACAGTTTGAGACATTACTTCCAGTGAGAAAAGTCTCCATGGTGCCCGTTATATTGAATCCCGATGTAATTTCTGTCTTTCATCCAAACTCTGAATGTCCACAGATTACAGGAAGAATCCAGATGTGCTTCGGAAACTACTACTGGTGTTCCAGAAATCGATCTAAGAGTAGACAGTTTGAGACATTACTCCCATGGAGAAAAGTCCCCATGGTGTCCGTTATATTCAATCCCGATGCAATTTCTGTCTTTCATCGAAACTCTGAACGTCCACAGATTACAGGAAGAATCCAGATGTGCTTCGGAAACTACTACTGGTGTTCCAGAAATACGATCTAAGAGTAGACAGTATGAGACATTACTCCCATGGAGAAAAGTCCGCATGGTGCCCGTTATATTCAATCCCGATGAAATTTCTGTCTTTCATCAAAACTCTGAACGTCCGCAGATTACAGGAAGTCTCCAGATATGCTTCGGAAACTACTACTGGTGTGCCAGGAATCGATCACAGAGTAGACAGTTTGAGACATTACTCCCATGGAGAACAGTCCGCATGGTGCCCGTTATATTCAATCCCGATGCAATTTCTGTCTTTCATCAAAACTGTGAACGTCCACAGATTACAGGAAGTCTCAGATGTGCTTCGGAAACTACCACTGGTGTTCCAGGAATCGAGCAAAGAGTAGACAGTTTGAGACATTACTCCCATGGAGAAAAGTCCGCATGGTGCCCGTTATATTCAATCCCGATGCAATTTCTGTCTTTCATCAATACTCTGAACGTTCACAGATTACAGGAAGCCTCCAGATGTGCTTCGGAAACTACTACTGGTGTCCCAGGAATCGATCAAAGAGTAGACAGTTTGAGACATTACTTCCAGGGAGAAAAGTCTCCATGTTGCCCGTTATATTCAATCGCGATGTAATTTCTGTCTTTCATCCAAACTCTGAACGTCCACAGATTACAGGAAGAATCCAGATGTGCTTCGGAAACTACTACTGGTGTTCCAGGAATCGACCAAAGAGTAGACAGTTTGAGACATTACTCCCATGGAGAAAAGTCCGCATGGTGCCCGTTATATTCAATCCCGATGCAATTTCTGTCTTTCATCAAAACTCTGAGCGTCCACAGATTACAGGAAGCCTCCAGATGTGCTTCGGGAACTACTACTGGTGTTCCAGGTATCGATCAAAGAGTAGACAGTTTGAGATATTACTCCCATGGAGAAAAGTCCCCATGGTGCCCGTTACATTCAATCCCGATGCAACTTCTGTCTTTCATCAAAACTCAAAACGTTCACAGACTACAGGAAGCTTCCAGATGTGCTTCGGAAACTACTACTGGTGTTCCAGAAATCGACCAAAGAGTAGACAGTTTGAGACATTACTCCCTTGGAGAAAAATCCGCATGGTGCCCGTTATATTCAACCTCAATGCAATTTCTGTCCTTCATCAAAACTCTGAACGTCCACAGATTACAGGAAGAATCCAGATGTGCTTCGGAAACTACTACTGGTGTTCCAGAAATCGATCAAAGAGTAGACAGTTTGAGACATTACACCCATAGAGAAAAGTCCGCATGGTTCCCGTTAAATGCAATCCCGATGCAATTTCTGTCTTTCATCAAAACTCAGAACCTCCACAGATTAAAGGAAGTCTCCAGATATGCTTCGGAAACTACTACTGGTGTGTCAGGAATCGATCTAAGACTAGACAGTTTGAGACATTACTCCCATGGAGAAAAGTCCGCATGGTGCCCGTTATATTCTATCGCGATGCAATTTCTGTCTTTCATCAAAACTCTGAACGTCCACAGATAACAGGAAGCCTCCAGATTTGTTTCGGAAACTACTACTGGTGTCCCAGGAAGCGATCAAAGCGTAGACAGTTTGAGACATTACTCCCATGGAGATAAGTCCGCATGGTGCCCGTTATATTAAACCCCGATGCAATTTCTATCTTTCATCAAAACTCTGAACGTCCACAGATTACAGGAAGCCTCCAGATGTGCTACGGAACCTACTACTGGTGTTCCAGGAATCGATCAAAGAGTACACAGTTTGAGACATTACTCCCATGGAGAAAAGTCCGCATGGTGCCCGTTATATTCTATCCCGATGCAATTTCTGTCTTTCATCAAAACTCAGAACCTCCACAGATTACAGGAAGCCTCCAGATGTGTTTCGGAAACTATTACCGGTGTCCCAGGAAGCGATCAAAGAGTAGACAGTTTGAGACATTACTCCCTAGGAGAAAAGTCCGCATGGTGTCCGTTATATTCAATCCCGATGCAATTTCTGTCTTTCATCAAAACTCTGAACGTCCACTGATTACAGGAAGCCTCCAGATGTGCTTCGGAAACTACTACTGGTGTTCCAGGAATCGATCAAAGAGTAGACAGTTTGAGACATTACTCCCATGGAGAAAAGTCCGCATGGTGCCCGTTATATTCAACCTCAATGCAATTTCTGTCTTTCATCAAAACTCTGTACGTCCACAGATTAAAGGAAGTCTCCAGATATGCTTCGGAAACTACTACTGGTGTGTCAGGAATCAATCTAAGACTAGACAGTATGAGACATTACTCCCATGGAGAAAAGTCCCCATGGTGCCCCTTATACTCAATCCCGATGCAATTTCCGTCTTTCATCAAAACTCTGAAAGTCAACAGATTACAGGAAGGCTCGAGATGTGCTTCGGAAACTACTACTGGTGTTCCAGGAATCGACCAAAGAGTAGACAGTTTGAGACATTGCTCCCATGGAGAAAAGTCCTCATGGTGCCCGTCACATTCAATCCCGATGCAATTTCTGTCTTTCATCAAAACTCTGAACGTCCACAGATTACAGGAAGCCTCCAGATGTGCTTCGAAAACTATTACTGGTGTCCCAGGAATCGATCAAAGAGCACACAGTTTGAGACATTACTCCCATGGAGAAAAGTCCGCATGGTGCCCGTTATATTCTATCCCGATGCAATTTCTGTCTTTCATCAAAACTCAGAACCTCCACAGATTACAGGAAGCCTCCAGATGTGTTTCGGAAACTATTACTGGTGTCCCAGGAAGCGATCAAAGAGTAGACAGTTTGAGACATTACTCCCTAGGAGAAAAGTCCGCATGGTGTCCGTTATATTCAATCCCGATGCAATTTCTGTCTTTCATCAAAACTCTGAACGTCCACTGATTACAGGAAGCCTCCAGATGTGCTTCGGAAACTACTACTGGTGTTCCAGGAATCGATCAAAGAGTAGACAGTTTGAGACATTACTCCCATGGAGAAAGGTCCGTATGGAGCCCGTTATATTCAACCCCGATGCAATTTCTGTCTTTCATCAAAACTCTGAACGTCCACCGATTACAGGAAGCCTCCAGATGTGCTTCGGAAACTACTACTGGTGTCCCAGGAATCGATCAAAGCCTAGACACTTTGAGACAAACATCATGGCGATAAGTCAGCATGTTGCCTGTTGTATTCGATCCCGATGCAACTTCTGTCTTTCATCAGAACTCTGAACGTCCACAGATTACAGAAAGCCACCAGATGTGCTACGGAACCTACTACTGGTGTTCCAGGAATCGATCAAAGAGTAGGCAGTTTGAGACATTGCTCCCATGGAGAAAAGTCCTCATGGTGCCCGTCACATTCAATCCCGATGCAATTTCTGTCTTTCATCAAAAATCTGAACGTCCACAGATTACAGGAAGCCTCCAGATGTGCTTCGAAAACTATTACTGGTGTCCCAGGAATCGATCAAAGAGCACACAGTTTGAGACATTACTCCCATGGAGAAAAGTCCGCATGGTGCCCGTTATATTAAACCCCGATGCAATTTCTATCTTTCATCAAAACTCTGAAAGTCCACAGATTACAGGAAGCCTCCAGATGTGCTTCGGAAACTACTACTGGTGTTCCAGGTACCGATCAAAGAGTACACAGTTTGAGACATTACTCCCATGGAGAAAAGTCCGCATGGTGCCCGTTATATTCAATTCCGATGCAATTTCTGTCTTTCATCAAAACTCTGAACGTCCACAGATTACAGGAAGCCTCCAGATGTGCTTCGGAAACTACTACTAGTGTCCCAGGAATCGATCAAAGAGTAGACAGTTTGAGACATTACTCCCATGGAGAAAAGTCCGCATGGTGCCCGTTATATTAAACCCCGAAGCAATTTCTATCTTTCATCAAAGCTCTGAACGTCCACAGATTACAGGAAGCCTCCAGATGTGCTTCGGAAACTACTACTGGTGTTCCTGGAATCGATCAAAGTGTAGACAGTTTGAGACATTACTCCCATGGCGAAAAGTCCGCATGGTGCCCGTTATATTAAATCCTGATGCAGTTTCTGTCTTTCATCAAAACTCTGAACGTCCACAGATTACAGGAAGCCTCCAGATGTGCTTCGGAAACTACCACTGGTGTTCCAGGAATCGAGCAAATAGTAGACAGTTTGAGACATTACTCCCATGGAGAAAAGTCCGCATGGTGCCCGTTATATTCAATCCCGATGCAATTTCTGTCTTTCATCAATACTCTGAACGTTCACAGATTACAGGAAGCCTCCAGATGTGCTTCGGAAACTACTACTGGTGTCCCAGGAATCGATCAAAGAGTAGACAGTTTGAGACATTACTTCCAGGGAGAAAAGTCCGCATGGTGCCCGTTATATTCAATTCCGATGCAATTTCTGTCTTTCATCAAAACTCTGAACGTCCACAGATTACAGGAAGCCTCCAGATGTGCTTCGGAAACTACTACTAGTGTCCCAGGAATCGATCAAAGAGTAGACAGTTTGAGACATTACTCCCATGGAGAAAAGTCCGCATGGTGCCCGTTATATTCAATCCCGATGCAATTTCTGTCTTTCATCAATACTCTGAATGTGCACAGATTACAGGAAGCTTCCAGATGTGCTTCGGAAACTACTACTGGTGTCTCAGGAAACGATCAAAGAGTAGACAGTTTGAGACATTACTTCCAGTGAGAAAAGTCTCCATGGTGCCCGTTATATTGAATCCCGATGTAATTTCTGTCTTTCATCCAAACTCTGAATGTCCACAGATTACAGGAAGAATCCAGATGTGCTTCGGAAACTACTACTGGTGTTCCAGAAATCGATCTAAGAGTAGACAGTTTGAGACATTACTCCCATGGAGAAAAGTCCCCATGGTGTCCGTTATATTCAATCCCGATGCAATTTCTGTCTTTCATCGAAACTCTGAACGTCCACAGATTACAGGAAGAATCCAGATGTGCTTCGGAAACTACTACTGGTGTTCCAGAAATACGATCTAAGAGTAGACAGTATGAGACATTACTCCCATGGAGAAAAGTCCGCATGGTGCCCGTTATATTCAATCCCGATGAAATTTCTGTCTTTCATCAAAACTCTGAACGTCCGCAGATTACAGGAAGTCTCCAGATATGCTTCGGAAACTACTACTGGTGTGCCAGGAATCGATCACAGAGTAGACAGTTTGAGACATTACTCCCATGGAGAACAGTCCGCATGGTGCCCGTTATATTCAATCCCGATGCAATTTCTGTCTTTCATCAAAACTGTGAACGTCCACAGATTACAGGAAGTCTCAGATGTGCTTCGGAAACTACCACTGGTGTTCCAGGAATCGAGCAAAGAGTAGACAGTTTGAGACATTACTCCCATGGAGAAAAGTCCGCATGGTGCCCGTTATATTCAATCCCGATGCAATTTCTGTCTTTCATCAATACTCTGAACGTTCACAGATTACAGGAAGCCTCCAGATGTGCTTCGGAAACTACTACTGGTGTCCCAGGAATCGATCAAAGAGTAGACAGTTTGAGACATTACTTCCAGGGAGAAAAGTCTCCATGTTGCCCGTTATATTCAATCGCGATGTAATTTCTGTCTTTCATCCAAACTCTGAACGTCCACAGATTACAGGAAGAATCCAGATGTGCTTCGGAAACTACTACTGGTGTTCCAGGAATCGACCAAAGAGTAGACAGTTTGAGACATTACTCCCATGGAGAAAAGTCCGCATGGTGCCCGTTATATTCAATCCCGATGCAATTTCTGTCTTTCATCAAAACTCTGAGCGTCCACAGATTACAGGAAGCCTCCAGATGTGCTTCGGGAACTACTACTGGTGTTCCAGGTATCGATCAAAGAGTAGACAGTTTGAGATATTACTCCCATGGAGAAAAGTCCCCATGGTGCCCGTTACATTCAATCCCGATGCAACTTCTGTCTTTCATCAAAACTCAAAACGTTCACAGACTACAGGAAGCTTCCAGATGTGCTTCGGAAACTACTACTGGTGTTCCAGAAATCGACCAAAGAGTAGACAGTTTGAGACATTACTCCCATGGAGAAAAATCCGCATGGTGCCCGTTATATTCAACCTCAATGCAATTTCTGTCCTTCATCAAAACTCTGAACGTCCACAGATTACAGGAAGAATCCAGATGTGCTTCGGAAACTACTACTGGTGTTCCAGGAATCGACCAAAGAGTAGACAGTTTGAGACATTACTCCCATGGAGAAAAGTCCGCATGGTGCCCGTTATATTCTATCGCGATGCAATTTCTGTCTTTCATCAAAACTCTGAACGTCCACAGATAACAGGAAGCCTCCAGATTTGTTTCGGAAACTACTACTGGTGTCCCAGGAAGCGATCAAAGCGTAGACAGTTTGAGACATTACTCCCATGGAGATAAGTCCGCATGGTGCCCGTTATATTAAACCCCGATGCAATTTCTATCTTTCATCAAAACTCTGAACGTCCACAGATTACAGGAAGCCTCCAGATGTGCTACGGAACCTACTACTGGTGTTCCAGGAATCGATCAAAGAGTACACAGTTTGAGACATTACTCCCATGGAGAAAAGTCCGCATGGTGCCCGTTATATTCTATCCCGATGCAATTTCTGTCTTTCATCAAAACTCAGAACCTCCACAGATTACAGGAAGCCTCCAGATGTGTTTCGGAAACTATTACCGGTGTCCCAGGAAGCGATCAAAGAGTAGACAGTTTGAGACATTACTCCCTAGGAGAAAAGTCCGCATGGTGTCCGTTATATTCAATCCCGATGCAATTTCTGTCTTTCATCAAAACTCTGAACGTCCACTGATTACAGGAAGCCTCCAGATGTGCTTCGGAAACTACTACTGGTGTTCCAGGAATCGATCAAAGAGTAGACAGTTTGAGACATTACTCCCATGGAGAAAAGTCCGCATGGTGCCCGTTATATTCAACCTCAATGCAATTTCTGTCTTTCATCAAAACTCTGTACGTCCACAGATTAAAGGAAGTCTCCAGATATGCTTCGGAAACTACTACTGGTGTGTCAGGAATCAATCTAAGACTAGACAGTATGAGACATTACTCCCATGGAGAAAAGTCCCCATGGTGCCCCTTATACTCAATCCCGATGCAATTTCCGTCTTTCATCAAAACTCTGAAAGTCAACAGATTACAGGAAGGCTCGAGATGTGCTTCGGAAACTACTACTGGTGTTCCAGGAATCGACCAAAGAGTAGACAGTTTGAGACATTGCTCCCATGGAGAAAAGTCCTCATGGTGCCCGTCACATTCAATCCCGATGCAATTTCTGTCTTTCATCAAAACTCTGAACGTCCACAGATTACAGGAAGCCTCCAGATGTGCTTCGAAAACTATTACTGGTGTCCCAGGAATCGATCAAAGAGCACACAGTTTGAGACATTACTCCCATGGAGAAAAGTCCGCATGGTGCCCGTTATATTCTATCCCGATGCAATTTCTGTCTTTCATCAAAACTCAGAACCTCCACAGATTACAGGAAGCCTCCAGATGTGTTTCGGAAACTATTACTGGTGTCCCAGGAAGCGATCAAAGAGTAGACAGTTTGAGACATTACTCCCTAGGAGAAAAGTCCGCATGGTGTCCGTTATATTCAATCCCGATGCAATTTCTGTCTTTCATCAAAACTCTGAACGTCCACTGATTACAGGAAGCCTCCAGATGTGCTTCGGAAACTACTACTGGTGTTCCAGGAATCGATCAAAGAGTAGACAGTTTGAGACATTACTCCCATGGAGAAAGGTCCGTATGGAGCCCGTTATATTCAACCCCGATGCAATTTCTGTCTTTCATCAAAACTCTGAACGTCCACCGATTACAGGAAGCCTCCAGATGTGCTTCGGAAACTACTACTGGTGTCCCAGGAATCGATCAAAGCCTAGACACTTTGAGACAAACATCATGGCGATAAGTCAGCATGTTGCCTGTTGTATTCGATCCCGATGCAACTTCTGTCTTTCATCAGAACTCTGAACGTCCACAGATTACAGAAAGCCACCAGATGTGCTACGGAACCTACTACTGGTGTTCCAGGAATCGATCAAAGAGTAGGCAGTTTGAGACATTGCTCCCATGGAGAAAAGTCCTCATGGTGCCCGTCACATTCAATCCCGATGCAATTTCTGTCTTTCATCAAAACTCTGAACGTCCACAGATTACAGGAAGCCTCCAGATGTGCTTCGAAAACTATTACTGGTGTCCCATTAATCGATCAAAGAGCACACAGTTTGAGACATTACTCCCATGGAGAAAAGTCCGCATGGTGCCCGTTATATTAAACCCCGATGCAATTTCTATCTTTCATCAAAACTCTGAAAGTCCACAGATTACAGGAAGCCTCCAGATGTGCTTCGGAAACTACTACTGGTGTTCCAGGTACCGATCAAAGAGTACACAGTTTGAGACATTACTCCCATGGAGAAAAGTCCGCATGGTGCCCGTTATATTCAATTCCGATGCAATTTCTGTCTTTCATCAAAACTCTGAACGTCCACAGATTACAGGAAGCCTCCAGATGTGCTTCGGAAACTACTACTAGTGTCCCAGGAATCGATCAAAGAGTAGACAGTTTGAGACATTACTCCCATGGAGAAAAGTCCGCATGGTGCCCGTTATATTCAATCCCGATGCAATTTCTGTCTTTCATCAATACTCTGAACGTGCACAGATTACAGGAAGCTTCCAGATGTGCTTCGGGAACTACTACTGGTGTCTCAGGAAACGATCAAAGAGTAGACAGTTTGAGACATTACTTCCAGGGAGAAAAGTCTCCATGGTGCCCGTTATATTGAATCCCGATGTAATTTCTGTCTTTCATCCAAACTCTGAATGTCCACAGATTACAGGAAGAATCCAGATGTGCTTCGGAAACTACTACTGGTGTTCCAGAAATCGATCTAAGAGTAGACAGTTTGAGACATTACTCCCATGGAGAAAAGTCCCCATGGTGTCCGTTATATTCAATCCCGATGCTATTTCTGTCTTTCATCGAAACTCTGAACGTCCACAGATTACAGGAAGAATCCAGATGTGCTTCGGAAACTACTACTGGTGTTCCAGAAATACAATCTAGGAGTAGACAGTATGAGACATTACTCCCATGGAGAAAAGTCCGCATGGTGCCCGTTATATTCAATCCCGATGAAATTTCTGTCTTTCATCAAAACTCTGAACGTCCACAGATTACAGGAAGTCTCCAGATATGCTTCGGAAACTACTACTGGTGTGCCAGGAATCGATCACAGAGTAGACAGTTTGAGACATTACTCCCATGGAGAAAAGTCCGCATGGTGCCCGTTATATTCAATCCCGATGCAATTTCTGTCTTTCATCAAAACTCTGAGCGTCCACAGATTACAGGAAGCCTCCAGATGTGCTTCGGGAACTACTACTGGTGTTCCAGGTATCGATCAAAGAGTAGACAGTTTGAGATATTACTCCCATGGAGAAAAGTCCCCATGGTGCCCGTTATATTCAATCCCGATGCAACTTCTGTCTTTCATCAAAACTCAAAACGTTCACAGACTACAGGAAGCTTCCAGATGTGCTTCGGAAACTACTACTGGTGTTCCAGAAATCGACCAAAGAGTAGACAGTTTGAGACATTACTCCCATGGAGAAAAATCCGCATGGTGCCCGTTATATTCAACCTCAATGCAATTTCTGTCCTTCATCAAAACTCTGAACGTCCACAGATAACAGGAAGCCTCCAGATTTGTTTCGGAAACTACTACTGGTGTCCCAGGAAGCGATCAAAGCGTAGACAGTTTGAGACATTACTCCCATGGAGATAAGTCCGCATGGTGCCCGTTATATTAAACCCCGATGTAATTTCTATCTTTCATCAAAACTCTGAACGTCCACAGATTACAGGAAGCCTCCAGATGTGCTACGGAACCTACTACTGGTGTTCCAGGAATCGATCAAAGAGTACACAGTTTGAGACATTACTCCCATGGAGAAAAGTCCGCATGGTGCCCGTTATATTCTATCCCGATGCAATTTCTGTCTTTCATCAAAACTCAGAACCTCCACAGATTACAGGAAGCCTCCAGATGTGTTTCGGAAACTATTACTGGTGTCCCAGGAAGCGATCAAAGAGTAGACAGTTTGAGACATTACTCCCTAGGAGAAAAGTCCGCATGGTGTCCGTTATATTCAATCCCGATGCAATTTCTGTCTTTCATCAAAACTCTGAACGTCCACTGATTACAGGAAGCCTCCAGATGTGCTTCGGAAACTACTACTGGTGTTCCAGGAATCGATCAAAGAGTAGACAGTTTGAGACATTACTCCCATGGAGAAAGGTCCGTATGGAGCCCGTTATATTCAACCCCGATGCAATTTCTGTCTTTCATCAAAACTCTGAACGTCCACCGATTACAGGAAGCCTCCAGATGTGCTTCGGAAACTACTACTGGTGTCCCAGGAATCGATCAAAGCCTAGACACTTTGAGACAAACATCATGGCGATAAGTCAGGATGTTGCCTGTTGTATTCGATCCCGATGCAACTTCTGTCTTTCATCAGAACTCTGAACGTCCACAGATTACAGAAAGCCACCAGATGTGCTACGGAACCTACTACTGGTGTTCCAGGAATCGATCAAAGAGTAGGCAGTTTGAGACATTGCTCCCATGGAGAAAAGTCCTCATGGTGCCCGTCACATTCAATCCCGATGCAATTTCTGTCTTTCATCAAAACTCTGAACGTCCACAGATTACAGGAAGCCTCCAGATGTGCTTCGAAAACTATTACTGGTGTCCCAGGAATCGATCAAAGAGCACACAGTTTGAGACATTACTCCCATGGAGAAAAGTCCGCATGGTGCCCGTTATATTAAACCCCGATGCAATTTCTATCTTTCATCAAAACTCTGAAAGTCCACAGATTACAGGAAGCCTCCAGATGTGCTTCGGAAACTACTACTGGTGTTCCAGGTACCGATCAAAGAGTACACAGTTTGAGACATTACTCCCATGGAGAAAAGTCCGCATGGTGCCCGTTATATTCAATTCCGATGCAATTTCTGTCTTTCATCAAAACTCTGAACGTCCACAGATTACAGGAAGCCTCCAGATGTGCTTCGGAAACTACTACTAGTGTCCCAGGAATCGATCAAAGAGTAGACAGTTTGAGACATTACTCCCATGGAGAAAAGTCCGCATGGTGCCCGTTATATTCAATCCCGATGCAATTTCTGTCTTTCATCAATACTCTGAACGTGCACAGATTACAGGAAGCTTCCAGATGTGCTTCGGGAACTACTACTGGTGTCTCAGGAAACGATCAAAGAGTAGACAGTTTGAGACATTACTTCCAGGGAAAAAAGTCTCCATGGTGCCCGTTATATTGAATCCCGATGTAATTTCTGTCTTTCATCCAAACTCTGAATGTCCACAGATTACAGGAAGAATCCAGATGTGCTTCGGAAACTACTACTGGTGTTCCAGAAATCGATCTAAGAGTAGACAGTTTGAGACATTACTCCCATGGAGAAAAGTCCCCATGGTGTCCGTTATATTCAATCCCGATGCTATTTCTGTCTTTCATCGAAACTCTGAACGTCCACAGATTACAGGAAGAATCCAGATGTGCTTCGGAAACTACTACTGGTGCTCCAGAAATACAATCTAGGAGTAGACAGTATGAGACATTACTCCCATGGAGAAAAGTCCGCATGGTGCCCGTTATATTCAATCCCGATGAAATTTCTGTCTTTCATCAAAACTCTGAACGTCCACAGATTACAGGAAGTCTCCAGATATGCTTCGGAATCTACTACTGGTGTGCCAGGAATCGATCACAGAGTAGACAGTTTGAGACATTACTCCCATGGAGAACAGTCCGCATGGTGCCCGTTATATTCAATCCCGATGCAATTTCTGTCTTTCATCAAAACTGTGAACGTCCACAGATTACAGGAAGTCTCCAGATATGCTTCGGAAACTACTACTGGTGCGCCAGGAATCGATCACAGAGTAGACAGTTTGAGACATTACTCCCATGGAGAATAGTCCGCATGGTGCCCGTTATATTCAATCCTGATGCAATTTCGTCTTTCATCAAAACTCTGAATGTCCACAGATTACAGGAAGCCTCCAGATGTGCTTCGGAAACTACTACTGGTGTCCCAAGAATCGATCAAAGAGTAGACAGTTTGAGGAAGCGATCAAAGCGTAGACAGTTTGAGACATTACTCCCATGGAGATAAGTCCGCATGGTGCCCGTTATATTAAACCCCGAAGCAATTTCTATCTTTCATCAAAACTCTGAACGTCCACATATTACAGAAAGCCTCCAGATGTGCTTCGGAAACTACTACTGGTGTTCCAGGAATCGATCAAAGTGTAGACAGTTTGAGACATTACTCCCATGGCGAAAAGTCCGCATGGTGCCCGTTATATTCAATCCTGATGCAGTTTCTGTCTTTCATCAAAACTCTGAACGTCCACAGATTACAGGGAGCCTCAGATGTGCTTCGGAAACTACCACTGGTGTTCCAGGAATCGAGCAAAGAGTAGACAGTTTGAGACATTACTCCCATGGAGAAAAGTCCGCATGGTGCCCGTTATATTCAATCCCGATGCAATTTCTGTCTTTCATCAATACTTTGAACGTTCACAGATTACAGGAAGCCTCCAGATGTGCTTCGGAAACTACTACTGGTGTCCCAGAAATCGATCAAAGAGTAGACAGTTTGAGACATTACTTCCAGGGAGAAAAGTCTCCATGTTGCCCGTTATATTCAATCGCGATGTAATTTCTGTCTTTCATCCAAACTCTGAACGTCCACAGATTACAGGAAGAATCCAGATGTGCTTCGGAAACTACTACTGGTGTTCCAGAAATCGATCTAAGAGTAGACAGTTTGAGACATTACTCCCATGAAGAAAAGTCCGCATGGTGCCCGTTATATTCAATCCCGATGAAATTTCTGTCTTTCATCGAAACTCTGAACGTCCACAGATTACAGGAAGAATCCAGATGTGCTTCGGAAACTACTACTGGTGTTCCAGGAATCGACCAAAGAGTAGACTGTTTGAGACATTACTCCCATGGAGAAAAGTCCGCATGGTGCCCGTTATATTCAACCTCAATGCAATTTCTGTCTTTCATCAAAACTCTGTACGTCCACAGATTAAAGGAAGTCTCCAGATATGCTTCGGAAACTACTACTGGTGTGTCAGGAATCGATCTAAGACTAGACAGTTTGAGACATTACTCCCATGGAGAAAAGTCCCCATGGTGCCCCTTATATTCAATCCCGATGCAACTTCCGTCTTTCATCAAAACTCTGAAAGTCAACAGATTACAGGAAGGCTCGAGATGTGCTTCGGAAATTACTACTGGTGTTCCAGGAATCGACCAAAGAGTAGACAGTTTGAGACATTACTCCCATGGAGAAAAGTCCGCATGGTGCCCGTTATATTCAATCCCGATGCAATTTCTGTCTTTCATCAAAACTCTGAACGTCCACAGATTACAGGAAGCCTCCAGATGTGCTTCGGGAACTACTACTGGTGTTCCAGGTATCGATCAAAGAGTAGACAGTTTGAGATATTACTCCCATGGAGAGAAGTCCCCATGGTGCCCGTTATATTCAATCCCGATGCAACTTCTGTCTTTAATCAAAACTCTAAACGTTCACAGACTACAGGAAGCTTCCAGATGTGCTTCGGAAACTACTACTGGTGTTCCAGAAATCGACCAAAGAGTAGACAGTTTGAGACATTACTCCCATGGAGAAAAGTCTGCATGGTGCCCGTTATATTCAACCTCAATGCAATTTCTGTCCTTCATCAAAACTCTGAACGACCACAGATTACAGGAAGAATCCAGATGTGTTTCATAAACTACTACTGGTGTTCCAGAAATCGATCAAAGAGTAGACAGTTTGAGACATTACTCCCATGGAGAAAAGTCCGCATGGTTCCCGTTAAATGCAATCCCGATGCAATTTCTGTCTTTCATCAAAACTCAGAACCTCCACAGATTAAAGGGAGTCTCCAGATATGCTTCGGAAACTACTACTGGTGTGTCAGGAATCGATCTAAGACTAGACAGTTTGAGACATTACTCCCATGGAGAAAAGTCCGCATGGTGCCCGTTATATTCAATCGCGATGCAATTTCTGTCTTTCATCAAAACTCTGAACGTCCACAGATAACAGGAAGCCTCCAGATGTGTTTCGGAAACTACTACTGGTGTCCCAGGAAGCGATCAAAGCGTAGACAGTTTGAGACATTACTCACATGGAGATAAGTCCGCATGGTGCCCGTTATATTAAACCCCGATGCAATTTCTATCTTTCATCAAAACTCTGAACGTCCACAGATTACAGGAAGCCTCCAGATGTGCTACGGAACCTACTACTGGTGTTCCAGGAATCGATCAAAAAGTACACAGTTTGAGACATTACTCCCATGGAGAAAAGTCCGCATGGTGCCCGTTATATTCTATCCCGATGCAATTTCTGTCTTTCATCAAAACTCTGAACGTCCACAGATTACAGGAAGCCTCCAGATGTGATTCGGAAACTACTACTGGTGTTCCAGGAATCGATCAAAGAGTAGACAGTTTGAGACATTACTCCCATGGAGAAAGGTCCGTATGGAGCCCGTTATATTCAACACCGATGCAATTTCTGTCTTTCATCAAAACTCTGAACGTCCACCGATTACAGGAAGCCTCCAGATGTGCTTCGGAAACTACTGCTGGTGTCCCAGGAATCGATCAAAGCCTAGACACTTTGAGACAAACATCATGGAGATAAGTCAGCATGTTGCCTGTTGTATTCGATCCCGATGCAACTTCTGTCTTTCATCAGAACTCTGAACGTCCACAGATTACAGAAAGCCACCAGATGAGCTACGGAACCTACTACTGGTGTTCCAGGAATCGATCAAAGAGTAGGCAGTTTGAGACATTGCTCCCATGGAGAAAAGTCCTCATGGTGCCCGTCACATTCAATCCCGATGCAATTTCTGTCTTTCATCAAAACTCTGAACGTCCACAGATTACAGGAAGCCTCCAGATGTGCTTCGAAAACTATTACTGGTGTCCCAGGAATCGATCAAAGAGCACACAGTTTGAGACATTACTCCCATGGAGAAAAGTCCGCATGGTGCCCGTTATATTAAACCCCGATGCTATTTCTATCTTTCATCAAAACTCTGAAAGTCCACAGATTACAGGAAGCCTCCAGATGTGCTTCGGAAACTACTACTGGTGTTCCAGGTATCGATCAAAGAGTACACAGTTTGAGACATTACTCCCATGGAGAAAAGTCCGCATGGTGCCCGTTATATTCAATTCCGATGCAATTTCTGTCTTTCATCAAAACTCTGAACGTCCACAGACTACAGGAAGCCTCCAGATGTGCTTCGGAAACTACTACTAGTGTCCCAGGAATCGATCAAAGAGTAGACAGTTTGAGACATTACTCCCATGGAGAAAAGTCCACATGGTGCCCGTTATATTCAATCCCGATGCAATTTCTGTCTTTCATCAATACTCTGAACGTGCACAGATTACAGGAAGCTTCCAGATGTGCTTCGGAAACTACTACTGGTGTCTCAGGAAACGATCAAAGAGTACACAGTTTGAGACATTACTTCCAGGGAGAAAAGTCTCCATGGTGCCCGTTATATTGAATCGCGATGTAATTTCTGTCTTTCATCCAAACTCTGAATGTCCACAGATTACAGGAAGAATCCAGATGTGCTTCGGAAACTACTACTGGTGTTCCAGAAATCGATCTAAGAGTAGACAGTTTGAGACATTACTCCCATGGAGAAAAGTCCCCATGGTGTCCGTTATATTCAATCCCGATGCAATTTCTGTCTTTCATCGAAACTCTGAACGTCCACAGATTACAGGAAGAATCCTGATGTGCTTCGGAAACTACTACTGGTGTTCCAGAAATACGATCTAAGAGTAGACAGTATGAGACATTACTCCCATGGAGAAAAGTCCGCATGGTGCCCGTTATATTCAATCCCGATGCAATTTCTGTCTTTCATCAAAACTCTGAACGTCCACAGATTACAGGAAGTCTCCAGATATGCTTCGGAAACTACTACTGGTGTGCCAGGAATCGATCACAGAGTAGACAGTTTGAGACATTACTCCCATGGAGAACAGTCCGCATGGTGCCCGTTATATTCAATCCCGATGCAATTTCTGTCTTTCATCAAAACTGTGAACGTCCACAGATTACAGGAAGTCTCCAGATATGCTTCGGAAACTACTACTGGTGTGCCAGGAATCGATCACAGAGTAGACAGTTTGAGACATTACTCCCATGGAGAATAGTCCGCATGGTGACCGTTATATTCAATCCTGATGCAATTTCGTCTTTCATCAAAACTCTGAATGTCCACAGATTACAGGAAGCCTCCAGATGTGCTTCGGAAACTACTACTGGTGTCCCAGGAATCGATCAAACAGTAGACAGTTTGAGGAAGCGATCAAAGCGTAGACAGTTTGAGACATAACTCCCATGGAGATAAGTCCGCATGGTGCCCGTTATATTAAACCCCGAAGCAATTTCTATCTTTCATCAAAGCTCTGAACGTCCACAGATTACAGGAAGCCTCCAGATGTGCTTCGGAAACTACTACTGGTGTTCCTGGAATCGATCAAAGTGTAGACAGTTTGAGACATTACTCCCATGGCGAAAAGTCCGCATGGTGCCCGTTATATTAAATCCTGATGCAGTTTCTGTCTTTCATCAAAACTCTGAACGTCCACAGATTACAGGAAGCCTCCAGATGTGCTTCGGAAACTACCACTGGTGTTCCAGGAATCGAGCAAATAGTAGACAGTTTGAGACATTACTCCCATGGAGAAAAGTCCGCATGGTGCCCGTTATATTCAATCCCGATGCAATTTCTGTCTTTCATCAATACTCTGAACGTTCACAGATTACAGGAAGCCTCCAGATGTGCTTCGGAAACTACTACTGGTGTCCCAGGAATCGATCAAAGAGTAGACAGTTTGAGACATTACTTCCAGGGAGAAAAGTCCGCATGGTGCCCGTTATATTCAATTCCGATGCAATTTCTGTCTTTCATCAAAACTCTGAACGTCCACAGATTACAGGAAGCCTCCAGATGTGCTTCGGAAACTACTACTAGTGTCCCAGGAATCGATCAAAGAGTAGACAGTTTGAGACATTACTCCCATGGAGAAAAGTCCGCATGGTGCCCGTTATATTCAATCCCGATGCAATTTCTGTCTTTCATCAATACTCTGAATGTGCACAGATTACAGGAAGCTTCCAGATGTGCTTCGGAAACTACTACTGGTGTCTCAGGAAACGATCAAAGAGTAGACAGTTTGAGACATTACTTCCAGTGAGAAAAGTCTCCATGGTGCCCGTTATATTGAATCCCGATGTAATTTCTGTCTTTCATCCAAACTCTGAATGTCCACAGATTACAGGAAGAATCCAGATGTGCTTCGGAAACTACTACTGGTGTTCCAGAAATCGATCTAAGAGTAGACAGTTTGAGACATTACTCCCATGGAGAAAAGTCCCCATGGTGTCCGTTATATTCAATCCCGATGCAATTTCTGTCTTTCATCGAAACTCTGAACGTCCACAGATTACAGGAAGAATCCAGATGTGCTTCGGAAACTACTACTGGTGTTCCAGAAATACGATCTAAGAGTAGACAGTATGAGACATTACTCCCATGGAGAAAAGTCCGCATGGTGCCCGTTATATTCAATCCCGATGAAATTTCTGTCTTTCATCAAAACTCTGAACGTCCGCAGATTACAGGAAGTCTCCAAATATGCTTCGGAAACTACTACTGGTGTGCCAGGAATCGATCACAGAGTAGACAGTTTGAGACATTACTCCCATGGAGAACAGTCCGCATGGTGCCCGTTATATTCAATCCCGATGCAATTTCTGTCTTTCATCAAAACTGTGAACGTCCACAGATTACAGGAAGTCTCCAGATATGCTTCGGAAACTACTACTGGTGTGCCAGGAATCGATCACAGAGTAGACAGTTTGAGACATTACTCCCATGGAGAATAGTCCGCATGGTGCCCGTTATATTCAATCCTGATGCAATTTCGTCTTTCATCAAAACTCTGAATGTCCACAGATTACAGGAAGCCTCCAGATGTGCTTCGGAAACTACTACTGGTGTCCCAGGAATCGATCAAAGAGTAGACAGTTTGAGGAAGCGATCAAAGCGTAGACAGTTTGAGACATAACTCCCATGGAGATAAGTCCGCATGGTGCCCGTTATATTAAACCCCGAAGCAATTTCTATCTTTCATCAAAGCTCTAAACGTCCACAGATTACAGGAAGCCTCCAGATGTGCTTCGGAAACTACTACTGGTGTTCCAGGAATCGATCAAAGTGTAGACAGTTTGAGACATTACTCCCATGGCGAAAAGTCCGCATGGTGCCCGTTATATTCAAACCTGATGCAGTTTCTGTCTTTCATCAAAACTCTGAACGTCCACAGATTACAGGAAGCCTCCAGATGTGCTTCGGAAACTACCACTGGTGTTCCAGGAATCGAGCAAAGAGTAGACAGTTTGAGACATTACTCCCATGGAGAAAAGTCCGCATGGTGCCCGTTATATTCAATCCCGATGCAATTTCTGTCTTTCATCAATACTCTGAACGTTCACAGATTACAGGAAGCCTCCAGATGTGCTTCGGAAACTACTACTGGTGTCCCAGGAATCGATCAAAGAGTAGACAGTTTGAGACATTACTTCCAGGGAGAAAAGTCTCCATGTTGCCCGTTATATTCAATCCCGATGTAATTTCTGTCTTTCATCCAAACTCTGAACGTCCACAGATTACAGGAAGAATCCAGATGTGCTTCGGAAACTACTACTGGTGTTCCAGAAATCGATCTAAGAGTAGACAGTTTGAGACATTACTCCCATGAAGAAAAGTCCGCATGGTGCCCGTTATATTCAATCCCGATGAAATTTCTGTCTTTCATCAAAACTCTGAACGTCCACAGATTACAGGAAGTCTCCAGATATGCTTCGGAAACTACTACTGGTGTGACAGGAATCGATCACAGAGTAGACAGTTTGAGACATTACTCCCATGGAGAACAGTCCGCATGGTGCCCGTTATATTCAATCCCGATGCAATTACTGTCTTTCATCAAAACTGTGAACGTCCACAGATTACAGGAAGTCTCCAGATATGCTTCGGAAACTACTACTGGTGTCCCAGGAATCGATCAAAGAGTAGACAGTTTGAGACATTACTCCCATGGAGAAAAGTCCCCATGGTGCCCCTTATATTCAATCCCGATGCAATTTCCGTCTTTCATCAAAACTCTGAACGTCAACAGATTACAGGAAGGCTCGAGATGTGCTTCGTAAACTACTACTGGTGTTCCAGGAATCGACCAAAGAGTAGACAGTTTGAGACCTATCCCCCCTTGGAGAAAAGTCCCCATGGTGCCCCTTATATTCAATCCCGATGCAATTTCTGTCTTTCATCAAAACTCTGAACGTCAACAGATTACAGGAAGGCTCGAGTTGTGCTTCTGAAACTACTACTGGTGTTCCAGGAATCGACCAAAGAGTAGACAGTTTGAGACACTACTCCCATGGAGAAAAGTCCGCATGGTGCCCGTTATATTGAACCTCAATGCAATTTCTGTCTTTCATCAAAACTCTGAACGTCCACAGATTACAGGAAGCCTCCAGATGTGCTTCGGAAACAACTACTGGTGTTCCAGGTATCGATCAAAGAGTAGACAGTTTGAGATATTAGTCCCATGGAGAAAAGTCCCCATGGTGCCCGTTATAGTCAATCCCGATGCAATTTCTGTCTTTCATCGAAACTCTGAACGTCCACAGATTACAGGAAGAATCCAGATGTGCTTCGGAAACTACTACTGGTGTTCCAGGAATCGACCAAAGAGTAGACAGTTTGAGACATTACTCCCATGGAGAAAAGTCCGCATGGTGCCCGCTATATTCAACCTCAATGCAATTTCTGTCTTTCATGAAATCTCTGTACGTCCACAGATTAAAGGAAGTCTCCAGATATGCTTCGGAAACTACTACTGGTGTGTCAGGAATCGATCTAAGACTAGACAGTTTGAGACATTTCTCCCATTGAGAAAAGTCCGCATGGTGCCCGTTATATTCAATCGCGATGCAATTTCTGTCTTTCATCAAAACTCTGAACGTCCACAGATAACAGGAAGCCTCCAGATGTGCTTCGGAAACTACTACTGGTGTTCCAGGAATCGAGCAAAGAGTAGACAGTTTGAGACATTACTCCCATGGAGAAAAGTCCGCATGCTGACCGTTATATTCAATCCCGATGCAATTTCTGTCTTTCATCAAGACTCTGAACGTGCACAGATTACAGGAAGCCTCCAGATGTGCTTCGGAAACTACTACTGGTGTCCCAGGAAGCGATCAAATCGTAGACAGTTTGAGACATTACCCCCATGTAGAAATGTCCGCATGGTGCCTGTTATATTAAATCACGATGCAATTTCTGCATTCATCAAAACTCTGAACGTCCACAGATTACAGGAAGCCTTTAGATGCGCTTTGGAAACTACTACTGGTGTCCCAGGAAGCGAACAAAGAGTAGACAGTTTGAGACATTACTCCCATGGAGAAAAGTCCGCATGGTGCCCGTTATATTCAATCCCGATGCAATTTCTGTCAAAACTCTGAACGTCCACTGATTACAGGAAGCCTCCAGATGTGGATCAGAAACTATTACTGGTGTCCCAGGAATCGATCAAAGAGAAGACAGTGTGAGACATTACTCCCATGGAGAAAAGTCCGCATGGTGCCCGTTATATTCAATCCCGATGCAATTTCTGTCTTTCATCAAAACTCTGAACGTCCACAGATTACAGGAAGCCTTTAGATGCGCTTCGGAAACTACTACTGGTGTCCCAGGACTCGATCAAGGAGAAGACAGTGTGAGACATTACTCCCATGGAGAAAAGTCCGTGTGCTGCCCGTTATATTCAATCCCGATGCAATTTCTGTCTTTCATCAAACTCTGAACGTCCACAGATTACATGAAGGCTCGAGATGTGCTTCGGATACTACTACTGGTGTTCTAGGAATCGATCAAAGAGTAGACAGTTTGAGACATTACTTCCAGGGAGAATAGTCTGCATGGTGCCCGTTATATTCGATCCCGATGTAATTTCTGTCTTTCATCCAAACTCTGAACGTCCACTGATTACAGGAAGCCTCCAGATGTGCTTCGGAAACTACTACTGGTGTTCCAGGAATCGAGCAAAGAGTAGACAGTTTGAGATATTACTCCCATGGAGAAAAGTCCCCATGGTGCCCGTTATATTCAATCCCGATGCAATTTCTGTCTTTCATCGAAACTCTGAACGTCCACAGATTACAGGAAGAATCCAGATGTGCTTCGGAAACTACTACTGGTGTTCCAGGAATCGACCAAAGAGTAGACAGTTTGAGACATTACTCCCATGGAGAAAACTCCGCATGGTGCCCGTTATATTCAACCTCAATGCAATTTCTGTCTTTCATCAAAACTCTGAACGTCCACAGATTAAAGGAAGTCTCCAGATATGCTTCGGAAACTACTACTGGTGTGTCAGGAATCGATCTAGGACTAGACAGTTTGAGACATTTCTCCCATTGAGAAAAGTCCGCATGGTGCCCGTTATATTCAATCGCGATGCAATTTCTGTCTTTCATCGAAACTCTGAACGTCCACAGATAACAGGAAGCCTCCAGATGTGCTTCGGAAACTACTACTAGTGTTCCAGGAATCGAGCAAAGAGTATACAGTTTGAGACATTACTCCCATGGAGAAAAGTCCGCATGCTGCCTGTTATATTCAATCCCGATGCAATTTCTGTATTTCATCAAAACTCTGAACGTCCACAGATTACAGGAAGCCTCCAGATGTGCTTCGGAAACAACTACTGGTGTTCCAGGTATCGATCAAAGAGTAGACAGTTTGAGATATTACTCCCATGGAGAAAAGTCCACATGGTGCCCGTTATAGTCAATCCCGATGCAATTTCTGTCTTTCATCGAAACTCTGAACGTCCACAGATTACAGGAAGAATCCAGATGTGCTTCGGAAACTACTACTGGTGTTCCAGGAATCGACCAAAGAGTAGACAGTTTGAGACATTACTCCCATGGAGAAAAGTCCGCATGGTGCCCGCTATATTCAACCTCAATGCAATTTCTGTCTTTCATGAAAACTCTGTACGTCCACAGATTAAAGGAAGTCTCCAGATATGCTTCGGAAACTACTACTGGTGTGTCAGGAATCGATCTAAGACTAGACAGTTTGAGACATTACTCCCATGGAGAAAAGTCCGCATGGTGCCCGTTATATTCAACCTCAATGCAATTTCTGTCTTTCATCAAAACTCTGAACGTCCACAGATTAAAGGAAGTCTCCAGATATGCTTCGGAAACTACTACTGGTGTGTCAGGAATCGATCTAGGACTAGACAGTTTGAGACATTTCTCCCATTGAGAAAAGTCCGCATGGTGCCCGTTATATTCAATCGCGATGCAATTTCTGTCTTTCATCAAAACTCTGAACGTCCACAGATAACAGGAAGCCTCCAGATGTGCTTCGGAAACTACTACTGGTGTTCCAGGAATCGAGCAAAGAGTATACAGTTTGAGACATTACTCCCATGGAGAAAAGTTCGCATGCTGCCCGTTATATTCAATCCCGATGCAATTTCTGTCTTTCATCAAAACTCTGAACGTGCACAGATTACAGGAAGCCTCCAGATGTGCTTCGGAAACTACTACTGGTGTCCCAGGAAGCGATCAAATCGTAGACAGTTTGAGACATTACCCCCATGTAGAAATGTCCGCATGGTGCCTGATATTAAATCACGATGCAATTTCTGCATTCATCAAACTCTGAACGTCCACAGATTACAGGAAGCCTATAGATGCACTTCGGAAACTACTACTGGTGTCCCAGGAAGCGAACAAAGAGTAGACAGTTTGAGACATTACTCCCATGGAGAAAAGTCCGCATGGTGCCCGTTATATTCAATCCCGATGCAATTCCTGTCTTTCGTCAAAACTCTGAACGTCCACTGATTACAGGAAGCCTAAAGATGTGCTTCAGAAACTACTACTGGTGTCCCAGGAATCGATCAAAGAGAAGACAGTGTGAGACATTACTCCCATGGAGAATAGTCCGCATGGTGCCCGTTATATTCAATCCCAATGCAATTTCAGTCTTTCATCAAAACTCTGAACGTCCACAGATTACAGGAAGCCTTTAGATGCGCTTCGGAAACTACTACTGGTGTCCCAGGAATCGATCAAAGAGAAGACAGTGTGAGACATTACTCCCATGGAGAAAAGTCCGCATGGTGCCCGTTATATTCAATCCCGATGCAATTTCTGTCTTTCGTCAAAACTCTGAACGTCCTCTGATTACAGGAAGCCTCCAGATGTGCTTCGGAAACTACTACTGGTGTCCCAGGAATCGATCAAGTAGAAGACAGAGTGAGACATTACTCCCATGGAGAAAAGTCCGTGTGCTGCCCGTTATATTCAATCCCGATGCAATTTCTGTCTTTCATCAAACTCTGAACGTCCACAGATTACATGAAGGCTCGAGATGTGCTTCGGATACTACTACTGGTGTTCTAGGAATCGATCAAAGAGTAGACAGTTTGAGACATTACTTCCACGGAGAATAGTCTCCATGGTGCCCGTTATATTCGATCCCGATGTAATTTCTGTCTTTCATCCAAACTCTGAACGTCCACTGATTACAGGAAGCCTCCAGATGTGCTTCGGAAACTACTACTGGTGTTCCAGGAATCGAGCAAAGAGTAGACAGTTTGAGATATTACTCCCATGGAGAAAAGTCCCCATGGTGCCCGTTATATTCAATCCTGATGCAAATTCTGTCTTTTATCGAAACTCTGAACGTCCACAGATTACAGGAAGAATCCAGATGTGCTTCGGAAACTACTACTGGTGTTCCAGGAATCGACCAAAGAGTAGACAGTTTGAGACATTACTCCCATGGAGAAAAGTCCGCATGGTGCCCGTTATATTCAACCTCAATGCAATTTCTGTCTTTCATCAAAACTCTGAACGTCCACAGATTAAAGGAAGTCTCCAGATTTGCTTCTGAAACTACTACTAGTGTGTCAGGAATCGTTCTAGGACTAGACAGTTATTTCTCCCATTGAGAAAAGTCCGCATGGTGCCCGTTATATTCAATCGCGATGCAATTTCTGTCTTTCATCAAAACTCTGAACGTGCACAGATTACAGGAAGCCTCCAGATGTGCTTCGGAAATTACTACTGGTGTCCCAGGAAGCGATCAAATCGTAGACAGTTTAAGATATTACCCCCATGTAGAAAAGTCCGCATGGGGCCCGTTATATTAAATCACGATGCAATTTCTGCATTCATCAAAACTCTGAACGTCCACAGATTACAGGAAGCCTTTAGATGCGCTTCGGAAACTACTACTGGTGTCCCAGGAAGCGAACAAAGAGTACACAGTTTGAGACACTACTCCCATGGAGAAAAGTCCGCATGGTGCCCGTTATATTCAATCCCGATGCAATTTCTGTCTTTCGTCAAAACTCTGAACGTCCACTGATTACAGGAAGCCTCCAGATGTGCTTCGGAAACTACTACTGGTGTCCCAGGAATCGATCAAAGAGAAGACAGTGTGAGACATTACTCCCATGGAGAAAAGTCCACATGGTGCCCGTTATATTCAATCCCGACGCAATTTCTGTCTTTCATCAAAACTCTGAACGTCCACAGATTACATGAAGGCTCGAGATGTGCTTCGGATACTACTACTGGTGTTCTAGGAATCGATCAAAGATTAGACAGTTTGAGACTTTACTTCCAGGGAGAATAGTCTCCATGGTGCCCGTTATATTCGATCCCGAAGTAATTTCTGTCTTTCATCCAAACTCTGAACGTCCACTGATAACAGGAAGAATCCTGATGTGCTTCGGAAACTACTACTGGTGTTCCAGAAATCGATCTAAGAGTAGTCGGTTTGAGACATTACTCCCATGGAGAAAAGTCCGCATGGTGCCCGTTATATTCAATCCCGATGCAATTTATGTCTTTCATCAATACTCTGAACGTGCACAGATTACAGGAAGCCTCCAGATGTGCTTCGGAAACTACTACTGGTGTCCCAGGAAGCGATCAAATCGTAGACAGTTTGAGACATTACCCCCATGTAGAAAAGTCTGCATGGTGCCCGTTATATTAAACCACGATGCAATTTCTGCATTCATTAAAACTCTGAACGTCCACAGATTACAGGAAGCCTTTAGATGCGCTTCGGAAACTACTACTGGTGTTCCAGGAATCGAGCAAAGAGTAGACAGTTTGAGGCATTACTCCCATGGAGAAAAGACCGCATGGTGCCCGTTATATTCAATCCCGATGCAATTTCTGTCTTTCGTCAAAACTCTGAACGTCCACTGATTACAGGAAGCCTCCAGATGTGCTTCGGAAACTACTACTGGTGTCCCAGGAATCGAACAAAGAGAAGACAGTTTGAAACATTACTCCCATGGAGAAAAGTGTGCATGGTGCCCGTTATATTCAACCTCGATGCAATTTCTGTCTTTCATCAAAATTCTGAACGTCCACAGAATACAGGAAGCCTCCAAATGTGCTTCGGAAAATACTACTGGTGTTCTAGGAATCGATCAAAGAGTAGACAGTTTGAGACATTACTTCCAGGGAGAAAAGTCTCCATGGTGCCCGTTATATTCAATCCCGATGTAATTTCTGTCTTTCATCCAAACTCTGAACGTCCACAGATTACAGGAAGAATCCAGATGTGCTTCGGAAACTACAACTGGTGTTCGAGAAATCGGTCTAAGAGTAGACAGTTTGAGACATTACTCCCATGGAGAAAAGTCCGCATGGTGCCCGTTATATTAAACCACGATGCAATTTCTGCATTCATTAAATCTCTGAACGTCCACAGATTACAGGAAGCCTTTAGATGCGCTTTGGAAACTACTACTGGTGTCCCAGGAAGCGAACAAAGAGTAGACAGTTTGAGACATTACTCCCATGGAGAAAAGTCCGCATGGTGCCCGTTATATTCAATCCCGATGAAATTTCTGTCTTTCATCAAAACTCTGAACGTCCACAGATTACAGGAAGTCTTCAGATGTGCTTCGGAATCTACTACTGGTGTCCCAGGAATCGATCAAAGAGTAGACAGTTTGAGACATTACTCCCATGGAGAAAAATCCGCATGGTGCCCGTTATATTCAATCCCGATGCAATTTCTCTCTTTCATCAAAACTCTAAACGTCCACATATTACAGGAAGCCTCCAGATGTGCTTCGGAAACTACTACTGGTGTCCCAGGAAGCGATCAAAGCGTAAACAGTTTGAGACATTACTCCCATGGAGATAATTCCGCGTGGTGCCCGTTGTATTAAACCCCGATGCAATTTCTATCTTTCATCAAAACTCTGAACGTCCACAGATTACAGGAAGCCTCCAGATGTGCTTCGGAAACTACTACTGGTGTCCCAGGAAGCGATCAAAGAGTAGACAGTTTGAGACATTACTCCCATGGAGAAAAGTCCGCATGGTGCCCGTTATATTCAATCCCGATGCAATTTCTGTCTTTCATCAAAACTCTGAACGTCCACAATTACAGGAAGCCTCAAGATGTGCTCCAGAAACTGCTACTGGTGTTCCAGGAATCGATCAAAGAGTAGAAAGTTTGAGACATTACTCCCATGGAGAAAAGTCCGCATCGTACCGTTATATTCAATCCCGATGCAATTTCTGTCTTTCATCATAACTCAGAACGTCCACAGATTACAGGAAGCCTCCAGATGTGCTTCGGAAACTACTACTGGTGTTCCAGAAATCGATCAAAGAGGAGTCAGTTTGAGACATTACTCTCAGGGAGAAAAGTCCGCATGGTGCCTGTTATATTCAATCCCGATGAAATTTCTGTCTTTCATCAAAACTCTGAACGTCCACAGATTACAGGAAGCCTCCAGATGTGCTTCGGAAACTACTAATGGTGTTCCAGGAATCGATCAAAGAGTGGACAGTTTGAGACATTACTCCCATGGAGAAAAGTCCGCATGGTGCCCGACATATTCAATCCAAATGCAATATCTGTCTTTCATCGAAACTATGAACGTCCACAGATTACAGGAAGCCTCCAGATGTGCTTCGGAAACTACTACTGGTGTTCCAGAAACCGATCAAAGAATAGACAGTTTGAGACATTACTCCATTGGAGAGAAGTCATCATGGTGCCCGTTATATTCAATCCCGATGCAATTTCTCTCTTTCATCAAAACTCTGAACGTCCACAGATTACAGGAAGCCTCCAGATGTGCTTCGGAAACTACTACTGGTGTCCCAGGAATCGATCAAAGCCTAGACACTTTAAGACATTACATCATGGAGAAAAGTCTGAATGGTGCCTGCTGTATTCGATCCCAATGCAACTTCTGTCTTTCATCAGAACTCTGAACGTCCACAGATTACAGGAAGCCTCCAGATATGCTACGGAACCTACTACTGGTGTTCCAGGAATCGATCAAAGAGTAGGCAGTTTGAGACATTACTCCCATGGAGAAAAGTCCTCATGGTGCCCGTCACATTCAATCCCGATGCAATTTCTGTCTTTCATCAAAACTCTGAACGTCCACAGATTACAGGAAGCCTCCAGATGTTCTACGGAAACTATTACTGGTGTCCCAGGAATCGATCAAAGAGTACATAGTTTGAGACATTACTACCATGGAGAAAAGTCCGCATGTTGCCCGTTATATTCAATCCCGATGCAATTTCTGTCTTTCATCAAAACTCTGAACGTCCACAGATTACAGGAAGCCTCCAGATGTGCTTCGGAAACTACTACTGGTGTCCCAGGCAGCGATCAAAGAGTAGACAGTTTGAGACATTACTCCCTAGGAGAAAAGTCCGCATGGTGCCCGTTATATTCAATCCCGATGCAATTTCTGTCTTTCGTCAAAACTCTGAACGTCCACAGATTACAGGAAGCCTCCAGATGTGCTTCGGAAACTACTACTGGTGTTCCAGGAATCGATCAAAGAGTAGACAGTTTGAGACATTACTTCCATGGAGAAAAGTCCGCATGGTGCCCGTTATATTCAATCCCGATGCAATTTCTGTCTTTCATCAAAACTCTGAACGTCCACCGATTACAGGAAGCCTCCAGATGTGCTTCGGAAACTACTACTGGTGTCCCAGGAATCGATCAAAGCCTAGACACTTTGAGACAAACATCGTGGAGAAAAGGCTGCATGGTGCCTGTTGTATTCGATCCCGATGCAACTTCTGTCTTTCATCAGAACTCTGAACGTCCACAGATTACAGAAAGCCACCAGATGTGCTACGGAACCTACAACTGGTTTTCCAGGAATCGATCAAAGAGTAGGCAGTTTGAGACATTACTCCCATGGAAAAAAAGTCCTCATGGTGCCCGTCACATTCAATCCCGATGCAATTTCTGTCTTTCATCATAACTCAGAACGTCCACAGGTTACAGGAAGCCTCCAGATGTGCTTCAGAAACTATTACTGGTGTCCCAGGAATCGATCAAAGAGTACACAGTTTGAGACATTACTCCCATGGAGAAAAGTCCGCATGGTGCCCGTTATATTCAATCCCGATGCAATTTCTGTCTTTCATCAAAACTCTGAACGTCCTCAGATTACAGGAAATCTCCAGATGTGCTTGGGAAACTACTACTGGTTTTCCAGGGATCGATCAAAGAGTAGACAGATTGAGACATTACTCCCAGTGAGAGAAGCCAGAATGGTGCCCGTTATATTCAATCCCGATGCAACTTCTGTCTTTTATCAAAACTCTAAACGTTTACAGACTACAGGAAGCCTCCAGATGTGCTTCGGAAGCTACTACTGGTGTTCCAGAAATCGACGAAAGAGTAGACAGTTTGAGACATTACTCCCATGGAGAAAAGTCCGCATGCTGCCCGTTATATTCAATCCCGATGCAATTTCTGTCTTTCATCAAAACTCTGAACGTCCTCAGATTACAGGAAATCTCCAGATGTGCTTCGGAAACTACTACTGGTGTTCCAGGAATCGACCAAAGAGTAGACAGTTTGAGACATTACTCCCATGGAGAAAAGTCCGCATGGTGCCCGTTATATTCAACCTCAATGCAATTTCTGTCTTTCATCAAAACTCTGAACGTCCACAGATTAAAGGAAGTCTCCAGATATGCTTCGGAAACTACTACTGGTGTGTCAGGAATCGATCTAGGACTAGACAGTTTGAGACATTTCTCCCATTGAGAAAAGTCCGCATGGTGCCCGTAATATTCAATCGCGATGCAATTTCTGTCTTTCATCAAAACTCTGAACGTCCACAGATAACAGGAAGCCTCCAGATGTGCTTCGGAAACTACTACTGGTGTTCCAGGAATCGAGCAAAGAGTATACAGTTTGAGACATTACTCCCATGGAGAAAAGTCCGCATGCTGCCCGTTATATTCAATCCCGATGCAATTTCTGTCTTTCATCAAAACTCTGAACGTGCACAGATTACAGGAAGCCTCCAGATGTGCTTCGGAAAATACTACTGGTGTCCCAGGAAGCGATCAAATCGTAGACAGTTTGAGACATTACCCCCATGTAGAAATGTCCGCATGGTGCCTGTTATATTAAATCACGATGCAATTTCTGCATTCATCAAACTCTGAACGTCCACAGATTACAGGAAGCCTATAGATGCACTTCGGAAACTACTACTGGTGTCCCAGGAAGCGAACAAAGAGTAGACAGTTTGAGACATTACTCCCATGGAGAAAAGTCCGCATGGTGCCCGTTATATTCAATCCCGATGCAATTCCTGTCTTTCGTCAAAACTCTGAACGTCCACTGATTACAGGAAGCCTCCAGATGTGCTTCAGAAACTACTACTGGTGTCCCAGGAATCGATCAAAGAGAAGACAGTGTGAGACATTACTCCCATGGAGAATAGTCCGCATGGTGCCCGTTATATTCAATCCCAATGCAATTTCTGTCTTTCATCAAAACTCTGAACGTCCACAGATTACAGGAAGCCTTTAGATGCGCTTCGGAAACTACTACTGGTGTCCCAGGAATCGATCAAAGAAAAGACAGTGTGAGACATTACTCCCATGGAGAAAAGTCCGCATGGTGCCCGTTATATTCAATCCCGATGCAATTTCTGTCTTTCGTCAAAACTCTGAACGTCCTCTGATTACAGGAAGCCTCCAGATGTGCTTCGGAAACTACTACTGGTGTTCCAGGAATCGAGCAAAGAGTATACAGTTTGAGACATTACTCCCATGGAGAAAAGTCCGCATGCTGCCCGTTATATTCAATCCCGATGCAATTTCTGTCTTTCATCAAAACTCTGAACGTGCACAGATTACAGGAAGCCTCCAGATGTGCTTCGGAAATTACTACTGGTGTCCCAGGAATCGATCAAGGAGAAGACAGTGTGAGACATTACTCCCATGGAGAAAAGTCCGTGTGCTGCCCGTTATATTCAATCCCGATGCAATTTCTGTCTTTCATCAAACTCTGAACGTCCACAGATTACATGAAGGCTCGAGATGTGCTTCGGATACTACTACTGGTGTTCTAGGAATCGATCAAAGAGTAGACAGTTTGAGACATTACTTCCAGGGAGAATAGTCTCCATGGTGCCCGTTATATTCGATCCCGATGTAATTTCTGTCTTTCATCCAAACTCTGAACGTCCACTGATTACAGGAAGCCTCCAGATGTGCTTCGGAAACTACTACTGGTGTTCCAGGAATCGAGCAAAGAGTAGACAGTTTGAGATATTACTCCCATGGAGAAAAGTCCCCATGGTGCCCGTTATATTCAATCCTGATGCAATTTCTGTCTTTTATCGAAACTCTGAACGTCCACAGATTACAGGAAGAATCCAGATGTGCTTCGGAAACTACTACTGGTGTTCCAGGAATCGACCAAAGAGTAGACAGTTTGAGACATTACTCCCATGGAGAAAAGTCCGCATGGTGCCCGTTATATTCAACCTCAATGCAATTTCTGTCTTTCATCAAAACTCTGAACGTCCACAGATTAAAGGAAGTCTCCAGATTTGCTTCGGAAACTACTACTAGTGTGTCAGGAATCGTTCTAGGACTAGACAGTTATTTCTCCCATTGAGAAAAGTCCGCATGGTGCCCGTTATATTCAATCGCGATGCAATTTCTGTCTTTCATCAAAACTCTGAACGTCCACAGATAACAGGAAGCCTCCAGATGTGCTTCGGAAACTACTACTGGTGTTCCAGGAATCGAGCAAAGAGTATACAGTTTGAGACATTACTCCCATGGAGAAAAGTCCGCATGCTGCCCGTTATATTCAATCCCGATGCAATTTCTGTCTTTCATCAAAACTCTGAACGTGCACAGATTACAGGAAGCCTCCAGATGTGCTTCGGAAATTACTACTGGTGTCCCAGGAAGCGATCAAATCGTAGACAGTTTAAGATGTTACCCCCATGTAGAAAAGTCCTTATGGGGCCCGTTATATTAAATCACGATGCAATTTCTGCATTCATCAAAACTCTGAACGTCCACAGATTACAGGAAGCCTTTAGATGCGCTTCGGAAACTACTACTGGTGTCCCAGGAAGCGAACAAAGAGTAGACAGATTGAGACACTACTCCCATGGAGAAAAGTCCGCATGGTGCCCGTTATATTCAATCCCGATGCAATTTCTGTCTTTCGTCAAAACTCTGAACGTCCACTGATTACAGGAAGCCTCCAGATGTGCTTCGGAAACTACTACTGGTGTCCCAGGAATCGATCAAAGAGAAGACAGTGTGAGACATTACTCCCATGGAGAAAAGTCCACATGGTGCCCGTTATATTCAATCCCGACGCAATTTCTGTCTTTCATCAAAACTCTGAACGTCCACAGATTACATGAAGGCTCGAGATGTGCTTCGGATACTACTACTGGTGTTCTAGGAATCGATCAAAGATTAGACAGTTTGAGACTTTACTTCCAGGGAGAAAAGTCCACATGGTGCCCGTTATATTCAATCCCGATGCAATTTCTGTCTTTCATCAAAACTCTGAACGTCCTCAGATTACAGGAAATCTCCAGATGTGCTTCGGAAACTACTACTGGTGTCCCAGGAATCGATCAAAGAGAAGACAGTGTGAGACATTACTCCCATGGAGAAAAGTCCACATGGTGCCCGTTATATTCAATCCCGATGCAATTTCTGTCTTTCATCAAAACTCTGAACGTCCTCAGATTACAGGAAATCTCCAGATGTGCTTGGGAAACTACTACTGGTTTTCCAGGGATCGATCAAAGAGTAGACAGATTGAGACATTACTCCCAGTGAGAGAAGCCAGAATGGTGCCCGTTATATTCAATCCCGATGCAACTTCTGTCTTTTATCAAAACTCTAAACGTTTACAGACTACAGGAAGCCTCCAGATGTGCTTCGGAAGCTACTACTGGTGTTCCAGAAATCGACGAAAGAGTAGACAGTTTGAGACATTACTCCCATGGAGAAAAGTCCGCATGCTGCCCGTTATATTCAATCCCGATGCAATTTCTGTCTTTCATCAAAACTCTGAACGTCCTCAGATTACAGGAAATCTCCAGATGTGCTTCGGAAACTACTACTGGTGTTCCAGGAATCGACCAAAGAGTAGACAGTTTGAGACATTACTCCCATGGAGAAAAGTCCGCATGGTGCCCGTTATATTCAACCTCAATGCAATTTCTGTCTTTCATCAAAACTCTGAACGTCCACAGATTAAAGGAAGTCTCCAGATATGCTTCGGAAACTACTACTGGTGTGTCAGGAATCGATCTAGGACTAGACAGTTTGAGACATTTCTCCCATTGAGAAAAGTCCGCATGGTGCCCGTAATATTCAATCGCGATGCAATTTCTGTCTTTCATCAAAACTCTGAACGTCCACAGATAACAGGAAGCCTCCAGATGTGCTTCGGAAACTACTACTGGTGTTCCAGGAATCGAGCAAAGAGTATACAGTTTGAGACATTACTCCCATGGAGAAAAGTCCGCATGCTGCCCGTTATATTCAATCCCGATGCAATTTCTGTCTTTCATCAAAACTCTGAACGTGCACAGATTACAGGAAGCCTCCAGATGTGCTTCGGAAAATACTACTGGTGTCCCAGGAAGCGATCAAATCGTAGACAGTTTGAGACATTACCCCCATGTAGAAATGTCCGCATGGTGCCTGTTATATTAAATCACGATGCAATTTCTGCATTCATCAAACTCTGAACGTCCACAGATTACAGGAAGCCTATAGATGCACTTCGGAAACTACTACTGGTGTCCCAGGAAGCGAACAAAGAGTAGACAGTTTGAGACATTACTCCCATGGAGAAAAGTCCGCATGGTGCCCGTTATATTCAATCCCGATGCAATTCCTGTCTTTCGTCAAAACTCTGAACGTCCACTGATTACAGGAAGCCTCCAGATGTGCTTCAGAAACTACTACTGGTGTCCCAGGAATCGATCAAAGAGAAGACAGTGTGAGACATTACTCCCATGGAGAATAGTCCGCATGGTGCCCGTTATATTCAATCCCAATGCAATTTCTGTCTTTCATCAAAACTCTGAACGTCCACAGATTACAGGAAGCCTTTAGATGCGCTTCGGAAACTACTACTGGTGTCCCAGGAATCGATCAAAGAAAAGACAGTGTGAGACATTACTCCCATGGAGAAAAGTCCGCATGGTGCCCGTTATATTCAATCCCGATGCAATTTCTGTCTTTCGTCAAAACTCTGAACGTCCTCTGATTACAGGAAGCCTCCAGATGTGCTTCGGAAACTACTACTGGTGTCCCAGGAATCGATCAAGGAGAAGACAGTGTGAGACATTACTCCCATGGAGAAAAGTCCGTGTGCTGCCCGTTATATTCAATCCCGATGCAATTTCTGTCTTTCATCAAACTCTGAACGTCCACAGATTACATGAAGGCTCGAGATGTGCTTCGGATACTACTACTGGTGTTCTAGGAATCGATCAAAGAGTAGACAGTTTGAGACATTACTTCCAGGGAGAATAGTCTCCATGGTGCCCGTTATATTCGATCCCGATGTAATTTCTGTCTTTCATCCAAACTCTGAACGTCCACTGATTACAGGAAGCCTCCAGATGTGCTTCGGAAACTACTACTGGTGTTCCAGGAATCGAGCAAAGAGTAGACAGTTTGAGATATTACTCCCATGGAGAAAAGTCCCCATGGTGCCCGTTATATTCAATCCTGATGCAATTTCTGTCTTTTATCGAAACTCTGAACGTCCACAGATTACAGGAAGAATCCAGATGTGCTTCGGAAACTACTACTGGTGTTCCAGGAATCGACCAAAGAGTAGACAGTTTGAGACATTACTCCCATGGAGAAAAGTCCGCATGGTGCCCGTTATATTCAACCTCAATGCAATTTCTGTCTTTCATCAAAACTCTGAACGTCCACAGATTAAAGGAAGTCTCCAGATTTGCTTCGGAAACTACTACTAGTGTGTCAGGAATCGTTCTAGGACTAGACAGTTATTTCTCCCATTGAGAAAAGTCCGCATGGTGCCCGTTATATTCAATCGCGATGCAATTTCTGTCTTTCATCAAAACTCTGAACATCCACAGATAACAGGAAGCCTCCAGATGTGCTTCGGAAACTACTACTGGTGTTCCAGGAATCGAGCAAAGAGTATACATTTTGAGACATTACTCCCATGGAGAAAAGTCCGCATGCTGCCCGTTATATTCAATCCCGATGCAATTTCTGTCTTTCATCAAAACTCTGAACGTGCACAGTTTACAGGAAGCCTCCAGATGTGCTTCGGAAATTACTACTGGTGTCCCAGGAAGCGATCAAATCGTAGACAGTTTAAGATATTACCCCCATGTAGAAAAGTCCGCATGGGGCCCGTTATATTAAATCACGATGCAATTTCTGCATTCATCAAAACTCTGAACGTCCACAGATTACAGGAAGCCTTTAGATGCGCTTCGGAAACTACTACTGGTGTCCCAGGAAGCGAACAAAGAGTAGACAGATTGAGACACTACTCCCATGGAGAAAAGTCCGCATGGTGCCCGTTATATTCAATCCCGATGCAATTTCTGTCTTTCGTCAAAACTCTGAACGTCCACTGATTACAGGAAGCCTCCAGATGTGCTTCGGAAACTACTACTGGTGTCCCAGGAATCGATCAAAGAGAAGACAGTGTGAGACATTACTCCCATGGAGAAAAGTCCACATGGTGCCCGTTATATTCAATCCCGACGCAATTTCTGTCTTTCATCAAAACTCTGAACGTCCACAGATTACATGAAGGCTCGAGATGTGCTTCGGATACTACTACTGGTGTTCTAGGAATCGATCAAAGATTAGACAGTTTGAGACTTTACTTCCAGGGAGAAAAGTCCGCATGGTGCCCGTTATATTCAATCCCGATGCAATTTCTGTCTTTCGTCAAAACTCTGAACGTCCACTGATAACAGGAAGAATCCTGATGTGCTTCGGAAACTACTACTGGTGTTCCAGAAATCGATCAAAGAGTAGTCGGTTTGAGACATTACTCCCATGGAGAAAAGTCCGCATGGTGCCCGTTATATTCATTCCCGATGCAATTTATGTCTTTCATCAATACTCTGAACGTGCACAGATTACAGGAAGCCTCCAGATGTGCTTCGAAAACTACTAATGGTGTCCCAGGAAGCGATCAAATCGTAGACAGTTTGAGACATTACCCCCATGTAGAAAAGTCCGCATGGTGCCCGTTATATTAAACCACGATGCAATTTCTGCATTCATTAAATCTCTGAACGTCCACAGATTACAGGAAGCCTTTAGATGCGCTTTGGAAACTACTACTGGTGTCCCAGGAAGCGAACAAAGAGTAGACAGTTTGAGACATTACTCCCATGGAGAAAAGTCCGCATGGTGCCCGTTATATTCAATCCCGATGAAATTTCTGTCTTTCATCAAAACTCTGAACGTCCACAGATTACAGGAAGTCTTCAGATGTGCTTCGGAATCTACTACTGGTGTCCCAGGAATCGATCAAAGAGTAGACAGTTTGAGACATTACTCCCATGGAGAAAAATCCGCATGGTGCCCGTTATATTCAATCCCGATGCAATTTCTCTCTTTCATCAAAACTCTAAACGTCCACATATTACAAGAAGCCTCCAGATGTGCTTCGGAAACTACTACTGGTGTCCCAGGAAGCGATCAAAGCGTAGACAGTTTGAGACATTACTCCCATGGAGATAATTCCGCGTGGTGCCCGTTGTATTAAACCCCGATGCAATTTCTATCTTTCATCAAAACTCTGAACGTCCACAGATTACAGGAAGCCTCCAGATGTGCTTCGGAAACTACTACTGGTGTCCCAGGAAGCGATCAAAGAGTAGACAGTTTGAGACATTACTCCCATGGAGAAAAGTCCGCATGGTGCCCGTTATATTCAATCCCGATGCAATTTCTGTCTTTCATCAAAACTCTGAACGTCCACAATTACAGGAAGCCTCAAGATGTGCTCCAGAAACTGCTACTGGTGTTCCAGGAATCGATCAAAGAGTATCAAGTTTGAGACATTACTCCCATGGAGAAAAGTCCGCATCGTACCGTTATATTCAATCCCGATGCAATTTCTGTCTTTCATCATAACTCAGAACGTCCACAGATTACAGGAAGCCTCCAGATGTGCTTCGGAAACTACTACTGGTGTTCCAGAAATCGATCAAAGAGGAGTCAGTTTGAGACATTACTCCCAGGGAGAAAAGTCCGCATGGTGCCAGTTATATTCAATCCCGATGAAATTTCTGTCTTTCATCAAAACTCTGAACGTCCACAGAGTACAGGAAGCCTCCAGATGTGCTTCGGAAACTACTACTGGTGTTCCAGGAATCGATCAAAGAGTGGACAGTTTGAGACATTACTCCCATGGAGAAAAGTCCGCATGGTGCCCGACATATTCAATCCAAATGCAATATCTGTCTTTCATCAAAACTATGAACGTCCACAGATTACAGGAAGCCTCCAGATGTGCTTCGGAAACTACTACTGGTGTTCCAGAAACCGATCAAAGAATAGACAGTTTGAGACATTACTCCATTGGAGAAAAGTCCTCATGGTGCCCGTTATATTCAATCCCGATGCAATTTCTCTCTTTCATCAAAACTCTGAACGTCCGCAGATTACAGGAAGCCTCCAGATGTGCTTCGGAAACTACTACTGGTGTCCCAGGAATCGATCAAAGCCTAGACACTTTAAGACATTACATCATGGAGAAAAGTCTGCATGGTGCCTGTTGTATTCGATCCCAATGCAACTTCTGTCTTTCATCAGAACTCTGAACGTCCACAGATTACAGGAAGCCTCCAGATATGCTACGGAACCTACTACTGGTGTCCCAGGAAGCGATCAAAGAGTAGACAGTTTGAGACATTACTCCCATGGAGAAAAGTCCGCATGGTGCCCGTTATATTCAATCCCGATGCAATTTCTGTCTTTCATCAAAACTCTGAACGTCCACAATTACAGGAAGCCTCAAGATGTGCTCCAGAAACTGCTACTGGTGTTCCAGGAATCGATCAAAGAGTATCAAGTTTGAGACATTACTACCATGGAGAAAAGTCCGCGTGTTGCCCGTTATATTCAATCCCGATGCAATTTCTGTCTTTCATCAAAACTCTGAACGTCCACAGATTACAGGAAGCCTCCAGATGTGCTTCGGAAACTACTACTGGTGTCCCAGGCAGCGATCAAAGAGTAGACAGTTTGAGACATTACTCCCTAGGAGAAAAGTCCGCATGGTGCCCGTTATATTCAATCCCGATGCAATTTCTGTCTTTCGTCAAAACTCTGAACGTCCACAGATTACAGGAAGCCTCCAGATGTGCTTCGGAAACTACTACTGGTGTTCCAGGAATCGATCAAAGAGTAGACAGTTTGAGACATTACTCCCATGGAGAAAAGTCCGCATGGTGCCCGTTATATTCAATCCCGATGCAATTTCTGTCTTTCATCAAAACTCTGAACGTCCACCGATTACAGGAAGCCTCCAGATGTGCTTCGGAAACTACTACTGGTGTCCCAGGAATCGATCAAAGCCTAGACACTTTGAGACAAACATCATGGAGAAAAGGCTGCATGGTGCCTGTTGTATTCGATCGCGATGCAACTTCTGTCTTTCATCAGAACTCTGAACGTCCACAGATTACAGAAAGCCACCAGATGTGCTACGGAACCTACAACTGGTTTTCCATGAATCGATCAAAGAGTAGGCAGTTTGAGACATTACTCCCATGGAGAAAAGTCCGCATGGTGCCCGTTATATTCAACCTCAATGCAACTTCTGTCTTTCATCAAAACTCTGAACGTCCACAGATTACAGGAAGCCTCCAGATGTGCTTCAGAAACTACTACTGGTGTTCCAGAAACCGATCAAAGAATAGACAGTTTGAGACATTACTCCATTGGAGAAAAGTCCTCATGGTGCCCATTATATTCAATCCCGATGCAATTTCTCTCTTTCATCAAAACTCTGAACGTCCACAGATTACAGGAAGCCTCCAGATGTGCTTCGGAAACTACTACTGGTGTCCCAGGAAGCGATCAAAGAGTAGACAGTTTCAGACGTTACTCCCTAGGAGAAAAGTCCGCATGGTGCCCGTTATATTCTATCCCGATGCAATTTCTGTCTTTCATCAAAACTCTGAACGTCCACAGATTACAGGAAGCCTCCTGATGTGCTCCGGAAACTATTACTGGTGTCCCAGGAATCGATCAAAGAGTACACAGTTTCAGACATTACTACCTTTGAGAAAAGTCCGCATGGTGCCCGTTATATTCAATCCCGATGCAATTTCTGTCTTTCATCAAAACTCTGAACGTCCACAGATTACAGGAAGCCTCCAGATGTGCTTCGGAAACTACTACTGGTGTTCCAGGAATCGATCTAAGAGTAGACAGTTTGAGACATTACTCCCGTGGAGAAAAGTCCGCATGGTGCCCGTTATATTCAATCCCGATGCAATTTCTGTCTTTCATCAAAACTCTGAACGTCCACCGATTACAGGAAGCCTCCAGATGTGCTTCGGAAACTACTACGGGTGTCCCAGGAATCGATCAAAGCCTAGACACTTTGTGACAAACATCATGGAGAAAAGGCTGCATGGTGCCTGTTGTATTCGATCCCGATGCAACTTCTGTCTTTCATCAGAACTCTGAATGTCCACAGATTACAGAAAGCCACCAGATGTGCTACGGAACCTACTACTGGTGTTCCAGGAACCGATCAAAGAGTAGGCAGTTTGAGACATTACTCCCACGGAGAAAAGTCCTCATGATGCCCGTTATATTCAATCCCGATGCAATTTCTGTCTTTCATCAAAACTCTGAACGTCCACAGATTACAGGAAGCCTCCAGATGTGCTTCGGAAACTACTACTGGTGTTCCAGAAATCGATCAAAGCGTGGACAGTTTGAGACATTACTCCCATGGAAAAAAGTCCGCATGGTGCTTGATATATTCAATCCCGATGCAATTTCTGTCTTTCATCAAAACTATGAACGTCCACAGATTACAGGAAGCCTCCAGATGTGCTTCGGAAACTACTACTGGTCTTCCAGAAACCGATCAAAGAATGGACAGTTTGAGACATTACTCCATTGGAGAAAAGTCCTCATGGTATCCATTATATTCAATCCCGATGCAATTTCTCTCTGTCATCAAAACTCTGAACGTCCACAGATTACAGGAAGCCTCCAGATGTGCTTCGGAAACTACTACTGGTGTCCCAGGAATCGATCAAAGCCTAGACACTTTAAGACATTACATCATGGAGAAAAGTCTGCATGGTGCCTGTTGTATTCGATCCCAATGCAACTTCTGTCTTTCATCAGAACTCTGAACGTCCAGAGATTACAGGAAGCCTCCAGATATGTAACGGAACCTACTACTGGTGTTCCAGGAATCGATCAAAGAGTAGGCAGTTTGAGACATTACTCCCATGGAGAAAAGTCCTCATGGTGCCCGTCACATTCAATCCCGATGCAATTTCTGTCTTTCATCAAAAGTCTGAACGTCCACAGATTACAGGAAGCCTCGTGATGTGCTTCGGAAACTATTACTGGTGTTCCAGAAATCGATCAAAGAGTAGACAGTTTGAGACATTACTCCCATGGAGAAAAGTCCGCATGGTTCCCGTTATATGCAATCCCGATGCAATTTCTGTCTTTCATCAAAACTCTGAACGTCCACAGATTAAAGGAAGTCTCCAGATATGCTTCGGAAACTACTACTGGTGTGTCAGGAATCGATCTAAGACTAGACAGTTTGAGACATTACTCAATTGGAGATAAGTCCGCATGGTGCACGTTATAATAACCCCGATGCAATTTCTATCTTTCATCAAAACTCTGAACGTCCACAGATTACAGGAAGCCTCCAGATGTGCTTCGGAAACTACTACTGGTGTTCCAGGTATCGATCAAAGAGTACACAATTTGAGACATTACTCCCATGGAGAAAAGTCCGCATGGTGCCCGTTATATTCAATCCTGATGCAGTTTCTCTCTTTCATCAAAACTCTGAACGTCCACAGATTACAGGAAGCCTCCAGATGTGCTTCGGAAACTACCACTGGTGTTCCAGGAATCGAGCAAAGAGTAGACACTTTGAGACATTACTCCCATGGAGAAAAGTCCGCATGGTGCCCGTTATATTCAATCCCGATGCAATTTCTGTCCTTCATCAAAACTCTGAATGTCCACAGATTACAGTAAGCCTACAGATGTGCTTCGGAAACTACCACTGGTGTCCCAGGAATCGAACAAAGAGTAGACAGTTTGAGACATTACTCCCATGGAGACAAGTCTGCATGGTGCCCGTTATATTCAATCCCGATGCAAATTCTGTCTTTCATCAAAAATCTGAAATTCCCACAATTACAGGAAGCCTCAAGATGTGCTCCAGAAACTGCTACTGGTGTTCCAGGAATCGATCAAAGAGTAGAAAGTTTGAGACATAACTCCCATGGAGAAAAGTCCGCATCGTACCGTTATATGCAATCCCGATGCAATTTCTGTCTTTCATCATAACTCTGAACGTCCACAGATTACAGGAAGCCTCCAGATGTGCTTCGGAAACAACTACTGATGTTCCAGAAATCGATCAAAGAGGAGTCAGTTTGAGAAATTACTCCCATGGAGAAAAGTCCGCATGGTGCCTGTTATATTCAATCCCGATGAAATTTCTGTCTTTCATCAAATCTCTGAACGTCCACAGATTACATGAAGCCTCCAGATGTGCTTCGGAAACTACTACTGGTGTTCCAGGAATCGATCAAAGAGTGGACAGTTTGAGACATTACTCCCATGGAGAAAAGTCCGCATGGTGCCCGATATATTCAATCCCGATGCAATTTCTCTCTTTCATCAAAACTATGAACGTCCACAGATTAAAGGAAGCCTCCAGATGAGCTTCGGAAACTACTACTGGTGTTCCAGAAACCGATCAAAGAATAGACAGTTTGAGACATTACTCCATTGGAGAAAAGTCCTCATGGTGCCCGTTATATTCAATCCCGACGCAATTTCTCTCTTTCATCAAAACTCTGAACGTCCACAGATTACAGGAAGCCACCAGATGTACTTCGGAAACTACTACTGGTGTCCCAGGAATCGATCAAAGCCTTGACACTTTGAGACATTACATCATGGAGAAAAGTCTGCATGGTGCCTGTTGTATTCGATCCCAATGCAACTTCTGTCTTTCATCAGAACTCTGAACGTCCACAGATTACAGGAAGCCTCCAGATGTGCTACGGAACCTACTACTGGTGTTAAAGGAATCGATCAAAGACTAGGCAGTTTGAGACATTACTCCCATGTAGAGAAGTCCTCATGGTGCCCGTCACATTCAATCCCGATGCAATTTCTTTCATCAAAACTCTGAACGTCCACAGATTACAGGAAGCCTCCAGATGTGCTTCGGAAACTATTACTGGTGTCCCAGGAATCGATCAAAGAGTACACAGTTTGAGACATTACTACCATGGAGAAAAGTCCGCATGGTGCCCGTTATATTCAATCCCGATGCAATTTCTGTCTTTCATCAAAACTCTGAACGTCCACAGATTACAGGAAGCCTCCAGATGTGCTTCGGAAACTACTACTGGTGTCCCAGGAAGCGATCAAAGATTAGACAGTTTGAGACATTACTCCCTAGGAGAAAAGTCCGCATGGTGCCCGTTATATTCAATCCCGATGCAATTTCTGTCTTTCATCAAAACTCTGAATGTCCACAGATTACAGGAAGCCTCCAGATGTGCTTCGGAAACTACTACTGGAGTTCCAGGAATCGATCAAAGAGTAGACAGTTTGAGACATTACTCCCATAGAGAAAAGTCCGCATGGTGACAGTTATATTCAACCCCGATGCAATTTCTGTCTTTCATCAAAACTCTGAACGTCCACCGATTACAGGAAGCCTCCAGATGTGCTTCGGAAACTATTACTGGTGTCCCAGGAATCGATCAAAGAGTAGACAGTTTGAGACATTACTCCCATGGAGAAAAGTCCGCATGGTGCCCGTTATATTCGATCCCGATGCAACTTCTGTCTTTCATCAGAACTCTGAACGTCCCCAGATTACAGAAAGCCACCAGATGTGCTACGGAACCTACTACTGGTTTTCCAGGAATCGATCAAAGAGTAGGCAGTTTGAGACATTACTCCCATGGAGAAAAGTCCTCATGGTGCCCGTCACATTCAATCCCGATGCAATTTCTGTCTTTCATCAAAACTCTGAACGTCCACAGATTACAGGAAGCCTCCAGATGTGCTTCGGAAACTATTACTGGTGTCACAGGGATCGATCAAAGAGTAGACAGTTTGAGACATTACTCCCATGGAGAAAATTCCGCATGGTGCCCGTTATATTCAATCCCGATGCAATTTCTCTCTTTCATCATAACTCTGAACGTTCACAGACTACAGGAAGCCTCCTGATGTGCTTCGGAAACTATTACTGGTGTCCCAGGAATCGATCAAAGAGTACACAGTTTGAGACATTACTACCTTTGAGAAAAGTCCGCATGGTGCCCGTTATATTCAATCCCGATGCAATTTCTCTCTTTCATCAAAACTCAGAACGTCCACAGATTACAGGAAGACTCCAGATGTGCTTCGGAAACTACTACTAGTGTCCCAGGAAGCGATCAAAGAGTAGACAGTTTGAGACATTACTACCTTTGAGAAAAGTCCGCATGGTGCCCGTTATATTCAATCCTGATGCAGTTTCTCTCTTTCATCAAAACTCTGAACGTCCACAGATTACAGGAAGCCTCCAGATGTGCTTCGGAAACTACCACTGGTGTTCCAGGAATCGAGCAAAGAGTAGACACTTTGAGACATTACTCCCATGGAGAAAAGTCCGCATGGTGCCCGTTATATTCAATCCCGATGCAATTTCTGTCCTTCATCAAAACTCTGAATGTCCACAGATTACAGTAAGCCTACAGATGTGCTTCGGAAACTACCACTGGTGTCCCAGGAATCGAACAAAGAGTAGACAGTTTGAGACATTACTCCCATGGAGACAAGTCTGCATGGTGCCCGTTATATTCAATCCCGATGCAAATTCTGTCTTTCATCAAAAATCTGAAATTCCCACAATTACAGGAAGCCTCAAGATGTGCTCCAGAAACTGCTCCTGGTGTTCCAGGAATCGATCAAAGAGTAGAAAGTTTGAGACATAACTCCCATGGAGAAAAGTCCGCATCGTACCGTTATATGCAATCCCGATGCAATTTCTGTCTTTCATCATAACTCTGAACGTCCACAGATTACAGGAAGCCTCCAGATGTGCTTCGGAAACAACTACTGATGTTCCAGAAATCGATCAAAGAGGAGTCAGTTTGAGAAATTACTCCCATGGAGAAAAGTCCGCATGGTGCCTGTTATATTCAATCCCGATGAAATTTCTGTCTTTCATCAAATCTCTGAACGTCCACAGATTACATGAAGCCTCCAGATGTGCTTCGGAAACTACTACTGGTGTTCCAGGAATCGATCAAAAAGTGGACAGTTTGAGACATTACTCCCATGGAGAAAAGTCCGCATGGTGCCCGATATATTCAATCCCGATGCAATTTCTCTCTTTCATCAAAACTATGAACGTCCACAGATTAAAGGAAGCCTCCAGATGAGCTTCGGAAACTACTACTGGTGTTCCAGAAACCGATCAAAGAATAGACAGTTTGAGACATTACTCCATTGGAGAAAAGTCCTCATGGTGCCCGTTATATTCAATCCCGACGCAATTTCTCTCTTTCATCAAAACTCTGAACGTCCACAGATTACAGGAAGCCACCAGATGTACTTCGGAAACTACTACTGGTGTCCCAGGAATCGATCAAAGCCTTGACACTTTGAGACATTACATCATGGAGAAAAGTCTGCATGGTGCCTGTTGTATTCGATCCCAATGCAACTTCTGTCTTTCATCAGAACTCTGAACGTCCACAGATTACAGGAAGCCTCCAGATGTGCTACGGAACCTACTACTGGTGTTAAAGGAATCGATCAAAGACTAGGCAGTTTGAGACATTACTCCCATGTAGAGAAGTCCTCATGGTGCCCGTCACATTCAATCCCGATGCAATTTCTTTCATCAAAACTCTGAACGTCCACAGATTACAGGAAGCCTCCAGATGTGCTTCGGAAACTATTACTGGTGTCCCAGGAATCGATCAAAGAGTACACAGTTTGAGACATTACTACCATGGAGAAAAGTCCGCATGGTGCCCGTTATATTCAATCCCGATGCAATTTCTGTCTTTCATCAAAACTCTGAAAGTCCACAGATTACAGGAAGCCTCCAGATGTGCTTCGGAAACTACTACTGGTGTCCCAGGAAGCGATCAAAGATTAGACAGTTTGAGACATTACTCCCTAGGAGAAAAGTCCGCATGGTGCCCGTTATATTCAATCCCGATGCAATTTCTGTCTTTCATCAAAACTCTGAATGTCCACAGATTACAGGAAGCCTCCAGATGTGCTTCGGAAACTACTACTGGAGTTCCAGGAATCGATCAAAGAGTAGACAGTTTGAGACATTACTCCCATAGAGAAAAGTCCGCATGGTGACAGTTATATTCAACCCCGATGCAATTTCTGTCTTTCATCAAAACTCTGAACGTCCACCGATTACAGGAAGCCTCCAGATGTGCTTCGGAAACTATTACTGGTGTCCCAGGAATCGATCAAAGAGTAGACAGTTTGAGACATTACTCCCATGGAGAAAGGTCCGCATGGTGCCCGTTATATTCGATCCCGATGCAACTTCTGTCTTTCATCAGAACTCTGAACGTCCCCAGATTACAGAAAGCCACCAGATGTGCTACGGAACCTACTACTGGTTTTCCAGGAATCGATCAAAGAGTAGGCAGTTTGAGACATTACTCCCATGGAGAAAAGTCCTCATGGTGCCCGTCACATTCAATCCCGATGCAATTTCTGTCTTTCATCAAAACTCTGAACGTCCACAGATTACAGGAAGCCTTCAGATGTGCTTCGGAAACTATTACTGGTGTCACAGGGATCGATCAAAGAGTAGACAGTTTGAGACATTACTCCCATGGAGAAAAGTCCGCATGGTGCCCGTTATATTCAATCCCGATGCAATTTCTCTCTTTCATCATAACTCTGAACGTTCACAGACTACAGGAAGCCTCCTGATGTGCTTCGGAAACTATTACTGGTGTCCCAGGAATCGATCAAAGAGTACACAGTTTGAGACATTACTACCTTTGAGAAAAGTCCGCATGGTGCCCGTTATATTCAATCCCGATGCAATTTCTCTCTTTCATCAAAACTCAGAACGTCCACAGATTACAGGAAGAATCCAGATGTGCTTCGGAAACTACTACTAGTGTCCCAGGAAGCGATCAAAGAGTAGACAGTTTCAGACGTTACTCCCTATGAGAAAAGTCCGCATGGTGACCGTTATATTCAATCCCGATGCAATTTCTGTCTTTCATCAAAACTCTGAACGTCCACAGATTACAGGAAGCCTCCAGATGTGCTTCCGAAACTACTACTGGTGTTCCAGGAATCGATCAAAGAGTAGACAGTTTGAGACATTACTCCCATGGAGAAAAGTCCGCATGGTGCCCGTTATATTCAATCCCGATGCAATTTCTGTCTTTCATCCAAACTCTGAACGTCCACCGATTACAGGAAGCCTCCAGATGTGCTTCGGAAACTACTACGGGTGTCCCAGGAATCGATCAAAGCTTAGACACTTTGTGACAAACATCATGGAGAAAAGGCTGCATGGTGCCTGTTGTATTCGATCCCGATGCAACTTCTGTCTTTCATCAGAACTCTGAACGTCCACAGATTACAGAAAGCCACCAGATGTGCTACGGAACCTACTACTGGTGTTCCAGGAACCGATCAAAGAGTAGGCAGTTTGAGACATTACTCCCATGGAGAAAAGTCCGCATGGTGCCTGTTATATTCAATCCCGATGAAATTTCTGTCTTTCATCAAAACTCTGAATGTACACAATTACAGGCAGCCTCAAGATGTGCTCCAGAAACTAGTACTGGTGTTCCAGGAATCGATCAAAGAGTAGAAAGTTTGAGACATTACTCCCATGGAGAAAAGTCCGCATCGTACCGTTATATTCAATCCCGATGCAAATTCTGTCTTTCATCATAACTCTGAACGACCACAGATTACAGGAAGCCTCCAGATGTGCTTCGGAAACTACTACTGGTGTTCCAGAAATCGATCAAAGAGTGGACAGTTTGAGACATTACTCCCATGGAAAAAAGTCCGCATGGTGCTTGATATATTCAATCCCGATGCAATTTCTGTCTTTCATCAAAACTATGAACGTCCACAGATTACAGGAAGCCTCCAGATGTGCTTCGGAAACTACTACTGGTGTCCCAGGAAGCGATCAAAGATTAGACAGTTTGAGACATTACTCCCTAGGAGAAAAGTCCGCATGGTGCCCGTTATAATCAATCCCGATGCAATTTCTGTCTTTCATCAAATCTCTGAATGTCCACAGATTACAGGAAGCCTCCAGATGTGCTTCGGAAACTACTACTGGAGTTCCAGGAATCGATCAAAGAGTAGACAGTTTGAGACATTACTCCCATGGAGAAAAGTCCGCATGGTGTCCGTTATATTCAACCCCGATGCAATTTCTGTCTTTCATCAAAACTCTGAACGTCCACCGATTAAAGGAAGTCTCCAGATATGCTTCGGAAACTACTACTGGTGTGTCAGGAATCGATCTAAGACTAGACAGTTTGAGACATTACTCCATTGGAGAAAAGTCCTCATGGTGCCCGTTATATTCAATCCCGACGCAATTTCTCTCTTTCATCAACACTCTGAACGTCCACAGATTACAGGAAGCCACCAGATGTGCTTCGGAAACTACTACTGGTGTCCCAGGAATCGATCAAAGCCTTGACACTTTGAGACATTACATCATGGAGAAAAGTCTGCATGGTGCCTGTTGTATTCGATCCCAATGCAAGTTCTGTTTTTCATCAGAACTCTGAACGTCCACAGATTACAGGAAGCCTCCAGATGTGCTACGGAACCTACTACTGGTGTTAAAGGAATCGATCAAAGACTAGGCAGTTTGAGACATTACTCCCATGTAGAAAAGTCCTCATGGTGCCCGTCACATTCAATCCCGATGCAATTTCTGTCTTTCATCAAAACTCTGAACGTCCACAGATTACAGGAAGCCTCCAGATGTGCTTCGGAAACTATTACTGGTGTCCCAGGAATCGATCAAAGAGTACACAGTTTGAGACATTACTACCATGGAGAAAAGTCCGCATGGTGCCCGTTATATTCAATCCCGATGCAATTTCTGTCTTTCATCAAAACTCTGAACGTCCACAGATTACAGGAAGCCTCCAGATGTGCTTCGGAAACTACTACTGGTGTCCCAGGAAGCGATCAAAGATTAGACAGTTTGAGACATTACTCCCTAGGAGAAAAGTCCGCATGGTGCCCGTTATATTCAATCCCGATGCAATTTCTGTCTTTCATCAAATCTCTGAATGTCCACAGATTACAGGAAGCCTCCAGATGTGCTTCGGAAACTACTACTGGAGTTCCAGGAATCGATCAAAGAGTAGACAGTTTGAGACATTACTCCCATAGAGAAAAGTCCGCATGGTGACCGTTATATTCAACCCCGATGCAATTTCTGTCTTTCATCAAAACTCTGAACGTCCACCGATTACAGGAAGCCTCCAGATGTGCTTCGGAAACTATTACTGGTGTCCCAGGAATCGATCAAAGAGTAGACAGTTTGAGACATTACTCCCATGGAGAAAAGTCCGCATGGTGCCCGTTATATTCGATCCCGATGCAACTTCTGTATTTCATCAGAACTCTGAACGTCCCCAGATTACAGAAAGCCACCAGATGTGCTACGGAACCTACTACTGGTTTTCCAGGAATCGATCAAAGAGTAGGCAGTTTGACACATTACTCCCATGGAGAAAAGTCCTCATGGTGCCCGTCACATTCAATCCCGATGCAATTTCTGTCTTTCATCAAAACTCTGAACGTCCACAGATTAAAGGAAGTCTCCAGATATGCTTCGGAAACTACTACTGGTGTGTCAGGAATCGATCTAAGACTAGACAGTTTGAGACATTACTCCCATGGAGATAAGTCCGCATGGTGCACGTTATAATAACCCCGATGCAATTACTATCTTTCATCAAAACTCTGAACGTCCACAGATTACAGGAAGCCTCCAGATGTGCTTCGGAAACTACCACTGGTGTTCCAGGTATCGATCAAAGAGTACACAATTTGAGACATTACTCCCATGGAGACAAGTCTGCATGGTGCCCGTTATATTCAATACCGATGCAAATTCTGTCTTTCATCAAAAATCTGAACGTCCACAATTACAGGAAGCCTCAAGATGAGCTCCAGAAACTGCTACTGGTGTTCCAGGAATCGATCAAAGAGTAGAAAGTTTGAGACATAACTCCCATGGAGAAAAGTCCGCATCGTACCGTTATATGCAATTACGATGCAATTTCTGTCTTTCATCATAACTCTGAACGTCCACAGATTACAGGAAGCCTCCAGATGTGCTTCGGAAACAACTACTGATGTTCCAGAAATCGATCAAAGAGGAGTCAGTTTGAGAAATTACTCCCATGGAGAAAAGTCCGCATGGTGCCTGTTATATTCAATCCCGATGAAATTTCTGTCTTTCATCAAATCTCTGAACGTCCACAGATTACATGAAGCCTCCAGATGTGCTTCGGAAACTACTACTGGTGTTACAGGAATCGATCAAAGAGTGGACAGTTTGAGACATTACTCCCATGGAGAAAAGTCCGCATGGTGCCCGATATATTCAATCCCGATGCAATTTCTCTCTTTCATCAAAACTATGAACGTCCACAGATTACAGGAAGCCTCCAGATGTGCTTCGGAAACTACTACTGGTGTTCCAGAAACCGATCAAAGAATAGACAGTTTGAGACATTACTCCATTGGAGAAAAGTCCTCATGGTGCCCGTTATATTCAATCCCGACGCAATTTCTCTCTTTCATCAAAACTCTGAACGTCCACAGATTACAGGAAGCCACCAGATGTGCTTCGGAAACTACTACTGGTGTCCCAGGAATCGATCAAAGCCTTGACACTTTGAGACATTACATCATGGAGAAAAGTCTGCATGGTGCCTGTTGTATTCGATCCCAATGCAACTTCTGTCTTTCATCAGAACTCTGAACGTCCACAGATTACAGGAAGCCTCCAGATGTGCTACGGAACCTACTACTGGTGTTAAAGGAATCGATCAAAGACTAGGCAGTTTGAGACATTACTCCCATGTAGAAAAGTCCTCATGGTGCCCGTCACATTCAATCCCGATGCAATTTCTGTCTTTCATCAAAACTCCGAACGTCCACAGATTACAGGAAGCCTCCTGATGTGCTTCGGAAACTATTACTGGTGTCCCAGGAATCGATCAAAGAGAACACAGTTTGAGACATTACTACCATGGAGAAAAGTCCGCATGGTGCCCGTTATATTCAATCCCGATGCAATTTCTGTCTTTCATCAAAACTCTGAACGGCCACAGATTACAGGAAGCCTCCAGATGTGCTTCGGAAACTACTACTGGTGTCCCAGGAAGCGATCAAAGATTAGACAGTTTGAGACATTACTCCCTAGGAGAAAAGTCCGCATGGTGCCCGTTATATTCAATCCCGATGCAATTTCTGTCCTTCATCAAAACTCTGAATGTCCACAGATTACAGGAAGCCTACAGATGTGCTTCGGAAACTACTACTGGTGTCCCAGGAATCGAACAAAGAGTAGACAGTTTGAGACATTACTCCCATGGAGACAAGTCTGCATGGTGCCCGTTATATTCAATACCGATGCAAATTCTGTCTTTCATCAAAAATCTGAACGTCCACAATTACAGGAAGCCTCAAGATGAGCTCCAGAAACTGCTACTGGTGTTCCAGGAATCGATCAAAGAGTAGAAAGTTTGAGACATAACTCCCATGGAGAAAAGTCCGCATCGTACCGTTATATGCAATCCCGATGCAATTTCTGTCTTTCATCATAACTCTGAACGTCCACAGATTACAGGAAGCCTCCAGATGTGCTTCGGAAACAACTACTGATGTTCCAGAAATCGATCAAAGAGGAGTCAGTTTGAGAAATTACTCCCATGGAGAAAAGTCCGCATGGTGCCTTTTATATTCAATCCCGATGAAATTTCTGTCTTTCATCAAATCTCTGAACGTCCACAGATTACATGAAGCCTCCAGATGTGCTTCGGAAACTACTACTGGTGTTACAGGAATCGATCAAAGAGTGGACAGTTTGAGACATTACTCCCATGGAGAAAAGTCCGCATGGTGCCCGATATATTCAATCCCGATGCAATTTCTCTCTTTCATCAAAACTATGAACGTCCACAGATTACAGGAAGCCTCCAGATGTGCTTCGGAAACTACTACTGGTGTTCCAGAAACCGATCAAAGAATAGACAGTTTGAGACATTACTCCATTGGAGAAAAGTCCTCATGGTGCCCGTTATATTCAATCCCGACGCAATTTCTCTCTTTCATCAAAACTCTGAACGTCCACAGATTACAGGAAGCCACCAGATGTGCTTCGGAAACTACTACTGGTGTCCCAGGAATCGATCAAAGCCTTGACACTTTGAGACATTACATCATGGAGAAAAGTCTGCATGGTGCCTGTTGTATTCGATCCCAATGCAACTTCTGTCTTTCATCAGAACTCTGAACGTCCACAGATTACAGGAAGCCTCCAGATGTGCTACGGAACCTACTACTGGTGTTAAAGGAATCGATCAAAGACTAGGCAGTTTGAGACATTACTCCCATGTAGAAAAGTCCTCATGGTGCCCGTCACATTCAATCCCGATGCAATTTCTGTCTTTCATCAAAACTCCGAACGTCCACAGATTACAGGAAGCCTCCTGATGTGCTTCGGAAACTATTACTGGTGTCCCAGGAATCGATCAAAGAGAACACAGTTTGAGACATTACTACCATGGAGAAAAGTCCGCATGGTGCCCGTTATATTCAATCCCGATGCAATTTCTGTCTTTCATCAAAACTCTGAACGGCCACAGATTACAGGAAGCCTCCAGATGTGCTTCGGAAACTACTACTGGTGTCCCAGGAAGCGATCAAAGATTAGACAGTTTGAGACATTACTCCCTAGGAGAAAAGTCCGCATGGTGCCCGTTATATTCAATCCCGATGCAATTTCTGTCTTTCATCAAAACTCTGAATGTCCACAGATTACAGGAAGCCTCCAGATGTGCTTCGGAAACTACTACTGGAGTTCCAGGAATCGATCAAAGAGTAGACAGTTTGAGAAATTACTCCCATAGAGAAAAGTCCGCATGGTGACCGTTATATTCAACCCCGATGCAATTTCTGTCTTTCATCAAAACTCTGAACGTCCACCGATTACAGGAAGCCTCCAGATGTGCTTCGGAAACTATTACTGGTGTCCCAGGAATCGATCAAAGAGTAGACAGTTTGAGACATTACTCCCATGGAGAAAAGTCCGCATGGTGCCCGTTATATTGGATCCCGATGCAACTTCTGTCTTTCATCAGAACTCTGAACGTCCCCAGATTACAGAAAGCCACCAGATGTGCTACGGAACCTACTACTGGTTTTCCAGGAATCGATCAAAGAGTAGGCAGTTTGAGACATTACTCCCATGGAGAAAAGTCCTCATGGTGCCCGTCACATTCAATCCCGATGCAATTTCTGTCTTTCATCAAAACTCTGAACGTCCACAGATTACAGGAAGCCTCCAGATGTGCTTCGGAAACAACTACTAGTGTCCCAGCAATCGATGAAAGAGTAGACAGTTTGAGACATTACTCCCATGGAGAAAAGTCCGCATGGTGCCCGTTATATTCAATCCCGATGCAATTTCTGTCTTTCATCAAAACTCTGAACGTCCACAGATTACAGGAAATCACCAGATGTGCTTCGGAAACTACTACTGGTGTTCCAGGAATCGATCAAAGAGTAGACAGTTTGAGATATTACTCCCATGGAGAAAAGTCCCCATGGTGTCCGTTATATTCAATCCCGATGCAATTTCTGTCTTTCATCCAAACTCTGAACGTCCACAGATTACAGGAAGAATCCAGATGTGCTTCGTAAACTACTACTGGTGTTCCAGAAATCGATCTAAGAGTAGACAGTTTGAGACATTACTCCCATGGAGAAAAGTCCGCATGGTGCCCGTTATATTAAACCACGATGCAATTTCTGCATTCATCAAAACTCTGAACGTCCACAGATTACAGGAAGCCTCCAGGTGTACTTCGTAAACTACTACTGGTGCCCCAGGAATCGATCAAAGAGTACACAGTTTGAGACATTACTCCCATAGAGAAAAGTCAGCATGGTGCCCGTTATATTCAATCCCGATGCAATTTCTGTCTTTCATCAAAACTCTGAACGTCCACAGGTTACAGGAAGCCACCAGATGTGCTTCGGAAACTACTACTGGTGTTCCAGGAATCGATCAAAGAGTAGACAGTTTGAGACATTACTCCCAGGGAGAAAAGTCCCCATGGTGCCCGTTATATTCAATCAAGATGCAATTTCTGTCTTTCATCAAAACTCTGAACGTCCACATATAACAGGAAGAATCCAGATGTGCTTCGGAAACTACTACTTTTGTCCCAGTAATCGATCAAAGAGTACACAGTTTGAGACATTACTCCCAGGGAGAAAAGTCCCCATGGTGCCCGTTATATTCAACCTCAATGCAATTTCTGTCTTTCATCAAAACTCTGAACGTCCACAGAATACAGGAAGCCTCCAGATGTGCTTCGGAAACTACTACTGGTGTTCCAGGAATCGATCAAAAAGTAGACAGTTTCAGATATTACTCCCATGGAGAAAAGTCCCCATGGTGCCCTTTATATTCAATCCCTATGCAATATCTGTCTTTCATCGAAACTCTGAACGTCCACAGATTACAGGAAGAATCCAGATGTGCTTCGGAAACTACTACTGGTGTTCCAGATCGATCAAAGAGTAGACAGTTTGAGACATTACTCCCATGGAGAATAGTCCGCATGGTTCCCGTTATATGCAATCCCGATGCAATTTCTGTCTTTCATCAAAACTCTGAACGTCCACAGATTAAAGGAAGTCTCCAGATATGCTTCGGAAACTACTACTGGTGTGTCAGGAATCGATCTAAGACTAGACAGTTTGAGACATTACTCCCATAGAGAAAAGTCCGCTTGGTGCCCGTTATATTCAATCGCGATGCAATTTCTGTCTTTCATCTAAACTCTGAACGTCCGCAGATAACAGGAAGCCTCCAGATGTGCTTCGGAAACTACTACTGGTGTTCCAGGAATCGAGCAAAGAGTAGACAGTTTGAGACATTACTCCCATGGAGAAAAGTCCGCATGCTGCCCGTTATATTCAGTCCCGAAGCAATTTCTGTCTTTCATCAAAACTCTGTACGTGCACAGATTACAGGAAGCCTCCAGAAGTGCTTCGGAAACTACTACTGGTGTCCCAGGAAGCGATCAAATCGTAGACAGTTTGAGACATTACCCCCATGTAGAAAAGTCCGCGTGGTGCCCGTTATATTAAACCACGATGCAATTTCTGCATTCATCAAAACTCTGAACGTCCACAGATTACAGGAAGCCTTTAGATGCGCTTCGGAAACCACTACTGGTGTCCCAGGAAGCGATCAAAGCGTAGACAGTTTGAGACATTACTCCCATGGAGATAAGTCCACATGGTGCCCGTTATATTAAACCCCGATGCAATTTCTATCTTTCATCAAAACTCTGAACGTCCACAGATTACAGGAAGCCTCCAGATGTGCTTTGGAAACTACTACTGGTGTTCCAGGTATCGATCAAAGGGTACACAGTTTGAGACATTACTCCCATGGAGAAAAGTCCGCATGGTGCCCGTTATATTCAATCCTGATGCAGTTTCTCTCTTTCATCAAAACTCTGAACGTCCACAGGTTACAGGAGGCGTCCAGATGTGCTTCGGAAACAGCTACTGGTGTCCCAGGAAGCGATCAAAGAGTAGACACTTTGAGACATTACTCCCATGGAGAAAAGTCCGCATGGTGTCCGTTATATATTCAATCCCGATGCAATTTCTGTCTTTCATCAAAACTCTGAACGTCCACAATTACATTAAGCCTCAAGATGTGCTCCAGAAACTGCTACTGGTGTTCCAGGAATCGATCAAAAAGAAGAAAGTTTGAGACATTACTCCCATTGAGAAAAGTCCGCATCGTACCGTTATATTCAATCCCGATGCAATTTCTGTCTTTCATCATAACTCTGAACGTCCACAGATTACTGGAAGCCTCCAGATGTGCTTCGGAAACTACTACTGGTGTTCCAGAAATCGATCAAAGAGTAGTCAGTTTGAGACATTACTCCCATGGAGAAAAGTCCACATGGTGCCCGTTATATTCAATCCCGAAGAAATTTCTGTCTTTCATCAAAACTCTGAACGTCCACAGATTACAGGAAGCCTCCAGATGTGCTTCGGAAACTACTACTGGTGTTCCAGAAACCGATCAAAGAATAGACAGTTTCAGACATTACTCCCATGGAGAAAAGTCCGCATGGTGCCCGTTATATTCAATCCCGATGCAATTTCTCTCTTTCATCAAAACTCTGAACGTCCACAGATTACAGGAAGCCTCCAGATGTGCTTCGGAAACTACTACTGGTGTCCCAGGAATCGATCAAAGCCTAGACACTTTGAGACATTACATCATTGAGAAAAGTCTGCATGGTGAATGTTGTATTCGATCCCAATGCAACTTCTGTCTTTCATCAGAACTCTGAACGTCCACAGATTACAGGAAGCCTCCAGATGTGCTACGGAACCTACTACTGGTGTTCCAGGAACCGATCAAAGAGTAGGCAGTTTGAGACATTACTCCCATGGAGAAAAGTCCTCATGGAGCCCGTCACATTCAATCCCGATGCAATTTCTGTCTTTCATCAAAACTCTGAACGTCCACAGATTATAGGAAGCCTCCAGATGTGCTTCGGAAACTATTACTGGTGTCCCAGAAATCGATCAAAGAGTACACAGTTTGAGACATTACTCCCATGGAGAAAAGTCCGCATGGTGACCGTTATATTCAATCCCGATGCAATTTCTGTCTTTCATCAAAACTCTGAACGTCCACAGATTACAGGAAGCCTCCAGATGTGCTTCGGAAACTACTACTGGTGTCCCAGGAAGCGATCAAATAGTAGACAGTTTGAGACATTACTCCCTAGGAGAAAAGTCCGCTTGGTGCCCGTTATATTCAATCCCGATGCAATTTCTGTCTTTCATCAAACCTCTGAACGTCCACAGATTACAGGAAGCCTCCAGATGTGCGTCGGAAACTACTACTGGTGTTCCATGAATCGTTCAAAGAGTAGACAGTTTGAGACAATACTCCCATGGAGAAAAGTCCGCATGGTGCCCGTTATATTCAATCCCGATGCAATATCTGTCTTTCATCAAAACTCTGAACGTCCACAATTACATTAAGCCTCAAGATGTGCTCCAGAAACTGCTACTGGTGTCCCAGGAATCGATCAAAGAGTAGAAAGTTTGAGACATTACCCCCATGTAGAAAAGTCCGCGTGGTGCCCGTTATATTAAACCACGATGCAATTTCTGCATTCATCAAAACTCTGAACGTCCACAGATTACAGGAAGCCTTTAGATGCGCTTTGGAAACTACTACTGGTGTCCCAGGAAGCGAACAAAGAGTAGACAGTTTGAGACATTACTCCCATGGAGAAAAGTCCACATGGTGCCCGTTATATTCAATAACGATGCAATTTCTGTCTTTCGTCAAAACTCTGAACGTCCACAGATTACAGGAAGCCTCCAGATGTGCTTCGGAAACTACTACTGGTGTCCCAGGAATCGATCAAAGAGAAGATAGTTTGAGACGTTACTCCCATGGAGAAAAGTCCGCATGGTGCCCGTTATATTCAATCCCGATGCAATTTCTGTCTTTCGTCAAAACTCTGAACGTCCACTGATTACAGGAAGCCTCCAGATGTGCTTCGGAAACTACTACTGGTGTCCCAGGAATCGATCAAAGAGAAGACAGTTTGAGACATTACTCCCATGGAGAAAAGTCCGCATGGTGCCCGTTATATTCAACCTCGATGCAATTTCTGTCTTTCATCAAAACTCTGAACGTCCACAGTTTACAGGAAGCCTCCAGATGTGCTTCGGAAGCTACTACTGGTGTTCTAGTAATCGATCAAAGAGTAGACAGTTTGAGACATTACTTCCAGGGAGAAAAGTCTCCATGGTGCCCGTTATATTCAATCCCGATGTAATTTCTGTCTTTCATCCAAACTCTGAACATCCACAGATTACAGGAAGAATCCAGATGTGCTTCGGAAACTACTGCTGGTGTCCCAGAAATCTATCTAAGAGTAGACAGTTTGAGACATTACTCCCATGGAGAAAAGTCCGCATGGTGCCCTTTATATTCAATCCCGATGAAATTTCTGTCTTTCATCAAAACTCTGAACGTCCACAGATTACAGGAAGTCTCCAGATATGCTTCGGAAGCTACTACTGGTGTGCCAGGAATCGATCACAGAGTAGAGAGTTTGAGACATTACTCCCACGGAGAAAAGTCCGCATGGTGCCCGTTATATTCAATCCTGATGCAATTTCTGTCTTTCATCAAAACTCTGAATGTCCACAATTTACAGGAAGCCTCCAGATGTGCTTCGGAAACTACTACTGGTGACCCAGGAATCGATCAAAGAGTAGACAGTTTGAGACATTACTCCCATGGAGAAAAGTCCGCATGGTGTCCGTTATATATTCAATCCCGATGCAATTTCTGTCTTTCATCAAACCTCTGAACGTCCACAGATTACAGGAAGCCTCCAGATGTGCTTCGGAAACTACTACTGGAGTGCCAGGAATCGATCAAAGAGTAGACAGTTTGAGACATAACTCCCATGGAGAAAAGTCCGCATGGTGCCCGTTATATTCAATCCCGATGCAATTCCTGTCCTTCATCAAAACTCTGAACGTCCACAGATTACAGGAAGCCTCCAGATGTGCTTCGGAAACTACTACTGGTGTCCCAGGAATCGATCAAAGAGTAGACAGTTTGAGACATTACTCCCATGGAGAAAAGTCCGCATGGTGCCCGTTATATTAAATCCCGATGCAATTTCTCTCTTTCATCAAAACTCTGAACGTCCACAGATTACAGGAAGCCTCCAGATGTGCTTCGGAAGCTACTACTGGTGTCCCAGGAATCGATCAAAGCCTAGACACTTTGAGACATTACATCATTGAGAAAAGTCTGCATGGTGAATGTTGTATTCGATCCCAATGCAACTTCTGTCTTTCATCAGAACTCTGAACGTCCACAGATTACAGGAAGCCTCCAGATGTGCTACGGAACCTACTACTGGTGTTCCAGGAACCGATCAAACAGTAGGCAGTTTGAGACATTATTCCCATGGAGAAAAGTCCTCATGGAGCCCGTCACATTCAATCCCGATGCAATTTCTGTCTTTCATCAAAACTCTGGACGTCCACAGATTATAGGAAGCCTCCCGATGTGCTTCGGAAACTATTACTGGTGTCCCAGAAATCGATCAAAGAGTACACAGTTTGAGACATTACTCCCATGGAGAAAAGTCCGCATGGTGACCGTTATATTCAATCCCGATGCAATTTCTGTCTTTCATCAAAACTCTGAACGTCCACAGATTACAGGAAGCCTCCAGATGTGCTTCGGAAACTACTACTGGTGTCCCAGGAAGCGATCAAATAGTAGACAGTTTGAGACATTACTCCCTAGGAGAAAAGTCCGCTTGGTGCCCGTTATATTCAATCCCGATGCAATTTCTGTCTTTCATCAAAACTCTGAACGTCCACAGATTACAGGAAGCCTCCAGATGTGCGTCGGAAACTACTACTGGTGTTCCGTGAATCGTTCAAAGAGTAGACAGTTTGAGACAATACTCCCATGGAGAAAAGTCCGCATGGTGCCCGTTATATTCAATCCCGATGCAATATCTGTCTTTCATCAAAACTCTGAACGTCCACAATTACATTAAGCCTCAAGATGTGCTCCAGAAACTGCTACTGGTGTCCCAGGAATCGATCAAAGAGTAGAAAGTTTGAGACATTACCCCCATGTAGAAAAGTCCGCGTGGTGCCCGTTATATTAAACCACGATGCAATTTCTTCATTCATCAAAACTCTGAACGTCCACAGATTACAGGAAGCCTTTAGATGCGCTTTGGAAACTACTACTGGTGTCCCAGGAAGCGAACAAAGAGTAGACAGTTTGAGACATTACTCCCATGGAGAAAAGTCCACATGGTGCCCGTTATATTCAATAACGATGCAATTTCTGTCTTTCGTCAAAACTCTGAACGTCCACAGATTACAGGAAGCCTCCAGATGTGCTTCGGAAACTACTACTGGTGTCCCAGGAATCGATCAAAGAGAAGATAGTTTGAGACGTTACTCCCATGGAGAAAAGTCCGCATGGTGCCCGTTATATTCAATCCCGATGCAATTTCTGTCTTTCGTCAAAACGCTGAACGTCCACTGATTACAGGAAGCCTCCAGATGTGCTTCGGAAACTACTACTGGTGTCCCAGGAATCGATCAAAGAGAAGACAGTTTGAGACATTACTCCCATGGAGAAAAGTCCGCATGGTGCCCGTTATATTCAACCTCGATGCAATTTCTGTCTTTCATCAAAACTCTGATCGTCCACAGTTTACAGGAAGCCTCCAGATGTGCTTCGGAAGCTACTACTGGTGTTCTAGGAATCGATCAAAGAGTAGACAGTTTGAGACATTACTTCCAGGGAGAAAAGTCTCCATGGTGCCCGTTATATTCAATCCCGATGTAATTTCATCTTTCATCCAAACTCTGAACATCCACAGATTACAGGAAGAATCCAGATGTGCTTCGGAAACTACTGCTGGTGTCCCAGAAATCTATCTAAGAGTAGACAGTTTGAGACATTACTCCCATGGAGAAAAGTCCTCATGGTGCCCTTTATATTCAATCCCGATGAAATTTCTGTCTTTCATCAAAACTCTGAACGTCCACAGATTACAGGAAGTCTCCAGATATGCTTCGGAAGCTACTACTGGTGTGCCAGGAATCGATCACAGAGTAGAGAGTTTGAGACATTACTCCCACGGAGAAAAGTCCGCATGGTGCCCGTTATATTCAATCCTGATGCAATTTCTGTCTTTCATCAAAACTCTGAATGTCCACAATTTACAGGAAGCCTCCAGATGTGCTTCGGAAACTACTACTGGTGACCCAGGAATCGATCAAAGAGTAGACAGTTTGAGACATTACTCCCATGGAGAAAAGTCCGCATGGTGTCCGTTATATATTCAATCCCGATGCAATTTCTGTCTTTCATCAAACCTCTGAACGTCCACAGATTACAGGAAGCCTCCAGATGTGCTTCGGAAACTACTACTGGAGTGCCAGGAATCGATCAAAGAGTAGACAGTTTGAGACATAACTCCCATGGAGAAAAGTCCGCATGGTGCCCGTTATATTCAATCCCGATGCAATTCCTGTCCTTCATCAAAACTCTGAACGTCCACAGATTACAGGAAGCCTCCAGATGTGCTTCGGAAACTACTACTGGTGTCCCAGGAATCGATCAAAGAGTAGACAGTTTGAGACATTACTCTCATGGAGAAAAGTCCGCATGGTGCCCGTTATATTCAATCCCGATGCAATTTCTGTCTTTCATCAAAACTCTGAACGTCCACAATTACATTAAGCCTCAAGATGTGCTCCAGAAACTGCTACTGGTGTTCCAGGAATCGATCAAAGAGTAGAAAGTTTGAAACATTACTCACATTGAGAAAAGTCCGCATCGTACCGTTATATTCAATCCCGATGCAATTTCTGTCTTTCATCATAACTCTGAACGTCCACAGATTACAGGAAGCCTCCTGATGTGCTTCGGAAACTACTACTGGTGTTCCAGAAATCGATCAAAGAGTAGTCAGTTTGAGACATTACTCCCATGGAGAAAAGTCCGCATGGTGCCCGTTATATTCAATCCCGATGAAATTTCTGTCTTTCATCAAAACTCTGAACGTCCACAGATTACAGGAAGCCTCCAGATGTGCTTCAGAAACTACTACTGGTGTTCCAGAAACCGATCAAAGAATAGACAGTTTCAGACATTACTCCCATGGAGAAAAGTCCGCATGGTGCCCGTTATATTCAATCCCGATGCAATTTCTCTCTTTCATCAAAACTCTGAACGTCCACAGATTACAGGAAGCCTCCAGATGTGCTTCGGAAACTACTACTGGTGTCCCAGGAATCGATCAAAGCCTAGACACTTTGAGACATTACATCATGGAGAAAATTCAGCATGGTGACTGTTGTATTCAATCCCAATGCAACTTCTGTCTTTCATCAGAACTCTGAACGTCCACAGATTATAGGAAGCCTCCAGATGTGCTACGGAACCTACTACTGGTGTTCCAGGAACGATCAAAGAGTAGGCAGTTTGAGACATTACTCCCATGGAGAAAAGTCCTCATGGTGCCCGTCACATTCAATCCCGATGCAATTTCTGTCTTTCATCAAAACTCTGAACGTCCACAGATTACAGGAAGCCTCCAGATGTGCTTCGGAAACTATTACTGGTGTCCCAGGAATCGATCAAAGAGTACACAGTTTGAGACATTACTCCCATGGAGAAAAGTCCGCATGGTGACCGTTATATTCAATCCCGATGCAATTTCTGTCTTTCATCAAAACTCTGAACGTCCACAGATTACAGGAAGCCTCCAGATGTGCTTCGGAAACTACTACTGGTGTCCCAGGAAGCGATCAAATAGTACACAGTTTGAGACATTACTCCCATGGAGAAAAGTCCGCATGGTGCCCGTTATATTCAACCTCGATGCAATTTCTGTCCTTCATCAAAACTCTGAACGTCCACAGTTTACAGGAAGCCTCCAGATGTGCTTCGGAAACTACTACTGGTGTTCTAGGAATCGATCAAAGAGTAGACAGTTTGAGACATTACTTCCAGGGAGAAAAGTCTCCATGGTGCCCGTTATATTCAATCCCGATGTAATTTCTGTCTTTCATCCAAACTCTGAACATCCACAGATTACAGGAAGAATCCAGATGTGCTTCGGAAACTACTGCTGGTGTCCCAGAAATCTATCTAAGAGTAGACAGTTTGAGACATTACTCCCATGGAGAAAAGTCCGCATGGTGCCCTTTATATTCAATCCCGATGAAATTTCTGTCTTTCATCAAAACTCTGAACGTCCACAGATTACTGGAAGTCTCCAGATATGCTTCGGAAGCTACTACTGGTGTGCCAGGAATCGATCACAGAGTAGAGAGTTTGAGACATTACTCCCACGGAGAAAAGTCCGCATGGTGCCCATTATATTCAATCCTGATGCAATTTCTGTCTTTCATCAAAACTCTGAATGTCCACAATTTACAGGAAGCCTCCAGATGTGCTTCGGAAACTACTACTGGTGACCCAGGAATCGATCAAAGAGTAGACAGTTTGAGACATTACTCCCATGGAGAAAAGTCCGCATGGTGCCCTTTATATTCAATCCCGATGAAATTTCTGTCTTTCATCAAAACTCTGAACGTCCACAGATTACAGGAAGTCTCCAGATATGCTTCGGAAGCTACTACTGGTGTGCCAGGAATCGATCACAGAGTAGAGAGTTTGAGACATTACTCCCACGGAGAAAAGTCCGCATGGTGCCCGTTATATTCAATCCTGATGCAATTTCTGTCTTTCATCAAAACTCTGAATGTCCACAATTTACAGGAGGCCTCCAGATGTGCTTCGGAAACTACTACTGGTGACCCAGGAATCGATCAAAGAGTAAACAGTTTGAGACATTACTCCCATGGAGAAAAGTCCGCATGGTGTCCGTTATATATTCAATCCCGATGCAATTTCTGTCTTTCATCATAACTCTGAACGTCCACAGATTACAGGAAGCCTCCAGATGTGCTTCGGAAACTACTACTGGTGTTCCAGAAATCGATCAAAGAGTAGTCAGTTTGAGACATTACTCCCATGGAGAAAAGTCCGCATGGTGCCCGTTATATTCAATCCCGATGAAATTTCTGTCTTTCATCAAAACTCTGAACGTCCACAGATTACAGGAAGCCTCCAGATGTGCTTCGGAAACTACTACTGGTGTTCCAGAAACCGATCAAAGAATAGACAGTTTCAGACATTACTCCCATGGAGAAAAGTCCGCATGGTGCCCGTTATATTCAATCCCGATGCAATTTCTCTCTTTCATCAAAACTCTGAACGTCCACAGATTACAGGAAGCCTCCAGATGTGCTTCGGAAACTACTACTGGTGTCCCAGGAATCGATCAAAGACTAGACACTTTGAGACATTACATCATGGAGAAAATTCTGCATGGTGACTGTTGTAATCAATCCCAATGCAACTTCTGTCTTTCATCAGAACTCTGAACGTCCACAGATTACAGGAAGCCTCCAGATGTGCTACGGAACCTACTACTGGTGTTCCAGGAACCGATCAAATAGTAGGCAGTTTGAGACATTACTCCCATGGAGAAAAGTCCTCATGGTGCCCGTCACATTCAATCCCGATGCAATTTCTGTCTTTCATCAAAACTCTGAACATCCACAGATTACAGGAAGCCTCCAGATGTGCTTCGGAAACTATTACTGGTGTCCCAGGAATCGATCAAAGAGTACACAGTTTGAGACATTACTCCCATGGAGAAAAGTCCGCATGGTGACCGTTATATTCAATCCCGATGCAATTTCTGTCTTTCATCAAAACTCTGAACGTCCACAGATTACAGGAAGCCTCCAGATGTGCTTCGGAAACTACTACTGGTGTCCCAGGAAGCGATCAAATAGTAGACAGTTTGAGACATTACTCCCTAGGAGAAAAGTCCGCTTGGTGCCCGTTATATTCAATCCCGATGCAATTTCTGTCTTTCATCAAAACTCTGAACGTCCACAGATTACAGGAAGCCTCCAGATGTGCTTCGGAAACTACTACTGGTGTTCCATGAATCGATCAAAGTGTAGACAGTTTGAGACATTACTCCCATGGAGAAAAGTCTGCATGGTGCCCGTTATATTCAATCCCGATGCAATATCTGTCTTTCATCAAAACTCTGAACGTCCACAATTACATTAAGCCTCAAGATGTGTTCCAGAAACTGCTACTGGTGTTCCAGGAATCGATTAAAGAGTAGAAAGTTTGAGACATTACTCCCATGGAGAAAAGTCCGCATCGTACCGTTATATTAAATCCCGATGCAATTTCTGTCTTTCATCATAACTCTGAACGTCCACAGATTACAGGAAGCCTCCAGATGTGCTTCGGAAACTACTACTGGTGTTACAGAAATCGATCAAAGAGTAGTCAGTTTGAGACATTACTCCCATGGAGAAAAGTCCGCATGGTGCCCGTTATATTCAATCCCGATGCAATTTCTCTCTTTCATCAAAACTCTGAACGTCCACAGATTACAGGAAGCCTCCAGATGTGCTTCGGAAACTACTACTGGTGTCCCAGGAATCGATCAAAGCCTAGACACTTTGAGACATTACATCATGGAGAAACGTCTGCATGGTGAATCTTATATTCGATCCCAATGCAACTTCTGTCTTTCATCAGAACTCTGAACGTCCACAGATTACAGGAATCCTCCAGATGTGCTACGGAACCTACTACTGGTGTTCCAGGAACCGATCAAAGAGTAGGCAGTTTGAGACTTTACTCCCATGGAGAAAAGTCGTCATGGTGCCCGTCACATTCAATCCCGATGCAATTTCTGTCTTTCATCAAAACTCTGAACGTCCACAGATTACAGGAAGCCTCCAGATGTGCTTCGGAAACTATAACTGGTGTCCCAGGAATCGATCAAAGAGTACACAGTTTGAGACATTACTCCTATGGAGAAAAGTCCGCATGTTGCCCGTTATATAATAAATCCCTTTGCAATTTCTGTCTTTCATCGAAACTTTGAACGTCCACAGATTACAGGAAGCCTCCAGATGTTCTTCGGAAACTACTACTGGTTTCCCAGGAATCGATCAAAGCCTAAACACTTTGAGACATTACATCATGGAGAAAAGTCTGCATGGTGCCTGTTGTATTCGATCCCGATGCAACTTCTGTCTTTCATCAGAACTCTGAACTTCCACAGATTACAGAAAGCCACCAGATGTGCTACGGAACCTACTACTGGTGTTCCAGGAATCGATCAAAGAGTAGGCAGTTTGAGACATTACTCCTATCGAGAAAAGTCCTTGTGGTGCCCGTCACATTCAATCCCAATGCAATTTCTGTCTTTCATCAAAACTCTGAACGTCCACAGATTACAGGAAGCCTCCAGATGTGCTTCGGAAACTATTACTGGTGTCCCAGGAATCGATCAAAGAGTACACAGTTTGAGACATTACTCCCATGGAGAAAAGTCCGCATGGTGCCCGTTATATTCAATCCCGATGCAATTTCTGTCTTTCATCAAAACTCTGAACGTCCACAGATTACAGGAAGCCTACAGATGTGCTTCGGAAACTACTACTGGTGTCCCAGGAATCGATCAAAGCCTAAACACTTTGAGACATTACATCATGGAGAAAAGTCTGCATGGTGAATGCTGTATTCGATCCCAATGCAACTTCTGTCTTTCATCAAAACTCTGAACGTCCACAGATTACAGGAAGCCTCCAGATGTGCTACGGAACTTACTACTGGTGTTCCAGGAACCGATCAAAGAGTAGGCAGTTTGAGACATTACTCCCATGGAGAAAAGACCTCATGGTGCCCGTCACATTCAATCCCGATGCAATTTCTGTCTTTCATCAAAACTCTGAACGTCCACAGATTACAGGAAGCCTCCAGATGTGCTTCGGAAACTATTACTGGTGTCCCAGGAATCGATCGAAGTGTACACAGTTTGAGACATTACTCCCTAGGAGAAAAGTCCGCATGGTGCCCGTTATATTCAATCCCGATGCAATTTCTGTCTTTCATCAAAACTCTGAACGTCCACAGATTACAGGAAGCCTACAGATGTGCTTCGGAAACTACTACTGGTGTTCCTGGAATCGATCAAAGAGTAGACAGTTTGAGACATTACTCCCATGGAGAAAAGTCCGCATGGTGCCCGTTATATTCAACCCCGATGCAATTTCTGTCTTTCATCAAAACTCTGAACGTCCACAGATTACAGGAAGCCTCCAGATGTGCTTCGGAAACTACTACTGGTGTCCCAGGAATCGATCAAAGCCTAAACACTTTGAGACATTACATCATGTAGAAAAGTCCGCATGGTGCCCGTTATATTCAATCCCGATGCAATTTCTGTCTTTCATCAAAACTCTGATCGTCCACAATTACAGGAAGCCTCCAGATGTGCTTCGGAAACTACTACTGGTGTTCCAGGAATCGATCAAATAGTAGACAGTTTGAGACATTACTCCCAGGGAGAAAAGTCCGCATGGTGCCGGATATATTCAATCCTGATGCAATTTCTGTCTTTCATCAAAACTATGAACGTCCACAGATTACAGGAAGCCTCCAGATGTGCTTCGGAAACTACTACTGGTGTTCCAGAAACCGATCAAAGAATATACAGTTTCAGACATTACTCCATTGGAGAAAAGTCCTCATGGTGCCCGTTATATTCAATCCCGATGAAATTTCTCTCTTTCATCAAAACTCTGAACGTCCACAGATTACAGGAAGCTTAAAGATGTGCTTCGGAAACTACTACTGGTGACCCAGGAATCGATCAAAGCCTAGACACTTTGAGACATTACATCATGGAGAAAAGTCTGCATGGTGCATGTTGTATTCGATCCCAATGTAACTTCTGTCCTTCATCAGAACTCTGAACGTCCACAGATTACAGGAAGCCTCCAGATGTGCTACGGAACCTACTACTGGTGTTCCAGGAACCGATTAAAGAGTAGGCAGTTTGAGACATTACTCCCATGGAGAAAAGTCATCATGGTGCCCGTCACATTCAATCCCGATGCAATTTCTGTCTTTCATCAAAACTCTGAACGTCCACAGATTACAGGAAGCCTCCAGATGTGCTTCGGAAACTACTACTGGTGACCCAGGAATCGATCAAATCCTAGACACTTTGAGACATTACATCATGGAGAAAAGTCTGCATGGTGAATGTTGTATTCCATCCCAATGTAACTTCTGTCCTTCATCAGAACTCTGAACGTCCACAGATTACAGGAAGCCTCCAGATGTGCTACGGAACCTACTACTGGTGTTCCAGGAACCGATCAAAGAGTAGGCAGTTTGAGACATTACTCCCATGGAGAAAAGTCATCATGGTGGCCGTCACATTCAATCCCGATGCAATTTCTGTCTTTCATCAAAACTCTGAACGTCCACAGATTACAGGAAGCCTCCAGATGTGCTTCGGAAACTACTACTGGTGTCCCAGGAATCGATCAAAGCCTAAACACTTTGAGACATTACATCATGGAGAAAAATCTGCATTGTGCCTGTTGTATTCGATCCCGATGCAATTTCTGTCTTTCATCAAAACTCTGAACGTCCACAGATTACAGGAAGACTCCAGATGTGCTTCGGAAACTACTACTGGTGTCCCAGGAATCGATCAAAGCCTAAACACTTTGAGACATTACATCATGGAGAAAAGTCTGCATTGTGCCTGTTGTATTCGATCCCGATGCAATTTCTGTCTTTCATCAAAACTCTGAACGTCCACAGATTACAGGAAGCCTCCAGATGTGCTACGGAACCTACTACTGGTGTTCCAGGAACCGATCAAAGAGTAGGCAGTTTGAGACATTACTCCCATGGAGAAAAGTCATCATGGTGCCCGTCACATTCAATCCCGATGCAATTTCTGTCTTTCATCAGAACTCTGAACGTCCACGGATTACAGGAAGCCTCCAGATGTGCTACGGAACCTACTACTGGTGTCCCAGGAACCGATCAAAGAGTAGGCAGTTTGAGACATTACTCCCATGGAGAAAAGTCATCATGGTGCCCGTCACATTCAATCCCGATGCAATTTCTGTCTTTCATCAAAACTCTGAACGTCCACAGATCACAGGAAGCCTCCAGATGTGCTTCGGAAACTACTACTGGTGTCCCAGGAAGCGATCAAATAGTAGACAGTTTGAAACATTACTCCCTAGGAGAAAAGTCCGCATGGTGCCCGTTATATTCAATCCCGATGCAATTTCTGGCTTTCATCAGAACTCTGAACGTCCACAGATTACAGGAAGCCTCCAGATGTGCTACGGAATCTGTTCCAGGAACCGATCAAAGAGTAGGCAGTTTGAGACATTACTCCCATGGAGAAAAGTCATCATGGTACCCGTCACATTCAATCCCGATGCAATTTCTGTCTTTCATCAATACTCTGAACGTCCACAGATTTCAGGAAGCCTCCAGATGTGCTTCGGAAACTACTACTGGTGACCCAGGAACCGATCAAAGCCTATACACTTTGAGACATTACATCATGGAGAAAAGTCTGCATGGTGAATGTTGTATTCGATCCCAATGCAACTTCTGTCTTTCATCAGAACTCTGAACGTCCACAGATTACAGGAAGCCTCCAGATGTGCTACGGAACCTACTACTGGTGTTCCAGGAACCGATCAAAGAGTAGGCAGTTTGAGACATTACTCCCATGGAGAAAAGACCTCATGGTGCCCGTCACATTCAATCCCGATGCAATTTCTGTCTTTCATCAAAACTCTGAACGTCCACAGATTACAGGAAGCCTCCAAATGTGCTTCGGAAACTATTACTGGTGTCCCAGGAATCGATCAAAGAGTACACAGTTTGAGACATTACTCCCATGGAGAAAAGTCCGCATGGTGCCCGTTATATTCAATCCCGATGCAATTTCTGTCTTTCATCAAAACTCTGAACGTCCACAGATTACAGGAAGACTCCAGATGTGCTTCGGAAACTACTACTGGTGTCCCAGGAATCGATCAAAGCCTAAACTCTTTGAGACATTACATCATGGAGAAAAGTCTGCATGGTGAATGTTGTATTCGATCCCAATGCAACTTCTGTCTTTCATCAGAACTCTGAACGTCCACATATTACAGGAAGCCTCCAGATGTGCTACGGAACCTACTACTGGTGTTCCAGGAACCGATCAAAGAGTAGGCAGTTTGAGACATTACTCCCATGGAGAAAAGTCATCATGGTGCCCGTCACATTCAATCCCGATGCAATTTCTGTCTTTCATCAAAACTCTGAACGTCCACAGATTACAGGAAGCCTCCAGATGTGCTTCGGAAACTACTACTGGTGTCCCAGGAAGCGATCAAATAGTAGACAGTTTGAAACATTACTCCCTAGGAGAAAAGTCCGCATGGTGCCCGTTATATTCAATCCCAATGCAATTTCTGTCTTTCATCAGAACTCTGAACGTCCACAGATTACAGGAAGCCTCCAGATGTGCTACGGAATCTACTACTGGTGTTCCAGGAACCGATCAAAGAGTAGGCAGTTTGAGACATTACTCCCATGGAGAAAAGTCATCATGGTACCCGTCACATTCAATCCCGATGCAATTTCTGTCTTTCATCAATACTCTGAACGTCCACAGATTTCAGGAAGCCTCCAGATGTGCTTCGGAAACTACTACTGGTGACCCAGGAATCGATCAAAGCCTATACACTTTGAGACATTACATCATGGAGAAAAGTCTGCATGGTGAATGTTGTATTCGATCCCAATGCAACTTCTGTCTTTCATCAGAACTCTGAACGTCCACAGATTACAGGAAGCCTCCAGATGTGCTACGGAACCTACTACTGGTGTTCCAGGAACCGATCAAAGAGTAGGCAGTTTGAGACATTACTCCCATGGAGAAAAGTCATCATGGTGCCCGTCACATTCAATCCCGATGCAATTTCTGTCTTTCATCAAAACTCTGAACGTCCACAGATTACAGGAAGCCTCCAGATGTGCTTCGGAAACTACTACTGGTGTCCCAGGAATCGATCAAAGCCTAAACACTTTGAGACATTACATCATGGAGAAAAGTCTGCATGGTGCCTGTTGTATTCGATCCCGATGCAACTTCTGTCTTTCATCAGAACTCTGAATGTCCACAGATTACAGAAAGCCACCAGATGTGCTACGGAACCTACTACTGGTGTTCCAGGAATCGATCAAAGAGTAGGCAGTTTGAGACATTACTCCCATCGAGAAAAGACCTCATGGTGCCCGTCACATTCAATCCCGATGCAATTTCTGTCTTTCATCAAAACTCTGAACGTCCACAGATTACAGGAAGCCTCCAGATGTGCTTCGGAAACTATTACTGGTGTCCCAGGAATCGATCAAAGAGTACACAGTTTGAGACATTACTCCCATGGAGAAAAGTCCGCATGGTGCCCGTTATATTCAATCCCGATGCAATTTCTGTCTTTCATCAAAACTCTGAACGTCCACAGATTACAGGAAGACTCCAGATGTGCTTCGGAAACTACTAATGGTGTCCCAGGAATCGATCAAAGCCTAAACTCTTTGAGACATTACATCATGGAGAAAAGTCTGCATGGTGAATGTTGTATTCGATCCTAATGCAACTTCTGTCTTTCATCAGAACTCTGAACGTCCACAGATTACAGGAAGCCTCCAGATGTGCTACGGTACCTACTACTCTTGTTCCAGGAACCGATCAAAGAGTAGGCAGTTTGAGACATTACTCCCATGGAGAAAAGTCCTCATGGTGCCCGTCACATTCAATCCCGATGCAATTTCTGTCTTTCATCAAAACTCTGAACGTCCACAGATTACAGGAAGCCTCCAGATGTGCTTCGGAAATTACTACTGGTGTCCCAGGAATCGATCAAAGCCTAGACACTTTGAGACATTACATCATGGAGAAAAGTTTGCATGGTGAATGTTGTATTCGATCCCAATGCAACTTCTGTCTTTCATCAGAACTCTGAACGTCCACGGATTACAGGAAGCCTCCAGATGTGCTTCGGAAACTACTACTGGTGTTCCAGGAATCGATCAAATAGTAAACAGTTTGAGACATTACTCCCATGGAGATAAGTCCGCATGGTGACCGATATATTCAATCCCGATGCAATTTCTGTCTTTCATCAAAACTATGAACGTCCACAGATTACAGGAAGCCTCCAGATGTGCTTCGGAAACTACTACTGGTGTTCCAGAAACCGATCAAAGTATAGACAGTGTCAGACATTACTCCCATGGAGAAAAGTCCGCATGGTGCCCGTTATATTCAATCCCGATGCAATTTCTGTCTTTCATCAAAACTCTGAACGTCCACAATTACATTAAGCCTCAAGATGTGCTCCAGAAACTGCTACTGGTGTTCCAGGAATCGATCAAAGTGTAGAAAGTTTGAGACATTACTCCCATTGAGAAAAGTCCGCATCGTACCGTTATATTCAATCCCGATGCAATTTCTGTCTTTCATCATAACTCTGAACGTCCACAGATTACAGGAAGCCTCCAGATGTGCTTCGGAAACTACTACTGGTGTTCCAGAAATCGATCAAAGAGTAGTCAGTTTGAGACATTACTCCCATGGAGAAAAGTCCGCATGGTGCCCGTTATATTCAATCCCGATGAAATTTCTGTCTTTCATCAAAACTCTGAACGTCCACAGATTACAGGAAGCCTCCAAATGTGCTTCGGAAACTACTACTGGTGTTCCAGAAACCGATCAAAGAATAGACAGTTTCAGACATTACTCCCATGGAGAAAAGTCCGCATGGTGCCCGTTATATTCAATCCCGATGCAATTTCTCTCTTTCATCAAAACTCTGAACGTCCACAGATTACAGGAAGCCTCCAGATGTGCTTCGGAAACTACTACTGGTGTCCCAGGAATCGATAAAAGCCTAGACACTTTGAGACATTACATCATGGAGAAAATTCTGCATGGTGAATGTTGTATTCGATCCCAATGCAACTTCTGTCTTTCATCAGAACTCTGAACGTCCACAGATTACAGGAAGCCTCCAGATGTGCTACGGAACCTACTACTGGTGTTCCAGGAACCGATCAAAGAGTAGACAGTTTGAGACATTACTCCCATGGAGAAAAGTCCTCATGGTGCCCGTCACATTCAATCCCGATGCAATTTCTGTCTTTCATCATAACTCTGAACGTCCACAGATTACAGGAAGCCTCCAGATGTGCTTCGGAAACTATTACTGGTGTCCCAGGAATCGATCAAAGAGTACACAGTTTGAGACATTACTCCCATGGAGAAAAGTCCGCATGGTGACCGTTATATTCAATCCCGATGCAATTTCTGTCTTTCATCAAAACTCTGAACGTCCACAGATTACAGGAAGCCTCCAGATGTGCTTCGGAAACTACTACTGGTGTCCCAGGAAGCGATCAAATAGTAGACAGTTTGAGACATTACTCCCTAGGAGAAAAGTCCGATTGGTGCCCGTTATATTCAATCCCGATGCAATTTCTGTCTTTCATCAAAACTCTGAACGTCCACAGATTACAGGAAGCCTCCAGATGTGCTTCGGAAACTACTACTGGTGCTCCATGAATCGATCAAAGTGTAGACAGTTTGAGACATTACTCCCATGGAGAAAAGTCCGCATGGTGCCCGTTATATTCAATCCCGATGCAATATCTGTCTTTCATCAAAACTCTGAACGTCCACAATTACATTAAGCCTCAAGATGTGCTCCAGAAACTGCTACTGGTGTTCCAGGAATCGATCAAAGAGTAGATAGTTTGAGACATTACTCCCATGGAGAAAAGTCCGCAACGTACCGTTATATTCAATCCCGATGCAATTTCTGTCTTTCATCATAACTCTGAACGTCCACAGATTACAGGAAGCCTCCAGATGAGCTTCGGAAACTACTACTGGTTTTCCAGAAATCGATCAAAAAGTAGTCAGTTGAGACATTACTCCCATGGAGAAAAGTCCGCATGGTGCCCGTTATATTCAATCCCGATGAAATTTCTGTCTTTCATCAAAACTCTGAACGTCCACAGATTACAGGAAGCCTCCAGATGTGCTTCGGAAACTACTACTGGTGTTCCAGAAACCGATCAAAGAATAGACAGTTTCAGACATTACTCCCATGGAGAAAAGTCCGCATAATGCCCGTTATATTCAATCCCGATGCAATTTCTCTCTTTCATCAAAACTCTGAACGTCCACAGATTACAGGAAGCCTCCAGATGTGCTTCGGAAACTACTACTGGTGTCCCAGGAATCGGTCAAAGCCTAGACACTTTGAGACATTACATCATGGAGAAACGTCTGCATGGTGAATGTTGTATTCAATCCCAATGCAACTTCTGTCTTTCATCAGAACTCTGAACGTCCACAGATTACAGGAAGCCTCCAGATGTGCTACGGAACCTACTACTGGTGTTCCAGGAACCGATCAAAGAGTAGGCAGTTTGAGACTTTACTCCCATGGAGAAAAGTCCTCATGGTGCCCGTCACATTCAATCCCGATGCAATTTCTGTCTTTCATCAAAACTCTGAACGTCCACAGATTACAGGAAGCTTCCAGATGTGCTTCGGAAACTATTACTGGTGTCCCAGGAATCGATCAAAGAGTACACAGTTTGAGACATTACTCCCATGGAGAAAAGTCCGCATGTTGCCCGTTATATAATAAATCCCGCTGCAATTTCTGTCTTTCATCAAAACTTTGAACGTCCACAGATTACAGGAAGCCTCCAGATGTGCTTCGGAAACTACTACTGGTTTCCCAGGAATCGATCAAAGCCTAAACACTTTGAGACATTACATCATGGAGAAAAGTCTGCATGGTGCCTGTTGTATTCGATCCCGATGCAACTTCTGTCTTTCATCAGAACTCTGAACGTCCACAGATTACAGAAAGCCACCAGATATGCTACGGAACCTACTACTGGTGTTCCAGGAATCGATCAAAGATTACACAGTTTGAGACATTACTCCCATGGAGAAAAGTCCGCATGGTGCCCGTTATATTCAATCCCGATGCAATTTCTGTCTTTCATCAAAACTCTGATCGTCCACAGATTACAGGAAGCCTACAGATGTGCTTCGGAAACTACTACTGGTGTCCCAGGAATCGATCAAAGCCTAAACACTTTGAGACATTACATCATGGAGAATAGTCTGCATGGTGAATGTTGTATTCGATCCCAATGCAACTTCTGTCTTTCATCAAAACTCTGAACGTCCACAGATTACAGGAAGCCTCCAGATGTGCTACGGAACCTACTACTGGTGTTCCAGGAACCGATCAAAGAGTAGGCAGTTTGAGACATTACTCCCATGGAGAAAAGTCCTCATGGTGCCCGTCACATTCAATCCCGATGCAATTTCTGTCTTTCATCAAAACTCTGAACGTCCACAGATTACAGGAAGCCTCCAGATGTGCTTCGGAAACTATTACTGGTGTCCCAGGAATCGATCGAAGAGTACACAGTTTGAGACATTACTCCCTAGGAGAAAAGTCCGCATGGTGCCCGTTATATTCAATCCCGATGCAATTTCTGTCTTTCATCAAAACTCTGAACGCCCACAGATTACAGGAAGCCTACAGATGTGCTTCGGAAACTACTACTGGTGTTCCTGGAATCGATCAAAGAGTAGACAGTTTGAGACATTACTCCCATGGAGAAAAGTCCGCATGGTGCCCGTTATATTCAACCCCGATGCAATTTCTGTCTTTCATCAAAACTCTGAACGTCCACAGATTACAGGAAGCCTCCAGATGTGCTTCGGAAACTACTACTGGTGTCCCAGGAATCGATCAAAGCCTAAACACTTTGAGACATTACATCATGGAGAAAAGTCCGCATGGTGCCCGTTATATTCAATCCCGATGCAATTTCTGTCTTTCATCAAAACTCTGAACGTCCACAATTACAGGAAGCCGCAAGATGTGCTCCAGAAACTGCTACTGGTGTTCTAGGAATCGATCAAAGAGTAGAATGTTTGAGACATTACTCCCATGGAGAAAAGTCCGCATCGTACCGTTATATTCAATCCCGATGCAATTTCTGTCTTTCATCATAACTCTGAACGTCCACAGATTACAGGAAGCCTCCAGATGTGCTTCGGAAACTACTACTGGTGTTCCAGAAATCGATCAAAGAGTAGTCAGTTTGAGACATTACTCCCATGGAGAAAAGTCCGCATGGTGCCCGTTATATTCAATCCCGATGAAATATCTGTCTTTCATCAAAACTCTGAACGTCCACGGATTACAGGAAGCCTCCAGATGTGCTTCGGAAACTACTACTGGTGTTCCAGGAATCGATCAAATAGTAGACAGTTTGAGACATTACTCCCAGGGAGAAAAGTCCGCATGGTGCCCGATATATTCAATCCCGATGCAATTTCTGTCTTTCATCAAAACTATGAACGTCCACAGATTACAGGAAGCCTCCAGATGTGCTTCGGAAACTACTACTGGTGTTCCAGAAACCGATCAAAGAATAGACAGTTTCAGACATTACTCCCATGGAGAAAAGTCCGCATGGTGCCCGTTATATTCAATCCCGATGAAATTTCTCTCTTTCATCAAAACTCTGAACGTCCACAGATTACAGGAAGCCTCCAGATGTGCTTCGGAAACTACTACTGGTGACCCAGGAATCGATCAAAGCCTAGACACTTTGAGACATTACATCATGGAGAAAAGTCTGCATGGTGAATGTTGTATTCGATCCCAATGCAACTTCTGTCTTTCATCAGAACTCTGAACGTCCACAGATTACAGGAAGCCTCCAGATGTGCTACGGAACCTACTACTGGTGTTCCAGGAACCGATCAAAGAGTAGGCAGTTTGAGACATTACTCCCATGGAGAAAAGTCATCATGGTGCCCGTCACATTCAATCCCGATGCAATTTCTGTCTTTCATCAAAACTCTGAACGTCCACAGAGTACAGGAAGCCTCCAGATGTGCTTCGGAAACTACTACTGGTGTCCCAGGAAGCGATCAAATAGTAGACAGTTTGAGACATTACTCCCTAGGAGAAAAGTCCGCATGGTGCCCGTTATATTCAATCCCGATGCAATTTCTGTCTTTCATCAAAACTTTGAACGTCCACAAATTACAGGAAGCCTCCAGATGTGCTTCGGTAACTACTACTGGTGTCAGAGGAATCGATCAAAGCCTAAACACTTTGAGACATTACATCATGGAGAAAAGTCTGCATGGTGAATGTTGTATTCGATCCCGATGCAACTTCTGTCTTTCATCAGAACTCTGAACGTCCACAGATTACAGAAAGCCACCAGATGTGCTACGGAACCTACTACTGGTGTTCCAGGAATCGATCAAAGAGTAGGCAGTTTGAGACATTACTCCCATCGAGAAAAGACCTCATGGTGCCCGTCACATTCAATCCCGATGCAATTTCTGTCTTTCATCAAAACTCTGAAAGTCCACAGATTACAGGAAGACTCCAGATGTGCTTCGGAAACTACTACTGGTGTCCCAGGAATCGATCAAAACCTAAACTCTTTGAGACATTACATCATGGAGAAAAGTCTGCATGGTGAATGTTGTATTCGATCCCAATGCAACTTCTGTCTTTCATCAGAACTCTGAACGTCCGCGGATTACAGGAAGCCTCTAGATGTGCTTTGGAAACTACTACTGGTGTTCCAGGAATCGATCAAATAGTAGACAGTTTGAGACATTACTCCCATGGAGATAAGTCCGCATGATGACCGATATATTCAATCCCGATGCAATTTCTGTCTTTCATCAAAACTATGAACGTCCACAGATTACAGGAAGCCTCCAGATGTGCTTCGGAAACTACTACTGGTGTTCCAGATACCGATCAAAGTATAGACAGTTTCAGACATTACTCCCATGGAAAAAAGTCCGCATGGTGCCCGTTATATTCAATCCCGATGAAATATCTGTCTTTCATCAAAACTCTGAACGTCCACGGATTACAGGAAGCCTCCAGATGTGCTTCGGAAACTACTACTGGTGTTCCAGGAATCGATCAAATAGTAGACAGTTTGAGACATTACTCCCAGGGAGAAAAGTCCGCATGGTGCCCGATATATTCAATCCCGATGCAATTTCTGTCTTTCATCAAAACTATGAACGTCCACAGATTACAGGAAGCCTCCAGATGTGCTTCGGAAACTACTACTGGTGTTCCAGAAACCGATCAAAGAATAGACAGTTTCAGACATTACTCCCATGGAGAAAAGTCCGCATGGTGCCCGTTATATTCAATCCCGATGAAATTTCTCTCTTTCATCAAAACTCTGAAAGTCCACAGATTACAGGAAGCCTCCAGATGTGCTTCGGAAACTACTACTGGTGTCCCAGGAAGCGATCAAATAGTAGACAGTTTGAGACATTACTCCCTAGGACAAAAGTCCGCATGGTGCCCGTTATATTCAATCCCGATGCAATTTCTGTCTTTCATCAAAACTCTGAACGTCCACAAATTACAGGAAGCCTCCAGATGTGCTTCGGAAACTATTACTGGTGTCCCAGGAATCGATCAAAGAGTACACAGTTTGAGACATTACTCCCATGGAGAAAAGTCCGCATGGTGCCCGTTATATTCAATCCCGATGCAATTTCTGTCTTCATCAAAACTCTGAACGTCCACAGATTACAGGAAGAATCCAGATGTGCTTCGGAAACTACTACTGGTGTCCCAGGAATCGATCAAAGCCTAAACTCTTTGAGACATTACATCATGGAGAAAAGTCTGCATGGTGAATGTTGTATTCGATCCCAATGCAACTTATGTCTTTCATCAGAACTCTGAACGTCCACGGATTACAGGAAGCCTCCAGATGTGCTTCGGAAACTACTACTGGTGTTCCAGGAATCGATCAAATAGTAGACAGTTTGAGACATTACTCCCATGGAGATAAGTCCGCATGGTGACCGATATATTCAATCCCGATGCAATTTCTGTCTTTCATCAAAACTATGAACGTCCACAGATTACAGGAAGCCTCCGATGTGCTTCGGAAACTACTACTGGTGTTCCAGAAACCGATCAAAGTATAGACAGTTTCAGACATTACTCCCATGGAGAAAAGTCCGCATGGTGCCCGTTATATTCAATCCCGATAAAATTTCTCTCTTTCATCAAAACTCTGAACGTCCACAGATTACAGGAAGCCTCCAGATGTGCTTCGGAAACTACTACTGGTGTCCCAGGAATCGATCAAAACCTAGACACTTTGAGACATTACATCATGGAGAAAAGTCTGCTTGGTGAATGTTGTATTCGATCCCAATGCAACTTCTGTCTTTCATCAGAACTCTGAACGTCCACAGATTACAGGAAGCCTCCAGATGTGCTACGGAACCTACTACTGGTGTTCCAGGAACCGATCAAAGAGTAGACAGTTTGAGACATTACTCCCATGGAGAAAAGTCATCATGGTGCCCGTCACATTCAATCCCGATGCAATTTCTGTCTTTCATCAAAACTCTGAACGTCCACAGATTACAGGAAGCCTCCAGATGTGCTTCGGAAACTACTACAGGTGTCCCAGGAAGCGATCAAATAGTAGACAGTTTGAGACATTACTCCCTAGGAGAAAAGTCCGCATGGTGCCCGTTATATTCAATCCCGATGCAATTTCTGTCTTTCATCAAAACTCTGAACGTCCACAAATTACAGGAAGCCTCCAGATGTGCTTCTGAAACTACTACTGGTGTTCCAGGAATCGATCAAAAAGTAGACAGTTTGAGACATTACTCCCATGGAGAAAAGTCCGCATGGTGCCCGTTATATTCAACCCCGATGCAATTTCTGTCTTTCATCAAAACTTTGAATGTCCACTGATTACAGGAAGCCTCCAGATGTGCTTCGGAAACTACTACTGGTGTCCCAGGAATCGATCTAAACCTAGACACTTTGAGACATTACATCATGGAGAAAAGTCTGCTTGGTGAATGTTGTATTCGATCCCAATGCAACTTCTGTCTTTCATCAGAACTCTGAACGTCCACAGATTACAGGAAGCCTCCAGATGTGCTACGGAACCTACTACTGGTGTTCCAGGAACCGATCAAAGAGTAGACAGTTTGAGACATTACTCCCATGGAGAAAAGTCATCATGGTGCCCGTCACATTCAATCCCCATGCAATTTCTGTCTTTCATCAAAACTCTGAACGTCCACAGATTACAGGAAGCCTCCAGATGTGCTTCGGAAACTACTACAGGTGTCCCAGGAAGCGATCAAATAGTAGACAGTTTGAGACATTACTCCCTAGGAGAAAAGTCCGCATGGTGCCCGTTATATTCAATCCCGATGCAATTTCTGTCTTTCATCAAAACTCTGAACGTCCACAAATTACAGGAAGCCTCCAGATGTGCTTCGGAAACTATTACTGGTGTCCCAGGAATCGATCAAAGAGTACACAGTTTGAGACATTACTCCCATGGAGAAAAGTCCGCATGGTGCCCGTTATATTCAATCCCGATGCAATTTCTGTCTTTCATCAAAACTCTGAACGTCCACAGATTACAGGAAGAATCCAGATGTGCTTCGGAAACTACTACTGGTGTCCCAGGAATCGATCAAAGCCTAAACTCTTTGAGACATTACATCATGGAGAAAAGTCTGCATGGTGAATGTTGTATTCGATCCCAATGCAACTTATGTCTTTCATCAGAACTCTGAACGTCCACGGATTACAGGAAGCCTCCAGATGTGCTTCGGAAACTACTACTGGTGTTCCAGGAATCGATCAAATAGTAGACAGTTTGAGACATTACTCCCATGGAGATAAGTCCGCATGGTGACCGATATATTCAATCCCGATGCAATTTCTGTCTTTCATCAAAACTATGAACGTCCACAGATTACAGGAAGCCTCCGATGTGCTTCGGAAACTACTACTGGTGTTCCAGAAACCGATCAAAGTATAGACAGTTTCAGACATTACTCCCATGGAGAAAAGTCCGCATGGTGCCCGTTATATTCAATCCCGATGCAATTTCTGTCTTTCATCAAAACTCTGAACGTCCACAGATTACAGGAAGCCTCCAGATGTGCTTCGGAAACTACTACAGGTGTCCCAGGAAGCGATCAAATAGTAGACAGTTTGAGACATTACTCCCTAGGAGAAAAGTCCGCATGGTGCCCGTTATATTCAATCCCGATGCAATTTCTGTCTTTCATCAAAACTCTGAACGTCCACAAATTACAGGAAGCCTCCAGATGTGCTTCTGAAACTACTACTGGTGTTCCAGGAATCGATCAAAAAGTAGACAGTTTGAGACATTACTCCCATGGAGAAAAGTCCGCATGGTGCCCGTTATATTCAACCCCGATGCAATTTCTGTCTTTCATCAAAACTTTGAATGTCCACTGATTACAGGAAGCCTCCAGATGTGCTTCGGAAACTACTACTGGTGTCCCAGGAATCGATCAAAACCTAGACACTTTGAGACATTACATCATGGAGAAAAGTCTGCTTGGTGAATGTTGTATTCGATCCCAATGCAACTTCTGTTTTTCATCAGAACTCTGAACGTCCACAGATTACAGGAAGCCTCCAGATGTGCTACGGAACCTACTACTGGTGTTCCAGGAACCGATCAAAGAGTAGACAGTTTGAGACATTACTCCCATGGAGAAAAGTCATCATGGTGCCCGTCACATTCAATCCCCATGCAATTTCTGTCTTTCATCAAAACTCTGAACGTCCACAGATTACAGGAAGCCTCCAGATGTGCTTCGGAAACTACTACAGGTGTCCCAGGAAGCGATCAAATAGTAGACAGTTTGAGACATTACTCCCTAGGAGAAAAGTCCGCATGGTGCCCGTTATATTCAATCCCGATGCAATTTCTGTCTTTCATCAAAACTCTGAACGTCCACAAATTACAGGAAGCCTCCAGATGTGCTTCTGAAACTACTACTGGTGTTCCAGGAATCGATCAAAAAGTAGACAGTTTGAGACATTACTCCCATGGAGAAAAGTCCGCATGGTGCCCGTTATATTCAACCCCGATGCAATTTCTGTCTTTCATCAAAACTTTGAATGTCCACTGATTACAGGAAGCCTCCAGATGTGCTTCGGAAACTACTACTGGTGTCCCAGGAATCGATCAAAGCCTAAACACTTTGAGACATTACATCATGGAGAAAAGTCTGCATGGTGCCTGTTGTATTCGATCCCGATGCAACTTCTGTCTTTCATCAGAACTCTGAACGTCCACAGTTTACAGAAAGCCACCAGATGTGCTACGGAACCTACTACTGGTGTTCCAGGAATCGATCAAAGAGTAGGCAGTTTGAGACATTACTCCCATCGAGAAAAGTCCTCATGGTGCCCGTCACATACAATCCCGATGCAATTTCTGTCTTTCATCAAAACCCTGAACGTCCACAGATTACAGGAAGCCTCCAGATGTGCTTCGGAAACTATTACTGGTGTCCCAGGACGCGATCAAAGAGTACACAGTTTGAGACATTACTCCCATGGAGAAAAGTCCGCATGGTGCCCGTTATATTCAATCCCGATGCAATTTCTGTCTTTCATCAAAACTCTGAACGTCCACAGATTACAGGAAGCCTCCAGATGTGCTTCGGAAACTACTACTGGTGTCCCAGGAATCGATCAAAACCTAGACACTTTGAGACATTACATCATGGAGAAAAGTCTGCTTGGTGAATGTTGTATTCGATCCCAATGCAACTTCTGTCTTTCATCAGAACTCTGAACGTCCACAGATTACCGGAAGCCTCCAGATGTGCTACGGAACCTACTACTGGTGTTCCAGGAACCGATCAAAGAGTAGGCAGTTTGAGACATTACTCCCATGGAGAAAAGTCATCATGGTGCCCGTCACATTCAATCCCGATGCAATTTCTGTCTTTCATCAAAACTCTGAACGTCCACAGATTACAGGAAGCCTCCAGATGTGCTTCGGAAACTACTACAGGTGTCCCAGGAAGCGATCAAATAGTAGACAGTTTGAGACATTACTCCCTAGGAGAAAAGTCCGCATGGTGCCCGTTATATTCAATCCCGATGCAATTTCTGTCTTTCATCAAAACTCTGAACGTCCACAAATTACAGGAAGCCTCCAGATGTGCTTCTGAAACTACTACTGGTGTTCCAGGAATCGATCAAAAAGTAGACAGTTTGAGACATTACTCCCATGGAGAAAAGTCCGCATGGTGCCCGTTATATTCAACCCCGATGCAATTTCTGTCTTTCATCAAAACTTTGAATGTCCACTGATTACAGGAAGCCTCCAGATGTGCTTCGGAAACTACTACTGGTGTCCCAGGAATCGATCAAAGCCTAAACACTTTGAGACATTACATCATGGAGAAAAGTCTGCATGGTGCCTGTTGTATTCGATCCCGATGCAACTTCTGTCTTTCATCAGAACTCTGAACGTCCACAGTTTACAGAAAGCCACCAGATGTGCTACGGAACCTACTACTGGTGTTCCAGGAATCGATCAAAGAGTAGGCAGTTTGAGACATTACTCCCATCGAGAAAAGTCCTCATGGTGCCCGTCACATACAATCCCGATGCAATTTCTGTCTTTCATCAAAACCCTGAACGTCCACAGATTACAGGAAGCCTCCAGATGTGCTTCGGAAACTATTACTGGTGTCCCAGGACGCGATCAAAGAGTACACAGTTTGAGACATTACTCCCATGGAGAAAAGTCCGCATGGTGCCCGTTATATTCAATCCCGATGCAATTTCTGTCTTTCATCAAAACTCTGAACGTCCACAGATTACAGGAAGCCTCCAGATGTGCTTCGGAAACTACTACTGGTGTCCCAGGAATCGATCAAAACCTAGACACTTTGAGACATTACATCATGGAGAAAAGTCTGCTTGGTGAATGTTGTATTCGATCCCAATGCAACTTCTGTCTTTCATCAGAACTCTGAACGTCCACAGATTACCGGAAGCCTCCAGATGTGCTACGGAACCTACTACTGGTGTTCCAGGAACCGATCAAAGAGTAGGCAGTTTGAGACATTACTCCCATGGAGAAAAGTCATCATGGTGCCCGTCACATTCAATCCCGATGCAATTTCTGTCTTTCATCAAAACTCTGAACGTCCACAGATTACAGGAAGCCTCCAGATGTGCTTCGGAAACTACTACAGGTGTCCCAGGAAGCGATCAAATAGTAGACAGTTTGAGACATTACTCCCTAGGAGAAAAGTCCGCATGGTGCCCGTTATATTCAATCCCGATGCAATTTCTGTCTTTCATCAAAACTCTGAACGTCCACAAATTACAGGAAGCCTCCAGATGTGCTTCTGAAACTACTACTGGTGTTCCAGGAATCGATCAAAAAGTAGACAGTTTGAGACATTACTCCCATGGAGAAAAGTCCGCATGGTGCCCGTTATATTCAACCCTGATGCAATTTCTGTCTTTCATCAAAACTTTGAATGTCCACAGATTACAGGAAGCCTCCAGATGTGCTTCGGAAACTACTACTGGTGTCCCAGGAATCGATCAAAGCCTAAACACTTTGAGACATTACATCATGGAGAAAAGTCTGCATGGTGCCTGTTGTATTCGATCCCGATGCAACTTCTGTCTTTCATCAGAACTCTGAACGTCCACAGATTACAGAAAGCCACCAGATGTGCTACGGAACCTACTACTGGTGTTCCAGGAATCGATCAAAGAGTAGGCAGTTTGAGACATTACTCCCATCGAGAAAAGTCCTCATGGTGCCCGTCACATACAATCCCGATGCAATTTCTGTCTTTCATCAAAACTCTGAACGTCCACAGATTACAGGAAGCCTCCAGATGTGCTTCGGAAACTATTACTGGTGTCCCAGGACGCGATCAAAGAGTACACAGTTTGAGACATTACTCCCATGGAGAAAAGTCCGCATGGTGCCCGTTATATTCAATCCCGATGCAATTTCTGTCTTTCATCAAAACTCTGAACGTCCACAGATTACAGGAAGCCTCCAGATGTGCTTCGGAAACTACTACTGGTGTCCCAGGAATCGATCAAAGCCTAAACACTTTGAGACATTACATCATGGAGAAAAGTCTGCATGGTGAATGTTGTATTCGATCCCAATGCAACTTCTGTCTTTCATCAGAACTCTGAACGTCCACAGATTACAGGAAGCCTCCAGATGTGCTACGGTACCTACTACTCTTGTTCCAGGAACCGATCAAAGAGTAGGCAGTTTGAGACATTACTCCCAAGGATAAAAGTCCTCATGGTGCCCGTCACATTCAATCCCGATGCAATTTCTGTCTTTCATCAAAACTCTGAACGTCCACAGATTACAGCAAGCCTCCAGATGTGCTTCGGAAACTACTACTGGTGTTCCAGGAATCGATCAAAGAGTAGACAGTTTGAGTCATTACTCCCATGGAGAAAAGTCCGCATGGTGCCCGTAATATTCAACCCCGATGCAATTTCTGTCTTTCATCAAAACTCTGAACGTCGACAGATTACAGGAAGCCTCCAGATGTGCTTCGGAAACTATTACTGGTGTCCAAGGAATCGATCAAAGAGTACACAGTTTGAGACTTTACTCCCATGGAGAAAAGTCCGCATGGTGCCCGTTATATTCAATCCCGATGCAATTTCTGTCTTTCATCAAAACTCTGAACGTCCACAGATTACAGGAAATCTCCAGATGTGCTTCGGAAACTACTACTGGTGTTCCAGGAATCGATCAAAGATTAGACAGTTTGAGACATTACTCCCGGTGAGAGAAGCCAGAATGGTGCCCGTTATATTCAATCCCGATGCAATTTCTGTCTTTCATCAAAACTCTGAGCGTCCACAGATTACAGGAAGTATCCAGATGTGCTTCGGAAACTACTACTGGTGTCCCAGGAATTGATCAAAGAGTAGACAGTTTGAGACATTACTCCCATGGAGAAAAGTCCGCATGGTGCCCGTTATATTCAATCCCGATGCAATTTCTGTCTTTCATCAAAACTCTGAACGTCCACAATAACAGGAAGCCGCAAGATGTGCTCCAGAAACTGCTACTGGTGTTCCAGGAATCGATCAAAGAGTAGAATGTTTGAGACATTACTCCCATGGAGAAAAGTCCGCATCGGACCGTTATATTCAATCCCGATGCAATTTCTGTCTTTCATCATAACTCTGAACGTCCACAGATTTCAGGAAGCCTCCAGATGTGCTTTGGAAACTACTACTGGTGTTCCAGAAATCGAACAAAGAGTAGTCAGTATGAGACATTACTCCCATGGAGATAAGTCCGCATGGTGCCCGTTATTTTTAATCCTGACGAAATTTCTGTCTTTCATCAAAACTCTGAACGTCCACAGATTACAGGAAGCCTCCACATGTGCTTCGGAAACTACTACTGGTGTCCCAGGAATCGATCCAAACCTAGACACTTTGAGACATTACATCATGGAGAAAAGTCTGCTTGGTGAATGTTGTATTCGATCCCAATGCATCTTCTGTCTTTCATCAGAACTCTGAACGTCCACAGATTACAGGAAGCCTCCAGATGTGCTTCGGAAACTACTACTGGTGTTCCAGAAATCGATCAAAGAGTAGTCAGTTTGAGACATTACTCCCATGGAGAAAAGTCCGCATGGTGCCCGTTATATTCAATCCAGATGCAATTTCTGCCTTTCATCAAAACTCTGAACGTCCACAGATTACAGGAAGCCTCCAGATGTGCTACGGAAACTACCACTGGTGTTCCAGGAAACGAGCAAAGAGTAGACAGTTTGAGACTTTACTCCCATGGAGAAAAGTCCGCATGGTGCCCGTTATATTCAATCCCGATGCAATTTCTGTCTTTCATCAAAACTCTGAACGTCCACAGATTACAGGAAGCCTCCAGATGTTCTTCGGAAACTACTACTGGTGTTGCAGAAATCTATCAAAGAGTAGATAGTTTGAGACATTTCTCCCATGGAGAAAAGTCGGCATGGTGCCCGTTATATTCAATCCCGATGCAATTTCTGTCTTTCATCAAAACTCTGAACGTCCACAGATTACAGGAAGCCTCCAGATGTGCTTCAACAACTACTACTTGTGTCCCAGGAATCGATCGAAGAGTACATAGTTTGAGACATTACTCCCATGGAGAAAAGTCCGCATGGTGACCGTTATATTCAATCCCGATGCAATTTCTCTCTTTCATCAAAACTCTGAACGTCCACAGATTACAGGAAGCCTCCAGATGTGCTTCGGAAGCTACTACTGGTGTTCCAGAAATCGATCAAAGAGTAGACAGTCTGAGACATTACTCCCAGGGAGAAAAGTCCCCATGGTGCCCGTTATATTCAATCAAGATGCAATTTCTGTCTTTCATCAAAACTCTGAACGTCCAAAATTAACAGGAAGAATCCAGATGTGCTTCGGAAACTACTACTGGTGTCCCAGTAATCGATCAAATAGTGCACAGTTTGAGACATTACTCCCATGGAGAAAAGTCCGCATGGTGCCCGTTATATTCAATCCCGATGCAATTTCTGTCTTTCACCAAAACTCTGAACGTCCACAGATTACAGGAAGCCTCCAGATGTACTTCGTAAACTACTACTTGTGTCCCAGAAATCGATCAAAGAGTACACAGTTTGAGACATTACTCCCATGGAGAAAAGTCCGCATGTTGCCCGTTATATTCAATCCCGATGCAATTTCTGTCTTTCATCAAAACTCTGAACGTCCACAGATTACAGGAAGCCTCCAGATATGCTTCGGAAACTACTACTGGTGTTCCAGGAATCGATCAAAGAGTAGTCAGTTTGTGACATTACTCAAATGGAGAAAAGTCCGCATGGTGCCCGTTATATTCAATCCCGATGCAATTTCTGTCTTTCATCAATACTCTGAACGTGCACAGTTTACAGGAAGCGTCCAGATGTGCTTCGGAAACTACTACTGGTGTCCCAGGTAGCGATCAAAGAGTAGACAATTTGAGACATTACTCCCATGGAGAAAAGTCCGCATGGTGCCCGTTATATTCAATCCCGATGCAGTTTCTGTGTTTCATCAAAACTCTGAACGTCCACAGATTTCAGGAAGCCTCCAGATGTGCTTCGGAAACTACTAATGGAGTGCCAGGAATCGATCAAAGAGTAGACAGTTTGAGACATTACTCCCATGGAGAAAAGTCCGCATGGTGCCCGTTATATTCAATCCCGATGCAATATCTGTCTTTCATCAAAACTCTGAACGTCCACAGATTACAGGAAGCCTCCAGATGTTCTTCGGAAACTACTACTGGTGTTGCAGAAATCTATCAAAGAGTAGATAGTTTGAGACATTTCTCCCATGGAGAAAAGTCGGCATGGTGCCCGTTATATTCAATCCCGATGCAATTTCTGTCTTTCATCAAAACTCTGAACGTCCACAGATTACAGGAAGCCTCCAGATGTGCTTCAACAACTACTACTTGTGTCCCAGGAATCGATCGAAGAGTACATAGTTTGAGACATTACTCCCATGGAGAAAAGTCCGCATGGTGACCGTTATATTCAATCCCGATGCAATTTCTCTCTTTCATCAAAACTCTGAACGTCCACAGATTACAGGAAGCCTCCAGATGTGCTTCGGAAGCTACTACTGGTGTTCCAGAAATCGATCAAAGAGTAGACAGTCTGAGACATTACTCCCAGGGAGAAAAGTCCCCATGGTGCCCGTTATATTCAATCAAGATGCAATTTCTGTCTTTCATCAAAACTCTGAACGTCCAAAATTAACAGGAAGAATCCAGATGTGCTTCGGAAACTACTACTGGTGTCCCAGTAATCGATCAAATAGTGCACAGTTTGAGACATTACTCCCATGGAGAAAAGTCCGCATGGTGCCCGTTATATTCAATCCCGATGCAATTTCTGTCTTTCACCAAAACTCTGAACGTCCACAGATTACAGGAAGCCTCCAGATGTACTTCGTAAACTACTACTTGTGTCCCAGGAATCGATCAAAGAGTACACAGTTTGAGACATTACTCCCATGGAGAAAAGTCCGCATGTTGCCCGTTATATTCAATCCCGATGCAATTTCTGTCTTTCATCAAAACTCTGAACGTCCACAGATTACAGGAAGCCTCCAGATATGCTTCGGAAACTACTACTGGTGTTCCAGGAATCGATCAAAGAGTAGTCAGTTTGTGACATTACTCAAATGGAGAAAAGTCCGCATGGTGCCCGTTATATTCATCCTCGATGCAATTTCTGTCTTTCTTCAAAACTCTAAACGTCCACAGATTACAGGAAGCCTCCAGATGTGCTTCGGAAACTACAACTGGTGTTCCAGGTATCGATCAAAGAGTAGACAGTTTGAGACATTACTCCCACGGAGAAAAGTCCCCATGGTGCCCGTTATATTCAATCCCGCCGCAATTTCTTTCTTTCATCAAAACTCTGAAAGTCCAAAGACTTCAGGATGCCTCCAGATGTGCTTTGGAAACTACTACTGGTGTTCCAGGAATCGACCAAAGAGTAGACAGCTTGAGACATTACTACCATGGAGAAAAGTCCGCATGGTGCCCGTTACATTCAATCCCGATGCAATTTCTGTCTTTCATCAAAAATCTAAACGTCCACAGACTACAGGAAGCCTCCAAATGTGCTTCGGAAACTACTACTGGTGTTCCAGGAATCGATCAAAGAGTAGACAGTTTGAGACATTACTCCCATGGAGAAAAGTCCTCATGGTGCCTGTTATATTCAATCCCGATGCAATTTCTGTCTTTCATCAAAACTCTGAACGTCCACAGATTACAGGAAGCCTCCAGATGTGCTTCGGAAACTACTACTGGTGTCCCAGGAATCGATCAAAGAGTAGACAGTTTGAGACATTACTCCGATGGAGAAAAGTCCGCATGGTGCCCGTTATATTCAATCAAGATGCAATTTCTGTCTTTCATCAAAACTCTGAACATCCACAGATAACAGGAAGAATCCAGATGTGCTTCGGAAACTACTACTGGTGTCCCAGTAATCGATCAAAGAGTACACAGTTTGAGACACTACTCCCATGGAGAAAAGTCCGCATGGTGCCCGTTATATTCATCCTCGATGCATTTTCTGTCTTTCATCAAAACTCTGAACGTCCACAGATTACAGGAAGCCTCCAGATGTGCTTCGGAAACTACAACTGGTGTTCCAGGAATCGATCAAAGAGTAGACAGTTTGAGACATTACTCCCAAGGAGAAAAGTCCCAATGGTGCCCGTTATATTCAATCCCGATGCAATTTCTTTCTTTCATCAAAACTCTGAACCTCCAAAGACTTCAGGAAGCCTCCAGATGTGCTTTGGAAACTACTACTGGTGTTCCAGGCATCGACCAAAGAGTAGACAGCTTGACCCATTACTACCATGGAGAAAAGTCCGCATGGTGCCCGTTACATTCAATCCCGATGCAATTTCTGTCTTTCATCAAAACTCTGAACGTCCACAGGTTACAGGAAGCCTCCAGATGTGCTTCGGAAACTTCTACTGGTGTTCCAGGAATCGATCAAAGAGTAGACAGTTTGAGACATTACTCCCACGGAGAAAAGTCCTCATGGTGCCTGTTATATTCAATCCCGATGCAATTTCTGTCTCTCATCAAAACTCTGAACGTCCACAGATTACAGGAAGCCTCCAGACGTGCTTCGGAAACTACTACTGGTGTCCCAGGAATCGATCAAAGAGTAGACAGTTTGAGACATTACTCCCATGGAGAAAAGTCCGCATAGTGCCCGTTATATTCAATCCCGATGCAATTTCTGTCTTTCATCAAAACTCTGAACGTCCACAGATTACAGGAAGCCTCCAGATGTGCTTCGGAAACTACAACTGGTGTTCCAGGAATCGATCAAAGAGTAGACAGTTTGAGACATTACTCCCAAGGAGAAAAGTCCCAATGGTGCCCGTTATATTCAATCCCGATGCAATTTCTTTCTTTCATCAAAACTCTGAACCTCCAAAGACTTCAGGAAGCCTCCAGATGTGCTTTGGAAACTACTACTGGTGTTCCAGGCATCGACCAAAGAGTAGACAGCTTGACCCATTACTACCATGGAGAAAAGTCCGCATGGTGCCCGTTACATTCAATCCCGATGCAATTTCTGTCTTTCATCAAAACTCTGAACGTCCACAGGTTACAGGAAGCCTCCAGATGTGCTTCGGAAACTTCTACTGGTGTTCCAGGAATCGATCAAAGAGTAGACAGTTTGAGACATTACTCCCACGGAGAAAAGTCCTCATGGTGCCTGTTATATTCAATCCCGATGCAATTTCTGTCTTTCATCAAAACTCTGAACGTCCACAGATTACAGGAAGCCTCCAGACGTGCTTCGGAAACTACTACTGGTGTCCCAGGAATCGATCAAAGAGTAGACAGTTTGAGACATTACTCCCATGGAGAAAAGTCCGCATAGTGCCCGTTATATTCAATCCCGATGCAATTTCTGTCTTTCATCAAAACTCTGAACGTCCACAGATTACAGGATGCCTCCAGATGTGCTTCCGAATCTACTACTGGTGTTCCAGAAATCGATCAAAGAGTAGACAGTTTGAGAAATTTCTCCCATGGAGAAAAGTCCGCATGGTGCCCGTTATATTCAATCCCGATGCAATTTCTGTCTTTCATCAAAACTCTGAACGTATACAGATTACAGAATGCCTCCAGATGTACTTCGGAAACTACTACTTGTGTCCCAGGAATCGATCAAAGAGTACACAGTTTGAGACATTACTTCCATGGGGAAAAGTCCGCATGGTGCCCGTTATATTCAATCCCGATGCAATTTCTCTCTCTCATCTAAACTCTGAACGTCCACAGATTACAGGAAGCCTCCAGATGTGCTTCGGAAACTACTACTGGTGTTACAGGAATCGATCAAATAGTAGACAGTTAGAGACATTACTCAAATGGAGAAAAGTCCGCATGGTGCCCGTCATATTCAACCTCGATGCAATTTCTGTCTTTCATCAAAACTCTGAACGTCCACAGATTACAGGAAGCCTCCAGATGTGCTTCGGAAACTACAACTGGTGTTCCAGGAATCGATCAAAGAGTAGACAGTTTGAGACATTACTCCCAGGGAGAAAAGTCCGCATGGTGCCCGTTATATTCAATCCCGAAGCAATTTCTGTCTTTCATCAAACTCTGAACGTCCACAGATTCCAGGAGGCCTCCAGATGTGCTTTGGGAACTACTACTGGTGTTCCAGGAATCGATCAAAGAGTAGACAGTTTGAGACATTACTCCCATGGAGAGAAGTCCTCATGGTGGCCGTTATTTTCAATAGCGATGCAATTTCTGTCTTTCATCAAAACTCTGAACGTCCACAGATTACAGGAAGCCTCCAGATGTGCTTCGGAAACTACTACTGGTGTCCCAGGAATCGATCAAAGAGTAGACAGTTTGAGACATTACTACCATGGAGAAAAGTCCGCATGGCGCCCGTTACATTCAATCCCGATGCAATTTCTGTCTTTCATCAAACTCTGAACGTCCACAGATTCCAGGAGGCCTCCAGATGTGCTTTGCAAACTACTACTGGTGTTCCAGGAATCGACCAAAGAGTAGACAGCTTGAGACATTACTACCATGGAGAAAAGTCCGCATGGCGCCCGTTACATTCAATCCCGATGCAATTTCTGTCTTTCATCAAAACTCTGAACGTCCACAGATTACAGGAAGCCTCCATATGTGCTTCGGAAACTACTACTGGTGTTCCAGGAATCGATCAAAGAGTAGACAGTTTGAGACATTACTCCCATGGAGAAAAGTCCTCATGGTGCCTGTTATATTCAACCCCGATGCAATTTCTGTCTTTCATCAAAACTCTGAACGTCCACAGATTACAGGAAGCCTCCAGATGTGCTTCGGAAACTACAACTGGTATTCCAGGAATCGATCAAAGAGTAGACAGTTTGAGACATTACTCCCAGGGAGAAAAGTCCGCATGGTGCCCGTTATATTCAATCCCGAAGCAATTTCTGTCTTTCATCAAACTCTGAACGTCCACAGATTCCAGGGAGCCTCCAGATGTGCTTCGGAAACTACTACTGGTGTTCCAGGAATCGATCAAAGAGTAGACAGTTTGAGACATTACTCCCTAGGAGAAAAGTCCGCATGGTGCCCGTTATTTTCAATAGCGATGGAATTTCTGTCTTTCATCAAAACTCTGAACGTCCACAGGTTACAGGAAGCATCCAGATGTGCTTCGGAAACTACTACTGGTGTCCCAGGAATCGATCAAAGTGTAGACAGTTTGAGATATTACTCCCATGGAGAAAAGTCCGCATGGTGCCCGCAATATTCAATCCCGATGCAATTTCTGTCTTTCATCAAACTTCTGAACGTCCACAGATTACAGGAAGCCTCCAGATGTGCTTCGGAAACTACTACTGGTGTTCCAGGAATCGATCAAAGAGTAGACAGTTTCAGACATTACTCCCAGGGAGAAAAGTCCGCATGGTGCCCGTTATATTCAATCCCGAAGCAATTTCTGTCTTTCATCAAACTCTGAACGTCCACAGATTCCAGGAAGCCTCCAGATGTGCTTTGGGAACTACTACTGGTGTTCCAGGAATCGATCAAAGAGTAGACAGTTTGAGACATTACTCCCATGGAGAAAAGTCCTCATGGTGCCCGTTATTTTCAATAGCGATGCAATTTCTGTCTTTCATCAAAACTCTGAACGTCCACAGATTACAAGAAGCCTCCAGATGTGCTTCGGAAACTACTACTGGTGTCCTGGGAATCGATCAAAGAGTAGACAGTTTGAGACATTACTCCCATGCAGAAAAGTCCGCATGGTGCCCGCAATATTCAATCCCGATGCAATTTCTGTCTTTCATCAAACTTCTGAACGTCCACAGATTACAGGAAGCCTCCAGATGTGCTTCGGAAACTACTACTGGTGTCCCAGGAATCGATCAAAGAGTAGACAGTTTGAGACATTACTCCCATGGAGAAAAGTCTTCATGGTGCCCGTTATTTTCAATAGCGATGCAATTTCTGTCTTTCATCATAACTCTGAACGTCCACAGGTTACAGGAAGCCTCCAGATGTGCTTCGGAAACTACTACTGGTGTCCCAGGAATCGATGAAAGAGTAGACAGTTTGAGACATTAATCCCATGCAGAAAAGTCCGCATGGTGCCCGTTATATTCAATCCCGATGCAATTTCTGTCTTTCATCAAAACTCTGAACGTCCACAGATTACAGGAAGCCTCCAGATGTGCTTCGGAAACTACTACTGGTGTCCCAGGAAGCGATCAAAGAGTAGACAGTTTGAGACATTACTCCCTAGGAGAAAAGTCTGCATGGTGCCCGTTAAATTCATCCCCGATGCAATTTCTGTCTTTCATCAAAACTCTGAGATTACAGGAAGTCTCCAGATGTGCTTCGGAAACTACTACTTGTGTCCCAGGAATCGATCAAAGAGTAGACAGTTTGAGACATTACTCCCATGGAGAAAAGTCCGCATGGTGCCCGTTATATTCAATCCCGATGCTATTTCTTTCTTTCATCAAAACTCTGAACGTCCACTGATTACAGGAAGCCTCCAGATGTGCTTCGGAAACTACTACTGGTGTCCCAGGAAGCGATCAAAGAGTAGACAGTTTGAGACATTACTCCCTAGGAAAAAAGTCCGCTTGGTGCCCGTTATATTCAATCCCGATGCAATTTCTGTCTTTCATCAAAACTGAGCGTCCACAGCTTACAGGAAGTCTCCAGATGTGCTTCGGAAACTACTACTTGTGTCCCAGGAATCGATCAAAGAGTAGACAGTTTGAGACATTACTCCCATGGAGAAAAGTCCGCATGGTGCCCGTTATAATCAACCCCGATGCAATTTCTGTCTTTCATCAAAACTCTGAACGTCCACAGATTACAGGATGACTCCAGGTGTGCTTCGGAAACTACTACTAGTGTTCCAGGAATCGATCAAAGAGTAGACAGTTTGAGACATTACTCCCATGAGAAAAGTCCTCATGGTGCCCGATATTTTCAATAGCGATGCAATTTCTGTCTTTCATCAAAACTCTGAACGTCCACAGATTACAGGAAGCCTCCAGATGTGCTTCGGAAACTACTACTGGTGTTACAGGAATCGATCAAATAGTAGACAGTTAGAGACATTACTCAAATGGAGAAAAGTCCGCATGGTGCCCGTTATATTCAACCTCGATGCAATTTCTGTCTTTCATCAAAACTCTGAACGTAGACAGATTACAGGAAGCCTCCAGATGTGCTTCGGAAACTACAACTGGTGTTCCAGGAATCGATCAAAGTGTAGACAGTTTGAGACATTACTCCCAGGGAGAAAAGTCCGCATGGTGCCCGTTATATTCAATCCCAAAGCAATTTCTGTCTTTCATCAAACTCTGAACGTCCACAGATTCCAGGAAGCCTCCAGATGTGCTTTGGGAACTACTACTGGTGTTCCAAGAATCGATCAAAGAGTAGACAGTTTGAGACATTACTCCCATGGAGAAAAGTCCTCATGGTGCCCGTTATTTTCAATAGCGATGCAATTTCTGTCTTTCATCAAAACTCTGAACGTCCACAGGTTACAGGAAGCCTCCAGATGTGCTTCGGAAACAACTACTGGTGTCCCAGGAATCGATCATAGAGTTGACAGTTTGAGACATTACTCCCATGCAGAAAAGTCCGCATGGTGCCCGTTATATTCAATCCCGATGCAATTTCTGTCTTTCATCAAAACTCTGAACGTCCACAGATTACAGGAAGCCTCCAGATGTGCTTCGGAAACTACTACTGGTGTTCCAGGAATCGATCAAATATTAGACAGTTTGAGACATTACTCGCATGAAGAAAAGTCCTCATGGTGCCCGTTATTTTCAATAGCGATGCAATTTCTGTCTTTCATCAAAACTCTGAACGTCCACAGGTTACAGGAAGCATCCAGATGTGCTTCGGAAACTACTACTGGTGTCCCAGGAATCGATCAAAGAGTAGACAGTTTGAGATATTACTCCCATGGAGAAAAGTCCGCATGGTGAACGCTATATTCAATCCCGATGCAATTTCTGTCTTTCATCAAACTTCTGAACGTCCACAGATTACAGGAAGCCTCCAGATGTGCTTCGGAAACTACTGCTGGTGTCCCAGGAATCGATCAAAGAGTAGACAGTTTGAGACATTACTCCCATGGAGAAAAGTCCGCATGGTGCCCGTTATATTCAATCCCAATGCAATTTCTGTCTTTCATAAAAACTCTGAACGTCCACAGATTACAGGAAGCCTCCAGATGTGCTTCGGAAACTACTACTTGTGTCCCAGGAATCGATCAAAGAGTAGACAGTTTGAGACATTACTCCCATGGAGAAAAGTCCGCATGGTGCCTGTTATATTCAATCCCGATGCAATTTCTGTCTTTCATCAAAACTCTGAACGTCCACAGATTACAGGAAGCCTCCAGATGTGCTTCGGAAACTACTACTGGTGTCCCAGGAAGCGATCAAAGAGTAGACAGTTTGAGACATTACTCCCTAGGAGAAAAGTCCGCTTGGTGCCCGTTATATTCAATCCCGATGCAATTTCTGTCTTTCATCAAAACTGAGCGTCCACAGATTACAGGAAGTCTCCAGGTGTGCTTCAGAAACTACTACTTGTGTCCCAGGAATCGATCAAAGAATAGACAGTTTGAGACATTACTCATTAGGAGAAAAGTCCGCTTGGCGCCCGTTATATTCAATCGCGATGCAATTTCTGTCTTTCATCAAAACTGAGCGTCCACAGATTACAGGAAGTCTCCAGATGTGCTTCGGAAACTACTACTTGTGTCCCAGGAATCGATCAAAGAGTAGGCAGTTTGAGACATTACTCCCATGGAGAAAAGTCTTCATGGTGCCCGTTATTTTCAATAGCGATGCAATTTCTGTCTTTCATCATAACTCTGAACGTCCACAGGTTACAGGAAGCCTCCAGATGTGCTTCGGAAACTACTACTGGTGTCCCAGGAAGCGATCAAAGAGTAGACAGTTTGAGACATTACTCCCTAGGAGAAAAGTCCGCATGGTGCCCGTTAAATTCATCCCCGATGCAATTTCTGTCTTTCATCAAACCTCTGAGATTACAGGAAGTCTCCAGATGTGCTTCGGAAACTACTACTTGTGTCCCAGGAATCGATCAAAGAGTAGACAGTTTGAGACATTACTCCCATGGAGAAAAGTCCGCATGGTGCCCGTTATATTCAATCCCGATGCTATTTCTTTCTTTCATCAAAACTCTGAACGTCCACAGCTTACAGGAAGTCTCCAGATGTGCTTCGGAAACTACTACTTGTGTCCCAGGAATCGATCAAAGAGTAGACAGTTTGAGACATTACTCCCATGGAGAAAAGTCCGCATGGTGCCCGTTATATTCAACCCCGATGCAATTTCTGTCTTTCATCAAAACTGAGCGTCCACAGCTTACAGGAAGTCTCCAGATGTGCTTCGGAAACTACTACTTGTGTCCCAGGAATCGATCAAAGAGTAGACAGTTTGAGACATTACTCCCATGGAGAAAAGTCCGCATGGTGCCCGTTATATTCAACCCCGATGCAATTTCTGTCTTTCATCAAAACTCTGAACGTCCACAGATTACAGGATGACTCCAGATGTGCTTCGGAAACTACTACTGGTGTTCCAGGAATCGATCAAAGAGTAGACAGTTTGAGACATTACTCCCATGAGAAAAGTCCTCATGGTGTCCGTTATTTTCAATAGCGATGCAATTTCTGTCTTTCATCAAAACTCTGAACGTCCACAGATTACAGGAAGCCTCCAGATGTGCTTCGGAAACTACTACTGGTGTTACAGGAATCGATCAAATAGTAGACAGTTAGAGACATTACTCAAATGGAGAAAAGTCCGCATGGTGCCCGTTATATTCAACCTCGATGCAATTTCTGTCTTTCATCAAAACTCTGAACGTCCACAGATTACAGGAAGCCTCCAGATGTGCTTCGGAAACTACAACTGGTGTTCCAGGAATCGATCAAAGTGTAGACAGTTTGAGACATTACTCCCAGGGAGAAAAGTCCGCATGGTGCCCGTTATATTCAATCTCAAAGCAATTTCTGTCTTTCATCAAACTCTGAACGTCCACAGATTCCAGGAAGCCTCCAGATGTGCTTTGGGAACTACTACTGGTGTTCCAAGAATCGATCAAATAGTAGACAGTTTGAGACATTACTCCCATGGAGAAAAGTCCTCATGGTGCCCGTTATTTTCAATAGCGATGCAATTTCTGTCTTTCATCAAAACTCTGAACGTCCACAGGTTACAGGAAGCCTCCAGATGTGCTTCGGAAACAACTACTGGTGTCCCAGGGATCGATCATAGAGTTGACAGTTTGAGACATTACTCCCATGCAGAAAAGTCCGCATGGTGGCCGTTATATTCAATCCCGATGCAATTTCTGTCTTTCATCAAAACTCTGAACGTCCACAGATTACAGGAAGCCTCCAGATGTGCTTCGGAAACTACTACTGGTGTTCCAGGAATCGATCAAAGATTAGACAGTTTGAGACATTACTCGCATGAAGAAAAGTCCTCATAGTGCCCGTTATTTTCAATAGCGATGCAATTTCTGTCTTTCATCAAAACTCTGAACGTCCACAGGTTACAGGAAGCATCCAGATGTGCTTCGGAAACTACTACTGGTGTCCCAGGAATCGATCAAAGAGTAGACAGTTTGAGATATTACTCCCATGGAGAAAAGTCCGCATGGTGCCCGCTATATTCAATCCCGATGCAATTTCTGTCTTTCATCAAACTTCTGAACGTCCACAGATTACAGGAAGCCTCCAGATGTGCTTCGGAAACTACTGCTGGTGTCCCAGGAATCGATCAAAGAGTAGACAGTTTGAGACATTACTCCCATGGAGAAAAGTCCGCATGGTGCCCGTTATATTCAATCCCGATGCAATTTCTGTCTTTCATAAAAACTCTGAACGTCCACAGATTACAGGAAGCCTCCAGATGTGCTTCGGAAACTACTACTTGTGTCCCAGGAATCGATCAAAGAGTAGACAGTTTGAGACATTACTCCCATGGAGAAAAGTCCGCATGGTGCCTGTTATATTCAATCCCGATGCAATTTCTGTCTTTCATCAAAACTCTGAACGTCCACAGATTACAGGAAGCCTCCAGATGTGCTTCGGAAACTACTACTGGTGTCCCAGGAAGCGATCAAAGAGTAGACAGTTTGAGACATTACTCCCTAGGAGAAAAGTCCGCTTGGTGCCCGTTATATTCAATCCCGATGCAATTTCTGTCTTTCATCAAAACTGAGCGTCCACAGATTACAGGAAGTCTCCAGGTGTGCTTCAGAAACTACTACTTGTGTCCCAGGAATCGATCAAAGAGTAGACGGTTTGAGACATTACTCATTAGGAGAAAAGTCCGCTTGGCGCCCGTTATATTCAATCGCGATGCAATTTCTGTCTTTCATCAAAACTGAGCGTCCACAGATTACAGGAAGTCTCCAGATGTGCTTCGGAAACTACTACTTGTGTCCCAGGAATCGATCAAAGAGTAGGCAGTTTGAGACATTACTCCCATGGAGAAAAGTCTTCATGGTGCCCGTTATTTTCAATAGCGATGCAATTTCTGTCTTTCATCATAACTCTGAACGTCCGCAGGTTACAGGAAGCCTCCAGATGTGCTTCGGAAACTACTACTGGTGTCCCAGGAATCAATCAAAGAGTAGACAGTTTGAGACATTAATCCCATGCAGAAAAGTCCGCATGGTGCCCGTTATATTCAATCCCGATGCAATTTCTGTCTTTCATCAAAACTCTGAACGTCCACAGATTACAGGAAGCCTCCAGATGTGCTTCGGAAACTACTACTGGTGTCCCAGGAAGCGATCAAAGAGTAGACAGTTTGAGACATTACTCCCTAGGAGAAAAGTCCGCATGGTGCCCGTTAAATTCATCCCCGATGCAATTTCTGTCTTTCATCAAAACTCTGAGATTACAGGAAGTCTCCAGATGTGCTTCGGAAACTACTACTTGTGTCCCAGGAATCGATCAAAGAGTAGACAGTTTGAGACATTACTCCCATGGTGAAAAGTCCGCATGGTGCCCGTTATATTCAATCCCGATGCTATTTCATTCTTTCATCAAAACTCTGAACGTCCACTGATTACAGGAAGCCTCCAGATGTGCTTCGGAAACTACTACTGGTGTCCCAGGAAGCGATCAAAGAGTAGACAGTTTGAGACATTACTCCCTAGGAGAAAAGTCCGCTTGGTGCCCGTTATATTCAATCTCGATGCAATTTCTGTCTTTCATCAAAACTCTGAACGTCCACAGATTACAGGAAGCCTCCAGATGTGCTTCGGAAACTACTACTGGTGTTCCAGGAATCGATCAAAGATTAGACAGTTTGAGACATTACTCGCATGGAGAAAAGTCCTCATGGTGCCCGTTATTTTCAAGAGCGATGCAATTTCTGTCTTTCATCAAAACTCTGAACGTCCACAGGTTACAGGAAGCATCCAGATGTGCTTCGGAAACTACTGCTGGTGTCCCAGGAATCGATCAAAGAGTAGACAGTTTGAGAAATTACTCCCATGGAGAAAAGTCCGCATGGTGCCCGCTATATTCAATCCCGATGCAATTTCTGTCTTTCATCAAACTTCTGAACGTCCACAGATTACAGGAAGCCTCCAGATGTGCTTCGGAAACTACTGCTGGTGTCCCAGGAATCGATCAAAGAGTAGACAGTTTGAGACATTACTCCCATGGAGAAAAGTCCGCATGGTGCCCGTTATATTCAATCCCGATGCAATTTCTGTCTTTCATAAAAACTCTGAACGTCCACAGATTACAGGAAGCCTCCAGATGTGCTTCGGAAACTACTACTTGTGTCCCAGGAATCGATCAAAGAGTAGACAGTTTGAGACATTACTCCCATGGAGAAAAGTCCGCATGGTGCCTGTTATATTCAATCCCGATGCAATTTCTGTCTTTCATCAAAACTCTGAACGTCCACAGATTACAGGAAGCCTCCAGATGTGCTTCGGAAACTACTACTGGTGTCCCAGGAAGCGATCAAAGAGTAGACAGTTTGAGACATTACTCCCTAGGAGAAAAGTCCGCTTGGTGCCCGTTATATTCAATCCCGATGCAATTTCTCTCTTTCATCAAAAACTGAGCGTCCACAGATTACAGGAAGTCTCCAGGTGTGCTTCAGAAACTACTACTTGTGTCCCAGGAATCGATCAAAGAGTAGACAGTTTGAGACATTACTCATTAGGAGAAAAGTCCGCTTGGCGCCCGTTATATTCAATCGCGATGCAATTTCTGTCTTTCATCAAAACTGAGCGTCCACAGATTACAGGAAGTCTCCAGATGTGCTTCGGAAACTACTACTTGTGTCCCAGGAATCGATCAAAGAGTAGGCAGTTTGAGACATTACTCCCATGGAGAAAAGTCTTCATGGTGCCCGTTATTTTCAATAGCGATGCAATTTCTGTCTTTCATCATAACTCTGAACGTCCACAGGTTACAGGAAGCCTCCAGATGTGCTTCGGAAACTACTACTGGTGTCCCAGGAAGCGATCAAAGAGTAGACAGTTTGAGACATTACTCCCTAGGAGAAAAGTCCGCATGGTGCCCGTTAAATTCATCCCCGATGCAATTTCTGTCTTTCATCAAACCTCTGAGATTACAGGAAGTCTCCAGATGTGCTTCGGAAACTACTACTTGTGTCCCAGGAATCGATCAAAGAGTAGACAGTTTGAGACATTACTCCCATGGAGAAAAGTCCGCATGGTGCCCGTTATATTCAATCCCGATGCTATTTCTTTCTTTCATCAAAACTCTGAACGTCCACTGATTACAGGAAGCCTCCAGATGTGCTTCGGAAACTACTACTGGTGTCCCAGGAAGCGATCAAAGAGTAGATAGTTTGAGACATTACTCCCTAGGAGAAAAGTCCGCTTGGTGCCCGTTATATTCAATCCCGATGCAATTTCTGTCTTTCATCAAAACTGAGCGTCCACAGCTTACAGGAAGTCTCCAGATGTGCTTCGGAAACTACTACTTGTGTCCCAGGAATCGATCAAAGAGTAGACAGTTTGAGACATTACTCCCATGGAGAAAAGTCCGCATGGTGCCCGTTATATTCAACCCCGATGCAATTTCTGTCTTTCATCAAAACTCTGAACGTCCACAGATTACAGGATGACTCCAGATGTGCTTCGGAAACTACTACTGGTGTTCCAGGAATCGATCAAAGAGTAGACAGTTTGAGACATTACTCCCATGAGAAAAGTCCTCATGGTGTCCGTTATTTTCAATAGCGATGCAATTTCTGTCTTTCATCAAAACTCTGAACGTCCACAGATTACAGGAAGCCTCCAGATGTGCTTCGGAAACTACTACTGGTGTTACAGGAATCGATCAAATAGTAGACAGTTAGAGACATTACTCAAATGGAGAAAAGTCCGCATGGTGCCCGTTATATTCAACCTCGATGCAATTTCTGTCTTTCATCAAAACTCTGAACGTCCACAGATTACAGGAAGCCTCCAGATGTGCTTCGGAAACTACAACTGGTGTTCCAGGAATCGATCAAAGTGTAGGCAGTTTGAGACATTACTCCCAGGGAGAAAAGTCCGCATGGTGCCCGTTATATTCAATCTCAAAGCAATTTCTGTCTTTCATCAAACTCTGAACGTCCACAGATTCCAGGAAGCCTCCAGATGTGCTTTGGGAACTACTACTGGTGTTCCAAGAATCGATCAAAGAGTAGACAGTTTGAGACATTACTCCCATGGAGAAAAGTCCTCATGGTGCCCGTTATTTTCAATAGCGATGCAATTTCTGTCTTTCATCAAAACTCTGAACGTCCACAGGTTACAGGAAGCCTCCAGATGTGCTTCGGAAACAACTACTGGTGTCCCAGGGATCGATCATAGAGTTGACAGTTTGAGACATTACTCCCATGCAGAAAAGTCCGCATGGTGGCCGTTATATTCAATCCCGATGCAATTTCTGTCTTTCATCAAAACTCTGAACGTCCACAGATTACAGGAAGCCTCCAGATGTGCTTCGGAAACTACTACTGGTGTTCCAGGAATCGATCAAAGATTAGACAGTTTGAGACATTACTCGCATGAAGAAAAGTCCTCATAGTGCCCGTTATTTTCAATAGCGATGCAATTTCTGTCTTTCATCAAAACTCTGAACGTCCACAGGTTACAGGAAGCATCCAGATGTGCTTCGGAAACTACTACTGGTGTCCCAGGAATCGATCAAAGAGTAGACAGTTTGAGATATTACTATCATAGAGAAAAGTCCGCATGGTGCCCGCTATATTCAATCCCGATGCAATTTCTGTCTTTCATCAAACTTCTGAACGTCCACAGATTACAGGAAGCCTCCAGATGTGCTTCGGAAACTACTGCTGGTGTCCCAGGAATCGATCAAAGAGTAGACAGTTTGAGACATTACTCCCATGGAGAAAAGTCCGCATGGTGCCCGTTATATTCAATCCCGATGCAATTTCTGTCTTTCATAAAAACTCTGAACGTCCACAGATTACAGGAAGCCTCCAAATGTGCTTCGGAAACTACTACTTGTGTCCCAGGAATCGATCAAAGAGTAGACAGTTTGAGACTTTACTCCCATGGAGAAAAGTCCGCATGGTGCCTGTTATATTCAATCCCGATGCAATTTCTGTCTTTCATCAAAACTCTGAACGTCCACAGATTACAGGAAGCCTCCAGATGTGCTTCGGAAACTACTACTGGTGTCCCAGGAAGCGATCAAAGAGTAGACAGTTTGAGACATTACTCCCTAGGAGAAAAGTCCGCTTGGTGCCCGTTATATTCAATCCCGATGCAATTTCTGTCTTTCATCAAAACTGAGCGTCCACAGATTACAGGAAGTCTCCAGGTGTGCTTCAGAAACTACTACTTGTGTCCCAGGAATCGATCAAAGAGTAGACAGTTTGAGACATTACTCATTAGGAGAAAAGTCCGCTTGGCGCCCGTTATATTCAATCGCGATGCAATTTCTGTCTTTCATCAAAACTGAGCGTCCACAGATTACAGGAAATCTCCAGATGTGCTTCGGAAACTACTACTTGTGTCCCAGGAATCGATCAAAGAGTAGGCAGTTTGAGACATTACTCCCATGGAGAAAAGTCTTCATGGTGCCCGTTATTTTCAATAGCGATGCAATTTCTGTCTTTCATCATAACTCTGAACGTCCACAGGTTACAGGAAGCCTCCAGATGTGCTTCGGAAACTACTACTGGTGTCCCAGGAATCAATCAAAGAGTAGACAGTTTGAGACATTAATCCCATGCAGAAAAGTCCGCATGGTGCCCGTTATATTCAATCCCGATGCAATTTCTGTCTTTCATCAAAACTCTGAACGTCCACAGATTACAGGAAGCCTCCAGATGTGCTTCGGAAACTACTACTGGTGTCCCAGGAAGCGATCAAAGAGTAGACAGTTTGAGACATTACTCCCTAGGAGAAAAGTCCGCATGGTGCCCGTTAAATTCATCCCCGATGCAATTTCTGTCTTTCATCAAAACTCTGAGATTACAGGAAGTCTCCAGATGTGCTTCGGAAACTACTACTTGTGTCCCAGGAATCGATCAAAGAGTAGACAGTTTGAGACATTACTCCCATGGTGAAAAGTCCGCATGGTGCCCGTTATATTCAATCCCGATGCTATTTCATTCTTTCATCAAAACTCTGAACGTCCACTGATTACAGGAAGCCTCCAGATGTGCTTCGGAAACTACTACTGGTGTCCCAGGAAGCGATCAAAGAGTAGACAGTTTGAGACATTACTCCCTAGGAGAAAAGTCCGATTGGTGCCCGTTATATTCAATCTCGATGCAATTTCTGTCTTTCATCAAAACTCTGAACGTCCACAGATTACAGGAAGCCTCCAGATGTGCTTCGGAAACTACTACTGGTGTTCCAGGAATCGATCAAAGATTAGACAGTTTGAGACATTACTCGCATGAAGAAAAGTCCTCATGGTGCCCGTTATTTTCAATAGCGATGCAATTTCTGTCTTTCATCAAAACTCTGAACGTCCACAGGTTACAGGAAGCATCCAGATGTGCTTCGGAAACTACTACTGGTGTCCCAGGAATCGATCAAAGAGTAGACAGTTTGAGAAATTACTCCCATGGAGAAAAGTCCGCATGGTGCCCGCTATATTCAATCCCGATGCAATTTCTGTCTTTCATCAAACTTCTGAACGTCCACAGATTACAGGAAGCCTCCAGATGTGCTTCGGAAACTACTGCTGGTGTCCCAGGAATCGATCAAAGAGTAGACAGTTTGAGACATTACTCCCATGGAGAAAAGTCCGCATGGTGCCCGTTATATTCAATCCCGATGCAATTTCTGTCTTTCATAAAAACTCTGAACGTCCACAGATTACAGGAAGCCTCCAGATGTGCTTCGGAAACTACTACTTGTGTCCCAGGAATCGATCAAAGAGTAGACAGTTTGAGACATTACTCCCATGGAGAAAAGTCCGCATGGTGCCTGTTATATTCAATCCCGATGCAATTTCTGTCTTTCATCAAAACTCTGAACGTCCACAGATTACAGGAAGCCTCCAGATGTGCTTCGGAAACTACTACTGGTGTCCCAGGAAGCGATCAAAGAGTAGACAGTTTGAGACATTACTCCCTAGGAGAAAAGTCCGCTTGGTGCCCGTTATATTCAATCCCGATGCAATTTCTCTCTTTCATCAAAACTGAGCGTCCACAGATTACAGGAAGTCTCCAGGTGTGCTTCAGAAACTACTACTTGTGTCCCAGGAATCGATCAAAGAGTAGACAGTTTGAGACATTACTCATTAGGAGAAAAGTCCGCTTGGCGCCCGTTATATTCAATCGCGATGCAATTTCTGTCTTTCATCAAAACTGAGCGTCCACAGATTACAGGAAGTCTCCAGATGTGCTTCGGAAACTACTACTTGTGTCCCAGGAATCGATCAAAGAGTAGGCAGTTTGAGACATTACTCCCACGGAGAAAAGTCCGGATGGTGCCCGTTATATTTAATCCCGATTAAATTTCTGTCTTTCATCAAAACTCTGAACGTCCACAGATTACACGAAGCCTCCAGATGTGCTTCGGAAACTACTACTGGTGTCCCAGGAAGCGATCAAATCGTAGACAGTCTTAGACATTACTCCCATGTAGAAAAGTCCGCATCGTACCGTTATATTCAATCCCGATGCAATTTCTGTCTTTCATCAAAACTCTGAACGTCAACAGATTCCAATAAGCCTCCAGATGTGCTTCGGAAACTACTACTGGTGTTCCAGGAATCGATCAAATAGTAGACAGTTTGAGACATTACTCCCATGGAGAAAAGTCTTCATGGTGCCCGTTATATTCAATCCCGATGCAATTTCTGTCTTTCATCCAAACTCTGAACGTCCACAGATTACAGGAAGCCTCCAGATGTGCTTCGGAAACTACTACTGGTGTTCCAGAAACCGATCAAAGAATAGACAGTTTGAGACATTACTCCCATGTAGAAAAGTCCGCATCGTACCGTTATATTCAATCCCGATGCAATTTCTGTCTTTCATCAAAACTCTGAACGTCCACAGATTACAGGAAGCCTCCAGATGTGCTTCGGAAACTACTACTGGTGTCCCAGGAATCGATCAAAGCCTAGACACTTTGAGACATTACATCATGGAGAAAAGTCTGCATGGTGCCTGTTGTATTCGATCCCGATGCAACTTCTGTCTCTCATCAGAACTCTGAAAGTCCACAGATTACAGGAAGCCTCCAAATGTGCTACGGAAACTACTACTGGTGTTCCAGGAATCGATCAAAGAGTAGACAGTTTGAGACATTACTCCCATGGACAAAAGTCCACATGGTGCCCATTATATTCAATCCCGATGCAATTTCTGTCTTTCATCAATACTCTGAACGTCCACAGATTACTGGAAGCCTCCAGATGTGCTTCGGAATCTACTACTGGTGTTCCAGGAATCGATCAAAGAGTAGACGGTTTGAGACATTACACCCAGTTAGAGAAGCCAGAATGGTGCCCGTTATATTCAATCCCGATTCAATTTCTGTCTTTCATCATAACTCTGAACGTCCACAGGCTACAGGAAGCCTCCAGATGTGCTTCAGAAACTACTACTTGTGTTAGCGGAATCGATCAAAGAGTAGACAGTTCGAGACATTACTCCCATGGAGAAAAGTCCGCATGGTGCCCGTTATATTCAATCCCGATGCAATTTCTGTCTTTCATCAAAACTCTGAACGTCCACAAATTCCAGGAAGCCTCCAGATGTGCTCCGGAAACTACTACTGGTGTCCCAGGAATCGATCAAAGCCTAGACACTTTGAGACATTACATCATGGAGAAAAGTCTGCATGGTGCCTGTTGTATTCGATCCCGATGCAATTTCTCTCTTTCATCAAAACTCTGAACGTCCACAGATTACAGGAAGCCTCCAGATGTGCTTCGGAAACTACTACTGGTGTTCCAGAAACCGATCAAAGAATAGACAGTTTGAGACATTACTCCCTTGGAGAAAAGTCCGCATGGTGCCCGTTATATATTCAATCCCGATGCAATTTCTGTCTTTCATCAAAACTCTGAACGTCCACAGATTACAGGAAGCCTCCAGATGTGCTTCGGAAACTACTACTGGTGTCCCAGGAATCGACCAAAGCCTAGACACTTTGAGACATTACATCATGGAGAAAAGTCTGCATGGTGCCTGTTGTATTCGATCCCGATGCAACTTCTGTCTTTCATCAGAACTCTGAAAGTCCACAGATTACAGGAAGCCTCCAAATGTGCTACGGAACCTACTACTGGTGTTCCAGGAATCGATCAAAGAGTAGACAGTTCGAGACATTACTCCCATGGAGAAAAGTCCGCATGGTGCCCATTATATTCAGTCCCGATGCAATTTATGTCTTTCATCAAACTTCTGAATGTCCACAGATTACAGGAAGCCTCCAGATGTGCTTCGGAAACTACTACTGTTGTTCCAGGAATCGATCAAAGAGTAGACAGTTTGAGACATTACTCCCATGGAGAAAAGTCCGCATGGTGCCCGTTATATTCAATCCCGATGCAATTTCTGTCTTTCATCAAAACTCTGAACGTCCACAGATTACAGGAAGCCTCCAGATGTGCTTCGGAAACTACTACTGGTGTCCCAGGAATCGATCAAAGCCTAGACACTTTGAGACATTACATCATGGAGAAAAGTCTGCATGGTGCCTGTTGTATTCGATCCCGATGCAATTTCTCTCTTTCATCAAAACTCTGAACGTCCACAGATTACAGGAAGCCTCCAGATGTGCTTCGGAAACTACTAACGGTGTTCCAGAAACCGATCTTAGAATAGACAGTTTGAGACATTACTCCCATGGAGAAAAGTCCGCATGGTGCCCGTTATATTCAATCCCGATGCAATTTCTGTCTTTCATCAAAACTCTGAACGTCCACAGATTACAGGAAGCCTCCAGATGTGCTTCGGAAACTACTACTGGTGTCCCAGGAATCGATCAAAGCCTAGACACTTTGAGACATTACATCATATAGAAAAGTCTGCATGGTGCCTGTTGTATTCGATCCCGATGCAACTTCTGTCTTTCATCAGAACTCTGAAAGTCCACAGATTACAGGAAGCCTCCAAATGTGCTACGGAACCTACTACTGGTGTTCCAGGAATCGATCAAAGAGTAGACAGTTCGAGACATTACTCCCATGGAGAAAAGTCCGCATGGTGCCCATTATATTCAGTCCCGATGCAATTTATGTCTTTCATCAAACTTCTGAACGTCCACAGATTACAGGAAGCCTCCAGATGTGCTTCGGAAACTACTACTGGTGTTCCAGGAATCGATCAAATAGTAGACAGTTTGAGACATTACTCCCATGGATAAAAGTCCTCATGGTGCCCGTTATATTCAATCCCGATGCAATATCTGTCTTTCATCAAAACTCTGAACGTCCACAGATTACAGGAAGCCTCCAGATGTGCTTCGGAAACTACTACTGGTGTCCCAGTAATCGATCAAAGCCTAGACACTTTGAGACATTACATCATGGGGAAAAGTCTGCATGGTGCCTGTTGTATTCGATCCCGATGCAACCTCTGTCTCTCATCAGAACTCTGAAAGTCCACAGATTACAGGAAGCCTCCAAATGTGCTACGGAACCTACTACTGGTGTTCCAGGAATCGATCAAAGAGTAGGCATTTTGAGACATTACTCCCATGGAGAAAAGTCCTCATGGTGCCCGTCACATTCAATCCCGATGCAATTTCTGTCTTTCATCAAAACTCTGAACGTCCACAGATTACAGGAAGCATCCAGATGTGCTTCGGAACTACTACTTGTGTCCCAGTAATCGATCAAAGAGTAGACAGTTTGAGACATTACTCCCATAGAGATAAGTCCGAATGGTGCCCGTTATATTCAACCCCGATGCAATTTCTGTCTTTCATCAAAACTCTGAACGTCCACAGATTACAGGAAGCCTCCAGATGTGCTTCGGAAACTACTACTGGTGTTCCAGGAATCGATCAAAGAGTAGACAGATTGAGACATTACTCCCATGTAGAAAAGTCCGCATGGTGCCCGTTATATTCAATCCCGATGCAATTTCTGTCTTTCATCAAAACTCTGAACGTCCACAGATTACAGGAAGCCTCCAGATGTGCTTCGGAAACTACTACTGGTGTCCCAGGAATCGATCAAAGCCTAGACACTTTGAGACATTACATCATGGAGAATAGTCTGCATGGTGATTGTTGTATTCGATCCCGATGCAATTTCTCTCTTTCATTAAAACTCTGAACGTCCACAGATTACAGGAAGCCTCCAGATGTGCTTCGGAAACTACTACTGGTGTTCCAGAAACCGATCAAAGAATAGACAATTTGAGACATTACTCCCATGGAGAAAAGTCCGCATGGTGCCTGTTATATTCAATCTCGATGCAATTTCTGTCTTTCATCAAAACTCTGAACGTCCACAGATTACAGGAAGCCTCCAGATGTGCTTCGGAAACTACTACTGGTGTTCCAGAAATCGATCAAAGTGTAGACAGTTTGAGACATTACTCCCATGGAGAAAAGTCCTCATGGTGCCCGTCACATTCAATCCCGATGCAATTTCTGTCTTTCATCAAAACTCTGAACGTCCACAGATTACAGGATGCCTCCAGTTGTGTTTCGGAAACTACTACTTGTGTCCCAGGAATCGATCAAAGAGTAGACAGTTTGAGACATTACTCCCATTGAGATAGGTCCGCATGGTGCCCGTTATATTCAATCCCGATGCAATTTCTGTCTTTCATCAAAACTCTGAACGTCCACAGATTACAGGAAGCCTCCAGATGTGCTTCGGAAACTACTACTGGTGTTCCAGGAATCGATCAAAGAGTAGACAGATTGAGACATTACTCCCATGGAGAAAAGTCCTCATGGTGCCCGTTATTTTCAATAGAGAGGCAATTTCTGTCTTTCATCAAAACACTGAACGTCCACAGGTTACAGGAAGCCTCCAGATGTGCTTCGGAAACTAATACTGGTGTCCCAGGAATCTATCAAAGAGTGGACAGTTTGAGACTTTACTCCCTTGGACAAAAGTCCGCATGGTGCCCGTTATATTCAATCCCGATGCAATTTCTGTCTTTCATCAAAACTCTGAACGTCCACAGATTACTGGAAGCCTCCAGATGTGCTTCGGAAGCTACTACTGGTTTTCTAGGAATCGATCAAAGAGTAGACAGTTTGAGACATTACACCCAGTGAGAGAAGCCTGAATGGTGCCCGTTATATTCAATCTCGATGCAATTTCTGTCTTTCATCAAAACTCTGAACGTCCACAGACTACAGGAAACCTCCAGATGTGCTTCAGAAACTACTACTTGTGTTAGAGGAATCGATCAAAGAGTAGACAGTTCGAGACATTACTCCCATGGAGAAAAGTCCGCATGGTGCCCGTTATATTCAATCCCGATGCAATTTCTGTCTTTCATCAAAACTCTGAACGTCCACAAATTCCAGGAAGCCTCCAGATGTGCTCCGGAAACTACTACTGGTGTTCCAGGAATCGATCAATGAGTAGACAGTTTGAGACATTACTACCATGGAGAAAAGTCCGCAAGGTGCCCGTTATATTCAATCCCGATGCAATTTCTGTCTTTCATCAAAACTCTGAACGTCCACAGATTACAGGAAGCCTCCAGATGTGGTTCGGAAACTACTACTGGTGTCCCAGGAAGCGATCAAAGCGTAGACAGTTTGAGACATTACTCCCGTGGATAAAAGTCCGCATGGTGCCCGTTATATTCAAGCCCGATGCAATTTCTGTCTTTCATCAAAACTCTGAACGTCCACAGATTACAGGAAGATTCCAGATGTGCTTCGGAAACTACTACTGGTGTCCCAGGAATCGATCAAAGAGTACACAGTTTGAGCCATTACTCCCATGGAAAAAAGTCCGCATGGTGCCTGTTATATTCAATCCCGATGCAATTTCTGTCTTTCATCAAAACTCTGAACGTCCACAGATTGCAGGAAGCCTCCAGATGTGCTCCAGAAGCTACTACTGGTGTTCCAGGAATCGATCAAAGAGTAGACAGTTTGAGTCATTACTCCCATGGAGAAAAGTCCTCATGGTGCCCGTTATTTTCAATAGAGATGCAATTTCTGTCTTTCATCAAAACACTGAACGTCCACAGATTACAGGAAGCCTCCAGATGTGCTTCGGAAACTGCTACTGGTGTTCCAGGAATCGATCAAAGAGTAGACAGATTGAGACATTACTCCCATGTAGAAAAGTCCGCATGGTGCCCGTTATATTCAATCCCGATGCAATTTCTGTCTTTCATCAAAACTCTGAACGTCCACAGATTACAGGAAGCCTCCAGATGTGCTTCGGAAACTACTACTGGTGTCCCAGTAATCGATCAAAGCCTAGACACTTTGAGACATTACATCATGGGGAAAAGTCTGCATGGTGCCTGTTGTATTCGATCCCGATGCAACTTCTGTCTCTCATCAGAACTCTGAAAGTCCACAGATTATAGGAAGCCTCCAAATGTGCTACGGAACCTACTACTGGTGTTCCAGGAATCGATCAAAGAGTAGGCATTTTGAGACATTACTCCCATGGAGAAAAGTCCTCATGGTGCCCGTCACATTCAATCCCGATCCATTTTCTGTCTTTCATCAAAACTCTGAACGTCCACATATTACAGGAAGCATCCAGATGTGCTTCGGAACTACTACTTGTGTCCCAGTAATCGATCAAAGAGTAGACAGTTTGAGACATTACTCCCATAGAGATAAGTCCGAATGGTGCCCGTTATATTCAACCCCGATGCAATTTCTGTCTTTCATCAAAACTCTGAACGTCCACAGATTACAGGAAGCCTCCAGATGTGCTTCGGAAACTACTACTGGTGTTCCAGGAATCGATCAAAAAGTAGACAGATAGAGACATTACTCCCATGTAGAAAAGTCCGCATGGTGCCCGTTATATTCAATCCCGATGCAATTTCTGTCTTTCATCAAAACTCTGAACGTCCACAGATTACAGGAAGCCTCCAGATGTGCTTCGGAAACTACTACTGGTGTCCCAGGAATCGATCAAAGCCTAGACACTTTGAGACATTACATCATGGAGAATAGTCTGCATGGTGCCTGTTGTATTCGATCCCGATGCAATTTCTCTCTTTCATCAAAACTCTGAACGTCAACAGATTACAGGAAGCCTCCAGATGTGCTTCGGAAACTACTACTGGTGTTCCAGAAACCGATCAAAGAATAGACAATTTGAGACATTACTCCCATGGAGAAAAGTCCGCATGGTGCCTGTTATATTCAATCCCGATGCAATTTCTGTCTTTCATCAAAACTCTGAACGTCCACAGATTACAGGAAGCCTCCAGATGTGCTTCGGAAACTACTACTGGTGTTCCAGAAATCGATCAAAGTGTAGACAGTTTGAGACATTACTCCCATGGAGAAAAGTCCTCATGGTGCCCGTCACATTCAATCCCGATGCAATTTCTGTCTTTCATCAAAACTCTGAACGTCCACAGATTACAGGATGCCTCCAGATGTGCTTCGGAAACTACTACTTGTGTCCCAGGAATCGATCAAAGAGTAGACAGTTTGAGACATTACTCCCATAGAGATAGGTCCGCATGGTGCCCGTTATATTCAATCCCGATGCAATTTCTGTCTTTCATCAAAACTCTGAACGTCCACAGATTACAGGAAGCCTCCAGATGTGCTTCGGAAACTACTACTGGTGTTCCAGGAATCGATCAAAGAGTAGACAGATTGAGACATTACTCCCATGGAGAAAAGTCCTCATGGTGCCCGTTATTTTCAATAGAGATGCAATTTCTGTCTTTCATCAAAACACTGAACGTCCACAGGTTACAGGAAGCCTCCAGATGTGCTTCGGAAACTAATACTGGTGTCCCAGGAATCTATCAAAGAGTAGACAGTTTGAGACTTTACTCCCATGGACAAAAGTCCGCATGGTGCCCGTTATATTCAATCCCGATGCAATTTCTGTCTTTCATCAAAACTCTGAACGTCCACAGATTACTGGAAGCCTCCAGATGTGCTTCGGAAGCTACTACTGGTTTTCTAGGAATCGATCAAAGAGTAGACAGTTTGAGACATTACACCCAGTGAGAGAAGCCAGAATGGTGCCCGTTATATTCAATCTCGATGCAATTTCTGTCTTTCATCAAAACTCTGAACGTACACAGACTACAGGAAACCTCCAGATGTGCTTCAGAAACTACTACTTGTGTTAGAGGAATCGATCAAAGAGTAGACAGTTCGAGACATTACTCCCATGGAGAAAAGTCCGCATGGTGCCCGTTATATTCAATCCCGATGCAATTTCTGTCTATCATCAAAACTCTGAATGTCCACAAATTCCAGGAAGCCTCCAGATGTGCTCCGGAAACTTCTACTGGTGTTCCAGGAATCGATCAATGAGTAGACAGTTTGAGACATTACTACCATGGAGAAAAGTCCGCAAGGTGCCCGTTATATTCAATCCCGATGCAATTTCTGTCTTTCATCAAAACTCTGAACGTCCACAGATTACAGGAAGCCTCCAGATGTGGTTCGGAAACTACTACTGGTGTCCCAGGAAGCGATCAAAGCGTAGACAGTTTGAGACATTACTCCCGTGGATAAAAGTCCGCATGGTGCCCGTTATATTCAAGCCCGATGCAATTTCTGTCTTTCATCAAAACTCTGAACGTCCACAGATTACAGGAAGATTCCAGATGTGCTTCGGAAACTACTACTGGTGTCCCAGGAATCGATCAAAAAGTACACAGTTTGAGCCATTACTCCCATGGAAAAAAGTCCGCATGGTGCCCGTTATATTCAATCCCGATGCAATTTCTGTCTTTCATCAAAACTCTGAACGTCCACAGATTGCAGGAAGCCTCCAGATGTGCTCCAGAAGCTACTACTGGTGTTCCAGGAATCGATCAAAGAGTAGACAGTTTGAGACATTACTCCCATGGAGAAAAGTCCGCATCGTGCCGTTATATTCAATCCCGATGCAATTTCTGGCTTTCATCATAACTCTGAACGTCCACAGATTACAGGAAGCCTCCAGATGTGCTTTCTTAAACTACTACTGGTGTCCCAGGAATCGATCAAAGAGTAGACAGTTTGAGACATTACTCCCATGGAGAAAAGTCCGCATGGTGCCCGTTATATTCAATCCCGATGCAATTTCTGTCTTTCATCAAAACTCTGAACGTCCACAGATTACAGGATGCCTCCAGATGTGCTTCCGAAACTACTACTGGTGTTCCAGAAATCGATCAAAGAGTAGACAGTTTGAGTCATTTCTCCCATGGAGAAAAGTCCGCATGGTGCCCGTTATATTCAATCCAGATGCAATTTCTGTCTTTCATCAATACTCTGAACGTCCACAGATTACAGTAAGACTCCAGATGTGCTTCGGAAACATCTACTTGTGTCCCAGGAATCGATCAAAGAGTACACAGTTTGAGACATTACTCCCATGGAGAAAAGTCCGCATAGTGCCCGTTATATTCAATCCCGATGCAATATATCTCTTTCATCAAAACTCTGAACGTCCACAGATTACAGGAAGCCTCCAGATGTGCTTCGGAAACTACAACTGGTGTTCCAGGAATCGATCAAAGAGTAGACAGTTTGAGACATTACTCAAATGGAGAAAAGTCCGCATGGTGCCCGTTATATTCAACCTCGATTCAATTTCTGTCTTTCATCAAAACTCAGAAGGTCCACAGATTACAGGAAGCCTCCAGATGTGCATCGGAAACTACAACTGGTGTTCCAGGAACCGATCAAAGAGTAGACAGTTTGAGACATTACTCCCAGGGAGAAAAGTCCGCATGGTGCCCGTTATATTCTATAGCGATGCAATTTCTGTCTTTCATCAAACTCTGAACGTCCACAGATTCCAGGAAGCCTCCAGATGTTCTTTGGGAACTACTTTTGGTGTTCCAGGAATCGATCAAAGAGTAGACAGTTTGAGATATTACTCTAATGGAGAAAAGTCGGCATGGTGCCCGTTATATTCAATCCCGATGCAATTTCTGTCTTTCATCAAAACTCTGAACGTCCACTGATTACAGGAAGCCTCCAGATGTGCTTCGGAAACTACTACTGGTGTCCCAGGATTCGATCAAAGAGTAGACAGTTTGAGACATTACTCCCATGGAGAAAAGTCCGCATGGTGCCCGTTATATTCAATCCCGATGCAATTTGTGTCTTTCGTCTAAACTCTGAACGTCTACAGATTACAGGATGCCTCCAGATGTGCTTCGGAAACTACTTTTGGTGTTCCAGAAATCGATCAAAGAGTAGACAGTTTGAGACATTTCACCCATGGAGAAAAGTCCACATGGTGCCCGTTATATTCAATCCCGATGCAATGTCCGTCTTTCATCAAAACTCTGAACGTCAACAGATTACAGTAAGCCTCCAGAAGTGCTTCGGAAACTACTACTTGTGTCCCAGGAATCGATCAAAGAGCACACAGTTTGAGACATTACTCTCATGGAGAAAAGTCCGCATGGTGCCCGTTATATTCAATCCCGATGCAATTTCTCTCTTTCATCAAAACTCTGAACGTCCACAGATTACAGGAAGCCTGCAGATGTGCTTCGGAAACTACTACTGATGTTCCAGGAATCGATCAAAGAGTAGACAGTTTGAGACATTACACAAATGGAGAAAAGTCCGCATGGTGCCCGTTATATTCAACCTCGATGCAATTTCTGTCTTTCATCAAAACTCTGAACGTCCACAGAGTACAGAAAGCCTCCAGATGTGCTTCGGAAACTACAACTGGTGTTCCAGGAATCGATCAAAGAGTAGACAGTTTGAGACATTACTCCCAGGGAGAAAAGTCCGCATGGTGCTTGTTATATTCAATCCCGATGCAATTTCTGTCTTTCATCAAAACTCTGAACGTCCACAGATTACAGGAAGCCTCCAGATGTGCTTCGGAAACTACTACTGGTGTTCCAGGAATCGATCAAAGAGTAGACAGTTTGAGACATTACTCCCATGGAGAAAAGTCCTCATGGTGCCCGTTACTTTCAATAGAGATGCAATTTCTGTCTTTCATCAAAACTCTGAACGTCCACAGGTTACAGAAAGCCTCCAGATGTGCTTCGGAAACTACTACTGGTGTCCCAGGAATCGATCAAAGAGTAGACAGTTTGAGATATTACTCCCATGGAGAAAAGTCCGCATGGTGCCCGCTATATTTAATCCCGATGCAATTTCTGTCTTTCATCAAACTCGTGAACGTCCACAGATTACAGGAAGTCTCCAGATGTGCTTCGGAAACTACTACTGGTGTCCCAGGAATCGATCAAAGAGTAGACAGTTTGAGACATTACTCCCATGGAGAAAAGTCCGCATGGTGCCCTTTATATTCAATCCGGATGCAATTTCTGTCTTTCATCAAAACTCTGAACGTCCACAGATTACAGGAAGCCTCCAGATGTGCTTCGGAATTTACTACTGGTGTCCCAGGAATCGATCAAAGAGTAGACAGTTTGAGATATTACTCCCATGGAGAAAAGTCCGCTTGGTGCCCGCTATATTCAATCCCGATGCAATTTCTGTCTTTCATCAAACTTGTGAACGTCCACAGATTACAGGAAGCCTCCAGATGTGCTTCGGAATTTACTACTGGTGTCCCAGGAATCGATCAAAGAGTAGACAGTTTGAGATATTACTCCCATGGAGAAAAGTCCGCATGGTGCCCGCTATATTCAATCCCGATGCAATTTCCGTCTTTCATCAAACTTGTGAACGTCCACAGATTACAGGAACCTCCAGATGTGCTTCAGAAGCTACTACTGGTGTCCCAGGAATCGATCAAAGAGTAGACAGTTTGAGACATTACTCCCAGGAGAAAAGTCCGCATGGTGCCCGTTATATTCAATCCCGATGCAATTTCTGTCTTTCATCAAAACTCTGAACGTCCACAGATTACAGGAAGCCTCCAGATGTGCTTCGGAAACTACTACTGGTGTTCCAGGAATCGATCAAAGAGTAGACAGTTTGAGACATTACTCCCATGGAGAAAAGTCCTCATGGTGCCCGTTATTTTGAATAGAGATGCAATTTCTGTCTTTCATCAAAACTCTGAACGTCCACAGGTTACAGGAATAGTGCAGATGTGCTTCGGAAACTACTACTGGTGTCCCAGGAATCGATCAAAGAGTAGACAGTTTGAGACATTACTCCCTCGGAGAAAAGTCCGCATCGTGGCCGTTATATTCATCCCCGATGCAATTTCTGTCTTTCATCAGAACTCTGAGCGTCCACAGATTACAGGAAGTCTCCAGATGTGCTTCGGAAACTACTACTTGTGTCCCAGGAATCGATCAAAGAGTAGACAGTTTGAGACATTACTCCCATGGAGAAAAGTCCGCATGGTGCCCGTTATATTCAATCCCGATGCAATTTCTGTCTTTCATCAAAACTCTGAACGTCCACAGATTACAGGGAGCCTCCAGATGTGCTTCGGAAAGTACTACTGGTGTCCCAGGAAGCGATCAAAGAGTAGACAGTTTGAGACATTACTCCCTAGGAGAAAAGTCAGCATGGTGCCCGTTATATTCAATCCCGATGCAATTTCTGTCTTTCATCAAAACTCTGAGCGTCCACAGATTACAGGATGTCTCCAGATGTGCTTCGGAAACTACTACTTGTGTCCCGGGAATCGATCAAAGAGTAGAAAGTTTGAGACATTACTCCCATGGAAAAAAGTCCGCATGGTGCCCGTTATATTCAATCCCGATGCAATTTCTGTCTTTCATCAAAACTCTGAACGTCCACAGATTACAGGAAGCCTCCAGATGTGCTTCGGAAACTACTACTGGTGTCCCAGGGAATCGATCAAAGAGTAGACAGTTTGAGACACTACTCCCATGGAGAAAAGTCCGCAAGGTGCCCGATATATTCAACCCCGATGCAAACTCGGTCTTTCATCAAAACTCTGAACGTCCACAGATTACAGGAAACCTCCAGATGTGCTTTGGAAACTACTACAGGTGTTCCAGGAATCGATCAAAGCGTAGACAGTTTGAGACATTACTCCCAGTGAGAGAAGCCAGAATGGTGCCCGTTATATTCAATCCCGATGCAATTTCTGTCTTTCATCATAACTCTGAACGTCCACAGACTACAGGAAGCCTCCAGATGTGCTTCAGAAACTACTACTTGTGTTAGAGGAATCGATCAAAGAGTAGACAGTTCGAGACATTACTCCCATGGAGAAAAGTCCGCATGGTGCCCGTTATATTCAATCCCGATGCAATTTCTGTGTTTCATCTAAACTCTGAACGTCCACAAATTCCAGGAAGCCTCCAGATGTGCTCCGGAAACTACTACTGGTGTTCCAGGAATCGATCAAAGAGTAGACAGATTGAGACATTACTCCCATGTAGAAAAGTCCGCAAGGTGCCCGTTATATTCAATCCCGATGCATTTTCTGTCTTTCATCAAAATTCTGAACGTCCACAGATTACAGAAAGCCTCCAGATGTGCTTCGGAAACTACTACTGGTGTTCCAGAAATCGATCAAAGGGTAGACAGTTTGAGACATTACTCCCATGGAGAAAAGTCCGCATGGTGCCCGTTATATTCAATCCCGATGCAATTTCCGTCTTTCATCTAAACTCTGAACGCCCACAGATTACAGGAAGCCTCCAGATGTGCTTCGGAAACTACTACTGGTGTTCCAGGAATCGATCAAAGAGTAGACAGTTTGAGACATTACTCCCATATAGAAAAGTCCGCATGTTGACCGTAATATTCAATCCCGATGCAATTTCTCTCTTTCATCAAAACTCTGAACGTTCACAGACTACAGGAAGCCTCCAGATGTGCTTTGGGAACTACTACTGGTTTTCCAGGAATCGATCAAAGAGTAGACAGTTTGAGACATTACGCCCATGGAGAAAAGTCCTCATGGTGCCCGTTATAATCATCCCCGATGGAATTTCTGTCTTTCATCAGAACTCTGAGCGTCCACAGATTACAGGAAGTCTCCAGATGTGCTTCGGAAACTACTACTTGTGTCCCAGGAATCGATCAAAGAGTAGACAGTTTGAGACATTACTCCCATGGAGAAAAGTCCGCATGGTGCCCGTTATATTCAATCCCGATGCACTTTCTGTCTTTCATCAAAACTTTGAACGTCCACAGATTACAGGGAGCCTCCAGATGTGCTTCGGAAAGTACTACTGGTGTCCCAGGAAGCGATCAAAGAGTAGACACTTTGAGACATTACTCCCTAGGAGAAAAGTCAGCATGGTGCCCGTTATATTCAATCCCGATGCAATTTCTGTCTTTCATCAAAACTCTGAACGTCCACAGATTACAGGAAGCCTCCAGATGTGCTTCGGAAACTACTACTGGTGTCCCAGGGAATCGATCAAAGAGTAGACAGTTTGAGACACTACTCCCATGGAGAAAAGTCCGCATGGTGCCCGATATATTCAACCCCGATGCAAATTCGATCTTTCATCAGAACTCTGAACGTCCACAGATTACAGGAAGCCTCCAGATGTGCTTTGGAAACTACTACAGGTGTTCCAGGAATCGATCAAAGCGTAGACAGTTTGAGACATTACTCCCAGTGAGAGAAGCCAGAATGGTGCCCGTTATATTCAATCCCGATGCAATTTCTGTCTTTCATCAAAACTCTGAACGTCCGCAGACTACAGGAAGCCTCCAGATGTTCTTCAGAAACTACTTCTTGTGTTAGAGGAATCGATCAAAGAGTAGACAGTTCGAGACATTACTCCCATGGAGAAAAGTCCGCATGGTGCCCGTTATATTCAATCCCGATGCAATTTCTGTGTTTCATCTAAACTCTGAACGTCCACAAATTCCAGGAGGCCTCCAGATGTGCTCCGGAAACTACTACTGGTGTTCCAGGAATCGATCAAAGAGTAGACAGGTTGAGACATTACTCCCATGGAGAAAAGTCCGCAAGGTGCCCGTTATATTCAATCCCGATGCAATTTCTGTCTTTCATCAAAATTCTGAACGTCCACAGATTACAGAAAGCCTCCAGATGTGCTTCGGAAACTACTACTGGTGTTCCAGAAATCGATCAAAGGGTAGACAGTTTGAGACATTACTCCCATGGAGAAAAGTCCGCATGGTGCCCGTTATATTCAATCCCGATGCAATTTCTGTCTTTCATCATAACTCTGAACGCCCACAGATTACAGGAAGCCTCCAGATGTGCTTCGGAAACTACTACAGGTGTTTCAGGAATCGATCAAAGAGTAGACAGTTTGAGACATTACTCCCATATAGAAAAGTCCGCATGTTGACCGTAATATTCAATCCCGATGCAATTTCTCTCTTTCATCAAAACTCTGAACGTTCACAGACTACAGGAAGCCTCCAGATGTGCTTTGGGAACTACTACTGGTGTTCCAGGAATCGATCAAAGAGTAGACAGTTTGAGACATTACTCCCATGGAGAAAAGTCCTCATGGTGCCCGTTATTTTCAATAGAGATGCAATTTCTGTCTTTCATCAAAACTCTGAACGTCCACAGGTTACAGGAAGAGTCCAGATGTGCTTCGGAAACTACTACTGGTTTCCAGGAATCAATCAAAGAGTAGACAGTTTGAGACATTACTCCCATGGAGAAAAGTCCTCATGGTGCCCGTTATTTTCAATAGAGATGCAATTTCTGTCTTTCATCAAAACTCTGAACGTCCACAGGTTACAGGAAGCCTCCAGATGTGCTTCGGAAACTACTACTGGTGTCCCAGGAATCGATCAAAGAGTAGACAGTTTGAGATTTTACTCCCATGGAGAAGAGTCCGCATGGTGCCCGCTATATTCAATCCCGATGCAATTTCTGTCTTTCATCAAACTTCTGAACGTCCACAGATTACAGGAAGCCTACAGATGTGCTTCAGAAGCTACTACTCCCTAGGAGAAAAGTCCGCATGGTGCCCGTTACATTCATCCCCGATGCATTTTCTGTCTTTCATCAAACTTCTGAGCGTCCACAGATTACAGGAAGTCTCCAGATGTGCTTCGGAAACTACTACTTGTGTCCCAGGAATCGATCAAAGAGTAGACAGTTTGAGACATTACTCACATGGAGAAAAGTCCGCATGGTGCCCGTTATATTCAATCCCGATGCAATTTCTGTCTTTCATCAAAACTCTGAACGTCCACAGATTACAGGGAGCCTCCAGATGTGCTTTGGAAAGTACTACTGGTGTCCCAGGGACGATCAAAGAGTAGACAGTTTGAGACATTACTCCCTAGGAGAAAAGTCCGCATGGTGCCCGTTATATTCAATCCCGATGCAATTTCTGTCTTTCATCAAAACTCTGAGCGTCCACAGATTACAGGAAGCCTCCAGATGTGCTTCGGAAACTACTACTTGTGTTCCGGGAATCGATCAAAAAGTAGAAAGTTTGAGACATTACTCCCATGGAAAAAAGTCCGCATGGTGCCCGTTATATTCAATCCAGATGCAATTTCTGTCTTTCATCAAAACTCTGAACGTCCACAGATTACAGGAAGCCTCCAGATGTGCTTCGGAAACTACTACTGGTGTCCCAGGAATCGATCAAAGAGTAGACAGTTTGAGACACTACTCCCATGGAGAAAAGTCCGCATGGTGCCCGTTATATTCAACCCCGATGCAATTTCTGTCTTTCATCAAAACTCTGAACGTCCACAGATTACAGGAAGCCTCCAGATGTGCTTTGGAAACTACTACAGGTGTTCCAGGAATCGATCAAAGAGTAGACAGTTTGAGACATTACTCCCAGTGAGAGAAGCCAGAATGGTGCCCGTTATATTCAATCCCGATGCAATTTCTGTCTTTCATCAAAACTCTGAACGTCCACAGACTACAGGAAGCCTCCAGATGTGCTTCAGAAACTACTACTAGTGTTAGAGGAATCGATCACAGAGTAGACAGTTCGAGACATTACTCCCATGGAGAAAAGTCCGCATGGTGCCCGTTATATTCAATCCCGATGCAATTTCTGTCTTTCATCTAAACTCTGAACGTCCACAAATTCCAGGAAGCCTCCAGATGTGCTCCTGAAACTACTACCGGTGTTCCAGGAATCGATCAAAGAGTAGACAGATTGAGACATTACTCCCATGGAGAAAAGTCCGCAAGGTGCCCGTTATATTCAATCCCGATGCAATTTCTGTCTTTCATCAAAATTCTGAACGTAAACAGATTACAGAAAGCCTCCTGATGTGCTTCGGAAACTACTACTGGTGTTCCAGAAATCGATCAAAGGGTAGACAGTTTGAGACATTACTCCCATGGAGAAAAGTCCGCATGGTGCCCGTTATATTCAATCCCGATGCAATTTCTGTCTTTCATCAAAACTCTGAACGCCCACAGATTACAGGAAGCCTCCAGATGGGCTTCGGAAACTACTACTGGTTTTCCAGGAATCGATCAAAGAGTAGACAGTTTGAGACATTACTCCCAGTGAGAGAAGCCAGAATGGTGCCCGTTATATTCAATCCAGATGCAATTTCTGTCTTTCATCAAAACTCTGAACGTCCACAGACTACAGGAAGCCTCCAGATGTGCTTTGGAAACTACTACTGGTGTCCCAGGAAGCGATCAAAGAGTAGTCAGTTTGAGACATTACTCCCTAGGAGAAAAGTCCGCATGGTGCCCGTTATATTCAATCCCGATGCAATTTCTATCTTTCATCAAAACTCTGAGCGTCCACAGATTACAGGAAGTCTCCAGATGTGCTTTGGAAACTACTACAGGTGCTCCAGGAATCGATCAAAGAGTAGACAGTTTGAGACATTACTCCCAGTGAGAGAAGCCAGAATGGTGCCCGTTATATTCAATCCCGATGCAATTTCTGTCTTTCATCAAAACTCTGAACGTCCACAGACTACAGGAAGCCTCCAGATGTGCTTCAGAAACTACTACTAGTGTTAGAGGAATCGATCAAAGAGTAGACAGTTCGAGACATTACTCCCATGGAGAAAAGTCCGCATGGTGCCCGTTATATTCAATCCCGATGCAATTTCTGTCTTTCATCAAAACTCTGAACGTCCACAAATTCCAGGAAGCCTCCAGATGTGCTTCGGAAACTACTACTGGTGTTCCAGGAATCGATCAAAGAGTAGACAGATTGAGACATTACTCCCATGGAGAAAAGTCCGCAAGGTGCCCATTATCTTCAATCCCGATGCAATTTCTGTCTTTCATCAAAATTCTGAACGTCCACAGATTACAGAAAGCCTCTAGATGTGCTTCGGAAACTACTACTGGTGTTCCAGAAATCGATCAAAGGGTAGACAGTTTGAGACACTACTCCCATATAGAAAAGTCCGCATGGTGCCCGTTATATTCAATCCCGATGCAATTTCTGTCTTTCATCAAAACTCTGAACGTCCACAGATTACAGGAGGCCTCCAGATGTGCTTCGGAAAGTACTACTGGTGTTCCAGGAATCGATCAAAGAATAGACAGTTTGAGACATTACTCCCATGGAGAAAAGTCCGCATGTTGACCGTTATATTCAATCCCGATGCAATTTCTCTATTTCATCAAAACTCTGAACGTTCACAGACTACAGGAAGCCTCCAGATGTGCTTTGGGAACTACTACTGGTGTTCCAGGAATCGATCAAAGAGTAGACAGTTTGAGACATTACTCCCATGGAGAAAAGTCCTCATGGTGCCCGTTATTTTCAATAGAGATGCAATTTCAGTCTTTCATCAAAACTCTGAACGTCCACAGGTTACAGGAAGAGTCCAGATGTGCTTCGGAAACTACTACTGGTGTCCCAGGAATCGATCAAAGAGTAGACAGTTTGAGATATTACTCCCATGGAGAAAAGTCCGCATGGTGCCCGTCATATCCAATCCCGATGCAATTTCTGTCTTTCATCAAAACTCTGAACGTCCACAGATTACAGGAAGCCTCCAGATATGCTTCGGAAACTACTACTGGTGTTCCAGGAATCGATCAAAGAGTAGACAGTTTGAGACATGACTCCCATGGAGAAAAGTCCGCATGGTGCCCGTTATATTCAATCCCGATGCAATTTCTGTCTTTCATCAGAACTCTGAACGTGAACAAATTCCAGGAAGCCTCCAGATGTGCTCCGGAAACTACTGCTGGTGTTTCAGGAATCGATCAAAGAGTAGACAGATAGAGACATTACTCCCATGGAGAAAAGTTCGCAAGGTGCCCGTTATATTCAATCCCGATGCAATTTCTCTCTTTCATCAAAACCCTGAACGTTCACAGACTACAGGAAGCCTCCAGATGTGCTCCGGAAACTACTACTGGTGTTCCAGGAATCGATCAAAGAGTAGACAGTTTGAGACATTACTCCCATGGAGAAAAGTCCTCATGGTGCCCGATATTTCCAATAGAGATGCAATTTCTGTCTTTCATCAAAACTCTGAACGTCCACAGGTTACAGGAAGAGTCCAGATGTGCTTCGGAAACTACTACTGGTGTTCCAGGAATCGATCAAAGAGTAGACAGATTGAGACATTACTCCCATGGAGAAAAGTCCTCATGGTGCCCGTTATTTTCAATAGAGATGCAATTTCTGTCTTTCATCAAAACTCTGAACGTCCACAGGTTACAGGAAGCCTCCAGATGTGCTTCGGAAACTACTACTTGTGTCCCAGGAATCGATCAAAGATAAGACAGTTTGAGACACTACTCCCATGGAGAAAAGTTCGCAAGGTGCCCGTTATATTCAATCCCGATGCAATTTCTCTCTTTCATCAAAACCCTGAACGTTCACAGACTACAGGAAGCCTCCAGATGTGCTTCGGATACTACTACTGGTGTTCCAGGAATCGATCAAAGAGTAGACAGTTTGAGACATTACTCCCAGTGAGAGAAGCCAGAATGGTGCCCGTTATATTCAATCCAGATGCAATTTCTGTCTTTCATCAAAACTCTGAACGTCCACAGACTACAGGAAGCCTCCAGATGTGCTTCAGAAACTACTACGTGTGTTAGAGGAATCGATCAAAGCGTAGACAGTTCGAGACATTACTCCCATGGAGAAAAGTCAGCATGGTGCCCGTTATATTCAATCCCGATGCCATTTCTGTCTTTCATAAAAACTCTGAACGTCCACAGATTACAGGAAGCCTCCAGATGTGCTTCTGAAACTACTTCTGGTGTTCCAGGAATCGATCAAAGAGTAGACAGTTTAAGACTTTACTCCCATTTAGAAAAGTCCGCATGTTGACCGTTATATTCAATCCCGATGCAATTTCTCTCTTTCATCAAAACTCTGAACGTTCACAGACTACAGGAAGCCTCCAGATGTGCTTTGGGAACTTCTACTGGTGTTCCAGGAATCGATCAAAGAGTAGACAGTTTGAGACATTACTCCCATGGAGAAAAGTCCTCATGGTGCCCGTTATTTTCAATAGAGATGCAATTTCTGTCTTTCATCAAAACTCTGAACGTCCACAGGTTACAGGAAGCCTCCAGAAGTGCTTCGGAAACTACTACTGGTGTCCCAGGAATCGATCAAAGAGTAGACAGTTTGATACATTACTCCCATGGAGAAAAGTCCGCATGGTGCCCGTTATATTCAATCCCGATGCAATTTCTGTCTTTCATCAAAACTCTGAACGTCCACAGATTACAGGAAGTCTCCAGATGTGCTTCGGAAACTACTACTTGTGTCCCAGGAATCGATCAAAGAGTAGACAGTTTGAGACATTACTCCCATGGAGAAAAGTCCGCATGGTGCCCGTTATATTCATCCCCGATGCAATTTCTGTCTTTCATCAAAACTCTGAGCTTCCACAGATTACAGGAAGTCTCCAGATGTGCTTCAGAAACAACTACTTGTGTCCCAGGAATCGATCAAAGAGTAGACAGTTTGAGACATTACTCCCTAGGAGAAAAAACCGCATGGTGCCCGTTATATTCATCCCCGATGCAATTTCTGTCTTTCATCAAAACTCTGAGCGTCCACAGATTACAGGAAGTCTCCAGATGTGCTTCGGAAACTACTACTTGTGTCCCAGGAATCGATCAAAGAGTAGACAGTTTGAGACATTACTCCCATGGAGAAAAGTCCGCATGGTGCCCGTTATATTCAATCCCGATGCAATTTCTGTCTTTCATCAAAACTCTGAACGTCCACAGATTACAGGAAGCCTCCAGATGTGCTTTGGAAACTACTCCTGGTGTCCCAGGAAGCGATCAAGGAGTAGACAGTTTGAGACATTACTCCCTAGGAGAAAAGTCCGCATGGTGCCCGTTATATTCAGTCCCGATGCAATTTCTGTCTTTCATCAAATCTCTGAGCGTCCACAGATTACAGGAAGTCTCCAGATGTGCTTTGGAAACTACTACAGGTGCTCCAGGAATCGATCTAATAGAAGACAGTTTGAGACATTACTCCCAGTGAGAGAAGCCAGAATGTTGCACGTTATATTCAATCCCGATGCAATTTATGTCTTTCATCAAAACTCTGAACGTCCACAAATTCCAGGAAGCCTCCAGATGTGCTCCGGAAACTACTACTGGTGTTCCAGGAGTCGATCAAAGAGTAGTCAGTTTGAGACATTACTCCCATGGAGAAAAGTCCGCATGTTGACCGTTATTTTCAATAAAGATGCAATTTCTGTCTTTCATCAAAACTCTGAATGTCCACAGGTTACAAGAAGAGTCCAGATGTGCTTCGGAAACTACTACTGGTGTTCCAGGAATCGATCAAAGAGTAGACAGTTTGAGACATTACTCCCATGGAGAAAAGTCCCCATGGTAACCGTTATTTTCAATAGAGATGCAATTTCTGTCTTTCATCAAAACTCTGAACGTCCACAGGTTGCAGGAAGCCTCCAGATGTGCTTCGGAAACTACTACTGGTGTCCCAGTAATCGACCAAAGAGTAGACAGTTTGAGACATTACTCCCATGTAGAAAAGTCCGCATGGTGCCAGTTATATTGAATCCCGATGCAATTTTCGTCTTTCATCAAAACTCTGAAAGTCCATAGTATTACAGGAAGCCTCCAGATGTGCTTCGGAAACTACTACTGGTGTTCCAGGAATCGATCAAACAGTAGACAGTTTGAGATATTACTCCCATGGAGAAGAATCCGCATACTGCCCGCTATATTCAATCCCGATGCAATTTCTGTCTTTCATTAAACTTCTGAACGTCCACAGATTACAGGAAGCCTCCAGATGTGCTTCGGAAACTACTACTGGTGTCCCAGGAATCGATCAAAGAGTAGACAGTTTGAGACATTACTCCCTAGGAGAAAAGTCCGCATGGTGCCCGGTATATTCATCCCCGATGCAATTTCTGTCTTTCATCAAAACTCTGAGCGTCCACAGATAACAGAAAGTCTCCAGATGTGCTCCGGAAACTACTACTTGTGTCTCAGGAATCGATCAAAGAGTAGACAGTTTGAGACATTACTCCCATGGAGAAAAGTCCGCATGGTGCCCGTTATATTTAATCCCGATGCAATTTCTGTCTTTCATCAAAACTCTGAACGGCCACAGATTACAGGAAGCCTCCAGATGTGCTTCGGAAACTACTACTGGTGTCCCAGGAAGCGATCAAAGAGTAGACAGTTTGAGACATTACTCCCTAGGAGAAAAGTCCGCATGGTGCCCGTTATATTCAATCCCGATGCAATTTCTGTCTTTCATCAAAACTCTGAGCGTCCACAGATTACAGGAAGTCTCCAGATGTGCTTCGGAAACTGCTACTTGTGTCCCAGGAATCGATCAAAGAGTAGACAGTTTGAGATATTACTCCCATGGAGAAAAGTCCGCTTGGTGCTTGTTATATTCAACCCCGATGCAATTTCTGTCTTTCATCAAAACTCTGAAGGTCCACAGATTACAGGTAGCCTCCAGATGTGCTTCGGAAACTACTACTTGTGTCCCAGGTATCGATCAAAGAGTGGACAGTTTGAGTCACTACTCCCATGGAGAAAAGTCCGCATGGTGCCCGTTATATTCAACCTCGATGCAATTTCTGTCTTTCATCAAAACTCTGAACGTCCACAGATTACAGGAAGCCTCCAGATGTGCTTCGGAAACTACTACAGGTGTTCCAGGAATCGATCAAAGAGTAGACAGTTTGAGACATTACTCCCAGAGAGAGAAGCCAGAATGCTGCCCGTTATATTCAATCCCGATGCAATTACTGTCTTTCATCAAAACTCTGAACGTCCACAGACTACAGGAAGCCTCCAGATGTGCTTCCGAAACTACTACTTGTGTTAGAGGAATCGATCAAAGAGTAGACAGTTCGAGACATTATTCCCATGGAGAAAAGTCTGCATCGAGCCCGTTATATTCAATCCCGATGCAATTTCTGTCTTTCATCAAAACTCTGAACGTCCACAGTTTACAGGAAGCCTCCAGATGTGCTTCGGAAACTACTACTGGTGTCCCAGGAACCGATCAAAGAGTAGACAGATTGAGACATTACTCCCATGGAGAAAAATCCGCAAGGTGCCCGTTATATTCAATCCCGATGCAATTTCTGTCTTTCATCAAAACTCTGAACGTAAACAGATTACAGGAAGCCTCCAGATGTGCTTCGGAAACTACTACTGGTATTCCAGGATTCGATCAAAGTGTAGACAGTTTGAGACATTACTCCCATGGAGAAAAGTCCGCATGTTGACCGTTATATTCAATCCCGATGCAATTTCTCTCTTTCATCAAAACTCTGAACGTTCACAGACTACAGGAAGCCTCCAGATGTGCTTTGGGAACTACTACTGGTGTTCCAGGAATCGATCAAAGAGTAGACAGTTTGAGACATTACTCCCATGGAGAAAAGTCCGCATGGTGCCCGTTATATTCAATCCCGATGCAATTTCTGTCTTTCATCAAAACTCTGAACGTCCACAGGTTACAGGAAGCCTCCAGATGTGCTTCGGAAACTACTACTGGTGTCCCAGGAATCGATCAAAGAGTGGACAGTTTGAGACATTACTCCCATGGAGAAAAGTCCTCATGGTGCCCGTTGTATTCAATCCCGATGCAATTTCTGTCTTTCATCAAAATTCTGAACGTCCACAGATTACAGGAAGCCTCCAGATGTGCTTCGGAAACTACTACTGGTGTTCCAGGAATCGATCAAAGAGTAGACAGTTTGAGACATTACTCCCATGGAGAAAAGTTCGCATGGTGCCCGTTATATTCAATCCCGATGCAATTTCTGTCTTTCATCAATTCTCTGAACGTCCACAGATTACAGGAAGCCTCCAGATGTGCTTCGGAAACTACTACTGGTGTTCCAGGAATCGATCAAAGAGTAGACAGTTTGAGACATTACTCCCATGGAGAAAAGTCCGCAAGGTGCCCGTTATATTCAATCCCGATGCAATTTCTGTCTTTCATCAAAACTCTGAACGTCCACAGATTACAGAAAGCCTCCAGATGTGCTTTGGGAACTACTACTGGTGTTCCAGGAATCGATCAAAGGGTAGACAGTTTGAGACATTACTCCCATGGAGAAAAGTCCTCATGGTGCCCGTTATTTTCAACAGAGATGCAATTTATGTCTTTCATCAAAACTCTGAACGTCCAGAAATTCCAGGAAGCCTCCAGATGTGCTCCGGAAACTACTACTGGTGTTATAGGAATCGATCAAAGAGTAGACAGTTTGAGACATTACTCCCATGGAGAACAGTCCGCATGGTGCCCGATATATTCAATCCCGATGAAATTTCTGTCTTTCATCAAAACTCTGAACGTCCACAGTTCACAGGAAGCCTCCAGATGTGCTTCGGAAACTACTACTGGTGTCCCAGGAACCGATCAAAGAGTAGACAGATTGAGACATTACTCCCATTTAGAAAAGTCCGCAAGGTGCCCGTTATATTCAATCCCGATGCAATTTCTGTCTTTCATCAAAACTCTGAACGTCCACAGATTACAGGAAGCCTCCAGATGTGCTTCGGAAACTACTACTGGTGTTCCAGGATTCGATCAAAGTGTAGACAGTTTGAGACATTACTCCCATGGAGAAAAGTCCGCATGTTGACCGTTATATTCAATCCCGATGCAATTTCTCTCTTTCATAAAAACTCTGAACGTTCACAGACTACAGGAAGCCTCCAGATGTGCTTTGGGAACTACTACTGGTGTTCCAGGAATCGATCAAAGAGTAGACAGTTTGAGACATTACTCCCATGGAGAAAAGTCCTCATGGTGCCCGTTATTTTCAATAGATATGCTATTTCTGTCTTTCATCAAAACTCTGAACGTCCACAGGTTACAGGAAGCCTCCAGATGTGCTTCATAAACTACTACTGGTGGCCCAGGAATCGATCAATGAGTAGACAGTTTGAGACATTACTCCCATGGAGAAAAGTCCGCATGGTTCCCGTTATATTCAATCCCGATGCAATTTCTGTCTTTCATCAAAACTCTGAACGTCCACAGATTACAGGAAGCCTCCAGATGTGCTTCGGAAACTACTACTGGTGTTCCAGGAATCGATCTAAGAGTAGACAGTTTGAGACATTACACCCATGGAGAAAAGTCCGCATGTTGACCGATATATTCAATCCCGATGCAATTTCTCTCTTTCATCAAAACTCTGAACGTTCACAGACTACAGGAAGCCTCCAGATGTGCTTTGGGAACTACTACTGGTGTTCCAGGAATCGATCAAAGAGTAGACAGTTTGAGACATAACTCCCATGGAGAAAAGTCCTCATGGTGCCCGTTATTTTCAATAGAGATGCAATTTCTGTCTTTCATCAAAACTCTGAACGTCCAGAAATTCCAGGAAGCCTCCAGATGTGCTCCGGAAACTACTACTGGTGTTATAGGAATCGATCAAAGAGTAGACAGTTTGAGACATTACTCCCATGGAGAACAGTCCGCATGGTGCGCGATATATTCAATCCCGATGAAATTTCTGTCTTTCATCAAAACTCTGAACGTCCACAGTTTACAGGAAGCCTCCAGATGTGCTTCGGAAACTACTACTGGTGTCCCAGGAACCGATCAAAGAGTAGACAGATTGAGACATTACTCCCATGGAGAAAAATCCGCAAGGTGCCCGTTATATTCAATCCCGATGCAATTTCTGTCTTTCATCAAAACTCTGAACGTCCACAGATTACAGGAAGCCTCCAGATGTGCTTCGGAAACTACTACTGGTGTTCCAGGATTCGATCAAAGTGTAGACAGATTGAGACATTACTCCCATGGAGAAAAGTCCGCATGTTGACCGTTATATTCAATCCCGATGCTATTTCTCTCTTTCATCAAAACTCTGAACGTTCACAGACTACAGGAAGCCTCCAGATGTGCTTTGGGAACTACTACTGGTGTTCCAGGAATCGATCAAAGAGTAGACAGTTTGAGACATAACTCCCATGGAGAAAAGTCCTCATGGTGCCCGTTATTTTCAATAGAGATGCAATTTCTGTCTTTCATCAAAACTCTGAACGTCCACAGGTTACAGGAAGCCTACAGATGTGCTTCGGAAACTGCTACTGGTGTTCCAGGAATCGATAAAGGGTAGACAGTTTGAGACATTACTCCCATGGAGAAAAGTCCGCATTGTGCCCGTTATATTCAATCCCGATGCAATTTCTGTCTTTCATCAAAACTCTGAACGTTCACAGACTACAGGAAGCCTCCAGATGTGCTTCAGAAACTACTACTTGTGTTAGAGGAATCGATTAAAGAGTAGACAGTTCGAGACATTACTCCCATGGAGAAAAGTCCGCATGGTGCCCGTTATATTCAATCCCGATGCAATTCCTGTCTTTCATCATAACTCTGAACGTCCACAGTTTACAGGAAGCCTCCAGATGTGCTTCGGAAACTACTACTGGTGTCCCAGGAACCGATCAAAGAGTAGACAGATTGAGACATTACTCCCATGGAGAAAAGTCCGCAAGGTGCCCGTTATATTCAATCCCGATGCAATTTCTGTCTTTCATCAAAACTCTGAACGTCCACAGATTACAGGAAGCCTCCAGATGTGCTTCGGAAACTACTACAGGTGTTCCAGGAATCGATCAAAGAGTAGACAGTTTGAGACATTACTCCCATGGAGAAAAGTCCGCATGGTGCCCGTTATATTCAATCCCGATGCAATTTCTGTCTTTCATCAAAACTCTGAACGTCCACAGATTACGGGAAGACTCCAGATGTGCTTCGGAAACTACAACTGGTGTTCCAGGAGTCGATCAAAGAGTAGACAGTTTGAGACATTACTCCCAGAGAGAGAAGCCAGAATGGTGCCCGTTATATTCAATCCCGATGCAATTTCTGTCTTTCATCAAAACTCTGAACGTCCACAGACTACAGGAAGCCTCCAGATGCGCTTCAGAAACTACTACTTGTGTTAGAGGAATCGATCAAAGAGTAGACAGTTCGAGACATTACTCCCATGGAGAAAAGTCTGCATGGAGCCCGTTATTTTCAATCCCGATGCAATTTCTGTCTTTCATCTAAACTCTGAACGTCCACAGTTTACAGGAAGCCTCCAGATGTGCTTCGGAAACTACTACTGGTGTCCCAGGAACCGATCAAAGAGTAGACAGATTGAGACATTACTCCCATGGAGAAAAGTCCGCAAGGTGCCCGTTATATTCAATCCCGATGCAATTTCTGTCTTTCATCAAAACTCTGAACGTCCACAGATTACAGGAAGCCTCCAGATGTGCTTCGGAAACTACTACTGGTGTTCCAGGATTCGATCAAAGTGTAGACAGTTTGAGACATTACTCCCATGGAGAAAAGTCCGCATGTTGACCGTTATATTCAATCCCGATGCAATTTCTCTCTTTCATCAAAACTCTGAACGTTCACAGACTACATTAAGCCTCCAGATGTGCTTTTTGAACTACTACTGGTGTTCCAGGAATCGATCAAAGAGTAGACAGTTTAAGACATTGCTCCCATGGAGAAAAGTCCTCATGGTGCCCGTTATTTTCAATAGAGATGCTATTTCTGTCTTTCATCAGATCTCTGAACGTCCACAGGTTACAGGAAGCCTCCAGATGTGCTTCATAAACTACTACTGGTGTCCCAGGAATCGATCAATGAGTAGACAGTTTGAGAAATTACTCCCATGGAGAAAAGTCCGCATGGTGCCCGTTATATTCAATCCCGATGCTATTTCTCTCTTTCATCAAAACTCTGAACGTTCACAGACTACAGGAAGCCTCCAGATGTGCTTTGGGAACTACTACTGGTGTTCCAGGAATCGATCATAGAGTAGACAGTTTGAGACATTACTCCCATGGAGAAAAGTCCGCATGGTGCCCGTTATATTCAATCCCGATGCAATTTCTCTCTTTCATCAAAACTCTGAACGTTCACAGACTACAGGAAGCCTCCAAAAGTGCTTTGGGAACTACTACTGGTGTTCCAGGAATCGATAAAAGGGTAGACAGTTTGAGACATTACTCCCATGGAGAAAAGTCCTCATGGTGCCCGTTATTTTCAATAGAGATGCAATTTCTGTCTTTCATCAAAACTCTGAAGGTCCAGAAATTCCAGGAAGCCTCCAGATGTGCTCCGGAAACTACTACTGGTGTTATAGGAATCGATCAAAGAGTAGACAGTTTGAGACATTACTCCCATGGAGAACAGTCCGCATGGTGCCCGATATATTCAATCCCGATGAAATTTCTGTCTTTCATCAAAACTCTGAACGTCCACAGTTTACAGGAAGCCTCCAGATGTGCTTCGGAAACTACTACTGGTGTCCCAGGAACCGATCAAAGAGTAGACAGATTGAGACATTACTCCCATGGAGAAAAGTACGCAAGGTGCCCGTTATATTCAATCCCGATGCAATTTCTGTCTTTCATCAAAACTCTGAACGTCCACAGATTACAGGAAGCCTCCAGATGTGCTTCGGAAACTACTACTGGTGTTCCAGGATTCGATCAAAGTGTAGACAGATTGAGACATTACTCCCATGTAGAAAAGTCCGCATGTTGACCGTTATATTCAATCCCGATGCTATTTCTCTCTTTCATCAAAACTCTGAACGTTCACAGACTACAGGAAGCCTCCAGATGTGCTTTGGGAACTACTACTGGTGTTCCAGGAATCGATCAAAGAGTAGACGGTTTGAGACATTACTCCCATGGAGAAAAGTCCGCATGGTGCCCGTTATATTCAATCCCGATGCAATTTCTGTCTTTCATCAAAACTCTGAACGTTCACAGACTACAGGAAGCCTCCAGATGTGCTTCAGAAACTACTACTTGTGTTAGAGGAATCGATTAAAGAGTAGACAGTTCGAGACATTACTCCCATGGAGAAAAGTCCGCATGGTGCCCGTTATATTCAATCCCGATGCAATTCCTGTCTTACATCATAACTCTGAACGTCCACAGTTTACAGGAAGCCTCCAGATGTGCTTCGGAAACTACTACTGGTGTCCCAGGAACCGATGAAAGAGTAGACAGATTGAGACATTACTCCCATGGAGAAAAGTCCGCAAGGTGCCCGTTATATTCAATCCCGATGCAATTTCTGTCTTTCATCAAAACTCTGAACGTCCACAGATTACAGGAAGCCTCCAGATGTGCTTCGGAAACTACTACTGGTGTTCCAGGAATCGATCAAAGAGTAGACAGTTTGAGACATTACTCCCATGGAGAAAAGTCCGCATGGTGCCCGTTATATTCAATCCCGATGCAATTGCTGTCTTTCTTCAAATCTCTAGACGTCCACAGATTACAGGAAGCCTCCAGATGTGCTTTGGAAACTACTACTGGTGTTCCACTAATCGTTCAAAGTGTAGACAGTTTGAGACATTACTACCATGGAGAAAAGTACGCAAGGTGCCCGTTATATTCAATCCCGATGCAATTTCTGTTTTTCATCAAAACTCTGAACGTCCACAGGTTACAGGAAGAGTCCAGATGTGCTTTGGAAACTACTACTGGTGTTCCAGGAATCGATCAAAGAGTAGACAGTTTGAGACATTACTCCCAGAGAGAGAAGCCAGAATGGTGCCCGTTATATTCAATCCCGATGCAATTTCTGTCTTTCATCAAAACTCTGAACGTCCACAGACTACAGGAAGCCACCAGATGCGCTTCAGAAACTACTACTTGTGTTAGAGGAATCGATCAAGGAGTAGACAGTTCGAGACATTACTCCCATGGAGAAAAGTCTGCATGGAGCCGGTATTTTCAATCCCGATGCAATTTCTGTCTTTCATCTAAACTCTGAACGTCCACAGTTTACAGGAAGCCTCCAGATGTGCTTCGGAAACTACTACTGGTGTCCCAGGAACCGATCAAAGAGTAGACAGATTGAGACATTACTCCCATGGAGAAAAGTCCGCAAGGTGCCCGTTATATTCAATCCCGATGCAATTTCTGTCTTTCATCAAAACTCTGAACGTCCACAGATTACAGGAAGCCTCCAGATGTGCTTCGGAAACTACTACTGGTGTTCCAGGATTCGATCAAAGTGTAGACAGTTTGAGACATTACTCCCATGGAGAAAAGTCCGCATGTTGACCGTTATATTCAATCCCGATGCAATTTCTCTCTTTCATCAAAACTCTGAACGTTCACAGACTACATTAAGCCTCCAGATGTGCTTTTTGAACTACTACTGGTGTTCCAGGAATCGATCAAAGAGTAGACAGTTTAAGACATTACTCCCATGGAGAAAAGTCCTCATGGTGCCCGTTATTTTCAATAGAGATGCTATTTCTGTCTTTCATCAAAACTCTGAACGTCCACAGGTTACAGGAAGCCTCCAGATGTGCTTCATAAACTACTACTGGTGTCCCAGGAATCGATCAATGAGTAGACAGTTTGAGAAATTACTCCCATGGAGAAAAGTCCGCATGGTGCCCGTTATATTCAATCCCGATGCTATTTCTCTCTTTCATCAAAACTCTGAACGTTCACAGACTACAGGAAGCCTCCAGATGTGCTTTGGGAACTACTACTGGTGTTCCAGGGATCGATCATAGAGTAGACAGTTTGAGACATTACTCCCATGGAGAAAAGTCCGCATGGTGCCCGTTATATTCAATCCCGATGCAATTTCTCTCTTTCATCAAAACTCTGAACGTTCACAGACTACAGGAAGCCTCCAAATGTGCTTTGGGAACTACTACTGGTGTTCCAGGAATCGATAAAAGGGTAGACAGTTTGAGACATTACTCCCATGGAGAAAAGTCCTCATGGTGCCCGTTATTTTCAATAGAGATGCAATTTCTGTCTTTCATCAAAACTCTGAAGGTCCAGAAATTCCAGGAAGCCTCCAGATGTGCTCCGGAAACTACTACTGGTGTTATAGGAATCGATCAAAGAGTAGACAGTTTGAGACATTACTCCCATGGAGAACAGTCCGCATGGTGCCCGATATATTCAATCCCGATGAAATTTCTGTCTTTCATCATAACTCTGAACGTCCACAGTTTACAGGAAGCCTCCAGATGTGCTTCGGAAACTACTACTGGTGTCCCAGGAACCGATCAAAGAGTAGACAGATTGAGACATTACTCCCATGGAGAAAAGTATGCAAGGTGCCCGTTATATTCAATCCCGATGCAATTTCTGTCTTTCATCAAAACTCTGAACGTCCACAGATTACAGGAAGCCTCCAGATGTGCTTCGGAAACTACTACTGGTGTTCCAGGATTCGATCAAAGTGTAGACAGATTGAGACATTACTCCCATGGAGAAAAGTCCGCATGTTGACCGTTATATTCAATCCCGATGCTATTTCTCTCTTTCATCAAAACTCTGAACGTTCACAGACTACAGGAAGCCTCCAGATGTGCTTTGGGAACAACTACTGGTGTTCCAGGAATCGATCAAAGAGTAGACGGTTTGAGACATTACTCCCATAGAGAAAAGTCCGCATGGTGCCCGTTATATTCAATCCCGATGCAATTTCTGTCTTTCATCAAAACTCTGAACGTTCAGAGACTACAGGAAGCCTCCAGATGGTCTTCAGAAACTACTACTTGTGTTAGAGGAATCGATTAAAGAGTAGACAGTTCGAGACATTACTCCCATGGAGAAAAGTCCGCATGGTGCCCGTTATATTCAATCCCGATGCAATTCCTGTCTTACATCATAACTCTGAACGTCCACAGTTTACAGGAAGCCTCCAGATTTGCTTCGGAAACTACTACTGGTGTCCCAGGAACCGATCAAAGAGTAGACAGATTGAGACATTACTCCCATGGAGAAAAGTCCGCAAGGTGCCCGTTATATTCAATCCCGATGCAATTTCTGTCTTTCATCAAAACTCTGAACGTCCACAGATTACAGGAAGCCTCCAGATGTGCTTCGGAAACTACTACTGGTGTTCCAGGAATCGATCAAAGAGTAGACAGTTTGAGACATTACTCCCATGGAGAAAAGTCCGCATGGTGCCCGTTATATTCAATCCCGATGCAATTTCTGTCTTTCTTCAAATCTCTAGACGTCCACAGATTACAGGAAGCCTCCAGATGTGCTTCGGAAACTACTACTGGTGTTCCACTAATCGATCAAAGTGTAGACAGTTTGAGACATTACAACCATGGAGAAAAGTACGCAAGGTGCCCGTTATATTCAATCCCGATGCAATTTCTGTTTTTCATCAAAACTCTGAACGTCCACAGATTACAGAAAGCCTCTAGATGTGCTTCGGAAACTACTACTGGTGTTCCAGGAATCGATCAAAGGGTAAACAGTTTGAGACATTACTCCCATGGAGAAAAGTCCGCATGGTGCCCGTCATATTCAATCCCGATGCAATTTCTGTCTTTCATCAAAACTCTGAACGTCCACAAATTCCAGGAAGCCTCCAGATGTGCTCCGGAAACTACTACTGGTCTTCCAGGAATCGATCAAAGAGTAGACAGATTGAGACATTACTCCCATGGAGAAAAGTTCGCAAGGTGCCCGTTATATTCAATCCCGATGCAATTTCTCTCTTTCATCAAAACTCTGAACGTTCACAGACTACAGGAAGCCTCCAGATGTGCTCCGGAAACTACTACTGGTGTTCCAGGAATCGATCAAGGAGTAGACAGTTTGAGACATTACTCCCATGGAGAAAAGTCCTCATGGTGCCCGATATTTCCAATAGAGATGCAATTTCTGTCTTTCATCAAAACTCTGAACGTCCACAGGTTACAGGAAGAGTCCAGATGTGCTTCGGAAACTACTACTGGTGTTCCAGGAATCGATCAAAGAGTAGACAGTTTGAGACATTACTCCCATGGAGAAAAGTCCTCATAGTGCCCGTTATTTTCAATAGAGATGCAATTTCTGTCTTTCATCAAAACTCTGAACGTCCACAGGTTACAGGAAGCCTCCAGATGTGCTTCGGAAACTACTACTGGTGTCCCAGGAATCGATCAAAGAGTAGACAGTTTGAGATATTACTCCCATGGAGTAGAGTCCGCATGGTGCCCGCTATATTCAATCCCCATGCAATTTCTGTCTTTCATCAAACTTCTGAACGTCCACAGATTACAGGAAGCCTCCAGATGTGCTTCAGAAACTACTACTGGTGTCCCAGGAATCGATCAAAGAGTAGACAGTTTGAGACATTACTCCCATGGAGAAAAGTCCGCATAATGACCGTTATATTCAATCCCGATGCAATTTCTGTCTTTCATCAAAACTCTGAGCGTCCACAGATTACAGGAAGTCTCCAGATGTGCTTCGGAAACTACTACTTGTGTCCCAGGAATCGATCAAAGAGTAGACAGTTTGAGACACTACTCCCATGGAGAAAAGTCCGCATGGTGCCCGTTATATTCAATCCCGATGCAATTTCTGTCTTTCATCAAAACTCTGAGCGTCCACAGATTACAGGAAGTCTCCAGATGTGCTTTGGAAACTACTACAGGTGCTCCAGGAATCGATCAAAGAGCAGACAGTTTGAGACATTACTCACAGTGAGAGAAGCCAGAATGGTGCCCGTTATATTCAATCCAGATGCAATTTCTGTCTTTCATCAAAACTCTGAACGTCCACAGACTACAGGAAGCCTCCAGATGTGCTTCAGAAACTACTACTTGTGTTAGAGGAATCGATCAAAGAGTAGACAGTTCGAGACATTACTCCCATGGAGAAAAGTCAGCACGGTGCCCGTTATATTCAATCCCGATGCAATTTCTGTCTTTCATCAAAACTCTGAACGTCCACAAATTCCAGGAAGCCTACAGATGTGCTCCGGAAACTACTACTGGTGTTCCAGGAATCGATCAAAGAGTAGACAGTTTGAGACATTACTCCCATGGAGATAAGTCCTCATGGTGCCCGTTATTTTCAATAGAGATGCAATTTCTGTCTTTCATCAAAACTCTGAACGTCCACAGGTTACAGGAAGCCTCCAGATGTGCTTCGGAAACTACTACTGGTGTCCCAGGAATCGATCAATGAGTAGACAGTTTGAGACATTACTCCCATGGAGAAAAGTCCGCATGGTGCCCGTTATATTCAATCCCGATGCAATTTCTGTCTTTCATCAAAACTCTGAACGTCCACAGATTACAGGAAGCCTCCAGATGTGCTTCGGAAACTACTACTGGTGTTCCAGGAATCGATCTAAGAGTAGACAGTTTGAGACATTACACCCATGGAGAAAAGTCCGCATGTTGACCGATATATTCAATCCCGATGCAATTTCTCTCTTTCATCAAAACTCTGAACGTTCCCAGACTACAGGAAGCCTCCAGATGTGCTTTGGGAACTACTACTGGTGTTCCAGGAATCGATCAAAGGGTAGACAGTTTGAGACATTACTCCCATGGAGAAAAGTCCTCATGGTGCCCGTTATTTTCAATAGAGATGCAATTTCTGTCTTTCATCAAAACTCTGAACGTCCAGAAATTCCAGGAAGCCTCCAGATGTGCTCCGGAAACTACTACTGGTGTTATAGGAATCGATCAAAGAGTAGACAGTTTGAGACATTACTCCCATGGAGAACAGTCCGCATGGTGCCCGATATATTCAATCCCGATGAAATTTCTGTCTTTCTTCAAAACTCTGAACGTCCACAGTTTAACAGGAAGCCTCCAGATGTGCTTCGGAAACTACCACTGGTGTCCCAGGAACCGATCAAAGAGTAGACTGATTGAGACATTACTCCCATGGAGAAAAGTCCGCAAGGTGCCCGTTATATTCAATCCCGATGCAATTTCTGTCTTTCATCAAAACTCTGAACGTCCACAGTTTACAGGAAGCCTCCAGATGTGCTTCGGAAACTACTACTGGTGTTCCAGGATTCGATCAAAGTGTAGACAGATTGAGACATTACTCCCATGGAGAAAAGTCCGCATGTTGACCGTTATATTCAATCCCGATGCTATTTCTCTCTTTCATCAAAACTCTGAACGTTCACAGACAACAGGAAGCCTCCAGATGTGCTTTGGGAACTACTACTGGTGTTCCAGGAATCGATCAAAGAGTAGACAGTTTGAGACATTACTCCCATGGAGAAAAGTCCTCATGGTGCCCGTTATTTTCAATAGTGATGCAATTTCTGTCTTTCATCAAAACTCTGAACGTCCACAGGTTACAGGAAGCCTCCAGATGTGCTTCGGAAACTGCTACTGGTGTTCCAGGAATCGATAAAGGGTAGACAGTTTGAGACATTACTCCCATGGAGAAAAGTCCGCATGGTGCCCGTTATATTCAATCCCGATGCAATTTCTGTCTTTCATCAAAACTCTGAACGTTCACAGACTACAGGAAGGCTCCAGATGTGCTTCAGAAACTACTACTTGTGTTAGAGGAATCGATTAAAGAGTAGACAGTTCGAGACATTACTCCCATGGAGAAAAGTCCGCATGGTGCCCGTTATATTCAATCCCGATGCAATTCCTGTCTTTCATCATAACTCTGAACGTCCACAGTTTACAGGAAGCCTCCAGATGTGCTTCGGAAACTACTACTGGTGTCCCAGGAACCGATCAAAGAGTAGACAGATTGAGACATTACTCCCATGGAGAAAAGTCCGCAAGGTGCCCGTTATATTCAATCCCGATGCAATTTCTGTCTTTCATCAAAACTCTGAACGTCCACAGATTACAGGAAGCCTCCAGATGTGCTTCGGAAACTACTACTGGTGTTCCAGGAATCGATCAAAGAGTAGACAGTTTGAGACATTACTCCCATGGAGAAAAGTCCGCATGGTGCCCGTTATATTCAATCCCGATGCAATTTCTGTCTTTCATCAAAACTCTGAACGTTCACAGACTACAGGAAGCCTCCAGATGTGCTCTGGAAACTACTACTGGTGTTCCAGGAATCGATCAAAGAGTAGACAGTTTGAGACATTACTCCCATGGAGAAAAGTCCTCATGGTGCCCGATATTTCCAATAGAGATGCAATTTCTGTCTTTCATCAAAACTCTGAACGTCCACAGGTTACAGGAAGAGTCCAGATGTGCTTCGGAAACTACTACTGGTGTTCCAGGAATTGATCAAAGAGTAGACAGTTTGAGACATTACTCCCATGGAGAAAAGTCCTCATGGTGCCCGTTATTTTCAATAGAGATGCAATTTCTGTCTTTCATCAAAACTCTGAACGTCCACAGGTTACAGGAAGCCTCCAGATGTGCTTCGGAAACTACTACTGGTGTCCCAGGAATCGATCAAAGAGTAGACAGTTTGAGATATTACTCCCATGGAGAAGAGTCCGCATGGTGCGCGCTATATTCAATCCCGACGCAATTTCTGTCTTTCATCAAACTTCTGAACGTCCACAGATTACAGGGGCCTCCAGATGTGCTTCAGAAACTACTACTGGTGTCCCAGGAATCGATCAAAGAGTAGACAGTTTGAGACATTACTCCCATGGAGAAAAGTCCGCATGGTGCCGTTATATTCAATCCCGATGCAATTTCTGTCTTTCATCAAAACTCTGAGCGTCCACAGATTACAGGAAGTCTCCAGATGTGCTTCAGAAACTACTACTTGTGTCCCAGGAATCGATCAAAGAGTAGACAGTTTGAGACACTACTCCCCTGTAGAAAAGTCCGCATGGTGCCCGTTATATTCAACCCCAATGCAATTTCTGTCTTTCATCAAAACTCTGAACGTCCACAGATTACAGGAAGCCTCCAGATGTGCTTCGGAGACTACTACTGGTGTTCCAGGAATCGATCAAAGAGTAGACAGTTTGAGACATTACTCCTAGTGAGAGGATCCAGAATGGTGCCCGTTATATTCAATCCAGATGCAATTTCTGTCTTTCATCAAAACTCTGAACGTCCATAGACTACAGGAAGCCTCCAGATGTGCTTCAGAAACTACTACTTGTGTTAGAGGAATCGATCAAAGAGTAGACAGTTCGAGACATTACTCCCATGGCGAAAAGTCAGCATGGTGCCCGTTATATTCAATCCCGATGCAATTTCTGTCTTTCATCAAAACTCTGAACGTCCACAAATTCCAGGAAGCCTACAGATGTGGTCCGGAAACTACTACTGGTGTTCCAGGAATCGATCAAAGAGTAGACAGTTTGAGACTTTACTCCCATTTAGAAAAGTCCGCATGTTGACCGTTATATTCAATCCCGATGCAATTTCTCTCTTTCATCAAAACTCTGAACGTTCACAGACTACAGGAAGCCTCCGGATGTGCTTTGGGAACTACTACTGGTGTTCCAGGAATCGATCAAAGAGTAGACAGTTTGAGACATTACTCCCATGGAGAAAAGTCCTCATGGTGCCCGTTATTTTCAATAGAGATGCAATTTCTGTCTTTCATCAAAACTCTGAACGTCCACAGGTTACAGGAAGCCTCCAGATGTGCTTCGGAAACTACTACTGGTGTCCCAGGAATCGAACAAAGAGTAGACAGTTTGAGACATTACTCCCATGGAGAAACGTCCGCATGGTGCCCTTTATATTCAATCCCGATGCAATTTCTGTCTTTCATCAAAACTCTGAACGTCCACAGATTACAGGAAGTCTCCAGATGTGCTTCGGAAACTGCTACTTGTGTCCCAGGAATCGATCAAAGAGTAGACTGTTTGAGACATTACTCCCATGGAGAAAAGTCCGCATGGTGCCCGTTATATTCATCCCCGATGCAATTTCTGTCTTTCATCAAAACTCTGAGCTTCCACAGATTACAGGAAGTCTCAAGATGTGCTTCAGAAACTACTACTTGTGTCCCAGGAATCGATCAAAGAGTAGACAGTTTGAGACATTGCTCCCTAGGAGAAAAAACCGCATGGTGCCCGTTATATTCAATCCCGATGCAATTTCTGTCTTTCATCAAAACTCTGAACGTTCACAGACTACAGGAAGCCTCCAGATGTGCTCTGGAAACTACTACTGGTGTTCCAGGAATCGATCAAAGAGTAGACAGTTTGAGACATTACTCCCATGGAGAAAAGTCCTCATGGTGCCCGATATTTCCAATAGAGATGCAATTTCTGTCTTTCATCAAAACTCTGAACGTCCACAGGTTACAGGAAGAGTCCAGATGTGCTTCGGAAACTACTACTGGTGTTCCAGGAATTGATCAAAGAGTAGACAGTTTGAGACATTACTCCCATGGAGAAAAGTCCTCATGGTGCCCGTTATTTTCAATAGAGATGCAATTTCTGTCTTTCATCAAAACTCTGAACGTCCACAGGTTACAGGAAGCCTCCAGATGTGAATCGGAAACTACTACTGGTGTCCCAGGAATCGATCAAAGAGTAGACAGTTTGAGATATTACTCCCATGGAGAAGAGTCTGCATGGTGCCCGCTATATTCAATCCCGATGCAATTTCTGTCTTTCATCAAACTTCTGAACGTCCACAGATTACAGGAGCCTCCAGATGTGCTTCAGAAACTACTACTGGTGTCCCAGGAATCGATCAAAGAGTAGACAGTTTGAGACATTACTCCCATGGAGAAAAGTCCGCATGGTGCCGTTATATTCAATCCCGATGCAATTTTTGTCTTTCATCAAAACTCTGAGCGTCCACAGATTACAGAAAGTCTCCAGATGTGCTTCAGAAACTACTACTTGTGTCCCAGGAATCGATCAAAGAGTAGACAGTTTGAGACACTACTCCCATGTAGAAAAGTCCGCATGGTGCCCGTTATATTCAACCCCGATGCAATTTCTGTCTTTCATCAAAACTCTGAACGTCCACAGATTACAGGAAGCCTCCAGATGTGCTTCGGAGACTACTACTGGTGTTCCAGGAATCGATCAAAGAGTAGACAGTTTGAGACATTACTCCTAGTGAGAGGATCCAGAATGGTGCCCGTTATATTCAATCCAGATGCAATTTCTGTCTTTCATCAAAACTCTGAACGTCCACAGACTACAGGAAGCCTCCAGATGTGCTTCAGAAACTACTACTTGTGTTAGAGGAATCGATCAAAGAGTAGACAGTTCGAGACATTACTCGCATGGCGAAAAGTCAGCATGGTGCCCGTTATATTCAATCCCGATGCAATTTCTGTCTTTCATCAAAACTCTGAACGTCCACAGGTTACAGGAAGCCTCCAGATGTGCTTCGGAAACTACTACTGGTGTCCCAGGAATCGATCAAAGAGTAGACAGTTTGAGACATTACTCCCATGGAGAAACGTCCGCATGGTGCCCTTTATATTCAATCCCGATGCAATTTCTGTCTTTCATCAAAACTCTGAACGTCCACAGATTACAGGAAGTCTCCAGATGTGCTTCGGAAACTGCTACTTGTGTCCCAGGAATCGATCAAAGAGTAGACAGTTTGAGACATTACTCCCATGGAGAAAAGTCCGCATGGTGCCCGTTATATTCATCCCCGATGCAATTTCTGTCTTTCATCAAAACTCTGAGCTTCCACAGATTACAGGAAGTCTCAAGATGTGCTTCAGAAACTACTACTTGTGTCCCAGGAATCGATCAAAGAGTAGACAGTTTGAGACATTGCTCCCTAGGAGAAAAAACCGCATGGTGCCCGTTATATTCATCCCCGATGCAATTTCTGTCTTTCATCAAAACTCAGAGCGTCCACAGATTACAGGAAGTCTCCAGATGTGCTTCGGAAACTACTACTTGTGTCCCAGGAATCGATCAAAGAGTAGACAGTTTGAGACATTACTCCCATGGAGAAAAGTCCGCATGGTGCCCGTTATATTCAATCCCGATGCAATTTCTGTCTTTCATCAAAACTCTGAACGTCCACAGATTACAGGAAGCCTCCAGGTGTGCTTTGGAAACTACTCCTGGTGTCCCAGGAAGCGATCAAAGAGTAGACAGTTTGAGACATTACTCCCTAGGAGAAAAGTCCGCATGGTGCCCGTTATATTCAATCCCGATGCAATTTCTGTCTTTCATCAAAACTCTGAGCGTCCACAGATTACAGGAAGTCTCCAGATGTGCTTTGGAAACTACTACAGGTGCTCCAGGAATCGATCAAAGAGAAGACAGTTTGAGACATTACTCCCAGTGAGAGAAGCCAGAATGTTGCCCGTTATATTCAATCCCGATGCAATTTATGTCTTTCATCAAAACTCTGAACGTCCACAAATTCCAGGAAGCCTCCAGATGTGCTCCGGAAACTACTACTGGTGTTCCAGGAATCGATCAAAGAGTAGACAGATTGAGACATTACTCCTATGGAGAAAAGTCCGCAAGGTGCCCGTTATATTCAATCCCGATGCAATTTCTGTCTTTCATCAAAATTCTGAACGTCCACAGATTACAGAAAGCCTCCAGATGTGCTTCGTAAACTACTACTGGTGTCCCAGAAATCGATCAAAGGGTAGACAGTTTGAGATATTACTCCCATGGAGAAGAGTCCGCATGGTGCCCGCTATATTCAATCCCGATGCAATTTCTGTCTTTCATCAAACTTCTGAACGTCCACAGATTACAGGAAGCCTCCAGATGTGCTTCAGAAACTACTACTGGTGTCCCAGGAATCGATCAAAGAGTAGACAGTTTGAGACATTACTCCCATGGAGAAAAGTCCGCATGGTGCCGTTATAATCAATCCCGATGCAATTTCTGTCTTTCATCAAAACTCTGAGCGTCCACAGATTACAGGAAGTCTCCAGATGTGCTTCGGAAACTACTACTTGTGTCCCAGGAATCGATCAAAGAGTAGACAGTTTGAGACACTACTCCCATGGAGAAAAGTCCGCATGGTGCCCGTTATATTCAACCCCGATGCAATTTCTGTCTTTCATCAAAACTCTGAACGTCCACAGATTACAGGAAGCCTCCAGATGTGCTTCGGAGACTACTACTGGTGTTCCAGGAATCGATCAAAGAGTAGACAGTTTGAGACATTACTCCCAGTGAGAGAAGCCAGAATGGGGCCCGTTATATTCAATCCAGATGCAATTTCTGTCTTTCATCAAAACTCTGAACGTCCACAGACTACAGGAAACCTCCAGATGTGCTTCAGAAACTACTACTTGTGTTAGAGGAATCGATCAAAGAGTAGACAGTTCGAGACATTACTCCCATGGAGAAAAGTCAGCATGGTGCCCGTTATATTCAATCCCGATGCAATTTCTGTCCTTCATCAAAACTTTGAACGTCCACAAATTCCAGGTAGCCTACAGATGTGCGCCGGAAACTACTACTGGTGTTCCAGGAATCGATCAAAGAGTAGACAGTTTGAGACTTTACTCCCATTTAGAAAAGTCCGCATGTTGACCGTTATATTCAATCCCGATGCAATTTCTCTCTTTCATCAAAACTCTGAACGTTCACAGTCTACAGGAAGCCTCCAGATGTGCTTTGGGAACTACTACTGGTGTTCCAGGAATCGATCAAAGAGTAGACAGTTTGAGACATTACTCCCATGGAGAAAAGTCCTCATGGTGCCCGTTATTTTCAATTGAGATGCAATTTCTGTCTTTCATCAAAACTCTGAACGTCCGCAGATTACAGGAAGTCTCCAGATGTGCTTCGGAAACTGCTACTTGTGTCCCAGGAATCGATCAAAGAGTAGACAGTTTGAGACATTACTCCCATGGAGAAAAGTCCTCATGGTGCCCGTTATATTCAACCCCGATGCAATTTCTGTCTTTCATCAAAACTCTGAAGGTCCACAGATTACAGGAAGCCTCCAGATGTGCTTCGGAAACTACTACTTGTGTCCCAGGTATCGATCAAAGAGTAGACAGTTTGAGTCACTACTCCCATGGAGAAAAGTCCTCATGGTGCCCGTTATATTCAACCCCGATGCAATTTCTGTCTTTCATCAAAACTCTGAACGTCCACAGATTACAGGAAGCCTCCAGATGTGCTTCGGAAACTTCTACAGGTGTTCCAGGAATCGATCAAAGAGTAGACAGTTTGAGACATTACTCCCAGAGAGAGAAGCCAGAATGGTGCCCGTTATATTCAATCCCGATGCAATTTCTGTCTTTCATCAAAACTCTGAACGTCCACAGATTACAGGAAGCCTCCAGATGTGCTTCGGAAACTACTACTGGTGTTCCAGGAATCGATCTAAGAGTAGACAGTTTGAGACATTACACCCATGGAGAAAAGTCCGCATGTTGACCGATATATTCAATCCAGATGCAATTTCTCTCTTTCATCAAAACTCTGAACATTCACAGACTACAGGAAGCCTCCAGATGTGCTTTGGGAACTACTACTGGTGTTCCAGGAATCGATCAAAGGGTAGACAGTTTGAGACATTACTCCCATGGAGAAAAGTCCGCATGGTGCCCGTTATATTCAATCCCGATGCAATTTCTGTCTTTCATCAAAACTCTGAGCGTCCACAGATTACAGGAAGTCTCCAGATGTGCTTTGGAAACTACTACAGGTGCTCCAGGAATCGATCAAAGAGAAGACAGTTTGAGACATTACTCCCAGTGAGAGAAGCCAGAATGTTGCCCGTTATATTCAATCCCGATGCAATTTATGTCTTTCATCAAAACTCTGAACGTCCACAAATTCCAGGAAGCCTCCAGATGTGCTCCGGAAACTACTACTGGTGTTCCAGGAATCGATCAAAGAGTAGACAGATTGAGACATTACTCCCATGAAGAAAAGTCCGCATGGTGCCCGTTATATTCAATCCCGATGCAATTTCTGTCTTTCATCAAAATTCTGAACGTCCACAGATTACAGAAAGCCTCCAGATGTGCTTCGTAAACTACTACTGGTGTCCCAGAAATCGATCAAAGGGTAGACAGTTTGAGATATTACTCCCATGGAGAAGAGTCCGCATGGTGCCCGCTATATTCAATCCCGATGCAATTTCTGTCTTTCATCAAACTTCTGAACGTCCACAGATTACAGGAAGCCTCCAGATGTGCTTCAGAAACTACTACTGGTGTCCCAGGAATCGATCAAAGAGTAGACAGTTTGAGACATTATTCCCATGGAGAAAAGTCCGCATGGTGCCGTAATAATCAATCCCGATGCAATTTCTGTCTTTCATCAAAACTCTGAGCGTCCACAGATTACAGGAAGTCTCCAGATGTGCTTCGGAAACTACTACTTGTGTCCCAGGAATCGATCAAAGAGTAGACAGTTTGAGACACTACTCCCATGGAGAAAAGTCCGCATGGTGCCCGTTATATTCAACCCCGATGCAATTTCTGTCTTTAATCAAAACTCTGAACGTCCACAGATTACAGGAAGCCTCCAGATGTGCTTCGGAGACTACTACTGGTGGTCCAGGAATCGATCAAAGTGTAGACAGTTTGAGACATTACTCCCAGTGAGAGAAGCCAGAATGGTGCCCGTTATATTCAATCCAGACGCAATTTCTGTCTTTCATCAAAACTCTGAACGTCCACAGATTACAGGAAGCCTCCAGATGTGCTTCAGAAACTACTACTTGTGTTAGAGGTATCGATCAAAGAGTAGACAGTTCGAGACATTACTCCCATGGAGAAAAGTCAGCATGGTGCCAGTTATATTCAATCCCGATGCAATTTCTGTCCTTCATTAAAACTCTGAACGTCCACAAACTCCAGGAAGCCTACAGATGTGCTCCGGAAACTACTACTGGTGTTCCAGGAATCGATCAAAGAGTAGACAGTTTGAGACTTTACTCCCATTTAGAAAAGTCCGCATGTTGACCGTTATATTCAATCCCGATGCAATTTCTCTCTTTCATCAAAACTCTGAACGTTCACAGACTACAGGAAGCCTCCAGATGTGCTTTGGGAACTACTACTGGTGTTCCAGGAATCGATCAAAGAGTAGACAGTTTGAGACATTACTCCCATGGAGAAAAGTCCTCATGGTGCCCGTTATTTTCAATAGAGATGCAATTTCTGTCTTTCATCAAAACTCTGAACGTCCACAGGTTACAGGAAGCCTCCAGATGTGCTTCGGAAACTACTACTGGTGTCCCAGGAATCGATCAAAGAGTAGACAGTTTGAGACATTACTCCCATGGAGAAAAGTCCGCATGGTGCCCGTTATATTCAATCCCGATGCAATTTCTGTCTTTCATCAAAACTCTGAACGTCCACAGATTACAGGAAGTCTCCAGATGTGCTTCGGAAACTACTACTTGTGTCCCAGGAATCAATCAAAGAGTAGACAGTTTGAGACATTACTCCCATGGAGAAAAGTCCGCATCGTGCCCGTTATATTCATCCCCGATGCAATTTCTGTCTTTCATCAAAACTCTGAGCTTCCACAGATTACAGGAAGTCTCCAGATGTGCTTCAGAAACTACTACTTGTGTCCCAGGAATCGATCAAAGAGTAGACAGTTTGAGACATTACTCCCTAGGAGAAAAAACCGCATGGTGCCCGTTATATTCATCCCCGATGCAATTTCTGTCTTTCATCAAAACTCTGAACGTCCACAGATTACAGGAAGTCTCCAGATGTGCTTCGGAAACTACTACTTGTGTCCCAGGAATCGATCAAAGAGTAGACAGTTTGAGACATTACTCCAATGGAGAAAAGTCCGCATGGTGCCCGTTATATTCAATCCTGATGCAATTTCTGTCTTTCATCAAAACTCTGAACGTCCACAGATTACAGGAAGCCTCCAGATGTGCTTTGGAAACTACTCCTGGTGTCCCAGTAAGCGATCAAAGAGTAGACAGTTTGAGACATTACTCCCTAGGAGAAAAGTCCGCATGGTGCCCGTTATATTCAATCCCGATGCAATTTCTGTCTTTCATCAAAACTCTGAGCGTCCACAGATTACAGGAAGTCTCCAGATGTGCTTTGGAAACTACTACAGGTGCTCCAGGAATCGATCAAAGAGAAGACAGTTTGAGACATTACTCCCAGTGAGAGAAGCCAGAATGTTGCCCGTTATATTCAATCCCAATGCAATTTATGTCTTTCATCAAAACTCTGAACGTCCACAGATTACAGGAAGCCTCCAGATGTGCTCCGGAAACTACTACTGGTGTTCCAGGAATCGATCAAAGAGTAGACAGATTGAGACATTACTCCCATGGAGAAAAGTCCGCATGGTGCCCGTTATATTCAATCCCGATGCAATTTCTGTCTTTCATCAAAATTCTGAACGTCCACAGATTACAGAAAGCCTCCAGATGTGCTTCGTAAACTACTACTGGTGTCCCAGAAATCGATCAAAGGGTAGACAGTTTGAGATATTACTCCCATGGAGAAGAGTCCGCATGGTGCCCGCTATATTCAATCCCGATGCAATTTCTGTCTTTCATCAAACTTCTGAACGTCCACAGATTACAGGAAGCCTCCAGATGTGCTTCAGAAACTACTACTGGTGTCCCAGGAATCGATCAAAGAGTAGACAGTTTGAGACATTATTCCCATGGAGAAAAGTCCGCATGGTGCCGTAATAATCAATCCCGATGCAATTTCTGTCTTTCATCAAAACTCTGAGCGTCCACAGATTACAGGAAGTCTCCAGATGTGCTTCGGAAACTACTACTTGTGTCCCAGGAATCGATCAAAGAGTAGACAGTTTGAGACACTACTCCCATGGAGAAAAGTCCGCATGGTGCCCGTTATATTCAACCCCGATGCAATTTCTGTCTTTAATCAAAACTCTGAACGTCCACAGATTACAGGAAGCCTCCAGATGTGCTTCGGAGACTACTACTGGTGTTCCAGGAATCGATCAAAGAGTAGACAGTTTGAGACATTACTCCCAGTGAGAGAAGCCAGAATGGTGCCCGTTATATTCAATCCAGACGCAATTTCTGTCTTTCATCAAAACTCTGAACGTCCACAGATTACAGGAAGCCTCCAGATGTGCTTCAGAAACTACTACTTGTGTTAGAGGTATCGATCAAAGAGTAGACAGTTCGAGACATTACTCCCATGGAGAAAAGTCAGCATGGTGCCCGTTATATTCAATCCCGATGCAATTTCTGTCCTTCATTAAAACTCTGAACGTCCACAAACTCCAGGAAGCCTACAGATGTGCTCCGGAAACTACTACTGGTGTTCCAGGAATCGATCAAAGAGTAGACAGTTTGAGACTTTACTCCCATTTAGAAAAGTCCGCATGTTGACCGTTATATTCAATCCCGATGCAATTTCTCTCTTTCATCAAAACTCTGAACGTTCACAGACTACAGGAAGCCTCCAGATGTGCTTTGGGAACTACTACTGGTGTTCCAGGAATCGATCAAAGAGTAGACAGTTTGAGACATTACTCCCATGGAGAAAAGTCCTCATGGTGCCCGTTATTTTCAATAGTGATGCAATTTCTGTCTTTCATCAAAACTCTGAACGTCCACAGGTTACAGGAAGCCTCCAGATGTGCTTCGGAAACTACTACTGGTGTCCCACGAATCGATCAAAGAGTAGACAGTTTGAGACATTACTCCCATGGAGAAAAGTCCGCATGGTGCCCGTTATATTCAATCCCGATGCAATTTCTGTCTTTCATCAAAACTCTGAACGTCCACAGATTACAGGAAGTCTCCAGATGTGCTTCGGAAACTACTACTTGTGTCCCAGGAATCGATCAAAGAGTAGACAGTTTGAGACATTACTCCCATGGAGAAAAGTCCGCATCGTGCCCGTTATATTCATCCCCGATGCAATTTCTGTCTTTCATCAAAACTCTGAGCTTCCACAGATTACAGGAAGTCTCCAGATGTGCTTCAGAAACTACTACTTGTGTCCCAGGTATCGATCAAAGAGTAGACAGTTTGAGACATTACTCCCTAGGAGAAAAAACCGCATGGTGCCCGTTATATTCATCCCCGATGCAATTTCTGTCTTTCATCAAAACTCTGAACGTCCACAGATTACAGGAAGTCTCCAGATGTGCTTCGGAAACTACTACTTGTGTCCCAGGAATCGATCAAAGAGTAGACAGTTTGAGACATTACTCAAATGGAGAAAAGTCCGCATGGTGCCCGTTATATTCAATCCCGATGCAATTTCTGTCTTTCATCAAAACTCTGAACGTCCACAGATTACAGGAAGCCTCCAGATGTGCTTTGGAAACTACTCCTGGTGTCCCAGTAAGCGATCAAAGAGTAGACAGTTTGAGACATTACTCCCTAGGAGAAAAGTCCGCATGGTGCCCGTTATATTCAATCCCGATGCAATTTCTGTCTTTCATCAAAACTCTGAGCGTCCACAGATTACAGGAAGTCTCCAGATGTGCTTTGGAAACTACTACAGGTGCTCCAGGAATCGATCAAAGAGAAGACAGTTTGAGACATTACTCCCAGTGAGAGAAGCCAGAATGTTGCCCGTTATATTCAATCCCAATGCAATTTATGTCTTTCATCAAAACTCTGAACGTCCACAAATTCCAGGAAGCCTCCAGATGTGCTTCGGAAACTACTACTGGTGTCCCAGGAATCGATCAAAGAGTAGACAGTTTGAGACATTACTCCCATGGAGAAAAGTCCGCATGGTGCCGTTGTATTCAATCCCGATGCTATTTATGTCTTTCATCAAAACTCTGAGCGTCCACAGATTACAGGAAGCCTCCAGATTGTGCTTCGGAAACTACTACTTGTGTCCCAGGAATCGATCAAAGAGTAGACAGTTTGAGACATTACTCCATAGGAGAAAAGTCCGCATGGTGCCCGGTATATTCATCCCCGATGCAATTTCTGTCTTTCATCAAAACTCTGAGCGTCCACAGATAACAGGAAGTCTCCAGATGTGCTCCGGAAACTACTACTTGTGTCTCAGGAATCGATCAAAGAGTAGACAGTTTGAGTCATTACTCCCATGGAGAAAAGTCCGCATGGTGCCCGTTATATTCAATCCCGATGCAACTTCTGTCTTTCATCAAAACTCTGAACGTCCGCAGATTACAGGAAGCCTCCAGATGTGCTTCGGAAACTACTACTGGTGTCCCAGGAAGCGATCAAAGAGTAGACAGTTTGAGACATTACTCCCGAGGAGAAAAGTCCGCATGGTGCACGTTATATTCAATCCCGATGCAATTTCTGTCTTTCATCAAAACTCTGAGCGTCCACAGATTACAGGAAGTCTCCAGATGTGCTTCGGAAACTGCTACTTGTGTCCCAGGAATCGATCAAAGAGTAGACAGTTTGAGACATTACTCCCATGGAGAAAAGTCCTCATGGTGCCCGTTATATTCAACCCCGATGCAATTTCTGTCTTTCATCAAAACTCTGAAAGTCCACAGATTACAGGAAGCCTCCAGATGTGCTTCGGAAACTACTACTTGTGTCCCAGGTATCGATCAAAGAGTAGACAGTTTGAGTCACTACTCCCATGGAGAAAAGTCCGCATGGTGCCCGTTATATTCAACCCCGATGCAATTTCTGTCTTTCATCAAAACTCTGAACGTCCACAGATTACAGGAAGCCTCCAGATGTGCTTCGGAAACTACTACAGGTGTTCCAGGAATCGATCAAAGAGTAGACAGTTTGAGACATTACTCCCAGAGAGAGAAGCCAGAATGGTGCCCGTTATATTCAATCCCGATGCAATTTCTGTCTTTCATCAAAACTCTGAACGTCCACAGTTTACAGGAAGCCTCCAGATGTGCTTCGGAAACTACTACTGGTGTCCCAGGAACCGATCAAAGAGTAGACAGATTGAGACATTACTCCCATGGAGAAAAGTCCGCAAGGTGCCCGTTATATTCAATCCCGATGCAATTTCTGTCTTTCATCAAAACTCTGAACGTCCACAGACTACAGGAAGCCTCCAGATGTGCTTCAGAAACTACTACTTGTGTTAGAGGAATTGATCAAAGAGTAGACAGTTCGAGACATTACTCCCATGGAGAAAAGTCTGCATGGTGCCCGTTATATTCAATCCCGATGCAATTTCTGTCTTTCATCAAACTCTGAACGTCCACAGTTTACAGGAAGCCTCCAGATGTGCTTCGGAAACTACTACTGGTGTCCCAGGAACCGATCAAAGAGTAGACAGATTGAGACATTACTCCCATGGAGAAAAGTCCGCAAGGTGCCCGTTATATTCAATCCCGATGCAATTTATGTCTTTCATCAAAACTCTGAGCGTCCACAGATTACAGGAAGCCTCCAGATGTGCTTCGGAAACTACTACTGGTGTTCCAGGATTCGATCAAAGTGTAGACAGTTTGAGACATTACTCCCATGGAGAAAAGTCCGCATGTTGACCGTTATATTCAATCCCGATGCAATTTCTCTCTTTCATCAAAACTCTGAACGTTCACAGACTACAGGAATCCTCCAGATGTGCTTTGGGAACTACTACTGGTGTTCCAGGAATCATTCAAAGAGTAGACAGTTTGAGACATTACTCCCATGGAGAAAAGTCCTCATGGTGCCCGTTATTTTCAATAGAGATGCAATTTCTGTCTTTCTTAAAAACTCTGAAGGTCCAGAAATTCCAGGAAGCCTCCAGAAGTGCTTCGGAAACTACTACTGGTGTTATAGGAATCGATCAAGGAGTAGACAGTTTGAGACATTACTCCCATGGAGAAAAGTCCGCATGGTGCCCGTTATATTCAATCCCGATGCAATTTCTGTCTTTCATCAAAACTCTGAACGTCCACAGATTACAGGAAGCCTCCAGATGTGCTTCGGAAACTGCTACTGGTGTTCCAGGAATCGATCAAAGGGTAGACAGTTTGAGACATTACTCCCATGGACAAAAGTCCGCATGGTGCCCGTTACATTCAATCCCGATGCAATTTCTGTCTTTCATCAAAACTCTGAACGTCCACAGATTACAGGAAGCCTCCAGATGTGCTTTGGAAACTACTCCTGGTGTCCCAGGAAGCGATCAAAGAGTAGACAGTTTGAGACATTACTCCCTAGGAGAAAAGTCCGCATGGTGCCCGTTATATTCAATCCCGATGCAATTTCTGTCTTTCATCAAAACTCTGAGCGTCCACAGATTACAGGAAGTCTCCAGATGTGCTTTGGAAACTACTACAGGTGCTCCAGGAATCGATCAAAGAGAAGACAGTTTGAGACATTACTCCCAGTGAGAGAAGCCAGAATGTTGCCCGTTATATTCAATCCCGATGCAATTTATGTCTTTCATCAAAACTCTGAACGTCCACAAATTCCAGGAAGCCTCCAGATGTGCTCCGGAAACTACTACTGGTGTTAAAGGAATCGATCAAAGAGTAGACAGATTGAGACATTACTCCCATGGAGAAAAGTCCGCATGGTGCCCTTTATATTCAATCCCGATGCAATTTCTGTCTTTCTTCAAAATTCTGAACGTCCACAGATTACAGAAAGCCTCCAGATGTGCTTCGTAAACTACTACTGGTGTCCCAGAAATCGATCAAAGGGTAGACAGTTTGAGATATTACTCCCATGGAGAAGAGTCCGCATGGTGCCCGCTATATTCAATCGCGATGCAATTTCTGTCTTTCATCAAACTTCTGAACGTCCACAGATTACAGGAAGCCTCCAGATGTGCTTCAGAAACTACTACTGGTGTCCCAGGAATCGATCAAAGAGTAGACAGTTTGAGACATTATTCCCCTGGAGAAAAGTCCGCATGGTGCCGTAATAATCAATCCCGATGCAATTTCTGTCTTTCATCAAAACTCTGAGCGTCCACAGATTACAGGAAGTCTCCAGATGTGCTTCGGAAACTACTACTTGTGTAACAGGAATCGATCAAAGAGTAGACAGTTTGAGACACTACTCCCATGGAGAAAAGTCCGCATGGTGCCCGTTATATTCAACCCCGATGCAATTTCTGTCTTTAATCAAAACTCTGAACGTCCACAGATTACAGGAAGCCTCCAGATGTGCTTCGGAGACTACTACTGGTGTTCCAGGAATCGATCAAAGAGTAGACAGTTTGAGACATTACTCCCAGTGAGAGAAGCCAGAATGGTGCCCGTTATATTCAATCCAGACGCAATTTCTGTCTTTCATCAAAACTCTGAACGTCCACAGATTACAGGAAGCCTCCAGATGTGCTTCAGAAACTACTACTTGTGTTAGAGGTATCGATCAAAGAGTAGACTGTTCGAGACATTACTCCCATGGAGAAAAGTCAGCATGGTGCCCGTTATATTCAATCCCGATGCAATTTCTGTCCTTCATTAAAACTCTGAACGTCCACAAACTCCAGGAAGCCTACAGATGTGCTCCGGAAACTACTACTGGTGTTCCAGGAATCGATCAAAGAGTAGACAGTTTGAGACTTTACTCCCATTTAGAAAAGTCCGCATGTTGACCGTTATATTCAATCCCGATGCAATTTCTCTCTTTCATCAAAACTCTGAACGTTCACAGACTACAGGAAGCCTCCAGATGTGCTTTGGGAACTACTACTGGTGTTCCAGGAATCGATCAAAGAGTAGACAGTTTGAGACATTACTCCCATGGAGAAAAGTCCTCATGGTGCCCGTTATTTTCAATAGAGATGCAATTTCTGTCTTTCATCAAAACTCTGAACGTCCACAGGTTACAGGAAGCCTCCAGATGTGCTTCGGAAACTACTACTGGTGTCCCAGGAATCGATCAAAGAGTAGACAGTTTGAGACATTACTCCCATGGAGAAAAGTCCGCATGGTGCCCGTTATATTCAATCCCGATGCAATTTCTGTCTTTCATCAAAACTCTGAACGTCCACAGATTACAGGAAGTCTCCAGATGTGCTTCGGAAACTACTACTTGTGTCCCAGGAATCGATCAAAGAGTAGACAGTTTGAGACATTACTCCCATGGAGAAAAGTCCGCATCGTGCCCGTTATATTCATCCCCGATGCAATTTCTGTCTTTCATCAAAACTCTGAGCTTCCACAGATTACAGGAAGTCTCCAGATGTGCTTCAGAAACTACTACTTGTGTCCCAGGAATCGATCAAAGAGTAGACAGTTTGAGACATTACTCCCTAGGTGAAAAAACCGCATGGTGCCCGTTATATTCATCCCCGATGCAATTTCTGTCTTTCATCAAAACTCTGAACGTCCACAGATTACAGGAAGTCTCCAGATGTGCTTCGGAAACTACTACTTGTGTCCCAGGAATCGAACAAAGAGTAGACAGTTTGAGACATTACTCCAATGGAGAAAAGTCCGCATGGTGCCCGTTATATTCAATCCCGATGCAATTTCTGTCTTTCATCAAAACTCTGAACGTCCACAGATTACAGGAAGCCTCCAGATGTGCTTTGGAAACTACTCCTGGTGTCCCAGTAAGCGATCAAAGAGTAGACAGTTTGAGACATTACTCCCTAGGAGAAAAGTCCGCATGGTGCCCGTTATATTCAATCCCGATGCAATTTCTGTCTTTCATCAAAACTCTGAGCGTCCACAGATTACAGGAAGTCTCCAGATGTGCTTTGGAAACTACTACAGGTGCTCCAGGAATCGATCAAAGAGAAGACAGTTTGAGACATTACTCCCAGTGAGAGAAGCCAGAATGTTGCCCGTTATATTCAATCCCAATGCAATTTATGTCTTTCATCAAAACTCTGAACGTCCACAAATTCCAGGAAGCCTCCAGATGTGCTTCGGAAACTACTACTGGTGTCCCAGGAATCGATCAAAAAGTAGACAGTTTGAGACATTACTCCCATGGAGAAAAATCCGCATGGTGCCGTTGTATTCAATCCCGATGCTATTTATGTCTTTCATCAAAACTCTGAGCGTCCACAGATTACAGGAAGCCTCCAGATTGTGCTTCGGAAACTACTACTTGTGTCCCAGGAATCGATCAAAGAGTAGACAGTTTGAGACATTACTCCCTAGGAGAAAAGTCCGCATGGTGCCCGGTATATTCATCCCCGATGCAATTTCTGTCTTTCATCAAAACTCTGAGCGTCCACAGATAACAGGAAGTCTCCAGATGTGCTCCGGAAACTACTACTTGTGTCTCAGGAATCGATCAAAGAGTAGACAGTTTGAGTCATTACTCCCATGGAGAAAAGTCCGCATGGTGCCCGTTATATTCAATCCCGATGCAACTTCTGTCTTTCATCAAAACTCTGAACGTCCGCAGATTACAGGAAGCCTCCAGATGTGCTTCGGAAACTACTACTGGTGTCCCAGGAAGCGATCAAAGAGTAGACAGTTTGAGACATTACTCCCGAG